>NC_139607.1:47621056-48221056 GCF_964270895.1 Podarcis filfolensis | reverse complement strand
TGTATACAGTAAATATTGTGATTAAGCAACTAATTAAATAACAGCCCATTTCATGAGCTGCTGCCCCAAGGATTGGCAAAGACTTTTGCATATGGAAATGGTGAGCTCTCCCAAGCCTGCCATGGATTTACTCAGAAATAATATAATTTATTCTGGAAAAAGGAGGGAAGAAATATTTTCCAAACCCAATCTGAGGGCTTGAGAAAATGTCTCACTGCCCCTGACAGTCCCCTGCCTTACTTAGTCAGCTAGTAGAGAATTTGGGGGCTTGAAAGGCCCATCTCTCCTTTGAGGCAAGCTTTAACAGGTCCTCAGAATTGTTATCCAAAGCCAAGGTTGGAAACGTTACCAGCACTTCTAAGTATCACAATGAATTGTACACCAGTGTTGTCTCATTAGCCAGGGCAATGCACCAAAACAGAGACATGATAAGCTTCTGCTCAACTGTCTCAACTTTGATACGACTCTATTGCATATATCCTATGAATTAGTACAGTGGTACCTCAGGTTAAGCACTTAATTCGTTCCGGAGGTCCATTCTTAACCTGAAACTGTTCTTAACCTGAAGCACCACTTTAGCTAATGGGGCCTCCCGCTGCCGCCACAAAGCTGGAGAACGATTTCTGTTCTCATCCTGAAGCAAAGTTCTTAACCTGAAGCACTATTTCTGGGTTAGCAGAGTCTATAACCTGAAGTGTATGTAACCTGAAGCGTATGTAACCCGAGGTACCACTGTACTATGAATTTATAGTATTTAGGGTTACAGTGGATTTTTTCAGTCTTAAGTATATGGTTACTCAGAAAACTGAATTAGGTGGAGTGAAAAGAGAATTGCTCTTCATACATGTTGTCCCATATTACAACATATATGAAAAGCAATTCACTTTCCACTCCACCTAATTCAACTTTGGCCAAATAAAGTATGTTTTTTCCATTTTCTAGCTCATCCTCTAACAAGAATACAGCAGTAATTATTCCATTATCTCCCTCTAAAATGTTCCTCAAAAATGTGTTGTGGATCTGTTGTAATAGGCATGTAGAATTAAAAAAGAAATGAAATACACACATTACGTAAGTTCATTGTTGCATTCATTGTTACAAATCCAACCTAGAGTATACCAGAACATGGATCACTATAGCCAGGCTATCCCAGTTGGAAAAGGCTGCAGCTGAAGAGCTGCCTAAATTTGCAAAGATGTCCACTTTGGGTCTTTAGTGACAAAGTGGGATCAAAAAGCACCCTCAAGATGCATACCTATTCCTTCAGAAGGACTGCAGTCCAATCCAGCACACCTAATTCCAAGACTTGGTATCTACCCACAGTGCCTCTATCTCCTCAGGTTTCAACTTCAATTTACAGGCCGGTTACCAAGTGAAGGTAACAGTTCACCATTTCCTCATCTGATGCAGATGACAAGGAGAAAAAGAGCTATGTTTCATCAATATGCTGATGACACCTCACTCTAAATCCCCAGTTGAACCTACCACATGGCAGCTTATAGATGCTTCAGAGAATGAAGGAAAAGGTGGAATCTTACAGGAATCTACAGCTGAAATGTCATGGAATCTAACAGAATTCCCCCAATGCTGTTTTCTGAAACCAGTCAGTCATGCAGGCACAAGTGGAATCACCATATCACCATGGCTCCCAATCCAGAGAGTTTAAGCAAGCTCCCATTATCAGTATGGTATCTATGCATTATACACAAAATTACAACTGTTAATAAATCCATGAACTTAAGTTTGTACAAGCAGTTTATGAAAACATAATCTGAACCCATTTTACATATTTAGGAATGAAAGTTACAAACAGAATGAGTAATAAATATTGCTCCCTCAGCAAATACATTAATATTATTATAGCCCTGAAATTAAACATGCCTGAGGTGAGCAAGAATTGCCTCTAGGATGCTAAGAAAAGCCCCGCAGCCTAGAAAGAGCGCATAAATGCAGTGCAGTACTGCTCCCCACCTAAGGGAATACAGAATTACCATAGATGCTTCCTGCCTTTTCCTCGTCATCTGACAGTGTGCAGCCTGACTGAAAACAACCATAATGGAGAAACACAGCAGGGTGCAATGGCCTCTACAAATACAGTCCCCCCTTCTGCTGCCTCTGTAATATGCCTCTGTTGGGGAGGAGGGCACTGACCAAGATGAGGAAATGCAAAACATGCCAGTTGCCTCTTCCCAGGGTTATAGCTTTAATTTCAAAAGGTAGGGAAGAAGTGACAAGAGCAGCTACTTTAGCACTGCTTCATTTCCTTAACATAACTACTTATTCCATACCTTTCCATTCTTTCTAATTTCCCTTCTCATTGTCTATATTTTCCTTCTCCAAGATCTATGCTTCTAATTGCAAAATCTTCTGCCAAGCTCATCTACTGATGTTCTTCCGATCGTTCCACCAACACAAGCATTGCAACTTGTCATATGAAACTATCCCCGCTCTCCTCCCACTGTGTGTTGTTCTGGAGGTTCTACTGACCCACGCAAGCCGAATTCAGCAGGGCGGGGGGAAGAAAGCCCACAGGGCTTCTGCTGAGAGGGCTGGTTAGGTGAATCCCGCCCTCAGTTCTCCATCCCTGTACTACAGGAAATAATGGTTGTACAAAAATATACATGACCTGCTTGTTTAAGTGTTGCAGTTGTACAGATTTCAACTTTAGTGACATACATATCCACCCACCCACCCTATCTAGAAATTTAACAACTCCACAAAAGTTGAAGCAGAAGGAGGGGAACTGTTTTTTCTCCAGAGTACAGGGAGAAAATTTTGAGAGAAATTGAAATATACACTATATTTACAGCCCCAAATGTATAAATGCTTAAGACTGCAATCCTATGTGAACTTATCTAGGAATAAAGTAACTTGTGAATGTATAGGATTTTGCTGTTGGTATTATACAATTGTGAATGTGGCAAATATTAAAGAGTGAGGGCTCCAAATTGTTGCAGCCTATGTTACCTAAGCACATGTACCTTAGTTTTTGCCATCTGAGTTGTTAGTAAAAATAAAGTTTGAATGTAGAAACCACACTTTTTTTCACAAATCAAAGAAACAATTATTTGGGCAGAACCAGTCTTAAAGAAGGGCCTATACAGTCCTTTCATAAAGATGTCAGAGCCCTCTAGGTGCAAAATGCATCTTAGATTTAAGTTCAGTACAGGTATACAGCAGAGGTGGGGAATCTGTGGCCCTTCAGAAGTGGTTAGACGCCAACTCCCATTAGCCCATGACCAATGAGAAGGGATGATGGGAGCTGTAGTCCAGTAACACCTGGCAGGACAATGATGCTGTGCTCCTGGTCTATATGTAGGAATTATCACTCACTAATGTGCTGGTAACCTCAGGTCTTGACTATTGTAATGCACTCTATACAAGAGACTAGGGCCCTGTGGGACCTGACATCTTTCCGCAAGGCCTGCAAGACAGAGTTGTTCCACCAGGCCTTTGGTCAGGGCCCAGCCTGACTCCCTCCTCTGGCAACCTGCACAGAATTTTGCTTAACGGTTGCCATTAATTTGATTTTAATTAATTTTTATAATGAAATGTTTTTAGAATGTTGGATTATTTGATTGTTTGATTATTTGATTGTTGTTAGCCGCCCTGAGCCCGGCTTCGGCTGGGGAGGGCGGGATATAAATAAAAATTATTATTATTATTATTATTATTATTATTATTATTATTATTATTTGCAGCTGGTCTGGCGGTTGCAGCTGGTACAGAATGCCACAGCCTGGTTGGTGAGCAATGCTCCTTATCGGGCAAATATCACGCTAGTGAAGGATCTGCAGTGGGTGCCTAATAGCTACCAATCCAGGTTTAAGGTTCAACTACTAACACACAAAGCCCTAAAGAGTTATTGGTTGTTACTGATTTTATTGTTTTAACTTTTTTTAACTGTTTTGTCATGCTTTATAACTGACTTAATTCATTGCAAATTTTGATTGCAGATGTTCTAAGGTTCTGATCAAATTGTTGTGCAGATTTCAATTATGTATTTTATAATTTACTTTATAGCTATAAACCTTTTCAGCATGAAGGTGAACAACAACGACTAATGCTATAGGCTAACGTACAAAAAAAAATTCTTATGACACATTTTGAATGAGTAAAACCTTGCATTAAAACAAATTTCTGTCATTCCAAAAGATAAAATATATATTGGACTAAATTTGGTTTTTTGTTTGCAATAGTCCCCCAAATCCCCAATTTTTCTATTTTAAACAATTGGAGAGAAAGCTCGGGGGGGGGGGGGGGGGCTTGTCTATTTCCCAAAGCCCATTTTTTTTCATTTCACCCCCAGACGTTTCAATCTCTCTCCATTGTTCACAAAGCTAAATATCTGATAAGAGAGAAATCCTTCTTGTACAATATTGCCTCAAGTTGAATTATATAAAATATTTAGTATCATCATTGGGGGTTTTAATGACTTAAACATTTGCTGTCTCTGGGCATCTGCCTGAATGTACAATGTTGCAAACTGAAGATGGGGGCAGGGATGGCATATAATCCCTAACGCCAACATTTGCAGGCGAACTGATGCCCTTTAAACATTCATGGAATAGGTGTGAGAGTCTGTAGAGAGATTCTAAGTATGATCAGTTTAGCATACTTAGAAAGCCCCCCCCCCACACTACCAGGAATTCTGATAAAACAGGGATCCCAATCACAAGGAAGTCTCTAAACACATTCAGAAAATTCTCTAAACCTTTGCATCTAAAGGGCAGCCTATACACCCAGGGAAAACACAGGCATGGTCACATACACACTTTTGCCTCTCATTTACAACATTACATGTTTATGCAAACACCTGAATACCACTAGTATATGTCTGTCATTTTTCATGTTGGAGTTACACAGTCTTGATTCTATGCACACTATTTGAAAGAAATTTTCACCAAGTTCAATGGTACATAAGTCAGTTGTTCACTGAACTTCAATCTGAAAGACTTATGATTAAAATATGTAAAGATCTATGAATGTATACACAGATGTGCTTGTACAAAGATTAAATTGAAACAATATTATATAATAGATCAATACAAAAAGTTATAGTTTGTACATAATCACCAACAATTGCATTCTCTAGGGGATGTGGCATCTCTAAGGTACAGCTACCATATGAAAAATTTTGGGACATGGGGGCCGGGGCAGGGACCAGAAACAGACCCTTACAGATTATCAGAAATAGCCTGCCTCTGAACAGAATATGAAGGGGTCAGAGTTAATAACACCAATCTAAAATTAAATAGCTATGCTTATGCACCATGTCATATATGATGTTGGGTGAGGGGCAAATTAAGGTGCAGCTGAGTCAAAGGGGGGCTTGCCATGTCTTACAAAGCCACATGCATTGTGCTCCATAGCACTTGACAATCAGATGATTGTCAGATTACACCAGCCAGATCCAATTACACACCCCTGTCCTAGAGTAAAGCAGAGTAGAATTTTTTTGTGGAGCAACACATGCATTATTACAAAATAAACTGTGGGTAGGCTCTAAATGTGCATTGATAATTTGTGTGTTGTTAATTGTTTAGGACTGTAAACTGATATTATTGGTGAAGACCAGAGTCTAGCCACAATCAAGACTCAGGGTCCAAGGCTGCTGAGTCTTTAGCTAGGAGCCAGACAAAGAGCAAAACCAAGTTCAGGGGTCTGATCCTGCTGCTGGAGATCAGGAAACCACTGCACCCAAGGCTGACAGACAGAAGCTTCCAGAAGAACTACCGGACCACCAGGTCCTATAGGACCAAGGCCCATCATGGGAGTTTTCCCAAGACTCAAGAACCAAAGGCCTCCCGCAGTACCTAACCAGTCCAGCAGCGCAGAGAAACTATAGAAGGGAGGAGTATCCATCTTCAGGCAGGAAAGTTGACCCTTTAAGAATCTGAAGTCTCCACAGTGGGGGAGGGTAGACTTGAAGCAGAGGCTATAAAAGTCTGTCTGATCTCAATCTCTGTCACAGTAAGTTACTCAACTCAGAACTATCCTTGGTCCTGCAACTCTTTACCTGTCTTGCGCCATGAGACTAGCATCAGACCAGGACACAGCATTGACCTCCCCAAAAATGTTCCACACTCAGTGATGGAAATCCGTATTAGAATCTTAGGGTGATACATGAAGATGCTCATAGGAAGCAAAAATACTGAAGATTGAAAGTCTCCAAATGTTTATTATAATTAATTAGAGCCCACCTTTTAGGAATCATCATCATCACTATTAAATTTCTATACCACCCTTCATCTGAGGTTCACAGGGCAGTTTACAACATAAAAACACAAAACAGAGTAACAAACAAAACCTAAACCTACCCCACAGAGATATGCAACGAAGGCACCATGTGAGTCTGCCTGGGGAGAGCATTCCACAAATGGGGATCCACCAAAGAAAACTTCTGCTCCTGTTATTATTACTACTATTTATTAAATTTCTATGTTGCCCTTCACCTGAAGTTCACAGAGCAGTTTACAATAAACACAAAAATGCATATCATAGTAACAAATGAACACAAAACCCCCAAACACATTGTTTAAAAGGCCATTGTTTAATTAGCCAAAGGCCTGGGAGAAGAGGAAAGTTTTTTGCGTTCAGCTTTATGTGCTTGGCCAATAAATAAATCGAATTTTTTTTCCAGGAAAAAACGATTTTGCACCAGAGGAAGAGTTAGGGTAGCACAATCAGTTCTGCCACACTCAGCACGAAGCTAAGGAGGTGCCACAGGGCTTCACAACTAGTATATTTAGCAGAATGGAAGGCTAGAGGTGCAGTTGCTGAATTTTGGACTCTCACAGGGCACTGCTGAAATTTGAAAAACCTAAGTTGCCCCTGATTGCACCCAATGTGTTTTGATTACAGGAAACAACCAATCAACACGCGTCCAAAAGATTTGTGATCACGCACATGGGTGTGATGGCAAACTTGAACATGACTTGAAAAAGTCATGAAAAGGGCGGAACAGGGGCGTGACGTGGTGGAACAGGATATGACATACTTATACACGCTTGTGGGCCAGGAACAGAACTCCCACACAAAATGGTCGTCGACTGTGCAATTTTTGCTTTAGGAGTGATCCCCAGAACATAACCCCCACATAAATTGTGGGATTACTGAATAAGAAACCCTGTATATATTTCAGGTTAGGCAAGGCCCAGCTCTAACATTTATACAACATCTGTATAGCTACTTACTTTAAAAGATTTAAAAAAATTTACAAAATTTGCTATTAATTTAATTTATGCTCAAGCTTTCTTCATGCAAGTGGGCTTAAAACTGAATAAACTTTCACTTTTTTAAAGTAATAAGCTAAATGGTTTTCCAAGGCATTTCCAAGCTGGAAAGAACTCTCATCCCCCAATGCTTTTTTCTACCTCCTCCACCTTTCTCCACCTGGAAAGGCAAGGTGGTTGAGAAAGAACCACAAAGATCATCCCTGTACATGCTTCTGTCTCTCTACCTGGACACATACCTTATTCCCCTCTCTGAGACTTTTCAAGAGAGACAGAGCAAATGCCCACATTTGAGTTTCTGTTACTGAAAGACAGACTATAAATTGCAAATAAACTAGCTTGAAAAGACAAGATAGGATAGAGATGGAGAGGTGAAGAGAAATGTCTTCCCCCATGTGGCTTTAGCCTGCTACTTATCAGCGATGGTGCCAAAGAATAGTGGCTAACTCAAAACAACTCACAATACAGTGAAATATTGCTAGGCCAGTGAGACTAGTTTATTGAGAACAGTTCAAAAATGCATGAATCAATGCAGGTGGTGCAGTCTTATAGATGTCTTCTCCCGCAGATCCAGAAAAAAAAGGGGAGGGAGGAAAACAGGCTTCCTGAAGTTCATACTTTGCTGAGCATCAAATGGAGGAATATGAACACAAAATCTTACAACCTTAATATCTATTTTAATGACCCAGGTAGGAGAATCAGCACATACATACATGTCCTGGCCCTTCAATAAATGACAGCAATTAGCCAAACATATGAGGGTAAGATTTGATACCTTATGTCCCGATTTGGATAGGTTCCAGTTTGGGTATTATCGAATATAGTAAGATCATGAAATAATACCCACATTTAGAACTTGGATACTGGAGCCATTTCTGCTTGTTTAGGGAGTTACTTGTACATTACTGGATCTCAGATACAGTCATACCGTGAGTTGAATGTGCTTCAGGTTGAGCGCTTTCGGGTTGCACTCCAGAAGTAACGGAGCACGTTACTTCCGGGTTTCGCCACTCGCGCATGCGCAGACGGTCAAAATGACGTCACACGCATGTGCGGAAGCGGCAAAACGCGACCCGCGCAGACGCACCATAGCGTCTTACGTTCCATTCAGGATGCGAACGGGGCTCCGGAACGGATCCCGTTCGCATCACGAGGTACCACTGAAGTTTTGTTGTGTTGTTCCCACTCTGAAAATATCAATTCCGCTTCATAAGATGGCTCCTCTGCATCACTGTTAAGTGCTTAGTCCTAACTACTACTAGCAGACTGTCAATAACGTAACAAACCCCTAGTTACTTCCTGAATGAAACATAATCAGGAATACAGACACAGAACAGTGTGTGGAAATTATTGTCCTCGTATAGCTGTGCGTCTCAGTCTAACCCTTCCAGTAAATGGCAATGAAGTGAAGTCAGACATGAGCATGAAACAGGAGGAAGGTTTACCCCCGCTTCTCACTCCTTAGAATTTTCCTCTCACTTCCATCTATTTCACACAATGAGTACAAACTGTGGCTAATCTTGTCAGCAGGTACATGAGGGTGGGGGTTTGTTCCCATTCTCTTACTAAATAGCCTGTTGGGTTAGATTAGTTGCAACCATTGATCTACAAGATCCAAGAGAAGTGTTCACAAGGGAACGATGAGCACCACTATAGTCCTTTAGTTAACTGCCACTCCTCCTACAACCAAGGAGAAAAGGTCTTTTAAAAATAAAGCACTGGTTTCCCTCAATGACTGTGGTAACCACAACTGTAAGAACTGCTGAGGAAGTTCCATCCACAGGTTCTTACAAACAACTAAATGCTTCACATCATAATTTACCATACACACAGCGCCAATGAAGGCCTTCAGGAATCCATAACGCTGGCCACAGAGAACTCAAGAAATTATCCTTAAGGAGTCTATCCCTTCTATGAGCAATACCTTTAATCTATATTAGTACAGCAATCTGAATCCTATCTGATAAGAAAATATGTTTATTGTATGAAACGTAATTGCACTAAAATTTAAGGCCTGTAATTCCACCTTCAGCTTTCAATCGTTTGCCAAGCAAATTAAAACTGCAGTCATTCTAAACTTTAGCTTTTTTAAGGTGCTCCCGCAACACATTCATCAGAGTGCTCCCAAATAGTTCAGATCTAGTTATAATAGCAAGTTATAAAACTGTATATATAAAATTGTTATATAAAATTATAATATATATATATATGTGTGTGTGTGTATGTGTCATTCATATATATATATATATATATATATATATATATAAATAAATCAAGCAGAGATTAAAAGGCTGAATTATTATAATCATTCAGTATACTTCCTATTACAGAAAAATGGGAAATATGAATGTGAACAAGAGATCTAAAAATTGTGATTCTCTTAAAAATATATACTCAAATGAAATACAAGGTGTAATTCTGAAAATGCAATAGCAGCCTGTTTAAAAATGATGTAGCTATCTTATGGCCATATGCCATATGCTGAAACATAAGGTGGCTGAAAAGAACTAGCCAACTCCAAGATTTATACTTTAATATACGATGACAAAAATGACCTAGAATGATGTATATATTTATTCCTTCATATTTCCATGAACAGACTTTAAGAAAAAGAAAAAAGACTTTTTTTGGATGTGTGGATATATTAATTGGGGTGTGTCAAAGCTTAATTTAGGGAGCACACTCAAGTTTCTTATGCATTTTTACATATTTCGGCTACTCTTGGTACATGTGTGCACACACATACACACTCTCCAAATAAAGTACTGGCCCAAAGTACAGCATCACCTCTTAGATTACAATCTTCGGCTGTATGGATTTATCAGTTTTGATGGTCCAAAGCTTATTTAAGGGTGCATACCCCTAGTTCTTTATTCTCTTATTTAGGCATGATGGCACCATGTTCTTGTGAAACCCTGGAATCACTGATTGAAAGAATGATTGTTTTTAACTATTTTTATTGTTATTGATATGTTCGCCACACTGGGAGGAAGAGACGGATATAAATGAAATGAAATGAAATGAAATAAATGATAACTAGTGAAATTGATAATATAATGAAACACTCCCTAATTATAGTTTGATATAAATTTTATGGATGTAGATGCACAATAGGAGGATGGCCAATGGCCATTTTGGAATACTGCTTCCTCAGACCTGAGCCAACCTGTATATGATGTCTATCTTATTTTGATCATTCCAGACTTGCATTCTATCCAAGTAGAAAATGCCACCAGTAATGGCATTCCTACAGAAATCTCTTACAGGTACAGGACTATCACTGGTATCTCAGTGATCGTTCTGATTCATAGTGTTTGTAGGAAAGTTTCCATTATTGTAGCTAAATTAGGCCTCAATCCAGGGAGCCACAGAATGAGCTCCACATGATAAGTCACATGTCTAAGGCTGCAGTCCTATGCATTACCTAGGAGTTAAGTCCCTCTGAAACCAGCAGGACTTAATTCTGAGAAAACAAGCACAGGGTTGCAGGACATTTTCCAGAACTCCTTGTGTAAATGCAATATGACCACACATTCAACAAAAGACTTGCAGGATATTCAGAAGAGACTTCTGAGCTGCATGGGGAAAGTGAGAAATCAAATTTCTGTAAGGCACTGTCTAGCTTATGTCACAATGAGAAGCTGATTCTATCCTGCAAGAGATATTTTCTTTTTTGTTGTTAAACCATCAATTCAATTTACATGGAACTTGAAACGGCTTACTTTTTTAGAAATGCAACAAATAAATAAATTACAGAATATCACTGTCTAAATACCTCAGATCACAACATTACAAAAATATGACTAAGCGAAATCTATTTTTAAAAAATATTGGTTTTTTAACCATCCTGTATCACCAAACAGGGGGAAAAAATTCCACAAGAAATCAATTTGATTTATTTCCAAATAGAAGCAGTAAGGACCTAACGATAAGTTACACATTCTCTGATAATCCTAGTCACACATGTGTTTGCAAAACTAGACTACTATATTGAATAAGTGCAAAACTAAATTAACAGAATGAAGCTTAGTGTATCCATTGCATGAACAGTATGTGCATTACATTCTATTAAAAAAACATTGACAAACTTATTGGTTATGGCCTAATTTTATCAATACACTAAATAAAAACATAGTCAATTACCATCATACTAACTTCAGTCAATATGACTTCTGTTATACAGTGGTACCTCTAGTTACATACTTAATTCGTTCCGGAGGTCCGTTCTTAACCCAAAGCTGTTCTTAACCAGAAACACCACTTTAGTTAATGGGGCCTCCTGCTGCTGCCACGCCTCTGCTGCGCAATTTCTGTTCTCATCCTGAAGCAAAGTTCTTAACCCAAGGTACTATTTCTGGGTTAGCGGAGTGTGTAACCTGAAGCGTCTGTAACCCAAGGTACCACTGTATACACACCCAATGTACCAATGAATTGTTTCCTTAAAAAAGAGAAAAAAGAAAATAAACAGAAGACTAAAATGCATGAAACTGTAGTGGAGACCTTAAAATAAAATACATTTCACTCCATGCAACTGTCTTTGAAACAAAGTTGTTCCAACAGTAAACAAGAATTCCCATGAAACATTAGGGTAACAAACCATAAACATTATACAAAGTACTGGCAAAAATGACTGAGGATGGATTCAAAGTGCACTGAATATATCTGATGGCAAATTCTATCTAACCACACGCATAGGCATACGTCTCATTGCATAACAGTAAAACCTTACTTAAGAGCTTCCTTGGCAATATATTATCACTGATATTAGCATATAAACCTCTGGGTATGAGTGAGAAAGAAGTTGCCCTCTGCTGCAAGGAGAAAACACCAACCTACAAACATGGGTATAGATATTTAGGCTTCTGTCCTAACATACAATGAACATTACCTTTACACATACTTTATAAGGAAATATAAATGCAATGTATTTATACAGTTATTCAACATACTGAATTTAGTTGGCACACTAGTCAGCAGCATAAATAGATTTTATACTAGAATTTCTTATATTGAATTGTGCATGGATAATATTGGGCCTACCATACTTCTTTAACATGCCCTTTAAGCCTGAAAGGTTCAAGCACCATACTATCACAAATTTCATTAGAATAAGGTCTACAGTATAACAAAAAAAAATGCTGCAGCACAAATAGAAACCTAAGCAAGTGCACAGAGGAACTAGAAGATCCAAAAACCAGAGTGCAATACCAGAAGCTTGCTTATCATAGACACCCACCAATGCCTAACTGCAAGCCAGGAAGTAAGAGTCATCATACTGCCCTGCCCCCATATTAAGAACAGAAGCAGATGCACTAGCCTTATCCAAAGCAGGGTATCAGGGAAATGTTTGCAACACCTTTTTCCTATCAGCTCAATGCTTCAAATGAAGAACTGCTTGTAAACATTAAATCGGACCCTGAGGATTTGTTTACACTAGTATTTCACTTGGTATGAGAAGTACAAAACACATATTCCTGTGTTGTCCCCCCCCCCTACAGAGTAGAAAATGCATTCTGCATGGGGAAATTAAGAGCAGAATCAGACATATATCATAGTTTAAATATCCCTCTCTGCACCTTAGATCAAGAAGTATATAATTTTCATATCCAACAAAAACAGTGAACTTCTTACAACAGGCCTAGAAAAGTGCTCCTGAGAGACTGCCACTGTTGTCACTAGGTACCATACACTTAAATGTACTTGCATGTTCTAAAACAGTACTTATTAGCAAACTTGAAGCAACACTATGTTTACATAAAAAAACTAACAGTGGGGGAGGGGGAGTAAAATAGACTCAGAATAATGACCACATTATGAACTTGCTCCTATCATAAACCACAAGCTTACCTGAGCGAGTAACTATGACAAAAAACTTAAAGATGCCAATCCATAGGACAGATACCTCAGGATTATCATGGACCCAGGAAGCAACCCAACAGGAAAGTCGTTTAGGTTCCCCCACAACTCAGTGATACTTTGCTCAATAGCAAAATAGAACCTAGTTATTTTCTGACACAAAAGTCAGACTCTCCACACAGGCAGTTTTTCCTCTGAAATTGTTCAGCACCTCATAGGCCTGGCCTTGTGCATCTGAAATGGCCCACAGCCCTCACCAGAACTACTGATGAACAATGTAAATGAACCCAGGCTGAAACCTAAAAATGACTGAAGTGTTCAACTGGCTGCTTAGATCTTGCCTTTTAAAAAACTATTATAACTCAGAGGAAGCAATTCGTTCCCAGATGGTTTGGATTGGTGTTATCATCTAAGAATGAAGAGTTCTACACCATGACCATTACCTACTACACATTGTCATTTAAGGCATAAATTGTTGCAGCATCCATGGTTTTGACACAAACTATTGGTGAACTTACTGGCTTTTTGCTATGTCAACCCTGAGCTTTACATTTATACACATGTTTAACTATGACTAACTTTCAATGAAGCTCTTCACTGCAATCTTTGCCTGGTGACAGCCCATTCTGGAAAGTAAGCCCCCAACCACATAAGGCCTGGGACATCACTCTTTCAACAGAACCCATCTGTTTTAAATACATCTGCCCTAGTTTGCAATTTCTGCATACTCTTAATTTAGGCTACAATACTGTCCCCACTTACCATGGAGTAAGCCCCAACCAACTCAATAGGACTTATTTTGGAGTAAGCATGCATAGGATTAACCTTAATATTTTTTCATATTCAGAAACGTCAATCCAAACCATACAATGACAAGATAACAATATACTATTCATTTGCATGTATACTCTAGCAATGTTACCCAATTGTTGGGCTCTGCTCAGTAGGAAAAGAAACCTTCTCAGTTCTAACCCTTAAAACCCACGAGTATCAAACTCTGTTTTAATAATGTCACAAGAACCTAAGCCTCAAGTTATATACAAAAGATAAATACACATTTGAACTAAATATACAAGAAAAATGAAAACACATTACAGTTATATCGTGTGATATTAAAAAGAACACAATACCAAAAGTACTCAGGCTGTTCATCTTTGCAGATTGCGGCCTAACATTTTAAGCAGCAGAAACTCATCCATTTTTTTAAACATATGTGTCTCATCCTAAAACAGTTTTCAGCAAGATTTCAAATTCTGATAGTCTCTAACATACCAGAAACTATATACGCACAGCAGATTTTTAAAAAATTAAAATAACTACTTAAACATTAAATGCTTTGGAGAACCTGTCTATTTTAACATTGCAACGAAAGCCAATAGAACAGAGGAAAGCGCCATTACATAAAACAAAACAGACATACCCACGTAAAAAATCATTCACAACATACTAAGTTCATCAGTTACACCAAAAGGAAAAAAATGTAAGCAAGCATTAAGGTCTAAAGTAGACTATTAAATCCAAATGGGAATGCCAATTTTAAAATAAGGAAATAATATCATTTATATCCAGTCCAAAACATTAAGATGTCAAAATATAGACTCTAGCACTGAAAATGCAGTGTCAAATGAATCAGCATTATACTCTTTCTTGCAGCATAATAATGGTTAAAACTGTCCAGAAAATTAAATGGTCATATCTGGGCGCTAGACAGCTGCATGTTCCACAGGTTGATGCCGTTTATCCATGCTGTAAAAGTGCAATATTCTGCTTTAGAAAACCGGAGGCAGCAGCTCTCAATACATTAGTGGGATTTGCAGCTCCAAAAAGCCACACTCTTCAACTGATATACATATTCATCCCTACTATTTATTTCCCTGTTTACCTCCTCCCACCCTGTTCTTTCCCCTCCCTATCCGGCCATCTTGGGCAGTCAGGAGCAGCCATTAGTTAACTAAATGACAGGACCAAGAACTTTTTTTAATATAGGAACAAGATTTCTCTTCACACGCTCAGGTGAGCAGCAACAGCCTCTCCCCCATGGCCTGACAAAACAGCATGATGAGGCGAAAAGCCTGGGAGAGAAGACTCACTCAAGGAAGATGCACTTTGGGAGGAAGATGGCTCGAGAGTAAACAAATCACTTGGCGACTGACTCCCCAAAGTGACACACCATGGAAGAAAAGGGATCCCGCTTCTTCTAAAGCCCTTCTTTCGTGCTTATATGAATTAAGTTGGGTCGCTTCGGTCCTGTCCAGCTTTATGAGTAAATATGAGCAAAAGGCCTTTAAAAAACCAGGAGGAAAAAAAGGAGGTCCAAGGTGGCCAATGGCAGATAAGGAACGCCCGATCTCCCGATTATTCGCGAGGTTGCTCCCAGCTGGAGGGATTCAGGCCAGATGCGCAGGCACTCTCTGTCCTACTTTTTGGACAAAGCCCAGAAAGTGACCGAGAGCAGCTTTCCACGCCACGCGCCCCTCTCTTCCCCCTCCGCGCACAGGGGAGCAGAGGGAGGCACCTCCGGGCACCACACGCGCGCCAAGAGAGCCATTCCCGTCCGAAAGCCAGGGAAAGAGGTGGTGGCCACGCAGGGCAGGCTCGACCCAAGTCTCCTGGCGAGTCCCACCGGCGCGCTGCTGCGGCGGCGGCGGTTTAATTCCTCCAGCTCTGCTCCCCCCACACACACAACACACACACACACACACAAGCCCACACAACACACGCGAGGGGAGGGTGGCTCCCTCGTCGGCTGCCTCCTCCCCACCCCCACCGGAGCCCAATCCCCCCTTACCTTTAACAGCAAGGCCTTCGTTCTGGCGCCATCTTCATGAAGCCTCTGAAATCCGAAGAGTCGGCTGCAGAAGGGGGGAGACGGGAGAGAGACAGGCTGAGAAAAAACAGCCGCGTCCGCCGAGAGGCTGCCCCCCTCGCCCGCCCCACACGGACGCCTTCATCCGCTCCCTCGCGCTCGCCGCCCGCGCTCCGACCTGACGAGAGCACCACAACCGCCGCCGCTCTTTTTTATATTCCCCTCTCTCTCTCTCTCCCACACACACGCGCGCACACACAACACACACACACACACACCCCGGCCGAGCGAGAACACCGGACGAGCCGGAGCGCGGAGGCTGCCGTTGGGGGTACCTGTCGAGGCCGGCGAGGACTTCTCTTTCCTCCGCTGTCAGGCTGGCGAAGTCCTCCTCGCTCTGGCCGCTCGCTTTCCCCGCCGCCATTTTCTTTTCCTCATCACCGAAAGAAGCAGTAGAGGCGGCGGCGGCGGCGGCGGCGAGCGACACTCCACACGATTTCATGGAAACGCAGCGCAATTAACTCGCGATCGCAAGGCCCCCCCTCCCCGCGCGCCCACCCCAAGGCCCCCCCAGTGCCGGGCGGGGCGGGGTGCCCGACACACACACGCCACCAACACAACTTTTATTACAACAACAACAGCCGGCAGGGAGGGGGAGGGAGAGGGAGAGGCGGGGGGGAGCCCCGCTGCTCGGAGGAGGAGGAGGGAGGGAGGGAGAGAGGGAGGGAGGGAAGGAGCCCCAGCGCTGGAGACGCGGGGGGGGGGAGGCAGGAGGGGGAGGAGAATAAGGAGGAGGAGGAGGCGGCTGCTGTTGCTGCTGCTGCTGCTGCTGCTGGCGGCGGTGACGGCGGCGGCGGCGGAGCAGTGTTTACATCGCTGCTGAGCCGCCAGCCCCGGCGGCGAGGAGTGAGTGGAGTCGGAGTGACAGGGGCCCGCGCGCGCCCGCGCGGGGTGTATTTGTTGCCTGTACAAACTTCCCCAGCAGCTGCACAAAGTTGTTGTAATTGTGTCACACAGCGAACCCCACGCCGCCACCGTGACCCCCCCTCCCCACCCCGCTTGCCTGTGCCCACGCAGCCAATCGCCGCGCCCAGCCGCGCCCACGTGACCTTTGTTGACTTACGTCAGTCATAGCGCTCCTCTACCGCTACGCTCGAGCTTGGTAGCCGCGCTGCCTTTCACGTAGCGGCTAAGCTGCGGAGTTGGGAAGCTGTACTTCGGGTACCCCGATTACAGCCGGAGCGCGGAATCCTCCATGTGTGGCCGGGGCGGGGCGGGTGGCGTTAGAAACTTCCTCTACTTTTCTAAAAAGTAGAAAAGGAGCCAAACCTTCCTCACACCCTGTCGGCACAGCATCTACATTTTCGGGACAGATATTCAACGGATAGAGACGCAGAGACAGCAGAGGTTTCTGCGGAATCATTTCTTCATGTCATTCAGAGTCTGGCTGGGCTTTGAAAGCCTTATGACCTCTCGCGCGGAAGAAGGGCAGGGATTGAGAAGCCTAGTTACACAGGATTTTAAAACGTTGGCATTTACGGTACTTTGTTGTTGTTTTTAGGTAGTTCTGCAGGCAGAAATTCAACGGATATGGCCTTTCCCTGTTCATAGAGATGTAAAAAGCTGCACTGTTGAATTTTTACCTGCTTTGCCGACTTTAAAAGAGCAAAGTGGTTATTGGACGGACGAACAACACAGGATCTGAAAAACGAGAGTATATTTCTAATCAGGAGGCTCGTTGATTCATTATTCCGTATCAACCCGTTTCAGTTCTGTCAGGGCACGAGGTCAAACGTGTACTTTTGTATATTAAAAGACCTATACACCACCCCTCTTCATTTATGTGATCAAATACACACTATCCTTTTCTGTTCAGTTTTTTAAGCGGTCCACTTATTTTATTTGTTTACCGAAATTTATATACTGTACTGCTTTATAGACGGGTTACATAACTGGTTACAAACTCGTTTCCGTCGGCCTAACGAATCATACCGTTTGCTTAAGAAGTGAAATGTGCTTTAAATTCTCCCAGTTGTGTAGCACGACTTGGGAGCAAGACGGGGGAGCACTGAATTTCCAAAACTTTATTAAATAATTTTAAAAAAGCAATTCAACACTGAATGAGGGCGCAGGCCCATCCAATGAGCAGAAACCATTGTGGGGGAACTGTCACGATAGCTTTAAAACAAGCAACGAAATGGGTCCGTCTAACCCCGGTCCTATTTTATCTGAGGTTGGTTTCCGCGCAGTCCCTGCGTCTAGGACTCTTTCCCCGCTAGTGGAGGAGTCTTCGTCAATCGAAAACCGGAAGCTTAAGTCGCTTTCATCCCCTATCTCTTCGGCTTCCGCCCTCATCACTGGCCGTACGCCATTGGTCGAGAGGGCGGGATTTATGTACACTATGGGCTGTTATTCAACCGTCAGTGAGTCAATCAAGCGACTTTGTCAGTTACCGAAGTAGCAGCAAGTTTGTATGCGGCCTTTAAATTAGGTGCGGGGAGGCCCCAGCGGCGGCGGCGGCGAGCAGTTGCTCGAGGGGGAATAGGTTTGGGATTGCGTGCGCATAAATGGCTGCTGCGCTTAAACAGGCGGCTGGTCTGGAGACGCTGCTAAGGAGCCTGTGCGCGTGAAAACACGCGTAGCCGTTACTGCCCCTGTCGCCGGCCGCCTCCTGCGCAGAAGGGTGCGGGGAGGGGGCGCTCTTCTCGGCCAACGGCTGCGACCCCCGCCCTGCTTTCCTCCCGCCTTCCCTTGGGCCGGGTCTGGGGCGTGGTTCTACTGGCACCAACGAATAATAATGGCTTCCCTTGCGCGGTGCGTGTCCGCGCGAGGAGAGAGAGGAGTGGGCCGGGGCTTGGAGCCGAGCCCGCCGGGACGCCTCTGAGGGGGCGGTTCGCGAAGCGGCGGCGGGGCGTCCCCTGCTAAGCCTGCGCGCGGCCGCCTTGGGCGCAGTGGCTCCGCTTCCTCTGCGGCGGCGGCAGCGGCTCTTCCCCCGAGTCTCTCTCAGCGAGGGCGAACCGTTAAGTTGCCGCCTCGGAGGAGCGACCCGCCTGCCGGGAGCTCGCCTTGGCCGCGTGAGAGGCGAGGGGGCGACTTCCAGAAAGCCAGCCTGGGCTCGCGGCTCCGTTGGCAGGCGCCTTCCCCTTTCCTAGGAAGTGGGGTCAGGGAGCAGCAAGCCCTGCATTAGGCCTCCCCACTCCCCCCACACACACACAAAAAAGCGACTCCCGAGTTAATGTGTTTCCTCAGCCCGAAGCAGAAAGCAGCCTTTCCGTGTGCGTGGAAGCCTCTGACTCCAGGGAGAACGTGTGACAGAGGCCGCTTCGGGAGGGCTTCCTCCATTTTCCTTGCTGATTACCTTTCCTGAGAATAGACACGTGTTAGGGTGGAGAGCGGCGAGCCTGGGCTGTGAAAAACAGGGCAGCGCAAATATAAACGTTTCCTGGCGCTTACGGGGGGAAAACAACAAACGCCATACTCGCACACACGTACACATACCCTAACTAACGCACTTTCACGCGTCTTTAGTTCCCCTCAGTACACCCGGAAGGAAGAAAATGCAAAATGCAAAGTTGAAATGTTTTGCTTTGCTTCCCCCAAGGACCGCTCTGGGAGACTTCTCGTATTAATAATTCTGAATTTATCTAAAACCGTCTGTCGGAAAAGTGTGTGTGTCAATAGTTTTACATAATGGAAACATAGGCTTTTTCAAAACTGCCCAATTTCCTAAAATATCAAACACAGTCTAATACTGTATATACTTACCTGAAAGTCAGCCCTGTCTACCTCAACAGGGCTTTCTTCTGAGCAACCTAACTAGAATTTCCCTATTACACTATAATAGCTGTGTGCTACATTCTTATCGAATGAAAATGGTCCTTGTGAGAGTGAGCTGGGAAATAATAACTTTGTCTCCAAGTACTTTTAGATACAGTTACTAGTGTAATGCCTTGTTTTTGTGATGTTCAGGTAAGAAAGAATTTCATCCAATGAATTTTTATGAGCTGCTGTAGAGTTCTTGAAATTGACTTAAAGGTAGACCAAAGGCAAAATAGTCTTTACCCTAGTTCTTTATTTTCCAGCTGCACGTAGTACTGCCACACCTCATAATAGTATTGTGAAGACTTGCATGTTGAAGAAGTATTCTGCTTCAATACTGTATAGTTTCGTTTGTGAAATCCTTTGAAAATACTTGGTCATTTTTTCTTCTCATATTTGCATATTGTATTTTTCCTCTGTTTTAATTGGTGAAAATGGGAGTGGTGCTTCTGAAAATTGAATTGACTCTGTATTTCTGCTGAGCCATACCACAGCCACTGCGTTATGCTGTACCACATTAATTTATAAAGCCTGGCGTTAATTTTGGAATGTAAGGACTTCATTCACCAACTTTCTGGAAATGTGAAGTTTGGAAGAGCTGTAGGCACCACCTTCTCTGCTTGTTTCTCTTCTCCCTTGGTTCACTGTTCCTCCCCCCTCCCCAGAGCACATGCACACACACATCTTTTCCAAAGGTCTGGGTAAAAACGGCATCCAGTAAAACTGAAATGGATCTTCTTGAATTTGCATAATTTTACATGGCACCCTGCCATCATATTGTTTTAGGATTCTGGTGTTGATCCAGATATCATCCTTGGACTGTGGTTTTATATATGAAACTATAGTAGAAGGAACTGCTGACATGGTGAAACCAGTCTCTGTTAAGGGCTGGCCCTAACAGAGACTATTAAGTGTATCTGTGCATGACTATGGAGTTTGCAAAGTACAGGTGCCATGGACATGATAAGCTAGTGTGGCATAGTGGTTAGAGTGTCGGACTAGGACAGGCTTCCTCAAATTCAGCCCTCCAGATGTTTTGAGACTACAGTTCTCATCATCCCTTACCACTGGTCCTGCTAGCTAGGGATCATGGGAGTTGTAGCCCAAAAACATCTGGAGGACCGAGTTTGAGGAAGCCTGGACTAGGACCTCAGAGACCAGTGTTAAAATACCCACGTGGCTAGTTACTGGGTGACCTTCAGCCAGTCATTGTCTAACATACCTCACAGGATTGTTTTGGAGATTAAATGAGGAGGGGGGAGAACCATGTACACCAAATTGAACTCATTGGAGAAGAAGTGGCATATAAATGCAATAAATAATAAATTAGTGATGCTTCTAGAAGGGGACATGCTTCCCCATGTCTGCAGTGACGGAGCTGCATGCTCCGGCAGCAGGGATGGGGAACAGGTGGGGGTGTAGCTGGTGCACGTCCCGGGGGGCATGGCACATGTCCCGGGGGCGTGGCATGTTGCCTGCGGGGGCGTGGTGCACTGCTCACAGGGGCGTGGCGCCCGCCACAGGGATGTATGGCACGTGCCCCAGCAGTGTGCGGCATGCGTCTGGGAGGTGGCTGTGATGGCACCCCATCCTGGATAGTACCCAGAGCGGACCACTCCCCTGCCCCCCTTCCTCTGCCAGTGCATGTCTGGAGATGTTGACTGGTGGGTGTAAGAGAACAGCAGAGCAGGATTCAGTCCGGTCTCTATGGAGCTGGGGAACACAAACTTGACTTGCTGTCTGTGCTGAATCCAGGACTATAGGAGGGGTGCTAGAAACCTAATGGGGGAACAAAGCCGTTGGACTGTTATTGCTGTTCTTAAATTTGTTCTTAAATTAAGCCTATATATATATATATATATATATATATATATATATACACATACATATATATACATGAAACCATGTATATATGTCTCCAGTGATCGCCAGAAGTATTTGCTAGCACGTTCAGAGTCTCACTGCTCAGAGATAGGGGTGCCCACAACAATATTAAAACTTACATTGGTATATTGCACGGGGCGGGGGACAAATCTATTGGAAAGCAACAAAACCACCAACAAATCACAGGACCCATATTTCCTGTCTCCCCCACCACTCTGTTTTCCTCCCCTCAGTCTCCCAGATTATTATTTTTTCTCTCCTCCCCTCTCTTATCAGTCCATTGCTGTGCAGCTAATGTGACCTTGAAAAGCAGAGCTGAAAGAGGATATGGAAAAATGTACCCACTCTTCTCTCAGTCTTTTTGCTCTATGTACTATGTCAAAGGAGGCAGTGGGGTGGGGGGCTCAGAATCTTTGTAGATGCTAAAGGATGTTCTGGTCAAATTAATGGATAATTAAAGGGCTTTTGTAGCATGAAGTACTTTCCATGAACTTTGGCCTATCAGCTGCACTGCTTCTTGGAAAGAGATGACCTTGCCACAGTTACTAATACTCTGGCTGCATCTAGGTTAAATTTATATACGGGGCTTCCCTTAAACTTCCCTGTAAACTTCAGCTGTTTCAGAACACAGCAGGTTGTTAACCTGATTATACTGAAAGATTTGCATTGGCTGCCACTTTGTGTCTGGCTGCTGGATTGAAGCTATACGCTCAAAAACTCTTGGGATCCGGTATCTGAAGAACCACTTGCTCCCATAACATTCTTCTTCTCAGAAACCCTCCTCCAACTGACCTTTGGAGGCAAGGCAACTGGGGAGATGGCCTTTGAAACTGTGTGCCTCTCTTACTCAGGGATGGTTTCCAGACATTTAGATGCTTCGTAAATATTGGTTCCTGACACCTATCTGTAATATAGGATGTATATAGTGTGTGTTTCTTCCAATATATGTACTGAAAGTTCACCTTTGACACCAGGGAAGTGCTTTCACTTAAAGCAATTTTGTTTAGACAAGCCTTTCCAGATGAATAGACATTGACATGTCTTAATATTTTAATTCTAATTATATTTAAGTGTTTTGAATTGTGTTAACTGATTCCTGTTATTATATATTTATATCCTGTATTTTCCCCTGTCAAGGAGTCAAGGTGGTTTACAGATAAAATATGAACCGCTAAAAACGGGGGGGGGGGGTTCATAGAAAATTTTAATATTGTAAAATTTAGAGATTTTACTGCAATTAAGTGGTAAAAATATTTTGCTAAATAACTAAATTAAAAATACAATTTTGAGGTATGCTCACTATCTGACCAACTGGGATATACTTTCAAAATCAGGTTCATCACATGGAAAGCCAGAAATGAAGGCTGAGGGTTTTGGAGAACATATTGTTGGTGGTGATTGGCTCTAAATAAGTACAGTTTCACTGTCATATATAATTTCCAGTTGGTGAAATAGGAGAGAACTGATTTCACTAAGTCTTCATAAATGAAAGTACTGTATATTCACAACTGATGGATGGGCACCCAGTATACAGTCATCAATAAACTTTCTGTAGTAAACACAGTACTAAAGGAAAGCAGAAACCATCCCTTTATATTTGTTATCCTTGGCCAATCAGCAATTTAATAGGTGCTAGAATTTTTGAATAGCATGTTGGACTAGTGGACCTTGGTCTGATTCAGGAAAGCACAACTTCCAGTTACCTTCACCACCATTTATTTGTTTCATTAGTTACTCAACACAGGACAGTCTCTAAGTGATGTACAGACAATTTTTAAAATATACAGAATTGTTAATAACTGTAAAGATGTAAACATTCTAATCAATACATAAAACACCAGCTTCCCAAGAAGTGGAGCAGCAGCCCAGAGCAGTGCTCGTATGAAACACTTTAGGAAGGAGGTCATTTAATACAGGAAAGCTATGCCTCATTAAGAGATGCTGTACTGTACAACATACCTTCTAGTTTTGTCAATTTGTATAAGTGGAATTAGACAAGGCTGAAGTTATCACACACCTGAGATATGTCTTTAAGGCTCACCCGTGCATAAGTTCTGTTGCACTCAGTGAGTAATGCTTTCGAGTAAATATGTATGTAAATATGTAAATCTTGTGTATTACTTTGAGAATTTCTTAATGGAAGAAATGTTATAAATATATGTTAAATAGTTACCAATGCAGCCTTATGCATGTTTACTTGCATGTATCCTGTTTATTACATATAGAAATTAAATGCTTCCTGTTTTCTGCTTTAAGGCACCTTGTGAGCCCAATTTAGATTTAAAGACAGGTTAGAAATTTTACAATAAATAAGATTTTTGTTTTCTATCATTGTTTACAAATCTAGGATATTAAGTTAAAACCCTGCTAATTTTTAATTCCTTTAAAATGTCCCCAAAGCTGACAAAAATAAAATAAATTACAGAAGAAAATCTACCTAAGGGATTGTTCCAACAATTGTGGATTAGCCACTAATAATGTTTCACTGGGTGCCTTTCTTATACATAGGCTACACGAATGGCTAAGCTAAGGGGTGCTCATTGTTATTTTAACAGTCATGATAGGGAAGGAGGTAGTCACTTTAGTGTACAAGGGGTTATAGGTTAATCTCAATAGCTTGTATTATTCCAGGACAGTTGGAGATCTGCAAATACAAATACTTAACATAAGCTCAGAAGGAACACTTTCTTGGTGATTCATTCTGACCAACAGGTAAGTCACTTGATTCTGCACAATTTACAGAGCAATTTTCAAGGACAGCCTACTGTACTATAATTTCTGTCATAAATTTCTTAGAACAACTTGGTTTCCTCATATTACTTTAATATGGGGATCATAATTCATATTGGGGTAGGTATTAGGAACATACGTGTCAACATCTGATAAGGGAAATAATTATCTTTGTAGCATACAAAAGTCATTCAGTAATGCACAGGGTTTCCTACAAAATGTGCACTAAAGATGGAACTGCACATTCTGCTATTTTATCCCCCTTCTGCCTCTCCACAGTACAACATCCGGAGAGTGCAAACTGCAGGATAAAAATCACCAGTAAAAGGCGTGTGCTTGACCCTCATCACACCACCTTCCCCTCTGCAGCTCCGCTACCACTAGCTAGGATTTCTATAATAAGTTAACCATACCGCACAAGTTTTTCTCCAAGTGCACTTAACAACCAGAATGAAGAGTTTAAACAAGAGACTTGAAGATATTACCACCTGCAGTAGTTAACAGTAATAACCAGCATGTTTCAAAACTTCCTGTATTTTTCCTTTATCCTGCAAATGTACAATACTAATTTGATCATCTCTTTAGTTTTCTGGATCTTACCTCATCATTCCCTAGTTGTGAGTCCATTGTTCACCATTTCAAAGTCACTAAGATTTTGCTCTTTTGAAAAGATTCCAGAATTAGATTTTGTGCCCAGTACTAACTGAATTACCATTTACCCACAAAACATTGATGTTTAAATGAAATGTAATTTATCATTATCTGAATAGCATAAATGTTTGTCACTCAAATCTCTCTTTAGGCATATTCACCATGCATAATCTCAGGTTATTACAATGCCAACAATCATCCTGGCCATCTTTATTTCACTGTAAAATAGTAAAATTCCATTACCTGACCAGAGTTTCTTGAGACTAATAATAGGAAATGCTGCTGGGCATAGTAAAAAACAAAAAACCCCAAAACCAGTTCTATTCATTCTCTGTTGTTACCTTCCCAGTGACTTTTCCCAGATAATTTCCTAACTTGGTTTTTAGATCTATTAAGAGACAGTATGTTTTTGTCACATTCATATTGACTAATTCATATTAGTTTATTAAAAATGTTCTCATACTAATCTTAAAAGTCTCATTCCTTTTGTTCATCCTGGATGGAAAATATTGGAACCACAGATTATCATTATTACCTATCCTAATTTTATTCCTGCTGACTTCTAGAATGTTTAAAATTTCCTCCCAGGATTTTGTTATCTGAATTATTTCTGCTATTGTGAAAAAATGCCATCTTACTTGTTTGTAATCCTGTGTTTAACTAGTGGGAAACAGTCTTGTTACTTATGAGTAAACAAGATGGCACAGTTACTCTGCACTCCAGTGCCTTGATGTGAAATAACAATGAAAGGTTGACATCACTAAAATCTTCATATGATCAGACATAGACTGAACTTCTATTTCTGTATTATCTTTTGTCATTTAGAGTCATCAGAATCCTGTCTGTTCTTAAATAATTTTGATGTGGTGCAGAATAAAACATAAAATTGTTTGAATATCTTAAAGGAGCAATAATTAATTGTAAAACCATTATTAATTACAAACTATCCACTCCTCTTTGAAAATGCCTAGGTGAAAAGTTACTGTCTTTTCCTTCATTGATCTGCTGAAAAATAGCATTCACCACTCCTTGGGATCTTCTCACGTTGTTATTTCATCATCTACTAAAATTATTATTTCATTTACATATTGCAAACTCACATAAAAATGTATCTGTGTGGTGTGTGGCGCCTCAGTTTAAAAACCATATCATGAGCAATACATTCAACCTTTACAAAAATTGATTGCACATGATCGAGTAAAGCAAAGCCATGTACAGAGGCAAAGTTACCCTAAATGTGCGTAAGGTGAGTTGCAAAGCAAATAGCACCCAGCCTTCTTCTATTTAAATCACCACCACTCCCAGTGTGCTTTACAGAGGAGAGAGAGCAAGAAGGATTCTCTTAACATGTGCCACTCAGAATATGTAGTTGTGTCCTGAGCTGAATTCACGAAACTTTATGCTGTCAGAATGTTGATCCAGCCAGCCAGTGATGCCTATTCTGACTGGCAGCAGCTCTCCAAGGAAAGGGTCTTTCCTTTTATCATACCACGTGAGAACCTTTAAACAGGAGGTGCCAGCGGCTAACCTCACTGTCACAAGCAGTATGCCTCTGCAGAGGAGTTGTTGGGAATCACAATTGGGGAGGGCGCTGTTGCACTCAGGTCCATCTTGCAAGGCTTCCAGTAGCCATCTGGTTTACATTGTGAGAACGGGATGTTGATCTAGAGGGGCCTTCAGTTTAATCCAGTAGAGTTCGTCTCACGTTCTTACGACATGCATGCAAAACATGTGCTTTACCACTGAGATCTACTACTCTTATCCTTACACAAAGGTTCATTCTACTATTATTTAGAATTGGGAAACTCTGGAAAGGAACAAATAGCTACTGCATACTGAAGTTTTATATTTGGCTTTCTATATTTATGGCATGCTGATATGCGTGTCAGATTTCAAAATAGTCAGATAAGTTCGAACCCTTTCCCCCTCTAGCCAGGAAACAGCAGAAAAACATCAGAACAGTTGTTTTTGCATGATTTATAGTATTTTGTGCTGTCGGTTGCATCAGAAACAGAAGATTGTGCTATATTTGTCCTCTGCCTCTGCTCCAGCCAAAATCAGGAAGCATCTCAGCATGGATCTGCTAATCTTTAGAGTCATGGCCATTGTTTAAAACTGATTTCCATTAATTTTTTGATCAAATTGATTTGTGGCTCAAAATGTAGTTCTGTCATGGAAATCCATTAAAAAAATGGTCACTGCATTTTTCTCCTCAGTTAAATCCTTCCCTGTGTTCTGTGCTTTAACACTATTCAGACTAGAAATTAGGAGGAAACAGTTATTCACCACACTGCTAAAAACTTTATAGCACACTATTAATAACCAAATATTCCTCCAAAGCCCCCTTTGTGATTATTCCCCCCAACCCCTGCTCAGATCTTCAGAGTTTTACTGTATGTAGATTGCAAACTACACTTTGTTCTCTGCTTCCTATGCTAAAGGACCAGACTTACCCCAATCTAATGAGTTGTATTTGATTATCATAGTTGATATTATTTATAAGATTATCATTCAAATGCAAATAAATGTTTTCAGATTTTGAACAAATAGCTGAAAGCATTAAAATATCTCTGCATCAACTGACCAGAACTTACACGGAAACTTTGCTGCAAGAGTGTCTTCCTCCATAATTTTCCCTTTCTTTATATAAAAAATTTTTTTTTGGTTTTACAAGATTTTATACATTTTAACTTTAACTATTTCAAACATTGAAATAAATGGTTCTATTGAACCTTCGGACTTCCCTCCCTCCATGGGTTCCATATTCAAAATAAAGTTTTCTGCATCTATTTCCTTTATCCATCTGTTAAATATCTATAGTTACCATACTTAATTCCATATTACAAGTGTCATTACATCCCTGCCAATGATTTTAACTCTTTACAGTGGTCTTTTAAATAAATTAAGAATTTACCCCAGTCTTTTAAAAAAATACTTGATCTTCCTGATTTCTGATCTTCCCCGTCAGTTTTGCCGTCTCTGCATACTCTATCAGTTTAGTCTGCCATTCTTCTCTTGTTGGTACTTCTTCCTTCCTTCCATCTCTGGGCTAGTAGCATTCTCGCTGCCATCCTAGACTACATAAAAAGTATTTTATCCTCTTTTGGTATCTCTTCACCTTCCTCCTCCATACTTTTCAATGAGTCAGGAAATGTAGAGCTTTCCCAATATTCAAGAAAATGAGACAGCCCCTGCTCACCTATGTGCATAAAAGGCCTTGATGTACACATTAAATTAAGATGGATAGATTATAGTAAAACAGGATAAGCAGCACTGAATCAGTGATGGACTTTCATCCCACTAGTTTCATTAGGCCTGGCAGAGATCCTAATTTGGCCTACAAAGCTGTTTTTCCCAAGTCACAACCACCTGACATCATATAAATTTAAATTTCTTAAATGCCTATTTCTTTTTTTAAAAACCCAAGGCATCTTAAAACAGACTATTGAAGCTGTATCTTTTGTCACCACTCTCTGAACCTGCAGAGTATACCTTGAGGGTGTTTACCACCTTAGATGTTGGTTATTCATTACTGGGCAAATTCTGCTTGCTTGATTGGAGGTTGAAAAAAGCTGTTCCGCAGTTTGGGGTGTAGCTTTCAAATCAAGTCTGGGTTTTTGTTGCTGGCAGGCAAAAAGTCTTGGCATTCCAAAAAAAGAAGGAAGTGGAGAGCACAAAATATATAAAGGCTGATTACATGTTTAATATTATGTACTTTTTCTGTTACGGATATTGGTTCAAATAAATCTTAGGTTATATATTAATCCTCTTTCAGTAACAGCATGAACTTGAATAAATAACATTTGGATAAAAAGTATTACCTAGCTGTGTAAAGATTTTGAGTTGAATAAAATCTTGCTTTGCT
This sequence comes from Podarcis filfolensis, assembly GCF_964270895.1. NCBI lineage: Eukaryota > Metazoa > Chordata > Lepidosauria > Squamata > Lacertidae > Podarcis > Podarcis filfolensis. The sequence continues at coordinate 48,192,210 of NC_139607.1, read as the reverse complement.
GCTTCCCACCTCAAATCCTTCTGCCTAACTCTGGACTACATAACGCTTTGTTAAAGGTCACTGCACCAGAAACTATAGATGGTGGCTGTTGCTGCAACAGCAATACAAGTTACAGTGTTAGCATATGACACATTTAGACATCTCATTAGCATAACAACTATTGTACTCAATCACTCATATAGCAGTTCTTCATAGGATCAGTCCACTAATTCAGAAAAAGCGCTGTCTAAAATTAAATTATTGCTTTCAAATAACACAAACATATATTCATGAGTACATGAGTTCAATCACTTTTTAAATAAATGACATGAAAATGCTGCATAGTGAAAATGCTACATAATTGTTTATCTGTCAAGATGCTCTGTTGTATCCAACATTGGTCATACTCAGAGTAGATCCATTGGCAATAGTACACATGACTAGCTTAGGTACATTCATTTCAATAAGTCTGCTATGAGTAGAACTAAATTGGACATAACCAGTGCTTCACCCCCAAAATGTTTAGGGGTACTCTCATTTTGACTCAAGAAAATCACAATTTTATAATTCAATTCGGAGAAAATAAATACAGTAAGTGGACAAAAGTACAAAGATTCACAAAATGGTTAGGGGTATGCGTACCCCTGTGTACCCCCAGAAAAAAGCATTGGATATAACCCATGGCTCATGACTACATCATTTGTCTAATTTTCACTATTTTTGTTTTTGTCTTCCCCTCATCCACTTTCTGTAGCGTCTTGCCTGATAAAGAATTCTAGAGAATGCAAACGCATTTGTGACATTTTGGGTGGAAGCTATTGCCCAACTATGACTGATCAGCTATTCTTCTCCTATTTTCTCAGAATAAGCAAGTTTGTTCCAGGTTCCAAATCCAGATTGCCAGTTCAGGCATTTCCATGTACACATTTAAGAGAAATGTTTTGACATATAGGCTGTCATCTGTGAATAACAGTTATGGCACTCAGAGGAACGAACACCTCTCTATTAACTTCTCCTAAAAGCACTGTGCTTAGTCCTATGAAAGAGTATTTCTGGAATAGCAGACTCCACTAAGTATCACCTGCTACAACTTGAGGGTACAAATGGCAGTTGCTCATAATTGTACAAAATCATACACAAAACTATGAGAAAGCAAAGTGCACGCATTTGATGATGGGGCTTGATTATGCCCCATCCCATCCATTTCCCTAAAATACTACCCTTTTAGGAAAGAACTCTTCCTAGGAAGTCATTGTGTGGGAACCTCTGGTGGTTGAGGGACAGGTTTTAATGAGTCCTGCCATGCATTGAAAGAGCTTGTGAGCAGGCCTTGCAGGCTTCCATTCACCATTCACCTCCACACGGTCACTCACAAGCTGGCAATCCTTGAGGAGAGACAGATGGCACTAAGGATCCCACCTCATCTGTAGTAGCTCTACACATGTACATCAAAATGCACATAGGGTCCTTTGTGGTTACTCAACACATGCCTGAAGGGATGCTTGTTTTTGGTGCATCCGCTGGTTCATGATTTGATCTCACCAAAGGAAAGGGCTCATTAAAAATTTCAGACATTTTTGCCAGCTGCTTTTCATCACTATGCTCACCATTCCCAATGTAGAATCTCTGAATGTCTGCACTTCCATAGCTCCAATGAGAATCAACTTCCTAGAATATGTTGTCCCATTCAGCCACCCAGCCACCATTGTAGCTTTACAGGAGAAGGACCTGTATCAGTAGACATAGCTTGGTGCTTTGAAGCAAGGAGGCCTAATTTGTGACCCTCCATGAAACGTTGGACTCCAATTCCCATGAGCCTCAGATGGCATGGCCAATGGTCAAGAGTGAAGGGACTTGCAGCACAGCCACATTTAGAGGGTCACAGGTTAGTCAGTCCTGCTTTAAAGAGTTGGTATTCTTGCAGACATGCAGCAGTGATTTTAAGTGCCCTGTGAGCAGTTTTACCCTCTTCACAGAAGCCAAGACAGTGACTTATGCTTCCTGTGCAACGTGTGAGGTTTACAGTCACACATCACTCCCAAAGTAAAATGCACAAGTCCCAGATTGTGTGACGCTGACACATTTTACCATGGTGGAGACAGGGACATTCTTACTTGGCATGTTTCTACAGGAAGCACAAAAAGAACTTTGTGTTGCTGCGCTTCCTGTGCAAGATCCAAAGCTGTTCTCCCAGATGCTTTAAGCATAGAGACATTATGTGAGGTGAAGATGAACTAGAATCATAGAATCATAGAATTCTAGAGTTGGAAGGGACCACAAAGGTCAACTAGTTCAACCTCCTGCAATGCAGGAATCTCATAAAGCACCCATAACTGTTTGGGAGCATCCGGAAGACAAAAATGTATTAAGGAGTTAGTGATCTGACATGGTTACCTTTCCTGCCTCTGTTCCTTCCCCCTCCCTCGCTCCTGTTAAGTTTTTTTGATGGTGTGAGAACAGCCTTTAATGTCCTGAGAACATTGGGAGGAGAAGGCCCCCCCCAGCTGTCTTCATCAGTTGTGGAGGATAATGCTGGGTACCTTCTTTGATGTTGGACATTGTTTTGAGAAAATGAGGCCTTGGGAGGGGGTGGCTAATGGATGGTATGCACGTAGCCAGTCTTGGAAGCCACACAGGCTATCTATAAAATCAAACAGTTTGGGCAAAGTTTCTTTGAAGCTCATGTACAGACTGATCAGCCGCAGGGTCGTGCAAACTGAGGCTACCTGGGGGAGTCACTTAGCCACTTCTTGAGGGCTTCCAAGTGGCAGATTAAAGTGCTTGGTTGGTATGCATACATTGCTTGCTGTTTTGGAAGAAAATCTTTAATCTTCTCACTCACTTGTGTATTTTGTATTGCTTCTGAATCTCGTTTTAAAAGAACCACCTTGCCTTTAACAAGACAAAAGCACGTGGCCATCCAGCCTCTGCTTAAAAGCCTCCAAAGAATGAGAGACCACAACCTCTTGAGGGAGTTTGTTCCGCTGTCAAACAACTCTTACTGTCAGGAAATTCTTCCTGATGTTTAGTTGGAATCTCCTTTCTTGTAACTTCATTTTTTTTTTATAAATATTTATTAGATTTTCCAATTTTATACAAACACAAAAAGAAAAAGAAAAAGAAAAATATTAAAAACAAGTCAATTTCAGTAACAATTTTTCAATAACATGTTTCTTTGACTTCCTCATACCTCCCCTTCTTGTTTTCTATTTCAAATTGTTAATCCAGCAAATCCTAATCTCTTAACATTTCTTTTAGTTAACACCATATTTCCCAATCAACTTTTTAAGTTTTATGACTTAAACAATTTTAATCCCTATTATCTTTATCATAGCAGCTAGAAACCACAAAAATTCAATCCAGCATCTTTTCAGAGTTCATTAATTTTGTAATATTTCTGTAAATAATCCTTAAATTTCTTCCAATCTTCTTCTGCCGACTCTTCTCCCTGGTCGCGGATTCTGCCAGTCATTTCTGCCAGTCCCATACAGTCGATCAACTTCATCTGCCATTCCTCCAGAGTGGGTAGATCTTGAGTCTTCCAGTGCTTTGCTATAAGTATTCTTGCTGCCATTGTAGCATACATAAAAAAAGTTCTGTCCTTCTTTGGCACCAAATGGCCGACTATGCCCAAGAGAAAAGCCTCTGGTTTTTTCAAGAAGGTATACTTAAATACCTTTTTCATTTCATTATAAATCATTTCCCAGAAAGCCTTAATCTTTGGGCACGTCCACCAAAGGTGAAAGAATGTACCTTCAACCTCCTTACATTTCCAACATTTATTATCGGGCAAATGATATATTTTTGCAAGCTTGACTGGGGTCATGTACCACCTGTATATCATTTTCATAATATTCTCTCTTAAGGCATTACATGCCGTAAATTTCATACCTGTGGTCCATAACTGTTCCCAGTCAGCAAACATAATGTTATGTCCAACATCTTGTGCCCATTTAATCATAGCTGACTTAACCGTTTCATCCTGTGTATTCCATTTCAGCAGCAAGCTATACATTTTTGACATAATCTTAGTTTTAGGTTCTAGCACTTCTGTTTCTAATTTAGATTTTTCCACCTGGAAGCCAATTTTCTTGTCCAAATTGTAAGCCTCCTTTATCTGAAAATAATGGAGCCAGTCTCGCACTTTATTTTTTAGTTTCTCAAAGCTCTGCAATCTCAGTCTATCTCCTTCTTGTTCCAAAATTTCCCAATATTTTGGCCATTTGGCCTCCATATTGAGCTTTTTCTGGGCTTTAGCTTCCATTGGTGACAACCACCTTGGGGTCTTGTTTTCCAGTAAATCCTTGTATCTGATCCAAACATTAAACAAAGATCTCCTAACAATGTGATTTTTAAATGCTTTATGAGCTTTAACCTTATCATACCACAGATATGCATGCCATCCAAAAACATTGTTAAAACCTTCTAAATCCAAAATGTCTGTGTTTTCAAGAAGCAGCCAGTCTTTCAACCAGCAGAATGCTGCTGATTCATAGTACAGTCTGAAGTCTGGCAGGGCAAAGCCACCCCTTTCTTTTGCATCAGTTAAAATCTTATATTTTATCCTGGGCTTCTTGCCCTGCCAGACAAATTTAGAAATATCTTTCTGCCACTTCTTAAAACAGTCCATTTTGTCCACAATTTGTAATGTTTGAAACAAAAATAACATTTTGGGCAATACATTCATCTTTATAGCTGCTATTCGACCCATCAAGGAAAGCTTCAAGTTTGACCATATTTCGAGGTCTTTTTTCACTTCTGACCAGCATTTCTCATAATTATTTTTAAATAAGTTCCCATTTTTAGAAGTCATATTGATCCCCAGATCCTTTCTTGTAACTTCAATCCATTGTTTCAGATTCTACCCTCTGGAGCAGGAGAAAGCAAGCTTGCTCCATCTTCCATGTGACAGCCCTTCAGATACTGTATTTCAAGATGGCTATCATATCAGTCTCCCCTTTCCCCAGCAAAACATACTCAGCTCCCTCAACTGTTCCTCATAAGGCTTGGTTTCCAGACTCCTGATCATCTTGGTCACCCTCCTCTGCACATGTTTCAGCTTGTCAATATCATTCTTAAATGGTGGTGCCCAGAACTGGACACAGTATTCCATGTGTTGTCTGACCAAGACAGAATAGACTGGCGCTATTACTTCCTTTCATCATAACACTATACTTCTGTAGATGCAGCCTAGAAAAGCATTCACTTTTTTGTTTCTGCATCATACTGTGAACACATGTTAAGCTTGTGGTTTACTAAGACCCCTAGATCCTTTTCACACGTACTACTGGCAAACCAAGTGTCCCCCATCTTATATTTGTGCAGCTGGTTCATTCTGCCTAAGAACCAGACATTTGCCCCTATTAAAATTCATTGTGTTCATTTTGGCCCAGTTCTCCAATCCGTATACAGCAGCTGCCTCAACTTGCACCCAAGGTGGGACCTTATTAACCTCACAGGCTGAAGGAGTTTCTCTTGGAAACTGGGATCACCGGGCTGCAGTCCTGTTTGCTACAGCTGCTCTGCCACCTCCAAGATTTCCTTGCATCAGAGATAATGAAAATATATTGTACTTATTTTGCTGATCCTGGAGTAGCCCTTATATGTACTGTAGGCCTTATAATAGTGGGTACATTGTGAAGAACACATTCTTTGTACTTTTCTTGCCATGTATTGTGTCTTTGTATGTTGGCCTGATCACCTGTTTTTTTCTATTTGTGTATGTTTCTGTACAGTGGGTTCCTTATTTTTTGTGCCCTCCAATCCATTACGGACATCTTGAATCCCAATTCTGTCTGAACTGAAGTTTCCTTAAAAACAGGAAGGGATGTTGAGGTGGGAGCCCTGCTGATGCAGACTGGTAAAACTGGAACATGAGAAGAGAATAACTATGAGAGATCATGATAAAAGGAAGATATCCCATATGGGGATTGTGTGTGCATGCTTTTCACAGTTCTAAGAGTTATGCTGCAGTGTTCAGAAAAGGATTTTCAACAGTGCTGTACTGTTAAGTGTGAAGGTAATGAACCACATGCTGATGTAGGTGGAATTATGCCATCCCTGGGCTGCTGCTGCTGTGGCTCACAGCTCTCAATGTTGCTAACATTTCTGTAGGACACACAGACAGCAGGTGCTTTAATCATCCCCAGACACCTTATCTTAGGTGGTGGTTGTTTGTGGTGGTTAATTTGGTAAAAGGGAAAAGAAAAAGGCTGACCATTAGGTCCAACGCGGACAACTCTGGGGTTTGGCGCTCATCTTGCTTTATTGGCCGAGGGAGTCAACGTACAGCTTCCAGGTCATGTGGCCAGCATGACTAAGCCGCTTCTGGTGAACCAGAGCAGCACACGGAAATGCTGTTTATCTTCCCGCCATAGCGGTACCTATTTATCTACTTGCACTTCTTGCTTTTGAACTGCTAGGTTGGCAGGAGCAGGGACCGAGCAACAGGAGCTCACCCCGTCGCGGGGATTCAAACCACTGACCTTCTGATCGGCAAGCCCTAGGCTCTGTGGTTTAACCCACAGTGCCACCCGTGTCCCATAAAAGGGAAAATAGATATACCTTGTAAATGAGGTTTATAAAATAAAAATAAAAATGAGTATTCCCTGGATGCCTAAGTTCCAGGTTTGAGGCAAGTACTCTTTATTGAGAGAGCCCCAGCTGAGATTTAAGATAACAAAACATGCAGAAAAGTGAAGAATGGAAATATAGGCCTTAAAAATATCCCCATCTAAGTTGCTCCCAAAGTTTCCCACTTCCCTTAGCATAGAAAGAGACCACATGTTTAGTAAGTTAAAATGGTTTCTTGCAAACTCTTCAAAGGTCAGATTAATGTGTTTTTCCATACATCAACAAGAAAAGACAGGCTGCACAACTTAAGTTCCAAAATGGTACATGTTTCTAAATTATTTGTATAGAAACACAAGGATGGCTTGCTTAAGCCATGCAGCCTAAATGTGGAGCATCCAGCTTAGACCTCCTTACTAGTAGAGTTTACATGGTGGAAAATGAGAGAACAAAGTGCTTGATAACCCTTCCTCCCAAGGTGAGGGTGTGTGACCTAGCTAAGCCTGGCAAAAAGTTTACTCTCTGGTCTTATCCCCTGCATGCATTAATTAGAATTAAGCATGTTGGTTATATGAGACTGGATATCCCACAGTTTGACCTTCTGGGTTTGTTTTTAGCTTCCCCATCCCTTAAAATGCCTGGGCCATTTTCCATATCCTGGATATAATTTAAAAAAGTTGGTTGCACATTCAAGGGAGTCTTTGCCATTGACTATGACGAGACTTGCTTTCTAAAACTATGAGAGTCGTGGTAAGCAACACTGAAAATATTTATTATACTACAAATGTACCAAAATGCATTCAAAACATATTATTACATTTTTTTAAAAAAATGTAAAAAAAAAAAAACCCTAGTAAGTTCTTCATCGCTTTAGCTCTAGCTAGCATAGATTTCCCTGTTCATATCGCTATTTTATTTATTATTTATTTATAGGCCACCTTTATCTTCCAAGGAGCTCAAGGCAGTGTACCGGGTTCTCCTCATCCCCATTTCAGACTCACAACAATCCTGTGAAGTAGATTAGGCTAAGAGAGTGTGACTGGCCCAAGGTCACCTAGTGGGCTACATGGCTGAGTGGGGATTTGAACCCTGGTCTCCCAGATCATAGTCCAACACTCTAACCATTACACCACACTGGCACTTTTACACTACTCTTTTACATTACAGTGGTACCTCAGGTTAAGAACTTAATTTGTTCCAGAGGTCCGTTCTTAACCTGAAACTGTTCTTAACCTGAAGCACCACTTTAGCTAATGGGGCCTCCTGCTGTCGCCGCACCACCGCAGCACGATTTCTGTTCTCATCCTGAAGCAAAGTTCTTAACCTGAGGTAATATTTCTGGGTTAGCGGAGTCTGTAACCTGAAGCGAGATACCACTGTACTCAATTGGTGTGGCAGCCAGCACAATGCTATTCCTTCCTATGTCATCAGTAGAGAAGTCCTAGATGGTACGATGGACCCCATGTTGTCCGTCCTCCCAACATCAGCTTCCCCCCAGTTTCTGGGGGTCCAGTGCTGGTGTGCAGAGGAGGAACATCTTGAGATCCTCCCAGTTGGTTCAGAGCTACATTTACCCAAACATGATACAGAAAGAGCAGCATTGCAACAGCTTCCATTTCACTGGAGTGAGGAAAACCCATTGGTCACCCCGCACCCCATGGCCCCCATATGGCATGAGAGATAGGTATGGGGGGGTGGAGAGACTTAAACTCCTTCCAGTTCATGGTTTCAACAACAGGATTCCCACCACCACCTATAATTCACCAGAAAGCTTACATCATAACTTCTGTTTCAAAGGCTGAAATTCTGGCTCCCTTGAAGTCCAATGGCAAAACTACAAATGGCTTTCAAGCAGCTGGAGTTTTGCTTTTTACTATCTCCAGTATCCTCAAACTTGTTAGTGCTTTGTGAAAAACAACTCATTAACAAGATTTGGAAAGCAGCAGGGTATGGGAAGTTTCTCTTTTATTACTGTATTAGAAAACACTTCATTTTGTTTAGATTCGTTCCTGATAACCCATAACAGCCATACACATTTGTTAACTTTATCTTCTGAACTTGCTTTCTTGGGTTTCCAAAACTTTTTCCAGCCAAATGAGACCTAGGAGAGCCAGATACATATATCTTGTTTAATTACTGTGCCGATGAGGCTGTTCTGTTATCTCTGGTTACAGGATAAAAAACAGAGACAAATGTTCAGACTGAAGCCTCCTCCTTTAGCTGGAGCATGTTTTATTAAAGATCATCCTGTTTCCCCTTTTCAAAATAAACCTTGGGGCACTCACTTAGAATAAATGTTTCCTTGAAAAGCTTGCTATTCTTAGTACTTTTCAATAGTTTGTGCTTTTAATCTTGATACCTCAATAGTGTTTTCGTTGATTTTTCATAGCGGGAACTGATGTATTTTATAGCTGTTGCCTTTCCAGCTATCCATCTCCTGAGTAACTGCTGTGATCATGATTCCGCCCCCCCCCCCAACAAATCATAAAAATAAATTTGGAATTATACAATTGCTTTGATGATGAACTCACAAAACTGGCAGCTGATGGAGCAGTTAGATATGATATAACTGCACATCAAGAAACAATTGTCAGTTTTCAAACATATATTTAAACATGCATGTTTCAGTTGCTAAACTGAATCTAATCAATATTGCCACTGGTGGGTTTATTACAATGTTTCTTTTGTGGGTTATAACTGGAGACACACATCACTCACTTGCAAAAAGATACATGCATATATATTTTTTCAAGTCAGATTATTGAACAATGGGCAGAACGTCTCCTTTAAATTGCAGGGTAGTTTGATTAATATTAGTTCTCCTGCATCCTGCCCAGTAATAGATTTTGAATGTTCATAACAGAAAATGTATTCAAAGCTTATAGACATAGCTTCAAATCCAGTTGTTCCAATGCATGTCCAGGGACTTTCCTTGTCCTCTTTTGCAAGCAGTTGGCAACTTACTGGATTCTTAGTGCGGGGAGCAGTATGCAAGAAGCTGTGGATGCATCAGTCTTTGCATTTCACGAATATACTGAAACACAAGGAGAATGCATGAATCTGGATGCCAAAAAAAAAAGGGAAACCCCAATAATCTAAATATTTTATGGGATGGGGAAATATGGGCTGCAGTAATGCTGAAGGTGACCTTGGGAATAACAAGAGACAATAGACCACATCCATTTACAGTGTAATGCGGTGGAGAGAAACATCTACAGCTAGTTTAATATAACACAGGAGCAGAATGTTCTTTTTTCGAACAACTCCTTTGTAGAAAGAACAGGGGTCTGCAGCCGAAGTCTTGGCTGGTTAGTTCAAAGCAAACATCAATATTCCTCACCTCCTAGCCACATGTAGCTCTTCTCTCTCTGTCCAGGGTCTCCTCCAGTTTCCCTCCTCTCAAAATCTTCCCTTTGCCCCCTGCTCATCCTTTTGGACCACTCTTCATCCTGCCTTAGCCTTTCCTATCCCCTTTCTTTGACCTTTGCTTCTTCTGCTGGTTACTTCCTAGGTCTATCCAACTGTGATGCCCCTCATTAAGATCTGACAAGCTCCACAGATTAAAGACATGGACACCCGTGGAATGTTCCCCTTAGCGCCATGTTGAATGCAGCACAGTAATCATACTCTGGGGATAAGAGAGGGAAACTGTTGCAATGGGGAAGCAATGGATGCCAAGTGAAGAGGGGTTGCCAAACACCCGGAATTTCCCAGACATATACGGAACACTGTATTGGCAGCAGTGCATGTCTTCAGCAATTGGCAATTTCCCATAAAAATAGCTCCAAAACGGGAATTTGGGCAATTTTTTTTTTAAAGGTCAACAATTTTCCCTGTTTGAAATATGGTAACCCTAGGGGACCTACTAGCTAGGGGGCACATAAGGCACAAATCAAGTGTGAAAGGCGATGGCGGCTCAAGTACTTTGCAATACTAAGCCTTATTTTCTCTGAGAGTAGGCATCAAATGTTTCTAGCAACCAACGTGACAGAACAATATGCTGCTTGACAACTTAATTGTTAACAGTGGGCTGTGAGGTACAAAACTGAAGTTGTCCTCTGAAATATAGGCTAAATATATAGAAAGCTGTGCTAAATATTTTATATCTATATGTGGGACACAGCATTATTAGTCACTGCTCTTTGTTTCTTTCCTGGGAGACCAGAGACCAAGCCAGGCAGGACGGTGGAGACTCTTTAAACTTCAGCAACATAGCAGCCAGGGGAGGAGGAGATTTGGATTAAGATAGAGCAACTTGGGGGGGGGGGATTTAACCCTTTCTCTACTGCTGCTCTCTTTCATCCCTCTTCACCCGTCTGCTCTCAGTTCCAACCTCCTGATGCTGCATTTCATTTCATTTCAAAAAAGTCTGGGCTTCGTTCCATTTTTGGACCCTTCGTCCTGGTGCCCCTGCCGTCCAAAGCAATGTGTGTAACAACCAACACTGTTATCTTTTCAGTGCCAGGCTAGAAACTACCTTTAACATCCTAGGATAATAAAACTGTCTTTGCCCGGCAATGAAATTAAAACAGTGTTGATGTCAGGAGAGTCTCTCTGAGGAGAGCATTCCAGAAATGGGGCATCACCACCAAGAAGGCTTTTTCTCTGGTTGCTGTTGCTTAGTATATTTTACCTATGTATTTTATATTGCTGCTGCCGCCACCAGCTGCCATTGAAACCTTGCTGAAGGGAAGAAAATAAATCTTTAAAATAAATAAATTTAAGAGTCTCAGGCTGCACATGCACCAGACATTTATAGCACCTCAAAGAATCCCGGGAACTGTAGTTCACCCCTTACAACACTTTAAACAAACTACAGTTCCCACGATTCTTTATGGGGGTGATTAAAATGTATGGTGTGCACCCAACCTGAGCATAATGTGAGGTTTTCCCAAAGGGTGGCTCCTGACATAGGGCACGCTATGATTTATTTCCAAAAGTTAAATAGCCATGTAGATACAGTAAAGACCTAGCATCTCTAGGTTTTGCCTACATGTTTGGAATCTTTAATAGTTCTTCTTTGTTCTTTAAGAAAAAATCCACATAATGTACCAATCAAGCATTCAGCACACACCTTTTTGAGTGCCTTGCTAAAACCCCTGAATGCACCTGCCTGAATGGATTAAATCATTCTGCAACCCTGTTCCTATTATTCTTTTTCCACCTCACTTTGCTGCCTCATTTAATTTTTTTTCCCCACCTATGGAACAGGAAGGAGTTTTCCTCCTTTTAATTTTACCACTTTTTAAAGGATTTGTCATGTTTCTGTTTCTGGCTGGATAATTCTGGATGTCAGTTTAGAATCTGGCCTGAAGGATTCCCCTACTTTAGGTTGTTCTGAAGGGGGCTCTGGTTTTAACTCGGCTCCAACTAGCAGAGATAAAATGCATGTGATCCTACACTCTTTCATAAGGAAAGCTTTCTATGCAAAGTACATAATTTAAACATGTCAAACTGAAAAACCACCAGCTGTTCTAGTGAAGTTTTGTCCACTCTTCCTTTGAAGACTATATTTTAGAGCTTTTAGCAGTGTGGAATAGGCAAAAATGCAATGTGGGGTGGACAAATGCTATTTTTAAAAATATAGGTAGCACTGCCATCAGAGGCTGTGGAAATAACGAAAGAAGAAACAGTTGTGGCTTATGGGGTAGGGTACAGTTGCCCTCCCGTCACCAGCATCAGGATGTGGCAGGGCAGTGACAAAGTCAGGGCTGTGCAGGTGCACTTGCAGAATCTTTGATAGACTCCCTCAGTGCCCTGACCTTGCAGACATCTTGCCCTATCCAGGTAAGCTGCAGCAGTGCCATACTGGAAGGGGAAGAAACTGGGATCTGAGTTCTGAAAGAGAAATTATGATATATCCTTGGAATCTTGCTGATTTCTAGGGAAAGTGCTTTTGCATTCACACAAGAAAAAAACATTTCTTCTGGAAGCGTCCTCTCATGCCTCATGGGGGTGGCTTTAAAAGACTTGCAAGCTGGGATGGGTGTCATTATTCTGGCCCTGAGCAACAATCAGGCCTCTGGCACAGAGGAAGAGGAACCAACTGGACCAGGAAGATTACTGGCACAAGCCATGGAGGCTCTGAGCCAAAATCAGAGTGAACTACTTTTAACAGGTAGGTAGGTGTGACTACCTTCATATTAATCTCCTGGCATCATATGACATCAGCTGACTCAATTTCAATGGAAAAATTGGGAGCACTCTTTAAGTACATTCACAATTCTTCCTTTGCAGCCCACACTCGCATTAAAGTCAGGGCTGTAAAGGAGGAATTTTATAATCTGTGACTGCAAAGAAAGAAAGGAAGGAAGGCTGACACTCTACCAGGTAGTATCAAAGGGAAGTGGGTGGCGCTGTGGTCTAAACCACTGAACCTCTTGGGCTTGCCAATCAGAAGGTCGGCAGTTCAAATCTGTGTGACGGGGTGAGCTCCTGTTGCTCTGTCCCAGCTTCTGCCAACCTAGCAGTTTGAAAGCACGCCAGTGCAAGTAGATAAATAGGTACCGCTGCAGCAAGAAGGTAAATGGCGTTTACGTGCGCTCTGGCATCCGTCATGGTTTTCCATTGCACCAGAAGCACTTCAGTCATGCTGGCCACATGACCCAGAAAGCTATCTGTGGGAAAACATAGGCTCTGTTGGTCTGAAAGCGAGATAAACACCACACCCCATAGTCACCTTTACCTTTACCTAGTATCAAAGCCAATGCAACAAACAATACTGATTTCTTAAAGGTCCAGAAGTCATTATCAATGTATTATTATTACTATTATTATTTTTATGATGATGATGAAAGTAACAAACAATGCATGTTACCACTTTAGTTTCCAAAAATAATGTAAGACCCTATTTGTATGCTACAATAGTAGGGTGGTAGTGAATTGAAAAAGTAACTATCTGGGCATCTTTCCATGTAAAAAAGCAATTTCTTTGAACATTTCCCCAAGTAATTCATTTTCAGCCAAGCCAATCAAGATGTGATAACATGGTTGTAACAGTGAAGAGCAACTTAAACATCAAAATTTTACCAAAAATTCACTTTACAACGTGCCCAAAGCAGTTTGCATAAAGCTTCTCACCCAACTTTGCAAGATAGGCTAGTGTCATTATTCCACTGTTACAGCTGTAGTGGCTTGCCTCAACTTTTCATTGAGTTGAGATCTCATTTGAACTAGGCATTTCCCAACTTGTAGCTCAAGCTCCTAACTACTAACTACCTTCAAGCTGCATGAAAAACCACTTCATACAAACATCTTTGGTAGAAGTTGCCCATCATGGGACGACTAATAATCTGGTTGTTGACATGCCACTTGTCAAGATTATGGCTTGCTATGCCTGTTGTGGGGGAGCCCTGCCGAATTCAGGGTGAGTCAAGAGCTAGTAATTATATTGTGTTTTCAACCTATTACTTGCCCTCAGCTTCTTGAGCTCTTTAAGATTAAAGTATGTATGCATTAAGTGCATGGTTTAAAATATAACAGAAGCTCCTGACATTTGTATAATTGAGCAAGTCTGGAAAAAGATTGGGAGAAGCACTAAACCTGTTTCTCAAAGTCCTGTGCTGGTTCAGGTTCTTGACTTAACTGGAGCATGGGCTGACAGAGAATTAAACTGTCTGATTATGAGCCAATTCCCAATATAATGTGTATATCCACAGGCTGACTATTGGAAGGCTTCCACAGAAGCAAATCACACACACATGCAAAATGTAATTGGAAGAAGTCATCCATGCTCAAAGCCAATTGCATGAGCAGAAGCTGGATAAAAATACCAGATCCAGTTTATGGGATAATCTTTGAAGAGGTGGGCTACATAACCCATTCAAATGAATCCCTGCCCCCATGGTCTACTGGGAGCATTCCAAGAAGACATCCGTGTTGCTACATGCCGCCCCAATCTCCAAGTGGTGCAAGACTCCAGGGGTTCCAGGTGCTTACTCAGGGTCCATGTTTCCTTTTGGAAATGAGACACAGCAGAGACCGTGGTGTTTTTATGATATATGGTTTATTTATACATATATATCCAACCTGAGCCTACAATGGAGTTCAAAGCATTAACACCCTGGGAGGGCCTTGCTTCCTCCATAGCTGCAGCCTTGGATTCAAATAGAAATCAAACATCTCTCTCTCTATTCCCAGTGTGCTACTTTTTCCACTTCTAGCTCACCACTCACCTTTCCCTTCTCACCTTTGTTCTTCTAACTACCAGTAAATTAAGAGAAGGCCATCTAGGACAGTTTCACTTCCTTTGTTCCCTAGCCTGTGTTATATTTTTACACTTGCTGGATCCAGGCATTAGCATGCAGTCTACTCGCCCCCCCCCTTAACCTCATAACACTACAATTTACAATAGAAATAATTGAGAAGGATGTGTATTGCAGACTAAAGGCTCCTCCAGATGACTTATTTATTGAACATTCATCCTGATCTGCTTGCACAAAGCTTACACAGAGGTCAAATTATATCCGGTCTTAATTGAACATTTGTTCTGATTTGTTTATGGAATGGGTATACCGCAATGGACATTCGTTCTGCATTCATCCTGCATTGTTTGGAGGGTGTTCATATGTCTTCCCACCCTTTTCCAGTGCAATTTCTTATCACTTTCCAAACCACAAAGGGTCCAGTTTAAAACAAAATGGATTTGTTGTCTCTGCTTAGAATAGCTCGTCTCCAACTTGGATTGTAATCCGAGTCTGGACTGTGCATTATGGGCACCCTAATTTCTGCATTGCTTCCTCTAACTTTGCTACTTGGATCCTTTTTACTGTATCAGGTTTACCTAAGCTTGGATCTGACAAGATTCTGAAGTAACATATATAGTCCATATACGTAGCTTGCTATGAGCTACTTCATAAGCTTGGCAGATTTCAATAGCCTTTTCAAAGGTGAGCTTTGGGCTTCTTAGGAGGCTTTTCTAGAGTACAACTACTCTGATACCAAGTACAATTTGGTGTCTTATCATAAGAACGATCAGCTCCCCAGAATTGCACCTGAATGCAGGAGAGATCATATAGAATTCATCTATAGGCTCTCCCCTCACTTTCTCATACATGAACACTATTCTTCTTAAAAGCTTAATTGCTTTTTAGGACTCAGTACTCTTTCACCAGTACATCATAATTTGGAGAGGGTGGTGGAGCTGATGTCAGTGTTTAACTTAACTGGACATGTTTGAACAAATTTTTAACTTTACTACTAGCTGTTACTCAGCCTCTGTACTCAGATTATCAGTTAGGACTCTCTTGGAGTATCCCTACTTGAAGGCTTAAAATAATAAAAGTATTCTCTAACAAAGGCCATCCTAACCTTCTTTCTTTCTTTTCCAGTGACATCAGGAAGATGACACCCACTTTCCTCAAATATGCCAGGAAACAGACCATTAATCAACATCCGCAGATGAGCTATTAGATTGATGAACAAGGGGAAAGCCTCAAAATTACACAGAACTCAGAAGGCTAATGCAATTAAAACTGTTCATTGCTGCAAAGTCTGGATATGATTGGTGATGACAAAGCAATAACCTATTAGTGATTTTGAGTATAACCTATTATTAGAGTGAAGCAAAATTACAAATGAAAAGACTAATAATCATCCAAATGATTAATTGCCACCTGCCACTGCCACCTGAATAGCATCCCCAGGGAGCTGAAGAATGTAAAAATGTAAGTACTATCCTCGATCAGATGAAAAGTCCACCTATCTCCAAAAGTAACCAGCCAGATGCTTCTAAGAAGTCCACAAAGAAGGCATGGGGTGGTAGCCCTTCTCTGTTTTGTCCCACAGCAACTGACATTTGGAACCATAGCTCTAACCCTGGAAAATAGTGTGCAGTACATCCATCATGACCAGCAGCCATTGACAGCCCTTATTTGGTTCTACCTATCGTTTGTTCTGGCTCCAACAACTGGTAGTCTCCCTGTCTTCTGCTCTGCAAATGCCAATGGGCACCAGCCACCCATGGAACACGCAGAAGGCTCAATGCCAGATTTCATGAGAGAACCTTCTGAAGTGACTTTCTTCAGAACATTGGAGCATAGAAAGCTGGGTCAGATTATTGGTCCATGTAGCTCTGTATTATCTACAGTGACTGGTAGCAGTTGTCCAGGGTTTCAGGCAGAAGTCCTTCGCCTCCCTACTTGGAGTAGGAAGTTGAGTTGAGCCTGGGACCAGGAGTTGAGCCTGGGACCTTCTGATGTTCTAGCACTGAGCTACTGCTCTTCCTGAAATACCAGCTTTGAATCTTATTCAAATCCAATGCAGAACCTAGCTAGTAGTGCCATACTAATCTGTTATGTGACAGAGTAACAAGTGCTAGATTTGGGCAGTATATTACCGAACTTTAAAAATAAAATAGAAAATTAACATTTATTATCCAGCTCCCTAGGGAAGATACTCAGAATTAAATCTGTGCTTTAGATAATTTAGTGTTTAATGATATTAAATATTATGCACGTATATGATCATTAAAGCAATATTACCCCATGGAAGTTTGCTAAAAATACACCTTTGATCTGCTGACTATCTTCCCCAGCTGGAGCAGACCTTAATCTCTACAAGAAAACTGACATCTAAGAACAGATCCAATTCCACTAATCCAAGGAATGCATCAGTATCATAGCCTTCTAGACAGGAAATGTTATTCTGGGATCTGCATATGACAAGGAGAAAGAAATACTGAGAAAGAAATGGGGCTTTTGGGAACAGCCCTGTATAACCTCAAGGCTGACAACACCAGCAGTGCATCTGCTTTCACATCCTGAGAGCAGCCTGAAATCACAAAAACCTTTTCCTTTGTTGTGAACAAGTAAGTCATTTTTTAAAGCGAGTTTGGTGCTTCTCCTCTTCGTAGTTGCTGGGGACAAAATCCTTCTGCTATCTAGAAGACTTGCTCCTAAAGCAAAGTATGTACAGATCCCATGTATTGCCTTCTGTAGACAATGCTGTTGAAAAGATGTGGCGTTTAGGACCACAGGACTGCAACAGCCGTCAGAACAGGTATGCCAGTTTCCTTTAATCCCACATGGAACAGAACAGAACAGAGCCGGCCCTCCCATGACACGGGGTGAAGCACTCGCTTCAGGCGGCAGAAGTGCAAGAGGCAGTGCTCTGCTTGCCCACCCAACTTCCACTGCCGAGAGGGAGGTGTTCTGGCATGTGGCATTGCCACTCATCTTCCCCAGCCCTGGGCAAAGAAGCCCAGCAAGAGGCATGGCTTGGAGGAGTTCACTGGCTCCTGCCAGGATTGGCCATAGCTGGGGTGTCCCTGCTTGTCAGTTGCCACTGGGCTCCCCACACCCTGGGGTGGGAGGAGGAAGCTGATTGGCAACACTTGGAGGAGCGGGCCAGCTCCCACCGAGACTGGTGAGAACCAGGGTGCCACAGCAGTGGAAGTGGAGTGTGGTAGGTGGGGCCAAGGAGGAGGCAATTCTTCTTTTGCCTCAGGTGGCGAAACAGGACGAGCCACCCCTGTAACAGAGCCATATACATAAGTGACCAACAGCAGAATTGTATACAGATTTGGGATGAATAGTCTAAAGGTCCTCAGATCACCCTTGGATCACTAGTTTCATCAGAGCCCTCCCTAGAACTGATAGAATCTGAGGGTCCTTCCAGATCTGGACAATTTAGCAGCACCCAGTCATTGTTTTAAGCTGGAACAGGAACAGCAACTTTGCTTCCAGACTTCTGATGCTATATTTGGGGACACTGCATAGCTATTCCAGTTAAGTTTAAAAAGTATTGTCTTCTAAGAGGTGGGGGAGCAGAAGTCAATCAGAGAAAACCTGAGAGGGCAAAGTTCTCAGCATACAGGAAGTGAAATAATCTGATATTGCACATCATATTATTTTAATGTCTTTCTGTTACAGTTTTTTGAAGTTGTTTTGGGAGAGTAAATGCATGAATATCTTGCTTTAAGCATTTTATAAATATTTCATAATCCAAAATTTCAATTTTCCTGGGGTTTTTTTTGGGGGGGACAGGCAAAAAAGCTTTAGAAAAAAATGGGAAGGGGAGTGTTTTTTGTATTAAAGGGGGATTTTTTTGCAGGCCTTCACATCTCTAGCTACACCCAATGGTCAGGAGCAATGGGAGCTGTTGTCCAGTAACAACTGGAGGGCCACAGGTCCCCCATGCATGTTCAAGGCCATGTGCCATACATGAGATTTATGTTCCAAGCAGCTACCTCTAAATTTCCACTCAGCTTTATGCATAAAACTCTTTTTTTCTGTCAGCAAACCAGACCTCAACAGTTCCCATGGTGACTTTCAGGGATGCAGCATTTAAAAGGAAATATCTCCACCACCACAAAAATGGTTCTGGGCACAGAGTTTTCTCTGGTGACCTCTCTCCATTGTGGTTACAGCAGGCTGCTCCTTTCCTTAAATCATCAGCAGTTCCACTCTTCATTGCAGGGACTCTGCCTTCTCCTTTCTTAAAAAGCACTTAGTTCAGTGTGAGTGAACCCACAAACTAAATAATAAATGGGGAATAATAAAGCAGATGCAAGGTGATGAGCAAAGATAAAATAAGTTTTCTTTTAAAATTTAACAGAAAGTGCAGCAGACTTAGAATAGAGCATGATTCACAAAGCATTACAAAATACATTATTAAAACAGAGGGGGAAATCACTCCAAACATGCTGGGAAAATAACTTATTAACCAAACACAATCAGAACTATTTCAGACCTGTAGCTTTTTTAGACCACCCTGAATACAGCATCTCCCTATCTGCTCTGATATTGTGCAGAACTAAATGTCTTGTTCTTTATTTGCACAGGAACCCTGAAGGTAGGTAATTTAGACTCCATTTTATCTTAACAATCCAACCTTTATTGAGTTTTGGATTTCTCCACAATTAACTCTAATGAGTCACAAGACCCAAAGAACTTGGGTTGAGAAATGTAATAGCAGTTCCTGCATAGTTAAACAGGGCTGAAAATGTATGTTCGTGTGTCAGCAGTGGTACTTCATAGAATCATAAAAACACAGAATGGTAGAGTTGGAAGTGACATACATGACAGATGGCCATCCAACCTCTGCTTAGAAACCTCCAGGGAATGAGAGTCCACCACCTTCAGAGGGAAGAAGAAGAAGAGTTTGGATTTGATATCCCACTTTATCAGTACCCGAAGGAGTCTCAAAGCAGCTAACAGTCTCCTTTCCCTTCCTCCCCCACAACAAACACTCTGTGAGGTGAGTGGGGCTGAGAGACTTCAGAAAAGTGTGACTAGCCCAAGGTCACCCAGCAGCTGCATGTGGAGGAGTGGGGAAGCGAACCCGGTTCACCAGATTACAAGTCTACCGCTCTTAACCACTACACCACACTGGCTCTCAGCTCTTAGCTGTCAAACAGCTCTTAGCATCAGAAATTTCTTCCTGATGTTTAGTCAGAATCTCCTTTCTTGTAACCTGAAGCCATTGGTTCAGGTCCTATCCTCTAGAGCAGGAGAAAAAAAGCTTGCTCCATCTTCCATGTGGCAGTTACCTTTGTACACTGCTACCTCTGTGTACCTCTGCAGGGAGTCACCTGCCGCCGCCATACGTATCTTCTTTCTCTGGGAAGCTGCAGGATTTGTTCTGTACACTGTATCTTCCATAGCCACCTCAGTGTGTTCTAAGATCTGCAACTGCAGTTCTCGCTCCTCTGACCGAGAATCGGTGTCCAAAGTGAGGGCATGGAATCGAGACACAGCATGACTCCTGACAACCCTGCTTTTTTGTGTCACATTCCTCCACAGGTTTGTCTCCTACAATGGGCAATCTTCCTCCTCCTCTCTAGGGACACCCTGCCTGCATCTCTGTTCCACTCTGGTCTAGTGAGAATTTCTTCATCTTAGCCTGGTAGCTCCAAGTGTGGATAAGTGAGCCCCAATTTGCTGTACCTTCTCTTCCAGCAAGGCAGCCAGCTTGCATTTGCTGCAGGTGTAGTTTTGCACTTTCTCAGGCAGGAAGACAAACATGGCACAGGTGTTGCAGGTCACTGCAGCAGCTCCTTATCTTACTTTAAGCTCTCCACTGGAGCCCAACCTGTAGAAAGTGAGGCCACTTCTCTGCAAGTCTTACCATTGCTAAGCTGGTAAAGCTTGTTTTCCTGGCAGTAGTTCACACCAATTAATTTATAGCCACCGGGCAATCTGCTCTGGCAGAGTGGGACAGAGTGTGGGTCTTGTTCCCAGAAAATCCCTTCAGTATCCCTTCAGTTAGGTAGCAAATTCCTGGGGAATGCAGTCTGGCACCTTAGATGTTACATTAATTTTTTTCATATTCATTCTTTCCTTGGTGAGCTGAAGAAAGGGCTCTCTTTCACAAGACCTCTCAAGACAAAAAGCCTTTTAAAACATTGCTTTCTCCATTGTTTTTCATCTAAATGCAATATTTTATTTAGAAATATATTTTAGGAAGATATATTCAGAGCCAGTGTGATGGTGTCAGTGAACAGGGATGGCCTAGTACTGCAAAGACCCAGATTTAATCCTGTGCTCGGCCATAAAGCAACCTTAGTGACCTTGGGCCAGGGACTCTCTAACCAGCACTGCCCAGAGTTCCTTGCAAGAAGAGTGGGATACAGTTGCAGGAAGTAAATAAATATCAAGCCAAATTTAAAATAATGTTTAAAAAATCATTGAAGAGGAGAGAAACAACAATAGATTCAATAAGGAGAGCTATGGGGACACAGGAAGATTTTTTGTGTTAAGTCCAACAGTTGATCCATTTAGGACAATACTGGGTACGCTGGATTGAAGTGGCTCTTTAGGGGTCTCACTCAGCCCTACCTGGAAATGTGGGGGGGCTGAAACTGGGATTTTCTGTTCACAAAGCAAATGTTCTACTGCTGAATTGTGGCCTTTCTGCTATCTAGAGGGCTATTTAAATAACACAAAATCTTTAAACATGTAGGCAGGAAAACAATGTTGTTATAAGTATGCCCAAACAAATAAAGAAGAATTTAAGAAGAGAGAATCAATATTTGTAAAAAATCACAAGCTATAAACAGTAATGTGTGTTTGAGACAGGAAAAGTAAGCATAATTTGTAGACAAATAAAAAGAAAATAATTCAATTACTCTAATGCCAAAAGTTTACACAGCCACACTCTATCATAAATATCTAATTATCACACAACCTTTGTGGATTTACATTATTACAGAGCTGTTGTTGGTATCTGTTTGTCTCAAGAGACAATGGAGTGTGGCTCTGGGGGTGAGGTCAAACCGCCTCGTTGGCAACACCAAAGGGACCTTCCCAGGGCGCAAGTCTGGGCAGTGTGTATGGAAGTCCCGGGCTGCCCAGACAACAAGACCCCACTCTCGGTCTCACTTATGTAGTCCAAAGGAAAGCAGAGCAATACATTTGACACCAGCTTGGCTACAGTTGCCAGAAAGAGACGTACAAGGCACTATCCAAGTGTTTTAGGGATTCCATTCCAGATTTGTGTAGGGTTTGCTCCTTAGCCTTTTCTCCTAAGATATCCTTAAGGGCAGTGGAGGTTTGGTATCAGACTTTTCCTTCTAGATGGGCTACCTTCCCAGGTCAATGAGCCCCATCTGCCCCTCACTTCCCTCTACACTGTGCAAAAACCACCTTCTTGACCATTGGACCCACTATTGGTCTCATCCACTCAGTCCTCCAGAGCCTGTCTTCACGTGCAGGGGCATCTCTAACTCACCAAGGGTTTGAGCCCCATCAGCTACCTTCACCTGGTTTAGCTGGCCAGTCGAAGCCATTCCGAGAATGTGGCTGCTGTCACACATCGATAGCTTCTAGGAGCCACAGGGTGAGAGCTGAGAGCAGGGTGATGACCAAAGGTGGACAAACTACCTCAGAAGGAGCAAAATGTGTTTCCCACCAGAGGTACTACCTCTCCCTGACACCCCATATACCCAGTGGCGGAGGAATCCTCTCCGGCACCTGGGGGAGGGCAGCCCGTACAGAGTGCGCATGTGCGGCATCCCGTACAGAGTGCACACGTGTGGCACCCTGTACGGATGCCCATATGGATGGCGTGTGAGAGTGGCAGCCCATATGGTCGCTGTGCGAGAGGCAGACCGTACGGATGGTGCGCAAGAGTGGCAGCCTGTACGGATGCCACATGAGCGTTGCCCATATGGACTATGCACGCCCTCGGCCGCTCTACAGCTGGGGGGAGGCGGGGCCATCTTGTCACCCCGAGTGGCACCCAGGGTGGCCCGTCCCCCCCACCCCCCACTTCATACGCTTCTGCATACACCCCTCACTGGTGCTCTAGAAGCCCACATTTTGGACACAATAATTGGGGAGTGCCAACTAGATTCAAGGTTACCTGTGGATTGTTGCAGGTCTGTCATCTGCTCAGAACCCATGAAGGGTACAGGAAAGCTGCTTGGACAATCTATTTTTCCTTTGCACAAGCTCTTGTAACGACCCTCCGGATCAGCATGGTCTGCGTTGCAGGTGGTTGCAGTGGGAGAGAGGAACCTCTCCAAATCAGGCAGCGGTAGAATTGTTCCTCCACCAAATTTTGAGTAATTTCCCTATACCACCACCACTGTTGTTCCAATGGTGATATAGTCATAGCTCAAACTGCTCAGGAGTCCACATTCTATCCTTCAGAGAGGCTTTCCAGGGGGAGGAGAAGGATGGGTGTGTGACTGACCTTCAGCTCATGCAACCATTTAATAACTTTTAATGCTAATGTTAAAAGTTAGCTTGAAAAGCATGAGAGCTTTTCAAAATGAGATAAATGGCCTTGCAGAGAGAATTTGACATGTTTGCCTTTTGGTTCCAAAAGTTTGCATTTTCAACTAGTTTAAGAACCTTTCCTTTCCTTGTTCACTTGGCACGCATCCTGTTACTTTTCTGTTGCTCCCTTACCAAGGGTCATTGTGTGTTGACGATGGTTTCACCTGCAGCTGACCTAAATTCATCTCATTTGCTTATAATAAATAATGAATTCACCTTGCGCTTTGTGTAGCTGAAGTCAGAACCCATGCGCTAAAGTGGCTCAAAGTGCACAGCCACAAGCTACTGCAGACTTCCATTATGCATTCCCCATGGCGGAAGTAGTTGAGTACCAAACACTTTCCTTTCTGGTTTGCCTGGTATGGTATCATGGCTATTTGTTGCTCAGCTGTAGAACAGAGCAAGATACATTGGTTTTAATAAGGTTGTGGGGCACGTATGGTGGGAACGTATGGAAGCTCATGGGAGAAATGGACTTGAGTTTATCACAACCACCTTGGGCAAAGGACTGTAGAGGGTTGAGGACTGGGGTGTCTGAAGGCTGAGTGGTCTGATCCTGCTGTTGGCCCAGCTCCCTTTTATGCTCTTTAAAGGGCTGTTGCCCAATTCTGCCGTCCTTGGCTCCTAGTGTGTGGGGAAATAGGAAGTCACTGGGAATGTGTCTTTCAAGCCAGTTTCTCTCTTTAGCTCCCACACCCCTGCCACTGCTTAAACATCTAGCCTGATAAACAATTCTGAATATCAGGAAAGCTTGTTTGCTATTTTTTGTGACATTTTGGTTGGTCCAATGAAGGTATGAGCCTATCCTGGCATTTGGAAGCAATACTAAAAAGGGACAGTGTTTCTGTTCTTTATTGTACAATCTCTTGGCTCTTTTGTGGGGGAGTGACTCATGATTTACTAATGTTTGGATTGGCACAGAAAATGTTTTGGGAGCATTTGTATAGCATAGAACATGGTTCCAAGCAGAAGTAACTGCATCAATTTTCCCATGGGAATTGCTTTCTTAAGGCTGTATGTTGCATCTCACTGAAATGCCATCAGATGAATATCCTATGTGAAAAGCAATGTATTGAACAACTTGCCACCGTTTCCCCTTTGCCCCAAAATTACCCGGTATATTACGTCGCACTGTGGGAAATTAAAAGGATCCAGCCACTCGATGCTTCTTGCAGTCATGGCTAGAAAAAAACATTTATGGTAGGCCAAAGATAGGCCTTGAGAGCTGGTTCAAGGCTTTCAGGTGCTGGTGCTGCCCCAACAATGCCTAAGCTCAGCATTACTATTTCCCTTAGGAATTAAAACGGGGGACAGGCATGTTTAGATTTTTGGGGTGGTGAGGGCTATGGGGCAAGACCTTTGGTGAAAGTGGACTTGGGCTATGTGGCACTGTAATAAACAACATAACATGTTTACAACCATTGTTTCAAGTGATGTTAATTATCATCAAGCATCAGGCAGGACTATTATAAAATAAAGAACTTCATACAACCATGACTGTTTAATTATTTCTAAGTCAAAGTTAGCCACACTCACATCCTTCCGACTGTAATTTTGAAGATCTCTGTTAATGAATTTCTCAAATGCTGTGCTCTCACTTTTGGTTGCTTCTTATGCTTTTGCTAGTTCTGGCCCTTTAATTGATTTACTTATCCGTTCATTCACATGATCAGCAAGAAGGCAATTTAATTCAGGGATGAGAAAGAATGCTGAATTGTAGCTGTAATCAGAAGAAGCCTGAGATTAATAATTCCTACTTCACTCCCAAGAAACACCAAAACCAGGCAGAAACCAACTCCTCCAAACAACCAGAAAACAACAACACTGCATCTGAAAAGTTGATTCTTGGTGTACGCGTTCAGAGAATCCAGTGTATGTGCATGTACAGGGAATTTCCTACCCAGCAGCCTGTGAAGTAATATACTGTAATGGGCTCTAGCGATCATGTGCTCCTAGCCTAAATCAATTCTGTTCCACCTTGCCTCCTACACCTTGCCTTGGCGAGACTCATCTAGTGCCTACTCTGGTGTCTTTTTATTGTCCAATCCTTTCAAACTCTATTTCATTGTCTGGTTTCATTACTTATTTATATACCACCTTTTTCTTCCAAGGACCTCAAAATGGTATACCTAGTTCTCCTCCACCCCATTTCAGCCTCACAACAGTCCTGTGAGGAAGGTTAGACCAGTGCTTTTTCTGGGGGGGGGGGGAGCAGGAGTACACATACCCCTAAACATTTTGTGATTCTAAGTTTGGCCTCATTGAAGGGCAGTATTTCAATATGAGTAGGAAACAGAGTACACCTAAACATTATTATCTTTTTAGAAAAAGAAGCACTGGGTTAGAAGGGATGGTTAGAAGACTTGATCTTGCTGCTTCTAATTGGCTTTCACTTGTATTTTGCGGTTTCACTCAGTAAAGCGGTCTGTGGCAACACCGCGTTCTACAAACGTTTGAGATTCAGGAAGATCTGCGCTGCTCTGCGGCGCTTTGCGCGCTCCAGAAACAGGGGGCGGTTGCGCAGCGCTTCGCTTTCACAGCGTCCAAGGAACCCGGATGATCCGGTTCTCTGGGCAGGCCCTCTTCCTCAGCACACTCTATCCTTTCGCTTGAGGGAGAAGTGAACTCAAAACCACAACTCCCATAATCCCGCGCGAGTAGCTTCTGCGGCGACGCGACTCCCTGACAGCCGGGGGCCCCGAGGGGAGTCTTACAAAAACGCTTTTACTGGTTTTCTCCTCAGGTCGCGCATGCGCTGCTGCCAGAGCCCTCGATTTTTTTTTTCCCTGAGGGGGGGCGGGGGTGGAATGTTGTAGAGCGGCGAGTGGGCGGAGCAGTTGCGGCTGCCTCTCTCTCTCCCCCCCCGCCCCGCCCGCCTGTCCTCCCCAGTTGCTAATATGGCGTCTCGGAGAGCTCGCTCCGCCTCAGGTCAGTTGAGAGCCCGGCTTCCTCCAGGGCCGCCTGGCGCAGTTTCCATGGCGCTCGAGCCTCCCAGAGCGGAGATGGCCTGCCTTGCGCAGAGAGACGGAGCCGGTTGATGGAGGAGCTGGTCAGTCGTCTCGACTTGGGAGCCCAACTCGCCCGCCTCTTCCCGGGCTTCTCTCTCTCAATCCTGCCCTGCCCTTTCGCCCACCCCCAATCCGTGGGGCTGGGGCGGCCTGGCTGGATGCGCGCGGCTCCAGAGGAGGCGGGGCTTGCGCAGACCCCTTGCCCAAGGGGGCGGAGGGTGGGGGGGCACAAATGTAGAGGGCAGGCTGCCTAGTTAGAGGCGGAGAGGGTCAGGGCGCGCTTAGGGGCCTCCTCCAGCCAGGACATTTTCTCGCAGTGCCAGCCTAATTAGGCTTACTCGGAAGTAAGGCTCTCTGTGCTCAGTGGTTCTCACTTATTTAGTAAGTGTGCTGAGGGTTGGCCATAATAAGAGGCCTGCTGGGTCTGATTAAAAAAAAAATTGTACCTACTTTAGGATCAGTGGCTACCCAGATGCCCATAGGGAGCTCACAGTGGGTTGGACTGGATGACCCTTGGGGTCCCTTCCGGCTCAACAATTATATGATTCTAACAAGCAGAGCCATTTCCTGCTGGTAGCTTCCCAGCCGCTAGCATTCAGACGCATGCTGCTGACTCTGGAGGCTCTGTGGCTTAGAGTATGGAGTATTAGCTTTTGGTAGGTTCATCCAACACTAATTTACTTCAGTCAAAGCCTCATGACGCCTTAAAAACACTTAACTGGTGTATTTATTACAGCATAAACTTTTATGGTCTCAAGCCCACTTTGTTAGATGCATCCATGTGGTCTTGAGTCCACAAAAACTTACGGTATAATAAATACATTAGTTAGTTTTCACGGTGTTGCGAGACTGATTGTTTTGACTCAGATTTTGACTCTGATTGAGATTCAACACAAAAAATTCATCCAGGATGTGCAACAATGCAGTGTATTTGCTGGAGAAATTAAGAGGGGGAGGATTTGGTTTCTCCGAGGAAGCAAAAATACAGTTGCTCTTTTGTCACCCTATCCACTCCGTCCCCTAGTCTAGTTTTCAGATTACTGCTTTTAGGTGTACGGCTATTCTTTCCCCTCATGAGTCCCCTAAAATTTAAAGCGTGGCTGTGATAGACAGGCACCAAAAAGCATATATATCATACAGGTGTGCCTGCCTGAGAGAAGAGATTGGCTGGCAAACGAGTTTGTTGCTCTACCATGAGTGAAATGACTCTTAGGGTAAGGCTGTGCAGTGACTAAGGTGTCACATACAGAGAGAAGATGGCTACATGTGGAACAGTTATCACTTGGCATATTTTATGTAGGTCCTAATATGAAGTCAGAATAGTAAAGAATTTAAAAGGATAGATTCCTCTGCTCGCTCCATTTGTTCTTGTGGGTGAGGTGTGTGTTTTCTAATCCGTGTTAATGAATGGTTGTAGTTATTCCAGATTTTGTAATGTTGCATGCAAGCTGTTCTGGGAATGTGTTAACGGCTGTCTTTTATTTTACGTTTCATCTCTTCCATCCTTGATGTAGCTGCCTGTGCTTCCAGCTCCATACTACATTTACCTGAATTTAGTCTTTTCCCTGTATGGTAGGGGAAGCCAACTTGGTGCCCTCCAGACATGGTTGGACTCTAGCTCCCTCCAGCCCCAGCCAGCATGATGAGAGGAATGATGAGAGCTGTAGTCCCAACAACGCCTTGAAGGCACCATGTTGGCTACCCAAGTTGCATAAGTATTCCCATACTGATGGCAAGAAAGTTGATGCATTGTCTTTGCTGGTCTTGCCCACATGGGCAGACAGGGAATCCATATCTGGTGTTTGTGTGTTAGTAGAGCAAATGTCCTCCATGGCTCAAAATGAGAAATGGGCGCTCAGCCACTAGCCATGTTTGACACCACTCCACTCCCCTTTATTCAGAGGTTGAAAGTTGCTCCCTTTGGCTGCCTTGCAGCTCTTTGGCTTGCCATTGCTTTAATTTTGCATAACTGAGGTTAGTGTTATTTACACTTCGAATGCCTTAGGGAGAATTATTTTATTTATAATTTTAAATATTTTAGGTAGGTGTTGAGGAAATGTCAGCTGTGAATGACACTGGAAAGCATAGATAATTTAGGGCTCACACTAAGCCCATGACATTATAAGTTATGGGGATTTTGAGCTCTAGACAGAATGGCATTGGTGTCCTTCACCTAATGACCCTAAAAACTTACATCCTTAGGGATCATGTTTGACAGATTTACTGCACAGGAAATGAAGGCTAGTGTTCATTTTCATCCTAGCTCTTTTGATTTTCTTTGCTGTGAAATCTCTTTCGAGTATTCTCCCATTATGTTGAAGTACAAAATACAGACTTAATGCTCCACCAATCCATGACATGATTGCCTGATCTTAAAAATTGTGAGTGTCTCGGCTTTCCTTTTTCAATTTTTTAAAGGAACTACTGAAAGAACGTGAAAATCTGGCTGCAGTAGGGGCGTGTGTGAGTGTGTGTGCATGCACATACATATACATATCTCTCATATATATATATATATATATATATATATATATATATATAATGCTTATGTGTCTGTGTGCCTTTGTTTTCCCTTTTTTTCTTGCACGGAACTTCTTCTGAGTACTTTGGTTGTTGTTGCCATCTCTGCATTTTGGTTACACTGCAGGGATGTGCCTATTTCTGTATGCTTGTGTGTTTAATGTGTAAAGAGGAGAACTGGAGGTAAACCTGCAGGTCAAGGCCTTGGAATGGCCATGGAGACTAATGGTAGGACATGTTCAATGATTGCATGTCACTGAAACACATATATCACATTGCAGAAAATGAAGGGTGCTATCCGAAATATTTACAGTATTGTGACCTTAGTTGACTTGCTAGTATTCTGCTTTGTGGATTCCTGAGAGAGTGTTCTTAGATTAGTGCCACATAAGCAAACATTTTATATCCACAAGATATATATGCATATGCCATATATTTTTTAAATTGAATGGGACCCGTTATCTAATAAGCTTAGAAATCTAGAAGTTTTGTTGCCTTTCCATAGTACACTCAAATTGTACATTAGAATGTATAACCTTTTTATCTTTATCAATATTCATATAATTAAGAAAATGCAGTAGGTGAGATCCTGCATAGTGTGAGGAGGCATCTACTTGTGCAACAGGGCTTTTCCTTCCTCTCCTGCCCCCTGCAGCCCCATAGGCATCCCCCAAAATATGCTGCAGAGGGTGCGGGACCCTCTAGAACAGATTTGGGGAGCTTGCAAGGGGTTGGAGGAGGGAGAAGGAAAAGAGAAAAGAGAAGTCCTGTGGTGCAAGCGAGTGGACATAATTGGAACAGGGCTTTATTATGACTGCTCCTGTTCTGTGGAACAGCATGCAGCCACTCTCCACTTTCCAGAAACAATTTTTCAAGCTTTCCCAGCTATATGAATGGGTCCCTGCCATAGGTGTCTAATTCATATTGTTTTTAAACTCACCTCATATTTTTTGTTTTAAAAAGCTGCTGTTCTTATAATTTGTACACTGCCATGGGATTTATGTGGAAAGAGATTAATATAAATAATTAGAGTAATATCTCCCAGTTGTTTTTATATAGCTTTCTCTTCCTGAACAGCTGGATTATTAGTGTGTTCAGTTAAATCACTTTCATCAGGCATATGTTTGTGAATTAGCATTGCTGAGAGCTGCAACACATTTACTCTTTTTATAAAAGTGTAGAGGGAAACTAACTATCAATTTCTCTTTTAAAGAGCATGACAGTGATGAGGATTCATACGAAGTACTGGATTTAACAGAATATGCAAGGCGCCATCATTGGTGGAACCGAGTGTTTGGCAGGAATTCTGGACCTATTGTAGAAAAGTATTCCGTAGCTACTCAGATTGTAATGGGTGGCGTATCAGGCTGGTGAGAACCAATTGTTTTTAAATACTGTAGTGTGTTTTTAATAGATAGAACAATTTTCTTCTGAAAGTATTTTTAAACTGATAGAAGTTTTGCATTTTTGAGATCACACCTAACTAGTAAAAGAGGTTTCAAACATTCTTATAAACAGTTTTCAAAATATATTGGAGAAGAAATTGCTATCTTTTTTTTTAAGATAGGGCAGGGATGGCACAATAATGAGACTGGATTGGAGTAGTTGGCGTTTTTAACTGTGACTAAAGATAATGGGTGATATTCAATGTCAGTTGAATTGGACTGGGACCAGTGAAATCAATGGACTGAAGTTACTTTAGTCCAGGCTTCCTCAACCTCGGCCCTCCAGATGTTTTTTTGGCCTACAACTCCCATGATCCCTAGCTAGCAGGACCAGTCGTCAGGGATGATGGGAATTGTAGTCTCAAAACATCTGGAGGGCCAAGTTTGAGGAAGCCTGGTTTAGACCATTGATTTGAATGGACCTACTCTGAGTGTGACGTCATACTTTTACATTTACACCTTGCAACCTACAAAT
Organism: Podarcis filfolensis; assembly: GCF_964270895.1. NCBI lineage: Eukaryota > Metazoa > Chordata > Lepidosauria > Squamata > Lacertidae > Podarcis > Podarcis filfolensis. The sequence goes on along the minus strand of NC_139607.1, from coordinate 48,161,492 downwards.
GCTTACAAATGAGGTATTCTAGTTCAGTATTTATTTAATTAACTTCGGTTTCATTAACAGATTTGGAAATAAAAGTGGGTTGGTAAAGTGAAACCACCCTCCTGTGGCACCATAATGTTGCCGTTCAGAATGCAAAATAAAATAGAGCTAGATATTAAGGAATGTTCAAAGACTAGGTAGAAAAAATAATCTTCACAAGTTCCACAGCATTAAGGGACCTAACCTAAAAAGAAAGTATTCAGAATAGCGGTGTAAATTATATTATGACAATGCAGTTTATATCCATCAGCATCTTTATTACAGATTAGTTTGATCAACAGGATCCACCTATAGAAGTTAACAATCAAGTACAGTGGTACCTCACGTTAAGAATTTAATTCGTTCTGGAGGTCCATTCTTAACCTGAAACTGTTCTTAACCTGAGACACCACTTTAGCTAATGGGGCCTCCCGCTGCCGCTACATGATTTCTGTTCTCATCCTGAAGCAAAGTTCTTAACCTGAGGTACTATTTCTGGGTTAGCGGAGTCTGTAACCTGAAGTGTCTGTAACCTGAAGTGTCTGTAACCCGAGGTACCACTGTAAACTGATTGCATGCAGTAATGTCATGTAGGCTTATTTATTCAGGAAAGTAGATTCTAGCCTCATATTTTGCAAAGACCACTAAATCATATCTCTTGTTGTGCTGTTAGTCTCATGTTGCTCTGTCTGGGTTGCCAATGAGAATAATGAGAGTTCCTGCATATTTCTTATCCCATGAGATTCTACACTTGCCAACAGTATTCAGTTAGGGAGTTTCAAAATGCACAATCTTGAGCACGAGAATGAGAATTCTGGAACACAGTAACCAATTATCAGATTATCCTCATTGCCTATTCTCCTGTGCACATTTACTTGAAAGTAAATATGTTGTGAGCCCAGTAAGTATGCACAGTTTGACAACTCAGACTGTAATCCAATAACACTTTCCTAGGAATAAACCCTATTGAACTTGGAGGTTCTTAGTTCTGAGTAGACGTGTATAAGATTGCGCTGTTAATTTGTCTTTTCCTTTTTTTCTCTCGTTCCTCCAAGGTGTGCAGGATTTTTATTCCAGAAGGTTGGAAAACTTGCAGCGACTGCAGTAGGCGGCGGCTTTCTCTTGCTACAAGTATGCAGACTTTAATTATTTAGAAAGTGCTATGATTTGAATATAGGCAAGTTAACTGCTCAGTAAACAGAAAGGGAAGTGGAGGCTGTAACAACAGCTGAATGGTTTTGCATAAAGTGGTCCCTGGAAGGTATTTCCCAGATCTCCTCTTGCTGGTACAGCTCTGCTAAAATCCATGTGAGAAGTGCCCATAATAAAACGTTAGAGTTTGGGTTGAAGAAGTGTCGGTCGGTCAGTCTATCTATCTCATTTATACACGCACACTTTAAAAATTAAAGTCTCTTCTCTGTGAAAATCTCATTATGCTCATTTTGTAAATATGACTACACAATGTGAACATAGTTACCTTGTAACATCTAGCATTAAGAGTTTTCATGTCTCTTATTTAAGTATGAGACATTGAGGGGGGTGTTTTGTAAAATATAACATAGCAATCATAAGTGGAAAGTGCTATTTGCTCTGGCCAAGGTGGAACATGAAAGGCATTTTTTTGGTTGGGGGGGTGTTCCCCTCACTTATAGTTTTAAGCCCTACCCCCAGTGTTGGGCATGAGTTTCAGGCTGGCTCAGTTAAGGAGACTGACAAGGAAGAGAGAGGACTTTGGATTCAGCATTCCAGGGCAATATGATATGCCCCAGAATGCTGCTGAATGAGTCCCACTGCTGGTGGTACTTCTGTGCCTGTTGAGCTCTGTGTGGATGTACCAAGGGCCTCCAGTGTGGATGGACCATCCAACTAGTACAGCTTTTCCTTGCAAGTGGAGCCACACTTCCACCCCATCCTAAATGCCCCGCCCCCCCGCTGCAAGCTGGCCTTCAGCAAGGATTAGGATTCCCGTATGTAAATGTACCATTAAAGACATTATGACTGTAAGCCAAAAATAGATTCTGTAAACAAACTGATAGGTTTTAAGTTGTGTGCCCATAAATACTATTCTAGCCTTTAAATATTTATTGCAGTCTCTCTGCTGATTTATCTTAAAATTAAAAGTTTAAAGATATATGCAGTCTAGGGGGATTATGTTGTTACAAAATGTGGAAGGTGACCTATTTTTAGCAGATAATAGTTTCCTAAATGAGTACATTTCCTTAAATGCATTGAGAATTTTTTTTGCTCTAGCTCCTCAGATGTCTGTCTTTTACTTTTCCTAGATTGCTAGTCATAGTGGCTATGTACAGGTTGACTGGAAAAGGGTTGAAAAAGATGTAAACAAAGCGAAGAAGCAACTCAAAAAACGAGCAAACAAGGCAGCTCCTGAAATCAACACATTGATTGAGGAGGTAAAGCATGTCTTACTTGCCTTTGAATATTGATTTTGCTGCGGCCTTGATGTGATGTTGGGTTTCCAGGTGTTCCGTATCTTAACAACCTGTGGTATGTTAGATGACCCTTGTCTCTAGGAAAAGGGGTGCTGAGTAAAGCTTTGGGCTGCACACTTCAAGTGCTGTGCCCCAGATGGCCTTTGTTTTACCCTGGACTTCAGCAGGAAGGGAGGGAATGCAGTCCCCATCCCCCATGGGAAGAGTCCTTCACTTGGGTATATTGCCTGACTTGAATGTTTGACTGTTTGGTGCCTGGAGGCCTTTTGACTGGTTCTATAGCATATTTTATTTATTCAGTCTATCTGACTATCTTCCATTGGCCTTAAAGAGTCAGATGTGTGTATCCATGAAACAATTATATTTCCTTAGAAATAGGTTTTTATTTGAGAACAAATGCCACCTTAAAAAACTAAAAAAATGTACTTTGGCATAAACTCTGGTGCATCAAATGCACAAAACTGTATACCACAATACATTTTAAAGGTGCCCTAGGACTGCAGATTTTCTTGCAACAGACTACTCCTCTGGAATTTTTATTTAGGGGTTCATTATTTAAAGTATTTATGATAAAACATTTGAAAGGTCATAGGGTGGTTGCAGATGCCTTCTACACAAGCATTATGGACTTATAATTCAAGACTAAGGTAGATAGTTCCTTTTTAAAAGAATGAACAATCTTTCCACAACTAACAAAGCTCTGCCTAGAGTTACAGTATTCTGTAACTCTGGTGGTTATCTGAGTGCAAAAAGTATTTGTTTATTTTAAAAATGTTTTTTTATTTTTGCTGTAATGCCATTTCCACAGCCTATAGTGAACTCTCTTTCCTTTTCAGACAACAGAATTCCTTAAACAGAACATAGTTGTATCTGGCGGGTTTGTCGGCGGCTTCTTGTTGGGCCTTGCATCTTAAGGACATTTCTCTTCCTGCTGGCTTAACCATGATAATGAAGAAGGGTAGCAACGCACAGTTCTTAAGTGAGGCAGTCTGAGTCGCTCTCTAATCACTCCAGAGCAAGATGGATGGATTTGCCAGACAAATCTTGAGTATTTTGCATTTTAGGCTTTTGCCTCCTTAAGCTTGCTGAAACAGGTTTGCTGAAAAATCTACAGTGTGTTGCATAGCATTCCTGAAGGAACAAGAACTGGCTAACTTTTGTCATGATTTTTATTATTGTATCTCCATGCAGAATTCAGCATATTTAATAAGCTATCTTTTGGTTCTACATCTTTTTTCCCCAATTTTAGGGATATATTTTTATTATTGTTTAAGACAATCCCATGCTGTGTTTAATCATGCCTATGACTAAATGTGTATATTGTGCTTCAAGCGCAGAACTAGCCATCTTCTGTAGAAACCACTGCAATAAAAATAATGTATACATCAGTAATACCTTTTTGCAAAGATGAAGCAACAGGCAATTGTGAACCTATTAAAGAGTGAAGATCAATCAGTGCCTGATCTTTGCTTTCGTGTGTTTTCATATGTTGTATCAACTTGATGTGGTTCCATCCTCAATCACACAAGCAGATTGTGGGCAATAGCAAATGTAAAAATCAGAGGAACAGAGGATCGTTTATAAGCAAATTGCAGGAATGACCCATTTCCAGAAAACATTTTAGTGGTAGCAGCTTTTAGGATTGCTCCAGGAACAGCTTCAAGATGCAAACAAGTGTCCAGTGGAGAAATATATACGAAAAGATCCCTATGTGCAACCAGGCTGTACAGTTTACTTTCTCGGGTGCAGTACAGTGGGAGCATTCTTAGAAAGGTGGCTTGGTCAGGACAAGTGGTGTTGGAAACTGCTGCCAGTATACTGGGAAGACAAGGAGCAAGTGTTCAGAATACAAAAGGACATGTGCATGTGTATAATGGACTTGCAAGCAAAGATGCAGTAAATGGACCAGTGACCAAGGATGCAGCTAAAACTGTTATTTGTGTATGTAAGAGTTGGCTTCTCTCCTGCATCTCTGTGGGCATTTAGCTTCAGCAGGGGGACCCAAGAGCTCCAAATCACACACTCCTTTTTAACCCTCAGAAGCTAAATAAGGATTAGCTGTTAACTCTGGGAAGCTGTAGTTCCAGTATCCAAGAAGACATGAAATGGTTGAGAGTGCAAGCTTGCAACAAATCAAGAATCTTCTGCCAAAGGACTTGTACAGAGCAAGCTACAGGCCAAATTATTATTTTTTAAGTCTACTCTCCAGCTCACAGTGATATTAAAGGCTACTGCCCCATTCTCTATTCTAGTGCTGCCACCGAGTTACACAGTTCTTGTGGGGACAAAAAGAAAAAAGAAAAACAATTTGATGCCTTTGCTTAAAAGTTTTCATATGCCACTTTTGCTGGGCACTCTTCACTTTTGGGTTCTTTGGAGTTTACTGGTCCTCTCTTGCATTCGCTTCTGTCTTGCAATACATTAGCAAATACTTTAGAATAATATAACGTTGTTTTCCCAGTTCTTGTCTCTCTTGCTGTCCCTCAGGACTCAGTTCTTGGCCACCTTTTCTCTCTCTGGTTTCTGTAGTCTACAGACTTGATTAATTTATTTTGGCCTGCAGTCTCATTGTGATGCTGATGAGAATTCAGCTCTTTTTCTCCTCTTCCTCTGCTCATTCCAACTGTCTTACAGTTATTTCTATTTGGATATTGAGTAATGATTTTTAAATACTCAAAGGAGAAAATTTGTGCCATCATCCTTTCCTCCCACCAAACCAATGGTTGGAACTCATGATAGGAACCTGGATAGTTCAATTGGTTAGAGCACGATGCTGATAAGGCCAAGGTTGCAGGTTTCATCCCCATATGGGACAGCTGTATGTTCCTGCATTGCATGGTGTTGGACTAGTTCAGGCACCCCCAACCTTTGGCCCTCCAGATGTTTTGGACTACAGTTCCCATCATCCCTGACCACTGGTCCTGTTAGCTAGGGCTCATGGGAGTTGTAAGCCAAAACTTCTGGAGGGCCGCAGGTTGGGGATGCCTGGACTAGTTGGTCCTCAAGGTCCCTTCCAACTCTACAATTCTATGATTCTATATCCCTCCAGTTGCTGGACTCTTATTTACTATCAGCTGCAACCAACATTAGCAATGGATGGTAGGTGTTGTAGTCCAAAAACATCTGAAAGGCAACAGACGTTCCCTTGCTCTAAACACTTAATTTGTTATCCTTCTTCCTCATAAGATAATATCCTTCTTCAGTTTCTCAGCAAGTTAAGACTTTAGGGGTGATAGCCCTTTCATTCTTTCATCACATTACTCCTCTGGTTAATATTGTCTTGCAGGTATCCCATAGGCATCTGGTTTGCCACTGTGAGAACAGAGTGCTAGAATAGATCAACCTTTGGCTTGATCCAGCAGGGCTCTTATTTCTTAAGAACTTGGAATGTTAGTTCAGCTCCCAAATATTAAAAATTACAAAACATGTAAAGGTGATATTTTATGATGGACCTACACCGCAAAAAGATAGTTGATTAATAAATGCTTGTTTTTTTCTAGTTACTGAAAACCTATGGAAGTGTACACCATCACCCCTGGAATAAATACTTCTAAACTATCAATTGCAATCAAATGAAATATTTCAAAATACAAGTTATGAAATCCCAGGAGCCTGACATTGCAGGAACAGGAGACAGAGCATTAAGGATTTTGCTTCATAACTGCAATATCCCAGAAATTGGGATATGGTTTCTTGGAGAGGAAGTTGAATTTGGAAATCCTTATAAAGCGCAAATAGGCAGTACTACTGCTAGTTAATGAAGCATGAGGACTAGGTTGATCAGTATTCTCCAATGAGCTTCAAATGGAGAGAATTCTGTAATCTTTTAATTAACATTCATTTATTGCCCTGAGGAGCTCAGTTCAGCAGTGATGAGTCTATGGCTGCAGACCACCTGCTGAGCATTATTGTGCAGGGATTTGAACTTGTTTGAACCCAATACTTAGCTGCTGCACCATCCAGGCTGACTGATGGTGAAACACACTCACACATGCACACACACATCTGAATTCCACATTCTTTCATCTTCTGGATGTAGTAGCTGCCTTGACTTGTATGCATCAAAGCAGAGAAATGGAATCCTGATGGGCTACTCCACCTTCACCATCTGTCCATACTAATGTTCCCAACTGAAGGTATGAAAGGCTGCTGTACAATCCTGCATTTTAGCTGTAAATCTTCAGTAGATAGCTGTTCTCTTGGTGGTTGTGACAATATCTGTTAAAGTGGAAGGATACATCTGCTGTGTCATGTTCCAAGATCTTTAGGGTTGGAAGGGAAAGAACTTCCATCTTCCTGTGATATTTTGCATCTTTTGGAAATCTGTCTTCATCTCTTAGAAATTACATGTTAACTGCGCCATTTTAAAAAGCTTAGATTTAGCAAGTAAGACATTTCCATTTCCTGACAAACTTGCCTGTATTTTTTCAATGAGGAAAGGTGCTGACATTCTAAGGCGTTTCTTACATTGAGCAATGATTTTGAGAAAGAAGCATTCAAAGAAATAAGATAAAACCATCATGTTTCCGAATCAGTGAAGCAAATCTGGTTACCAGATACTGGCCTCTGAGCACAGCTGCTTTTTGTTTTTTCTAATCTTGGGTCATTCAGATTACCACATTTACCACTTGATCCACATGTGAAGGAAGTACTTGGATTTAAGTTGATTTAGCCCAATTGAAGCCGATGGGATTAAACTGACAGAGTGCCAAGTACTAGTTTAATTGGGCTGTGGACTGTGTAGAAATCACTCAATCTGACTGCAGATAGAAAATCTATTGTATTAATAGGCACAGTTTACTTGAAGAACCCTTACAAGACTGATTTGCCCTTGCAAGTTCAACCAAGGATTCTTATTACGTCAAAATGTGTAGACCCTGAGTTCATTGGGTATGATTCATGGCTTATAAGTGACACTGATAAATGAAGTGCAAAATTAATGTCTGACATATGCTTTCTTGGGAAACACAATGTTGTTCTTCCAGAGTGGGATGAGGCTGGTAATGAAACAAATCTTTTACAGGACCAATTGTTGAGCTTCACTGTTTCCATTCGTTTTGCGAAACTCGCTTACAACTCCTGCGGAAACTTCAGTGCAATTAATGGCGGCTTTACAGTGACAGTGCTCTCTGTACCCCCAACTTGTGTCTTTTGCGTAAAATAGCGAAATCAAGAACAGTGTAAAAAATGTCAGAGGTACAAAGTCGCAGTCTTCCTGGACAACATTAATGATTCCACCAGCATGATGTTTACTCAAGTTCTTTACGTCTGAAATAATTTTCTCCCTGGATGCATAAGAAGAAAGGGCAACTCCTGAATAAGACCAGGGGTACATCTAGGCCTGCATCTTAGTAGTCATTTAAATGCATCCAGCAAGTTCCCCAAACAGGGCTCAAAGATAACAGTCCTCCCCTGAGGTTTTCCCTCCAGCAATGGGCATCAATAAGGGGGAGCCCCCCTCCAGTTGAACCATAATTCCTATATCCCCAGCTTTCATGAAACCATTCTCCTTTTTAGCAATTCGGATTTATGATACGGAACCAGTGCTACAGTCTGGATGCAAACTGCTACTGCAGCCCACACCTTGCACACTTGCAGATAGGGCAACTTCCTCCAACTATTGCTCCAACTACCTGAGAATTATATGGACTATCAAGGCCCATGGGTCCTTGCCAGTGTCCAGTTTACACATTTTTGACAAGTGATGGGAAGGATTGCTAACTGCACATTGGGCTCAGATGTGTGGTGGAATGTGTGGTATATGTGCCCATCTGTATGGATTCCATGACTTGCTTCTATTTCACAACCGCAATGCTCTGATTAACTCCGATGTTAGTTAACGTTGCCCTCCATGTTGCTTTCATGCATAATCCAGCTTTCTAATTTGCCTAACCCCCCCCCCGTCTCTTTTATTGAAGCAGGAGAGAAACAAATCTTTAATTAAAATTGCAATTGAAAGAGCTGCCGAGCTTGGCAGAGGCAAAAGCCCCTCAATTTCAGGTTGATGGTATCACATTAAAAACAAAGCAGGTCATGCGTGCCACAGCTGAAGCCAAAGCTAGTCTTCGGCACAAACTGCTGTGAGTCATGTTTGTACTGACAGTGAGCAGTGTAATGTATTAATTGAATCTCTCATCAATTTAATTTTCAATTGACAAGCTAGTCTGCTTGAATAAAATTATGTAATAGGAAGGGGAGGGCAAAAAACAGCTGACATTAACACTTCACTGATAATCTACCACATATATATACACACACACACTTCTTCTTTGGCGATCACTCGTAGCCGAGTAAGATTGTCTTCCATAAACACGGTTTTAGCAATGAGTCCGTAAGTGACTGTGGAGGCCAGTTCTGGATCCCCATGTCCTTCTACAGTGGGGACATTGGTTTCTGGGTGGGAGTTGATCATGGTGTAGATTTGCCAAGCGTGCCTTCATCTTTGCACGTTTCTCCCTTGCATCCTGAGTTCGAGTGTCTTCAAAGCCCATGACACCTTTGGTAAAGGCTGTTCTCCAACTGGAGCGCTTGCAGGCCAGTGTTCCCCAGTTGTCAGTGTTTATACTACATTTTTTAAGATTTGCCTTGAGACAGTCTTTAAACCTCTTTTGTTGACCATTACGCTTTCCATTTTTAAGTTTGGAGTAGAATAGTTGCTTTGGAAGACAATTATCAGGCACCCACACAACATGACCAGTCCAACGAACTTGATGTTGAAGAATCATTGCTTCAACACTGGTGATCTTTGCTTCTTCCAGTACACTGATAGAAGTTTGCCTGTCTTCCCAAGTGATGTGTAAAATTTTTCGGAGACGCCGTTGATGGAATCTTTTGAGGAGTTGGAGATGGCATTTATAAGTGCTCCATGTTCCACAAGCATACAGTAAGGTTGGTGGTACAATAGCTTTGTAAACAAGCATTTTGGTTTCCCTGTGAATGTCCCAGTCCTCAAACACTCTGCACTTTAGTTGGGAGAAAGCCGCACTTGCAGAGCTCAGGCGATGCTGGATTTCGGCATCAATGTTGGCCCTTGTGGAAAGATAACTGCCTAGGTAGGAAAAGTGATCAACATTTTCCAATGTTACACTACTGAGTTGGATTTGTGACACTGCAGAGGGGTTATTTTGTACTTGTTGGTGCAGCACTTACTGTGTCAGGTCAGGTCAATAAACGCCATAAAGAGAGGTTGGTTTTGCTCTCTGCATTTTTCTTGAAGCTGTTGAATGGTGAAAATCATGTCCACTGTCCCACTAGAAGGCCAAAAACCATTTTGGGATACAGGAAGGGTCACCTCGGATATTGTTACGAGATGGTTTGCTAAGATCCTTGCAAGAATTTTGCCGGCCGTAGCTAATAGAGAGATGCCCCGTTAGTTTCCACAATCAGTTCTGTCACCTTTTTAAAAGAGATTGATAATTTTGGCATCCCTAACGTCTGCTGGGATTTCTTCTCTTTCCCAGATTTTTTCGATGAGCTTGTGAAGTTGTTGTGTAAGTTCAATTCTGCCCACTTTGAAGATTTCGGCAGGTATCCCATCAGGTTCACTGGCTTTGTTGTTTTTCATTTGGTATATTCCAAATATACCGTATATTCCATGTTCCAAAGTTCAATTGTCTTTTACAACCGCTAGGTGGTGACCCCACTGGGCGCGGTAATCCAGTCAGGGAAAAAGGGAGGCAGACTATGTTTAGGGCACCTTTTCTAGCCCCTCCCATTTTGGGGATGAGCAGAGTGGATCCTAAAAAGGGCTGCTCAGTCATGGATACAGCTGCTGAGCTGCTCAACTGCCTCATTCCTTGAGTCAGAACGACTGAATCTGTATCCACCACCCATGTGCTGGTTCATGACTAGGGGCTTTGGGGGGGGGTTGGGTTGGGTTTTTGGAAGACACCTGTGCGTGAATTTGTTTTATGTGTGTTGATCAGTGTACGCTGACCAACACACAGTCTTTGCACTAGGGCTCTGTTCCGATGGCATGAAGTAGTCACGACAAACCGGTAGATTCCTATCTGCTGCAGCCTTCATCCGCCTTCACAGCCGTTGTAACATACCACTTGTTATCATCCACCTGTTCTGCCGTTGAGGACTTCTTGGGTCATACTTTGTCTAGCTCCTTCCCTTTGACCTTATCGCCTTGGGTGACCCTGCTGGGAGTACGAGATTCCCGACGGCTTCGCTCACAAGGGTCATAGGAACATGCAAGCCCACTCACCACGACAAGGTGATGACCCAGCGAGTGGGACACACACACTACACACACACGAGAAAAATCTTGCCCATTTTGGCAAATAATTAACTTGCATCATGGCTGCTGACAGGAGTGAGATCCTGTCAGCTCAGAGATCGGCAGTGGCTGCTGATTTGTTATCGGGCCAAGTTCAAGATGTTACTGTTAGGATAGAAACTTATTGGGCTGCAGTAATTTACACATGTGCCGGTGGACCACTGGGACGGTTGCCCCTGCTTTTAATCCAGCCTTGTGTGCAACTGTCAGATGTCATAAAATTGAAATCTGCAGAGAATGTGAGATGGTATTGAATGCATGATTATATCAACAATCTGGAAATCTTAACAGAATTTTAACCCTGACACTAATACCAGTTGCATTCTTTTTAATTTTCCTAAAATTCTTGCATCTTTAACACAGGAGCTGCAACTTGAAATGGGGTGGTGGTGGCACATTATATAATAAAATTATTCCATCCAAGTTGCAGCAAAGCAGCTGCATTCTAAATTAATTTAGGCTTGAGGATGTCACTGATCCTGGTTTTCTTAGTCACATAAAAATTATTCGGCTGTAAAAGACCCTTCAGCTTTTGACATTTACAGCATCTATCTGTATGTCCAGTATATGTCTTATAAATTTCCTTAGGTCATAATGACTTGCAACCTAATTCTATGCTTGTCTGCTCAAAAGTAGCTCCTGTAATGTTCAATAGTATTTACTCCTGAGTGTACGTGTATGTTGAGTGAACCCTTAGAACGCTTTAATGGCATCCAAGTGCAATCCATGGTTATCCCATAATTTTATATAGCACATGTTAAAGCTATTAATTCTCCCAGCGCAAATACCATGCCATTTAGCTCAAAGCGACGAGCCAAATATTTGTGCAACCATTTGTAAGTAATATATGCACAACACGTAACATATTGACTCTCTTTTATTTAACAAGGACAGTTTTAAAAGGAACAATGTCAGTCCCGCTAAGGTTTTAATGTACATTAACTTGTTTCATTTAACTGGAATTAGCCCTAAGGATTCTTTGCAGTTTATACGTATCAGAAGAGCTAGACCAAGTAACATAATTTGTTGGGGTTTTTTTTTGTGTCAACCTCCAGTCTTGTGACTGTGTACAGGAAATAGTCGAGTGTTTTCACACCCACAAGAAGTGTGACTTGGCTCTGCTGTAAAACGGAACTGTGAGAAGGAGTGAGGTGTGGCTTGTTGCGCTGAGAACTCCACCCCAGAAACCTCTGGGCAACATTTCAGTGACCTGAACAAGGCAGCCCAAATTAACAGCGGTATTATATCACCGGGACAAATTGCCATTGCCAAAACATACCCCGAAGGGCACAAGGAAGTCACGTCAAGGATGATAACATTAAACGTAACCCTTTTGGCACGACACAAAGAAAGTTATACATGTACTGCCTTCTAGCTAGAGTCGAGCAAATCTGCAAAGTAAACAGGTGTGTCTCTGGAAGAAAAGGTTGCTAGAGCTGATGGCCGGTCTCAACAGAGGTTCTGTGGCAGTTAAAGCAGTCCTTGGGTATTTCAGACAAAGAAAGGAATAATGCAACACAAGTCTTCAAATCTGGGGAGGGGGGAGTTGAACTTACCCATTAAGACATTGACGTGGCTTGATGTACCACCCCACCTCCATGACGATGTTTAACTGGGACCAAAAGATCAATGCTGAACCCATACACATCCCTAAGCAACATGACAGAACGCCTGGCAGTGGTAAAATGGGCAACTCCAAAGCAGATTTAAATCAAGCAGTCTGAGTTGAAGGTTGAAATGGGAAAGCACAAAGCCCACTTTAGTAGTCCCCCCCCCCCCCGCCGCCTTCTTGCAATCAGCGAGGCCTGGAAAGGCCTTTGGAGTTTGTCTATTTGCCCATTTTTTAAAGCGTATGGCCACTTTATACATTTCAGCCACCAGGTGGAGATGCTTTTCATTCATTCTCTGTGCCACCTGGCAGGCCCTTCAGATCAATAATGCACAGGGAGTTGTATTATTAAAAGCAGTTAAAGGCTGTGTTTTCATTTTAGCATTGCATTTTTTAATATTTTGCTTTTAAGTTGTATGCTGAGAGTTTTGTGCATGTATATTGTGTTAAATGTCAGGACATTTACTTTTGAGTGAGATGTGGGATGGTATGAAAGTTCACTATCAGCCCTGCTGCAATGGTCCGAATGGAATAGTCTTGGGGATAAGGAACATAGCCAGTGGGGGAAACAGTTGAAGGCTGCAAGCATGGAAGTTGTATTGTTTTACTGGGTGCTCTCTCTGTGCCCATTTTTAAAAGTTCCACATCATGAGCTTCCTACGTGGAATGATTGAGGCTTCTTTTACTATGCAGCTCCAAATTGCCATAAGGAGAGATACACGGAGGAATTGTGAGAGTCACTCAACCTGCACTGTGTAAGCTCTGTTAGCAATACAGTGGTACCTCGGGTTACGAACTTAATTGTTCCAGATGTCTGTTCTTAACTTGAAACTGTTCTTAACCTGAGGTACCACTTTAGCTAATGGGGCCTCCCGTTGCTGCTGCGCTGCCACCGCACGATTTCTGTTCTCATCCTGAGGTAAAGTTCTCAACCCGAGGTACTATTTCTGGGTTAGCGGAGTCTGTAAACTCGAAGTGTTTGTAACCCGAGGTGTTTGTAACCCGAGGTACCACTGTAATGCTCACTACATAGAACCATCTAAACTTGTCTTTTTAATATAATGTGGCAGCTATAATGTATAAACCAAAACAAAGACTCTCCAAAGATGCCTAAATGGTTGCCTCAGAAGCTACATGAAGCATGTTGGAGCACCTGCATACCCTCCAACATTTCTCCAATGAGAATAGGGATGGATGTCCTATTCCTTAATAACAATGACAACAACAACAATTTTATTATTTATGCCCCACCAAGCTTGCTCCAGCCACTCTGGGTAGCTTCCAACACATATGAAAACATAATAAAACATTAAAAAACTTCCCTATACAGAGCTGCCTTCAGATGTCTTCTAAAAGTTGTATAGTTACTTTTTTTTTTTTTGCTTGGGGGGTCACATAGCTCCATACCCTCCAACATTTCTCTGATAAAAATAGGGATGTCCTAAGGAAAACTGGGACGTTCCAGGATCAAACCAGAAACCGGGGCTGCTTCTGTAAATCCGGGACTGTCCCTAGAAAATAAGGACTCTTGGAGGGTCTGCCACTGATGGTCAATAATCCCTTTAGCCCCTTTTATCTGAGGTAACGAAAAAATGGACACAGGAGATGATGAACAATGTCACACCCATTCCAACCTCAGAACGGTGAGCGACTCCAGGGGTTTCAAATCTTACCCCGGGTTTTGGTTTCCTCAGAATGAAACTCAGTGGAGACCGGGGTGTCTTTGGGATATATGGTTTTATTTACGCATATATACAACCTGAGCATAGGACTGAGGCGCTCACACCATTAATACCCCAACAGATCTGACTTCCCCATTGCTTTCCAGGGATGCCCCAAGCCACAGCTTTCCAATAGACAGCAAGACATGGCTCTCTGCCTCCAGCTCCCTGCCTTCAGCATCCAGCTCTCAGTCCACATGCACACACAACCTTGGCTGTTGACAGCCATTTGCTCAACCTCTTGTGGGCCACAAATTCTTCACCCCTGCTTCCCTATGGAATGTAGGCAAATGTACTTTGCCCTTCAAATGAAGGTGTATTCACCTAATTGCTTGTTGTTATTATTAGAAAATGTGCTAAAAAACCCAAGTAAACATTCAGAAGGGAGGGGAAGAAACAAAAGAGAAATAAAATAATGAAGAATTAAGGATCAAAGCTTTTGTTTTTTATCTAGCCCCATTGAGTTCAATGAAAAAAGAGCCTTTTGACTCTTTCTCTCCCTCCCTCTCCTATCTCCCTCCTACTTCAAAACACAATTTATATCCACTGTATGAATATCTTACATTGCATTAGTGCATTATGCTGAAAGTAGACTATCATATTCCAGGCATAAAAGATGATTTTTTAGAGCAGCTTTGATCAACAGATCCTCAAAGAGGCCTGCAAGGGCAGCTGAAATGCTTTTTATTAAGAAAAATAAGGCTGTTTCTCTCCTATTTTTCTTAATTGAAATAGATGCTGAATGTGGGACAGAACAGTATAGTGGCCCAATTAGAGAATACTAGCACATCTTTGAAGAACCCTTGATCAATATTAGATTTTAAGACAAATTAGCAAAAGAAGACTTAATTTTAAAATTTGAGGGGATACTTCCCTTCTTCTCAGAAAGATTAGAAGAGGAGGAGAAAGGGAACAGATTTTTTTAGTCATTTCCAGGGAAAATTGGGGGTAATGCCTGAGGGATTTTCAAAGCAGAAAGCAGCAGGTTAAGAGCTCTTTCTAAGTGGAACCAGCAACTGAGCTTTCAGTACTATACAAATAAGTATTACGTGTCTGTCAAAGTAAGCAGAATATAATTCAGGACCAGATTCTAGGCAAGTTGATTGTCTGGGCAACATCTATTTTTTGTTATAACAAATGCTCCACACACATGATTGACGAGTGGTCACTTATGCATTGTCAAAAAAGGGGAAACACAGCACCAAAAAAGAGAGGACACATATTTGCACATGCTAATCTATATGTAATAATAATAATAATAATAATAATAATAATAATAATAATAATTTTATTATTTATACCCCGCCCATCTGCAAGGCAGTAAATGCTATTATTTAAATATCAGAAATACAATAAATCTCATCGCACTGGGGGAGACTGTGACCAGTGTGTTGTCCTGGTGCTAATTCTTAAGGTCTCTGGTCCCCTTGTAGTTCAACTTCTTTATCTTTAAACTGAACTTGGAAGGGCCAGCCGTTGAAACAGAGGAGCTCAATAAAATAAAGTACAGCTCTTCAAATACAGAACCTTTGGCCCTTCAGATGTTGCTGAACTAAACTCCCATCATTGCTGGCTACTAGCTATGCTTCCTAAGGCGAAAAAGAGTTATAGTTCAGTAATATCTGTGGGCCAGAGATTTCCCATACCTGAATAATCCTCTGTAAGGCGAAGGACACAGGAGTACCCCACACACATCTGAACAGAAAATAAAGTCACTAAGTATCTGTTACTGCTTCGTAGTCAGGGGTGACAACTTGAATAAAATATTGGGGGCCCCACCATTTGAATGGCAATGCCCATCAACTGTGGCGGGGGACTCATATAATTTGTGGGAGCTGGATCCTATGACACCAGGGTTGATTCGGCTGATAGATGAAGATTTTGTTCCTTATTTTACCAGCTGCCATTTGATGTGATGTTTTACCTTACTTGTTGAGCTTTACCGATACAAAATTAAATCAACTTTTGTGTAGGATACATTCTTTAGTATCATTGCTAAGCCTATACTGTTTACAAAGCAATCCATTTAATTTAACAATTGGGGAGAGGGATATTCACATCTTTTTCAATAACATTTGTGAACTGGAATTTGCTTTCATTCTGTTATCCCCTGTCTATAAAGAATCAGTTCCAAGCCCCCAAGGAAACAGACCATACAGGCAGTGGTGTGAAAAGAGACTTATTTGAGTTGGATTGTGCCTGAAAGGAAATGATTACTGAACTCTGGTTTGGAAATGATGCTGATATCCGAGGGCGGTTTTTTCACCTAGACATTGTGTGAAGATGCTGAACAAGGAATAATGGCTTCACTGGCTGCAAAGGCTGGACATGAAATAAGTCTATTTGTGCTGAAAAGGTAATGAGTGAGGAGGGATTGCGAAAAAAATAAAGCTAGTAGCTCAGTATGGACTAAAGTTTCCCCCCGCTTCATTGTCACTGAACAGGAATCCATATCCTTCTAGCTGCTTTTCACAAGGCTCAACTAGTTAAACAGTGTCTTTTTTCTGACGATGTAATACAGTCAGATTCTTTGACATTAATCTGCAATTGGTTTAGTCTGGTGAAATACCAGTGCAAGTAAGGGAGTCGTTATTGCAAAAAAAAAAAAAAATCACTTCACACATGCACATGTGATTTCAAATCACAATGATTTCAAAATCAAGTGATGAAACAGGCTTCCCAGGATAGAGACACAAAGGGTCCATTTTTTGAATGTGTTGAGGGGGTGAATCTGATAATGCTTGATGTGTATTAGGCATATATGTCAATCATCTACTAGTCTTTTCAGTCTTTGCGTTCATTGTATAAAACTGTGGCCTGGATTTTGTCTATTAGTTCCTCTTCACTAGGGTGAGCAACAAATATATTTCTAATATTGAAGAACTGATAATGATTCATGCTGACTAGAGCTGGGGACATCTTCTTCTTTGGCGATCACTAGTAATTGAGTAAGATTGTCTTCCATTAACACGGTCATAACTGTGAGTCCATAACTGACTGTGGAGGCCAATTCTGGATCCACACGTCCTTCCACAGTGGGGACGTAAGTTTCCGGGTGGGAGTTAATCATGGTGAGGGTTTTCAAAATGTGCCTTCCTTTTAGCACATTTCTCTCTTTCGTCCTGAGTTCAAGTGTCTTCAAAGTCCATGACACCTTTGGTAAAGGCTGTTCTCCAATTGGAATGCTCGCAGGCCAGTGTTTCCCAATTGTCGGTGTTGGGGACATAAAAAAGTAGCAGAAGGCATGCCTTCCATTCCGGGCCATTTTGTTGACTTGTTTACTACGAAGGTTTTGGGTTTTTTTAAAATTCAACAAAAAATGGCAGCCAATAAAAATGAGCACAAACTATGGTTAGCACTTGGTCAACTGGTTGTAAATTTAGATCCTGTACAGCTGATCCATCCTAGGAAGAAAACTACTGAGCAGTCCTGAATTACTGAATAGGCAGATTAAGCACATGTTTACTAAAGAGAATTCTGTTTCTTTTTTAAAAAGATATTTAACAAAAAGCACTGAAGGAGTCATCACGGGGAAAATCAGAATTTTGATAGACTTCTTTACGCTCCGCTCCAGCTCTTCTGCCATTTTTCTTTTCTCTTTTTATTATTTCTCCTCACCTGAACAGAGGGCACCCTACTAATGTAGATCGAAATAATGTGAGAAAATCAGAGTCTGTCATTTGTTGCACATGACATACATGAACCTACATTTCAGCATACATGTAAGTCTTGTATCATTTTGAAAAATAAAATTTTATTTTACAATTTAGCATTGTTTTTATTTTGAATCACATATATTTTCAGTGCTTAGGGCCTCAAAAGGTCTTGATCCAGCCCTGCTGCTGACTCATAATTCACATCGCAATGTCTTAGCATTATGTTCTGTCATGACCTACTTTTCTGGTAAAAACAAGCCTGAAGAGGCAGGGGGTTGGGAGTTGAGGAGGGAGAGGAGAAGTCCTTTGCATAGCCTGAGATCCTTTGGGATTCTGCATTCTCTTTCCGTATATCAATACAGAGAGAAAAGAACCATATGGGCCCAAGCAAATAACATGTTTTTGCAGAATGTTAATTGTTGCAATGATGGCTTCTACAGTCTCACTTGCAATTTACTTAATAAGATGCTGACAAAAGTATATGTTATTTCTGTTTCCTGACAGATGAAAGCACACATTTTTAAAGTTGTTAGGAGGAAACTGATTTTTGTAAAAGCAAAAGGTTTTTTTTTTTAGCAATTTGACAATTTGCAGTTATTAAGTGATGGATGTTATTGCAAAAAAGAGAAGTGTGTATGCAAACTTCATTTATAGTCTAGGTTGCTTCAGAACTGTGGATATTTGAGAAAGTACTTTTTTAAAATGTTCAAATTCTGACAGAATTACTGTCTAAACATAAAATTCACTCCTTTAGGTATGTTATAGTCTCTACAAGACCAGTTTTGTAGCACAAACACGAAAGAGGCTTGTGGCATCTTCCAGGGATCAGAAACCTGCGGCCTTCCAGATGTTGCTGGACTGCAACTTCCATCACCATTGGCTATGGCGGCTGAGGCTGATGTGAGTTCTAGTCCAACATCTGGAGGGCTTACGGGTACCTCCCCCTTGTTACTGCCAAACAAATTTCATTAGGGCATAAGGTTTTGTGGATTGGAGTCCACTTCCTTCACATGAGGTGCCGGTTGGGTTAAAGCTTACATGATGTAAAGTTTACATGGTAAAAGCAGCACAGCCAACATTTACAGCAGCAGCATTAATTGCTTACAATGCAGACATGTTAGGATTCCTAAATTAAATAACACCTGTAGTGAGGTGTGTGTGCATGCGTGTTGTTGTAGTTCTTTTAGAAAATCCCAACCAGTTACCATGATTCACTTCAGAGGTGACAGAACTTGTGGCACAGGAGACAAATGTGTCTTGATCACAGTAATCAACTAGTGAAGGTGAAACTTTGTGGGTTCTAAGGTCATATAAAAACAGCTCAGGGCATATTGCAGCTTGGATGATGATGGGAGACCAAGTGATGCATAAGAACATAAGAAGAGCCTGCTGGATCAGGCCTAAAGTCCATCTAGACCAGCATCCTGTTCTTACAGTGGCCAACCAGATGCCTCTGGGGTAAGGTTACCAGATGTCCCCGTTTCCCGGGGACAGACCCTAGATTTACAAAACAGTCCCCTGACAAAATCCATCTATTTAGTAGGAAGTTGAAAAGTGTCCCCTAGATTCATTGAAAAAAATCTGGTAACCTCACTTTGGGGAGGCTGCAGACAGGACAAGAGCACAGCAGCCCTCTCCTCCCTTGTGCTCCCCAGCCACTGGTATTCAGGGCTATACTGCCTCTAACAATGGAGGAAAAGCATCGACATGGACAGCATTTTATTCTGCAAATATGTCTAACGCTCTTCTGAAAACATCCAGGTGGGTGACTATTACTGCATTTTCTGGAAGCAAGTCCCATAGTTTAATGACACATTCTGTGTCTTTATCCTGGCTTTTGACAATTGAGGTGTATTGGTTTTTTTAAAAAAATATTTTGATGATTTTAAGTTGTTTTACTGGGCAGAGGGCCTTCTCGGTAGTGACACCCTCCCTCCCATCAGATGTCAAGGAAATAAACAACTATCTGACTTTTAGAAGACATCTGAAGGCAGCCCTGTTTAGGGAAGTTTTTAATGTTTTATGTTTTATCATGTTTTTAATATTCTGTTGGGAGCCATCCAAAGTGGCTTGAGAAACCCAGCCAGATGGGTGGGGCAGAAATAAATTATTATTATTATTATTATTATTATTATTATTATTAGTATTATTATTATTATTACTATTATTATTATTATTATTAGTTGTTGTTGTTGTTGTTGTTGTTGTTGTTGTTGTTGTTGTTGTTGTTTTTATACCGTGTTTCAATACTATAACCCACCGTGGGACCTTAAGAGTGAAGGGTGGGAAATAAATACATGACGAATAACAATAATAACAACCTCAGTTGTACAAAGGAAACCCTGGCCACTTAGCCTGAACTGCATTATGCTCTGAGACTGCCTGAGTCTCTGAGGCAGCTTTGGCAATACGTATTTAACGCGCGGTGAGAAGGAAGAGAGAGACTTGTTTCGAAGTCGCGGGACCTAAGCTTCCAGACTGGAAGATGCTGCTGCGATGGGAGCAAAGCAGCTGCGGAGGGGAGCAAAGGCTTCCCGCGTTGACCAGCTTGCAGCAAGCGGCGTGCGACTGCAGGGGGCGGCAGAGAGCAAGGGCGGAGCGAGCGGCGGCGGCCCCCTTCCCGGCCGCCCTCTGTGACGTCAAAGGGGGGGTCGCCAGGCAACCGGACTCCAAACAGCGCGCCGGCGCTTGCTCCGGCCTTGGGCAGCGCGGAGGGCGACCGGCCGGGTTCGGGCAGCAACACCAGCCCGAGGCGGCGGGCGGGACCGGGGCAGCCATGGCGCTACCGCTCCTGCCCGGGAACTCCTTCAACAAGAATGTAAGTGGGGGTCGGCTTGGTTCCCGCCGCCTCCTCCCCCCCCGCCCGGGGGCTCCCCAAGTCCATGTCTCCGGCGCCGCCCCCCGAAACGCGCATTGCCTTCCTCCTCGCGGGAGCCGCGCCTCCACGTGCTTGCGCGGATCTCCTCCCGAAATCCGGCTCAGGAGGACCCGCCACGGATGAAACACGAGACGTGATAACAACACCCCCCCTCCCGCTGCATTGGGCTCCCACTGCATGGCAGAACCACTTTCCTTGTATTCCCTTTATGAAGCTAGACAGGGAATGCCCCCCCCCCAGCTCAAGTTGGGGGACTTGTCATTTTAGCAGATAGGGTGGGGTGGGGCAGCACCAGAAGGTGAAAAGTGTTAAGAAGTGGGGTGGGGAGGAAGAGATATGAATCACTTATCCCCTTCTCCTTTCACCCTCCCTGTGTGATTTGTAACATCACTTTTACATACTACCTCTTCTTTTCTACCAGGAAATGCCTTATGTTGAGATAGATCTCCGTAGTTCATCTCCTGCTGTCTGTATTTGCTGCCTGCCTGTGGCTGTGCAGAGGCAGAGAGGTCTTTCCTTAACCCTCTTACACTTTATAACAACTTCGGCTGCACATGCAACATGCATTTTCAGCACGTGGTTCACATCAAAGGAATGGTCACTTAAGGGTGCTGGAAATTGTGGCTTGGTGAGGGATGAACTGCAGCTCCTGATATTCTTTGGTGGGGAGCCGTCTGCTTTAAATGCATGACGTGCATGGGGCCTTTTGCAAGCTCTGTCTTCAATATACCCCAAGCATTACCGGCCACTCACACCTCCATATTCAATACAAAGGTACATGTATCAAAGGAATACTTCAGCAGGGGAGGCAGGTCCGTTAGAGTGAATGAGGCACTGCCCTATCAACCTCAGCCAGCCCCCCTTTGTCTTCCTTTTTCCTTAAACACTCCAGGTTCTCATTTCCTCTTCCTTAGTATTGTTTCCTCTGTAAAACGAACCAGGGAAAATATTGGAGGCAAAGCTATAATTTGTTGGCTCTGTCTGTTATTGGCTCTGGCTCCACCCACTATTTGTCTCCCTGCCTTCTGCCCTGTCAGTCCCAATGGGTACCAGTTACTATTGGATTAATGTAAGGATTTTAGTGTCTTGAAAGCAGCATGATTTGCATGGGCATAGAATCATAGAATTGTAGAGTTGGAAGGGATCCAGAGGGTCACCTAGTCCAACCTCCTGCAATGCTGGCATCTCAACTAAAACATCAATGATATATGGGCATCCAACCTCTGCTTAAAAATCTCCAAGGAAGGAGAGTCCCATCACATTCCAAGGGCATCTGTTTCACTGTTAAACAGCTCTTACTACCAGAAAATTCTTTCTGATGTTTAGTCAGAATCTCCTTTCTTGTAACTTTAAGCCATTGGTTTGGGTCTTACCGCCTGAAGCAGGAGAAAACAAGCTTGCTCCATCTTCCACATGACAGCCCCTTAGATATTTGAAGATGGCTATCATATCTACCACATTCTACCAGCTTCTCCACAATCATGGGGGACTGTGTCAAAAGCCTTACTGAAATCAAGTTACAGTACATCTGCAGCATTCCCCTGATCCACCAAGCTTGTAACTCTATCAAAAAAGAAAAAGAAAAGAAAAAAAGAAATGAGATTCGTCTGGCATGACTTGTTTTTTTGAAGCCCAAGCTGGGTCTAAAAATGACAACATCCTGTTGATTTCAGTGAGCGCTGAAGTCAAAGTCATAGATATATCTGTGTGTGTTCCAAGAAAATATTTATGAATGGATTTGTACTATTATTGGAAGAAGCATAAATCTGCAGTGACAATTTATCTGCAGGGATTATTTGTTAAATGACAGGTTCAGGAGTTATTTCTAGGGTTATCCAATACAGTAAGGGCTGGATTTAAACCAGGCTTCTGCTTTGCTCTTTATTGAAGTGTATTCCATCACTTTGTTCCTGAAGTTCTTTGGAAGAAGTTTTAAAGGAAATGTTGCTTTTCCAGACTTTTTGTGAAAACTGTAGTTTGTCTTGGTTATTAAAAATAGTTGGTTTACTCAGCAGAATGCAGAATGCATTGTAAGGAACTGTTAAGTGTTTACTTGTGTTTCCACAGGCACCTTGGTGATGGATTGTCAGCTAGGCAGCCACTTAACATTATTCCCTGCTGAATAGAAACTTCTTATGTCTTCTGTTTAGGCCAGGTTTGGGGCACTTTTAGATCCTGTCCCTTTGTACAGTAGCAACAAACACCTCTGACTATTGTATGCCAAAGCCAGACAAAACAGGACTATTATCTTTGTGTTTTGTTTGTGAGTGCCCAGACTCAGAGACATCTGGCTAACTTCTTTCTGTTGGAAGCAAAAGAGGAGGCTAAGCCTTAAAATGACCCTGAAAAATTATTCTTTATCAAATAATAATGTTTCTTCCCCCTGAGGAAGGTTACCATTTACCAAAATGTGTCAGAGCATTTTATTGTTTCCCAAGGGGTATTATTATTTGATAGAGATTTATTTTCCAGGACCATTTTGAAGCTTTGCCTCTTCTTTTGTTGCCTCATGTCACTGCTCCTTTAGTATCTGTTAGAAACAGAATGGTCTTGGGTCAGATCCCACAAAGCAATTCTTACATTTTTATAATAAACCAAAATTACTAGCAGTCTGTTAGACCAAAAGCTGATTTTGGCCAGTTTCATTGAGCATGAGAGCACTTATTCTTTTACAGTTCATTTTACAGCAGCCATTGACCTTGGTGGCAGCTTAGTGGCTGTTGGCCAGGCCGGCTGAGACTGAGGGGAGATGGAGTCCAACAGTGTATGGAAGAAAGACATATCTCTCCCCAATGAGCAATAATGCTGTATGACAACTCCATAGGTTTCTAATGAGAAGAGCACTAGCTTCGTTTTCATAAGATACAACTCTACACCACTTCAGCAACAAAGTGGTGGTAGATCTCATTTTAAGATGGCTACTTTCCTCAGCGAGTGTATTGCTTTTGTGAGTACTGGGCACGCTGGTGTGATAGCATGATCAACTTGTGTCTCTGGATGTGCCGGTCTTTGTGCTGATTGTTGCTAATCCAAATGTAACAGCCAGGATCAGCACTATTTAAAAATTGTGCCCCATGACCTTGCAAGCATGATCTACACATTAAATCATTTTGTTATTGGATGCTGCAGCTTGGTGTATGATGGTCATGTGTAAATGAAACAGCTTGTGCACACCCACTATGTGGATGGGGGTGATATGATGGGGGTGAGATTCTCATCCTCCTCACCTGCTGTTACCAGTCACTACTACCCATCTGTTACTACTTTCAAAAACTGAAGGCATAAGCTGCCCTTGACTTCCTGATATCATCAGAGCCTTGCTTAGTTCTAGCCATTGGGGTAAGGTCAAGCGCCTGCTTAAGTCCCATTGTTTAAATGTGGCCCAGAGCTTTGTCAGGCTGGGCTGCCTGTATGCAGTACTAGCCTTCTTATGAAAAAGCATTGTGATGGATGTGATAGCTTTCAGAAATCATGAAGCATTATGCTGTCACAAACTTGAATCAAAAATTGGTAACTGAATCTGAGGAAAATTCCAGAAGGAGGTGCTTTGGCGTTGTGCCATCAAAACAAACATGCTGTATATTTTGAGTGTTGTCTGTGCTGGTACTACAAGCAAGACCAAGCTGAAAATAAAGCATGTTGGTTTTGATGGCACAATACACAAGCGTCTTCCTTATGGAGCATGGACACATGGCTCCTGCTCTTCTGCAATGCTCTTCTTTTCCTTTGTTTGTTATTCTGTCAGTATGTCTCCAAAAAGATAAGCACACAGCTCTTTTTGATTTAACCCAGGCATGGGCAAACTCGGCCCTCCAGATGTTTTGGGACTACAACTCCCATCAACCCTAGCTAACAGGACCAGTCGTCAGGGATGATGGGAGGTAAAGGTAAAGGTACCCCTGCCCGTACGGGCCAGTCGTGTCCGACTCTAGGGTTGTGCGCCCATCTCACTTAAGAGGCCGGGGGCCAGCGCTGTCCGGAGACACTTCCGGGTCACGTGGCCAGCGTGACAAAGCTGCCCTGGCGAGCCAGCACCAGCGCAGCACACGGAAACGCCGTTTACCTTCCCGCTATAAAGCGGTACCTATTTATCTACTTGCACTTGGGGGTGCTTTCTAACTGCTAGGTGGGCAGGAGCTGGGACCGAAAGACGGGAGCTCACCCTGCCGCAGGGATTCGAACCGCCGACCATGCGATCGGCAAGTCCTAGGCACTGAGGTTTTACCCACAGCGCCACCCGCGTCCCCTTATGATGGGAGTTGTAGTCCCAAAACAGCTGGAGGGCTGAGTTTGCCTATACCTGATTTAACCCTTCTCCACCCTGAGCTGCCCAACAAGCCTAACCTGCATGTTCTGAAAAAAATAGCATTGATCATACTTCTCTGTAGTATTTAAGGTAATGTGTAGTTTGACTGCAGGTTGCCTCAAAGCCAAGTTTGGAGAGGCCCTTTGTCAATTTTAATAGTTCAGCTAAAGTCTGAAGACTCCCTGCTGGAAACAGTGGTGGTGGTGAAACTGACAAATAACTACTGTATGTTGTACTTTGAGGCTACATCCATCCATCCATCCATCCATCCAGCCATCATTTTATTTGTATGCCGCCTTTCCATAGTTCAAACCATGCTCAAGGTGGCTTACAACATGAAAAAGATTACATAATTACAAACATAACCAAAGTAGTCAAACTATAAACGAAACATCAGAAAATGCACAATCAAATTGAACAATTTCCACACAAATTGTAAGAAGATTTAAAATAAATATACGGAAAGTTAAGATCAATAACAGCAACAACAACCCCCACGGACTCCGCCTAAACAATACCCGTGTCCAAGAGTCTGTTCAGCAGCCTCAGCTTTTGCAGCTGGAGTCGGGGCCCTTCTCTCCTAGGCTAGGTGGAAAAGACTGCAAGGCAAGAAGCAGGTCTTCCAGGGCTCACAGCCAAGATGGCTAGCCAGATTTAGCCCCCCATTTGCAGTCATAAATAAGATGCCACTACTTTTCCCACTTGTGATTTAGTTTTTGATGCCATGCAGTTGTGCCCTACCCCATACACCCGATAATATGGAAGACTTTAATAATAGAGCTGAGTGCTTGTGTTTTGCCATCTTTGCTTTACTCAGAGCCATAGATTCCACGGCATTCCTGTTATTTCAGACCTACAAGCTCAACAACACTCGGTGGTTCCATTTCCACAGTTTTTTCCTAAAGAGGGCAATCCCATTCATTTCATGGCTTTCCATCTCAGTGCCGCAGAAATCAGTGGAATTGTTCGGCAGATATGCCCAGAAAAACTACTTCCAAGAGGGACTCATTCTGTGTATCACATCTGAGTCAAGAAAATGATAAAAAAATTGACATGGGCATTTAGACTGAAATTAAAATAGATTTAAAGCCCTTTCATTATTATTTTATCATGATTAACATTGCTTCATGGATTCTGAATTGTGTGATTCAGAATCCATAGGTTTCATTCTGGTAACTGCAATCTAAAAATGCCCTTTTGTGTTTTTTGAAAACATTATTTATTTCCTCTTGGTTGCAGCTAGGGAAAGAAAAGTTCCATAAATCTCAACACTGGAGTTACTGCAATAAGGTTTCTATGTTGGTGGGAGAAGACAAACCTGGAATAGGAGGCGAACCTTTGCCTGGACAAAAGCTGAAACCAAAGTACAGTGTGTTTCCTAGAGGGGTTGGATGTGATGCGCCTTCGTGGGTAGCATTTGATAAACAGGTACAGTGAGACAGATTTGTTGGTTCACATTATTTGCATGTTTCCAGTGGCTTGTGTGTACCTTCACCCCAGCATCCTTAGGTGAAACCTGAAATATGCGTAGCACTTAGAAGGGTCGAAACAAAATAAAAAAATTCCTTCCAGTAGCACCTTAGAGACCAACTAAGTTTATTATTGGTATGAGCTTTCGTGTGCCAAGGCAGACCAACACGGCTACCTACCTGTAACACGCAACTAGGTGATATTCTGTACTATTGACATCTGACAGTTTCATGCTCTTGGATTGGATGCACAAGGGACATTTTAGGGAACAGGGGACCATTATTTCAAATTATTTATTTGATAAGATTTATATACTGCTTAATTGAGTAAAACCTCTAAGCAATTTACTCTCTTGAGCCAGTGATTCCAAAGAATAATAGAATCATAGAACTGTAGAGTTGGAAGAGACCCTGAGAGTCATCTGGTCCAACCTCCTGCAATGCAGGAATCATATGCCCAACATGGGGCTTGAACTCACAACCCTGAGATTAAGAGTCTCATGCTCTACTGACTGAGCTATCCCAGCAAAGAGATGGGCTGCAGGTAGAGGGGTCTGGATTGATCTTGTGCTGTAGGCTTCTAGCCAGAATACCATTCCTGAATCACCAGAATGCCATTCCTGAAATTTATTTTGTCTCTGATACTGTGGCTTATTTTCAGAATTCAGAGGTTGCTTTTCATCTCATAATTGTCACCTTCAGAGAGAAGCATCTGTCTACGTAGAAAAACAATTCCAGAGAGTATTTGCCATATTATTGGCTGCTGTTTTATGTCATTCCCTGGGCACCTGCCTAATTCCAAAGAGCCCTACACACCTCACCCTGCCTTGCAATATTTTACACAATGATTTATTCCAAGGAAAACAGAAAAATGAATGAATTCCAATTTCCCCAAAAGTTCTTTTTGTCCCATTTAATTCACTTCAGCCCCGGATTTACCCTTCCAGTTTGTAAAGAAATCAGAGGTTGAAGAGAATTAAGCATTTGCTATTTCAGATAAACTGATTATGTAAACATCGTGGCATAAATTTGCTGTAACACTGACTCTGTGCTTTGTGAATGTGAAGTGCAGCAGCTGCTGGGCCACCCCATCCTATGTACTAATATTAAGACACCTCTAGTCTTGGAAACAGAGTGTAAATGAATAACTGCGCTGGGGTAGTGGAACAGTCAAGAGCCTCAACTATGAACTTCACTTAGTGTGAA
The DNA here is from genome assembly GCF_964270895.1 of Podarcis filfolensis. NCBI lineage: Eukaryota > Metazoa > Chordata > Lepidosauria > Squamata > Lacertidae > Podarcis > Podarcis filfolensis. The sequence goes on along the minus strand of NC_139607.1, from coordinate 48,133,895 downwards.
TGAATTTAGTGGATTTGGGCAAGCCACAGTCTCTCAGCCTCAGCCCATCATCTCCAGGATGAGGGCAATAATTGTGATAGCCATTCCTATAGCATTTTTGTGGGGATTACTTAATGACAATTACTGCATCGAGACATCATATTCATGGTTTGAAAGAGGATTGGGAATGAGCTCTGTGCTCATCTGCTCCCTGTGGTTTGTGCAAGAGCTCTACTCCAGGATTGCTAACCAGGATCCAACTGTAGTTTGCAATCCTGGCCTTGACGGCTCACTTAGACAACCATGATTTGCTGTTACATCCAAGCCAGGAAGGCTTCTGTTAAGCTATGCATACAAGGGGAGAAGGGAATGGGGAAAGGGAGATCACATGTGGAAAGTGCAAGACCTTGGGTGGAGCGCATGAATACTTATTTCTTATCCTCCAAATAATAGAGATGAGAGGCTTTGAACACTGGAAAAAGTGTAATATGAGTGATGAATGTATTATTATTAATTTATTGAATTTATATTGTTACACTTATTAAATAGTGTTATTAATAACATGTTTTTTAAAAAACAAAAAAATGTTAAGTACTATAAGCATTGTTCTGTTATTCTTATGCCATCTAAAGGTACTTTCACTTCTGGGCTTGGTATTTCAGCATTGTAAATTTGTGGTTTATGAAGTAGTTATGCATTAAAAGAATTGTATCTTTTTGTCCCTCTTTTGTAGACTTCCTGAAAATTTAAAATGAAGCTGAAGGAGAAGCGCGTGCTCATATTTCATTTTAATAATACATAAAATGGTGTGTTTAGTTTTTCCATTGTGTAATGCTTGCTACAAGGCTATAATGCTTGCAGCATGATCTACAAGCCAGTTCAGCCAACGTGCTTTGGATTTAAATCATATCCTATCCTGTGAAACCAGTGAGGCACAATCAGCATAAATCCAAATACAATTACTTAACTGGGCTTGGGATTAGGATGTTAAATAGTTAAGTTGCATATGGGACAATTCATGCTTGAAAATGTTCCTCGTAAAATTTGTTCATCAAATTATACTGTCCAAGCAAGCCAAACATAATGCATTTTCCAGAGTGCCCCACAGGACTTGGCTGATTTCCATTCTCTCTCCCCGCCACCCATCATCTCTACTTGATATACAACTTCTGTTAATTTTATTTAAAGAGAGAGAATAAACATTAACACAGAGATACTCCAAACACCAGGCAGCTGGTGATATTTTGTCACAAAAGTTATATGCATACATGAAATAGGAATATTGCAGAAGTTCAGAGATCGGAATCGGAAGGTATAATCTGCAACATTCAGTTCTTTGCTAATTTGAAAATTCTTCTTGCCGAGGCTTATGGTTGTTCCCTTTTGATATTTGTAATGTTAGCCATATAATCAGTGTTTAATTATCTATGCACAGCCTATCTAATTAGGAGATTAAATCTGCTCATTAAGTGCAAATTCAGACGAGACTTTACTCTGCATTAATAGCTTCTCTCACCCCCACAGCTGCTGTCACTCTATCTTGCTAGCAAGGCATACTTTGGCATTTTTTTCCAGTAAGCCACACTACAGGATTTCATATTTCCTGCAACATGGATATGTTTACTCAGAAGTAAATACCTCTGTGTTTAAAGGGATTTACTCCCCAAAAGGTGTCCATGCTTGGGGTCCCCTGTCTTAGGACTATATTAATAGATTTTCCAATTCACATTTTCAAAGCTGGAAAATAATCAGAGCTACACATCTCTGCAGCATCGGAGGAATCAGGCCTCACTGTGAAATTAACATCCCATAAACCTTCTGGGGAATTGCCAGAGTTCATGCAGCACTATATTTATGTATCTCTGGCTTTTAGAAAGTTACTTTCCTACATTTATTTTTCAAAGCACAAATAGGAAGATGTAATGTTGATCACCATCCGTAGAGAGAATCATCCACTCTTCTGTATCCTGATGCTGTCCTTTCTGGTCTGGATTCAGGAGTATATAGTAGATGCCAGTGGGGACTTTGAGGAGGGCTGTTTCTTGTGTGATATGCATGGTCTTTCTTGACAAATAAAAAAAGAAAATTGCTGGAGGTTCTCTGCATACAGCCCCCCTTACAACTCATAACAGTATTATTGCTTGAAATATTGGGGATGGACTAATAATTCAGTAAACTCAATCAGAAAACAAACATCACTCTGGCTCACTCTAGGTTACTGCTTTTCTTTTTGCTCACACCACTCCATTCTGGCTTTGTCCTTCTAACTGCCTTCTAACTAGCTGCAATTTGTGGGAGGGGCCTCATCCATTTGCTGTTTCACACAGAGCCCCTTTCCATTGTTCACCCTAATGGCCCATCACCCAGGTGATCACCTCATCAGGAAGCTAGTCTGGATTACTTTGTAACACTTGTTGGCTCCAGAAAAGATCTGATTTAGGAAGGACCATTAATCATTTAACGATAATAATAAATGCATTTTTCTTATAGCCTGCCCTTCCTCTCAAGAGAGCCCAGGGTGGCTTACAATAATAATAAAATGACACACTAAAACAGTCTTAAAATCACAATTAAAACAACAGATCAGCAATATGTACAATAGCAGATTGTATAGGAAACATTTCTTAAGTTACAAAGGTTTGCAAGAGCAACTAAGAGTTTAGCTGATGCCCGAACAGAACTAATGTGTGTTTGTGTGTGTGCACGGAGTGCGTGTGTCAAAATAACATTATTTTGTAATTTATATTTTGTAGCATTTCTGCACAACTTTCACATACTTGCCAATCTTTTTCACAATATGTGTTAGCTTGCAGACTGTTGTAATCCCACACATGTCTACACAGAAGTAAGCTCCATTGAGTTCACTGGGACTTATGCCAGGTAATGTAAGAACGTGGCATTGAGGCTAGGGATAGGAGAATCTGTGGCTCACCAGATGCTGTTGGATTCCCTGCTTCCTCAGCCAGTTGCGGGTTTCCCATCACTCGTTTCAACTGTTTTCTCAAGTGATAGTCTCATGTCGTTTGTGCCATGTATGAATGTTGTCAATGAGAGAAGCTGGGAAACAGTACTCGATTGTACACTGTTACAGGGATGTTGCAGAAATTGTCCAGATTTGCATTCATACACAAATGTGGGGCTTCTGCCCTGCAACTACCCACCTCCCCAATCTCATATGCTCAATCATGGTGAATTAATGAGTGGTTTTTGGCTCCATGAAACATACACACACACAACATAATTGGTGTATGTTATGTCGATATTGTTGCTTCCAAACAACATCACTGACTATGGCAACAAATCACCCATACTCAGCCAACTCTTTAATTATGCAAAGTTAACAAAAGAAACTGGTTTGTAACCCTCCTCTTTTTGAGTGGTAAATATAAGGCCTGATTAAATGTGATTTCTTATGTAATGAAAGCGTGATGAAGATGAGTAAATGTAAGTATGATGAGCAGTACATGAACACAGCCTAATTCATTGCGGGGGGAGGGGATAAGGACCAGCAAAGCCCTGCTTTCACATGCAACGTGGGAAAATAGAAGGGAAAAAATGAGTCCACACATTGGCTGATGAGGTAGGGATTAGCACATCACTACACTCTAATCAATGCAAGTTTTACAAGAGTATTGGACTTCTCTAAGTAGTAAACAATTCAAATCACATGTGCAACAGGATGACTCACACTGCAGTCCTGCACGCAGAATTTAATTGGACTCACTTCTGAGTAGACATATATAGGATTGCACTATCAGAGAAAGCTCAGATGTTGAAATCCAAATCTCTGTGCTTACATTTGCTCAATGCACTGCTTTGTTTAATTTACAGCTTCACATTACTTGTTTACAACCAGTGCTTGTTGATTTTAATTTGTGTTTTTTGTATAGGTATTGTCTTTTGATGCTTATTTTGATGAAGAAGTTCCTGACAAAAATCAAGAGCTGTACAGAATAAGACATTGTAAAATATATTTTTATCTGGAAGATGACACAATTCAGGTGGTTGAGCCCCAAGTGAAGAACAGTGGAATTCCACAAGGTATTTTTTAGTTACAAATGCTCTCCTTGAAGCTTCCCTCTTCATAAACTGTAATCTTTGCCTGTCTGATACAGTTTGTTCTTTACATAGTATTATTATTGCTTACAAGCGGGAAACAGTTAAATGTTAAGAAGTTCAAGTTTAGGTTCAGTTACAACACAAGTTCCAGTGACTCAGGTTAAGGCCAGCTGTGAATCAGTAACCAGTTTGGTGTCTCCTAAACTTATTTGAATGAGATAGCATGGGCAACACATTTCATTCGCTTTTTTGGGAATCTTACCCAATCAGAACTGAGGCTCTTGATTGAAACTTTGCCAAAACCAGTGAGAGAGATTTATTTTTGTGTGTCTTTCCCAGTGGAGATATAAGGCTGCAATGTAGCGCTATGGTTCTGTCAGTGTAAGGGTTTTCTGTGAGTGATGGAACCTTCTCTTCCCTCTGTGTACCCTCTACATTTGTTCTTGGGGTTTTCCCAACCCACCACAAAAGATTTTGGGGATGATGCAGTGGGAGGAGGGGTGAATTTTTGTCACACTAATGGGAGTCCTTGTACTGGCTTCCACTAGTGTAGGGATTGAGATGAATACGGCCCCTTGTGGTATGGTTTGGCATCAACTCTAGGTGAGAGAGATGTCACCTTCAGCCTCTCTCTGTTTTTGTAGGAAACATTTAGGCAAAAAATAAAACATAAGCATATGAAGTAAACTAGTTCAAACGGCAAAGTCAATGTGGGACAGAAATGTGTGTAACCTTGATCAGGACTAAACCACCGGGCAGAATGAAAGCTTCAAATACTAGTTCAAAACACCTGAGGATGCAAGATTCTGGACTGAAGGTGAGAATGATCACCTTGAAAGATAAATTCAAATCTCTATTACCTTCCCAAAGACAGAATGCACACCATAGTGGTAACAAGAAAGTGTCTGTGTTCGGGGATTTGACTGAATGGAGAAATTTTTGCATACGTATACTGTTTATTCTTGTTAACTGAACACTGACTGGCTAATGTTTTCTGATATGGAAGGGTTATATCTGTCCCTTAGGGTTAACGTTAGTTTCTGGTGTAGTCCAGATCCCACAATCCAGAGCACAGCTCAGAAGGGGCTGGCCAAGTTCTCCAAGGTCAGCCAGGGGAACAGAAGAAAGACGCTGCCTGCTGGCGGGCTTCCCCAAGGCCAGCTGGACGGGAAAGGAAAGTGCAGTCAGGCACATAAGGCCTCGGTCACATCCTCCAGCCTCAATGAATCACTGATTGTCTCAAGGCATCGGATGTTCCCAAATACTTTAGAAACTTGGCGCTGTGTATACTCATGGTCTGGTTATCCTAGCTGGAAGAGGGCGATAGGGCATAAAGGCTGTTGGGTGAACAGGAAACATGTTCTCAAAGAAATTGTTGTTCCACTCTTTAGGAACTACTACTTCTCAGTGAATTTAGGTAGGGAATATAGCCTCCACTGACCTTGAGCTAGATGTTCTCTGCAGAATGTTCTGCAGTTTATTGTCAGGATGTATCTAAAGCCACAGATTGAAAACTGTGTTTGTGGTGTAGTGGGTTAAGAGTTTAGGGTTGCAACTTTTTGCCTAATTTGGCACTGAGAGCACTGAAAATTGCTGGAGGAGATACAGATGTAATGAAATAATTACTGGAAGAATTGTGAAAAGATGCAGACTTGATGTGTATAACAGGCATTAAAAGTAAGGTTGTCCCTAATGCTCAGATTTTGCTTATGGATGAAATTGTTTATGGAGCCCAGAGTTTTGTTCATCTGCTGCATATTATACACCAGCATTTTCCCTGTTTGACCTGCTGTCAGTACTGTATAGTAATCAGTCACGTCTCTATTGACATCATGTTTCTGGGTCAAAACATTGCCCCTCTCCATCTTTGCCTATTAGCACCAGTATATTTCCTTGCAGATTCAAGTGTATGCAGTTTAATGGAGAAGAAATGCATGAGTATTTTTTTTTAAAAAAAATATGTTTTAAGGGTTTATCCTTGTAAGAGCCACCATTAAGAATTGGTTCCATTAAGGCTGTGATTTTATATTTTTCTATTTCATATTTTGTACCTTGTTTGTTGGACAGCCTACCATAATAAGTACTTCGCTTTGATTTACTAACTGGTTCATCCATCCGTGTATATATAGTGGCAGCTGTAGGTTGCTCTAGAACTGCAGTCCTTTATTCATTCAGTTATTGTGGAGAGTCCAGACAGTGCCATTGCTATTAATTTCTGAATTCTTTTCTCATTCTTTTCTGATTTTTGTTGATTTTTCTGATGATGAGCATGATTGCTGCTTTAGCCCATCCTGTGCAAGAGCACTGTTGAGGTACCTTGTGGGAGGAGTGGCTTGTTGATTGCACGCTCGGTAATGCTCCAGCATTTCTGTTTGCAATACTGCTACCTGTTCTGTAACGGTCTTCCCGTTACCTTTTAATAAATAGTTTTGCCACTTAATGTATTCCTGTGATCCTGTGCAGCCATGGTCTCTTTGGGCACTGCTGAATACAGTAGGACTTACTTACGCATACACATGCATAGGAATGGGCTGTAAAAACGGCTTGAAGGAGCATGAGTCAGACATAACAGGCAAGGAGAAATCCATCCAGTGCCAAAGGAGACATCCCCACATGTGTACTATTGCTTATTTGAGAACAGAGGTACAGTGGGATGGTAAGAAGACAGTATTGCTCACTAGACAGTTATTATATAATCCATGGGACTTAGTTCCAAGTAAACATAGGGAAAGCTAGCCAGAACACCAGTGATTTTAATTGGTGTTTAGCTAAATTTGGAGGAAGAACATCTGCTTCAGAAATTTATAGGTTACACAAAGCACCACACTGCACTGTGTACCTTCTTAAAAATTTGTTCATCCAAAGGGAAAGTATTGATTTGCAGTCTTGCTGCAAGGACATCACAAAACAATTGGGTCTGAGTTGTGTTGAGTCCCCTGCTCTTCTCTGGAGCCAGAAGAGCCAGAATGATACCCTTTGCTTATCCTGGCTCCTTTGTTGCAAAGCAGTTCTTGGAAAAATGTGATGCAGAGTGTAGAAGTGTAGAACAGCATTCTGCTACTAAATGTTAAAAATAGTTTAAAAGAATACTCAGAAAGTGCTTCCTTCATCCATTCCTTTTAGCAGAAGGCATTTTCTCCTTTCTTTGCTATGTGGCTGGCCACTTCAGGTTTTAATATCACTCGAATTCCCCTTCTAGATGATTGCAGACTCGCAACACCCCAGCAGTGTTAAATGGAGTAGTAGAGATGGAACCATAGTGTACCCAGTCATAAGACAAGAATTAAGATATCATGAAATTGATAGTTGAAAGACCTCACAGTCTGCAATCAGATGTATGCATTTCTCTGAGAAACAGCAGACAGATTTTAATCATGTTAATTGAGACACAGTAGAAAGATAGCATTTTGTACTAGATTAAATTTTCTTGTTTTTATATTTTACGATCTCACAATACTAAGTCTGTCAGTTGTAAAGATCTTGGGATACCTTTGAATTTCCGATGTGAATTCAGGTGTGAATTCTATTGATATGGTGATATTCAGAACATAATTCATTGGCCTTGGGCAATAGTTTCTGATTTACGCAAGGTGAAATGTAAAATGTTAATTGGTTTTCCCCTGGTTCAGAGGGGGGAGTAAAGTTTGCAATAAATCTCACAGTCTCAGATGCAGAGCTCAAATACAGTCTGCAAGCTGTGAGTGGGAGAGGAGAGGGGTTGTTCCCCCCCCTGAAGTTTCTCCTGTTTTAATTGTGTATATAATATGTACTGTTTAAATATGTTTTGCTTATGGAGTTCTCTCAAAATAGAGGACAAAACTTTTCAGGCGTTCGCAACTGAAAAGTGGTGCCTGATATCGCTGAGGCGAGTTTGGCAGGGCTATCTATCTGTTTTTCTGCTTTGAAATGCAGAGTTGCCTTGAACAACTAGCTCAGGCTGAGTTTTATTTTGGTGTGCTGATAGGCAGAAGCAGAAGAGGGGGGTTGATTTCCCCTCAGGCTCACAAGCTGGAAGTTTGCTTGTTTTAGTCTGTGTCTGCATCTAGGGAGGAGATGTGTAAGGCCTTCAACAGGGCATCAATCTCACTCTAATGATGACTGGCTGGAATTGGGCCAGATTCAGCTACCAGACGTTTCTGGACTGGCTGGTTCCAGGTAACAGCTCAAATGGTTTCAGTTTCAGACCATGGTAAAGAGCTGGTGTCATCATCCACACTCTTCTCAGCGAGGAGCAGGTGCCACTCCCACTCCCAGAGGGGAGAGGTATTGCCCTGAGGGGTACTGCAGTTTGATTAGATGGTGATGTTGTCGGTGGTTGACAATGTTTGTTTAAAGGCTGTGCCAAGTAGACCTTGGGGTACCCAACAGGTGGGGTAAGCTTGCACAAGCTGTGTTTTCTGGGCTTAAGCTGGATGCTTAGTGTTTCCCATTTCCTGAGGTGAATTCAGGAAGAGCCGACTTGTGCTTTGCATAACTAGTTGGTCAGTGGTTTTGCCTACGTGGTGGTGTTTATAGTCTAGTGGCAGTGAGTTCCACAGATGCTGTGTAGATGGTAGCTGGTTTGCTCCAACAGCAGTCTAGTAATGCTGGTTAGCCTGAAGTCAGTTTCCTGCAGAGTTGAAAGCAGGAGTGTTTTGTATCCCTCTGGAGCAGTAGGGGATGCAAGTGTGCAAGCTGTGCAGTCAAGTTTGAGTATAGTGCCCATAGCTGTTAAATCTCCAGGAACATAGGGAGTGATGTCTGTTATTTACAGAGGGGGTTCTTGCTCTGTGCCAGAGTGGACTCGGTATTCTGGGAGGAGAATTCCCAGAAGGGGAGCAATTTTCTCTGTGATCATTCTTCTTAGGCTAGTGAAGAAGCCAAGAGGTGTTCAGCTCTTTTCCCAAAAGGCAGAGTCTATTTTCTCCCAAACGTGAAGGGAGGAGGGAAGTCAGAGAGAAAAAGATGGAAAGATGGTGTTCTGTGTATCACAAGTTTCTATGTTTGCCTCACTAGGAAGTGGTGGTATGGCAGAGAAGCTAGCAATTCTAAAGTAACAGGAAAAGTAGCTCTGAAAAGGTTGCGCAAGTGTTTTCATTGTTCTTTGACCATGGGCTGTGAACAGGTGTCTTTGGAGGTGTCTCTGAGGTTCTTTGGAGCCAGGTAGTCGTTCCACGTTGTCAGTGTCAGGAAGTCTGACTGGCAACTGTGTGTACAGCCAGTGGTGTCAAGACTGAGGTGGATAGCTCAGAGCCATTGGATTTTGAGCTGTATCATTCTGGTACTGGAAGTTTGCTGTATATTTCTCAATAGAGTAGACCAGATTAATTTACTCTGTTAGGGTCCTGAGTAGGGTTTGTAAGTACTTGCACTGTAGTAGTCTGGAGGGGGCTGGAACATGTTTTTGTTATTTGTAGTTACTGTCTTAAGTGGTCATCTTCAAGACCTGAGGAGCTGACGTGCTTTGTATAAAGTGACTGGTCCTGCTTGCTTGACTGGGAGTCAGTGTCGAGTATGGTGTTTCAGTTTGGTGATTCCTCGGTGTGGTGGACGTCCAGGAAGCAAACTGATTGCTGCTGGTGTGTAACCAAATCTTAGTTTTTCAGAGACATGCTGAATTGGTTAAAATGCTGGGGTTTTGCAGTGCATGATGTGTAAGTACTCCTTATATGGTCATGGTCCCTATTGTTTCTATAAAAATGAGGACGGGTGTTGATATTCTCTCTCTCTCTGTGAGAATCATTTGTTCCAGAAACAGAAGAAGTTTCAAGAAGCAGCAGAAGGCTGAGATTGTTTTGTCTGTGCAAGGACAGTTTCTGTGGGAACTGTTCTTTGGACAGGTGCAGTGTGACAGGAAATGCTGATAACAGTGATTCTGTGTAACTTGTTGTGAGTCTCTTCCTTGTGCCTTGCGGTGAGAGAAGCAGAGAGTGAGTCTTGGACTCTTGTTGGACTCTAAGCATGCCTTGACCACGGCAGTGGTGAATGCCTCTATATATTTGCTACCAATACGCTTTTATGCCTGTCAAGTAAACCTTCTACACTTGACTGAATCTTTCGGGTGTCCATGAGTGTTTATCGCCTACTTCAACCCTGAAGACACTTCCAAGGAAGGAGCTGCATTGAGATGTAACTCTGCTGAGTATGGATACTGGCACACACAGGCAGCGAAAGTGATGCCGGATCCAGTCCTTCTAAATCATCCATCAGAGCTTGATGAATTGATCCAACAATCACTAAGTCTAGCATCCCCAAATCCTTTTTCCAGGCACATGCAAAAGAAACAAAGAAATGTGGAATTCACCAATAAATGCTATCAAATATCTTGTATAGTGTCTGCCCCGTGACTAACTGTTCTAAGGCACAGTCATTTAGTGTCTTTAGAATATTTACCACTGGAACACACATGTACCCAATCTATGTGAGGGTAATTGAAGTCACCTATTACTGCAGTATTTCCTCCTTTGGATGCCTCCGTGATTTCAGTCTCCATCTCAATATCACTCTGAGTGTTTTGGTCAAGGGGTGATAGCACACCACCAGTACTAAATTAATCTTGGGGGGCTGCATCACCAAACAAAGTGATTTTATGGAGGAGTTTTCCCCTTTGGGGATTTTTAGCTTGTTGGACTCTATATTGTCTTTTGATGTACAGACCAACACTTATTGCCTGTCTGTCCTCTTCCTGTAGAGTTTGTATCCACAGACAAGATGTCCCACCATTCTCTTCATTCCACCACTATATAAAAACTGTATTCTACGACCAAGCATTCCAGTTCATCCATCTTGGCTTGGAGGCTTCTAGCTTTAGCATATATACACTTACATATAGTATATCTCTCCAAATGTCTTCTGTGCTTGCGTTTTAAGCTATTGAGCTTTGGCCTCTTTGAATTGCTAACCCATGCCCTGTAATCTGAATGGCTAGTTCTATCCCTCCGCCATTTAAACTATCATAAAGTTTTCCATCTTCTTTCTAAACCACACCCTCCCCAGCTCCTGTTGGCTTTCCCCCTGCAAGCAGTTTAAAAGTTGCCCTGCCACCTTTGTGATTTTTCATTGTGTTCTGCATATTTTCTCATTATTCCGAAACCTTTGTCTCCTTGGCAAAAACCATGAAAGCTTTGTTTTGATATTATTATCAATTTTAAGTGTTGGAGGTTTATAGAAAAACTTAATGGATAGTTCTCCCTGACAAGTGGGAGGGCCTTTTCAGTTAAGCTCCTCATCTGTAGAATGCTCTTCCCAGCAAAGTCCACCCACCTTGGCTGACATATTTTTGGTGCCAAATTAAAAAAAAATCACATTTTCCCCTGTGGTTTCTGATAGACTATGATAATGATGTTGCAGTCAGTATGCTGTGAAAGCTTCCAGCGGCTTTTTCAGAGTGGGATTGCCATGTATATTTTTTCTGTATTGGCATGTGTTTTTGTATGAATGTGTCAATAGTACTGTAATGTATTTATGTTTTTGGTTTTTAAATATGCTGTATGTTGCTGGAGACCAAATAAATAAATAAATAAATGCTCCTAAAAACTCTTAAAAATTATAACTTTCATAATCATTATGATGACTTATTCCCCATGTTGACTCTCTTCTCTGCCACTGCCCTGAATCTCCTCCCCACTCACTGCAATGCTAATATTTCAGACACAGGGCCACTTTTTCAGGGCTTGGAGTTATTCAGATATCAAGCTGTAAAACCACTTCTAGTTGCATGTGGATGGTTGCATTTTATCTATGTGTGTATTCATTCAGTTATTGGATTTATAACACACCTTTCTACTCTTAAAAGGCAGCTCACAATACTATCTGAAAAATTCAGTTTAAATGCAGTTTAAAATCAAACTATACCTTTACAAGCTAAACTAAAAACATAGCACAGCACCGCAGTACATCAGGCAGATTAAGCACTCTGGCAGAAGGCAAACCAAATGGTTGCCTAAATGAAAACTTATTAACTTGGCGATAGAATGCCATAGGAGGTGGGGCCAGATGAGTCTCTTGAGGCAGGGAGTTCCACTGACCAGGAGCAGCTACAGAGAATGTAAAAGAAACACGCTGCACAAAGAAAAAAAAAACCAGCATGTTAATAATGAACCTAGGCTAAATCCTCTGATATGTTAATTTTATATGTTTTTTCTTTTTTTAAGATGGAGAAGTATTCAAATATGTGATACTGTTTGAATTTTCTGATGAAGCCTGAAAGAGATTCAGCAATTGATTCTGTCAAATGTATAAACTGGTCCGGTGATTTTGGGAGTTAGAATTAATTTCTTTTATTTGGCTGTGACTACTGTTAGCTTTTGGTTCACAGTTCATTTCTTAGGAATGCAGACTGATAGATTTCAGTAAAAGTACATATTTATAATATGCTGGAATACAAGTATTAAGAGAATATCATTTTTTCTTATCTTTTTGAAGTGCTATAACTTTATGATTTTTTAAAAACTGTTTTGTTTTCTGCTTTTAGAATTATTATTATTATTCTTTTGGGGGTCTCAATTTTTCATATCAGTAACAGTATTTTCCATATCAAGTAACTTTAGTGTAATGTTAGAGGTTGGAATATATGATATTAACTGCATTTCCTCTTCAATACAGGAACAATTCTTCGGCGTCATCGGGTTCCACTCCCGCCTCCTAATGAAGATCAGTTCTATACTGTAGATAATTTCAACATCGATACAGATCTAATCTTTTATGGTCGAAGATATAGGATTATAGACTGTGATCAATTCACCAAAAACTTTTTGAGGAAAATGGGAGTCAGATTGAACTGTCCAGTAAAGTGTCCAGATGATCCCTATACCAAAGAACGTCAGAAGGTTAGCTCTAGCAGTCCTGGTTAAGTACATGCTTGGTTGCATTGCCCAAATAATCGGAATTTTTTTTTATAGCATGCTTATGATAAAACCCCTTCTCGTACAGGTGACAGGATGCTGTCAGTGGCTCCCGGCTGGTTGCCCAGGAAAGTATAAAGACAAGGAAAAGTTTCTTACCTTACCATACTTTTTTATTTCAGTCTTTACAGAGAGAGGCTATAGAACCCAGTCTCTTGGATAACGTTGTTGTCCTGAGTGAATCTCTACCCCCCGTCTCTCCCACTTCCTCATTCATCATTCTTATCATCTCCTCTATGGGTGCTGCTACATGCCCTCTGTCTTTGAGCTCTTTGCTTTCCTACTTTTAAGGCTTGCCAGGTTCTGGGAGATGGAGAATCTGGAATGCTTTCTAATGACAACATGTCAGCTGGGTATTTTTCTGGCTCTCCCATGATTTCCTAGCTTTCCCCCTCATCTGCCTCTGAGCTGCTACAGTGGTACCTCTAGTTACGGACTTAATTCTTTCTGGAGATCCGTTCTTAACCTGAAACTATTCTTAACTAGAGGCATGCTTTCACTAATGGGGGCTCTTTCTGCCGTTCTCATCCTGGGGCAAAGTTCTCAACTCGAGGTAACTCTTCCAGGTTAGCAGAGTTTGTAACCTGAAGCGTTTGTAACCTGAGGTGTTTGTAACTCGAGGTACCACTGTACTTCCCTCAAACCCCTGTTGTAAATCTATACTCTCTCCCTCCTCCTTGGGATGGGGAGGTGGTCTCCATCATTCCTCCTATGCCCAGTCCCTGACACCAGGGGATTTCAAATGCAGAGTTGTTAACATTGTGAATTTATTTTATTTTAGAAGAAAAACAAATCCAGAATGTGCCGGTTAAGGTAAAAAGTTTATCTGAACAGGCCACATAATGTAATAACAGCACAGTCCCATGCATATTTATTCAGATGTTAGATCCATTGTATTCAATGGCGCTTATGCCTCCCAGGAAGCAGTAAGTAGTATGGTGGGGCAGAGCTGCAGAGCCATCCTCCTGACACCATCGTCACTGCTACTGGAGGGTCCTGGGATGGGGTAGGATGGCGGTGGAGTTGAGTGAGCTGCTGAATTGAGTCTGCCAGTGCATCTATGCAGCCCTGGCCTCAGCATCATCTAGGCAAGCTGTAGCGATGCTTGTGCTGAGAAGGCTCTGCCCCATCACACAGGCCACTGCTGATCCCACATAACTGTGCATAAGATTTCAGCCTCAAACTGTTGAGCATATTTCTTGACTTGAATTCTGTTCTCTTCATAATGGAGAGCAGATGATGGATGCAAAATAGCACACAATTTGTGTTTGCATAGTGTTATATTTACCATTGATGTAAAATCCAGTGTTTTCAATCCATCCGGTGATGAATGAGACTGTTAAAATCTGGTTTCCTTCTTTCATTTTGCTTTGTGCATAGCATACTACTGTAATCGGTAGACATTAGTGGCTATTGTTAAATCCGGTGCATTTATATAGCATACTGCTGTCATATGTAAATAAATATTGAACAGCAGATTAGTGAAAACTGTAAAAGTAGAAAAGAAAATGCTTATAATTATTTTTTAACACTGCAGCTCTGTGTACGTACCTGGGAATAAACTCCATTGAACACAATGAGGCTTCCTTCTGAGTTGAACTTCACAATCTTGTACAGTACATGTTATGTGAAATTGTTTTTCTTTGAATTTATTTATTTAAAATGTATATACCATATTCCCTGCTATGAATTTGACATCCAAAATGGTGTTTAATGAACTGTAAACCCAAAGCTCCCGGAAAAAGCAATGTGATTTGTTACTTTAATCAATTTATTGCTCTGGTCAAAGGCACACACACACAGACCCTATTCCCCATCTTTTTGAGACCTTTTAACCGATGATCAAAAAGGTTTTTGCAGTTTATTATTTAAGCTCCCCAGAGCCTTTGCAGAACTGGTTATGTATACAGATCAGTGCTATTTGAGCTGAAAATCTTGATTAATTCAGTAATAAATGTGACTAGTTGACATATAGGTACCCCATCTCATGTTCGCATAAATACCATTTGCAGAAAAGAAGGAGAGCAGACACAGGGATGTGCTCTCTTTCTAGTAGAGATGAATTCTAAAAAAAAATAAATCTTGAATGTTTACTGATGTCTAATGCCTGCTTGTCTATAATACCATTATATGGCAAGGGTAGCCTTGTCAGATAAACAATCATTTAGATGATAGTAACCCATATGGTTGAACTGATGGAGATTTAATGTGGGCTCATAAGATCTGGATTCATTGGCCTTAAGTGCTGGAGAAATGATGGGCTGTTGGCAGGATGGTGGGGCTAAGAGACTGGAGCTCTGGGTAGGCAATGAGGCTAAGGAGGGGACACTGAATAAGGAGGAGACACAGGGGGTAGGGAACTGAAAGACGGTCCAGTGGCAGAGTGGGTAAAGGGATGAGGACCTAGTAGGCGACCCCTGGCCTTAGAAGCAGAAACCTAAGGGAAAGATGGATGGAAGCAAGAGGGGGTTGCAGTAATGGGGACTCCAAGGAAATGAGGTTGCTGAAAGATCCCATCCAGTTCCCAGGGATAGGAATTATTGTGTTCTGTTCACATGGAATAGAGTAGGGATTGATGAATAAGAAATCTAGGGAGGTGAGTGAGAATAAAGGTGCAAGTCAAGTAGCTGAAGGAAGAATGGGCTGATAAGCACAATATGAAAAAAGGAGAGATGAGGAAAGGTCCCATGTTATGGCTGAAAACCACTCATTTCACAAAAGCGCTAGTTTATCTTGCAGGATACCAGTAAGCAACCAGAGGGCCTGCGAAACTGAGGGAAAGGATACCTAAGTTTCTTGTACCTGAGGGAGAACTAGGGAAAGACATTGGAAAATAAAGCGGTGGATTGGAGTATGGGACTAAAGATGGAGCCTGAAGGGGAAATAAAAAGGAATTTAGCAAGCAGAGACCAAAGGAAGAACAATGATAATGAAAAGGGTGAAGAGGGACATAGGGTGAAGAGGGTGTCAAGGGAAGAGTAGTAAGAGATAATGGAATGGAGGAAAGAGGAGAATGGAAGAGGAGAAAGTTCAGACTACAGAGCTGAAGTAATGGGAAGTGAGATATTGTTGAGAGGAGGAGGGAAAGAGATTCTTTGGTAACAGCTAGACAACACATGGTTGGGGAAATTGAACAATTTATGAAGAGATACATATATAAGCAGAGAGCTAAGGAAATAATTGTGGGGAAATGGGTTGTAGAGACGCGGGCAAGAAGCAGCTGGAATTTTTCCTACTGTTCTGCAACTCCCTTGTGACCAAAGGTTGAGTAGCTGTGATGTCAGAGAATATTCTTATATTTTCTTATTCCTAAGTGGACAGATTAAGTCATGGAATGCTGAAAATGAGGGTAGCATCCGCCAGGAAAAGCAGATAGTCATTGAGTGTTGCGGGAAAAGCATACCTAGGTCCTAGGGTGCAAAAACCAGAAAGGCAGTGTAAAGTTGTTATGAAGATGTGAGCTAGATTTTACTTACTGATGCAATTGATGCTGAGTGTAGGCCTTCAGGTTTCTAAAATAAATAAAAAATGCAAAAAAGCCCCCAGTATATGAAACTTTTGCTTTGTCCATCTATATATCCCTTGTAGTACAATTCCAATTCAATTGTTTTCCTGCTGATCCCACTGAATGTTTTGGTAGACATTTTGTTTTGCTGAATGAGGGTGTAATGTATTCATAGCAAGTTTGTTTTAAAGCCTGGGAGAGAAACATAGTGATAAATAAATACTCCAGAGAGAGATTAAGTAGAATAAATCTCCTGATCTGTCATATCTTGGCCAAGCTTAACCTGCCTTCTACATTTTACTGATGACCTTCAGTGTCGTTTGTCAGAAACCTAGCTGTAGTCTAAAATATGAGCATGAACATGCAGAACTATTATAGTTCCAATTTGTAATATATTTTGGGATGACAACAATCTAACTTTTGAATGGCAACCTTCTGAATGGCAAATTTTATTGTGATCCTAGTTTAAGCATATTGATACTAGTAACGTTTAGATGCATTTAAAGCCACTTTCTATGGTATTGTTTGTCCTGTTTTATGCCAGCATTACAGTTCTTTTGCAGGATGACATGAGGCAAAAAGAATCAGAAACTGTAGGAAGAGGGTGGTGATTCTTTGTCCTTTGCGAACTGCAAATTTTGATAAATAAATAAAAATCTTTTGCACTGCAAATTGATGACAATAAGCCACAGAGCATAGCTTTATATTGCCTTAATTGGATTACAGTGCAATCTCCTGTATGTCTGTTTACTTCTGAGTAAGACATGTAGGTAGTTATTAGTAGACATGTATGGAATTGCATTGTTAATCTTCCTCCCTTATCCGTTCCTCTGTCTCTAAAAGGAATTGTGATGGAACTGTTTTTAGTTGAACTGCATATAACAACTGCTGGGGAAGCTATATTTCTATTTATATGGCCATTGTTATTTATTTACCATACTTGGTGTTTTAGCTGGCATGTAAAATAACTGACTGGGAATGTATATCTTAAGCCCAGCTAAATCGGGCAAATCTAACTGTGATCTATTCTCCAGGAGGACTGCTGCGTCAGTCCATGGCAGATTTAAAGAATTGTTCATCTCTCTATTGTTATAATAATGCACTGTAGAATATAACTCCTTCAACAGTATATTTCACTGATAAGTGAGTGGCGCCTGTAGTATCTTTTAGCTCTGTGTGTTGGCATTTGCACTCCACTTTTCTTGAAAAATAAAGTTAAATCTGTTATCAATAAAACAGGCAAGTTACAAAGAACAATCAACATAAAAATTAGCCACAGAAGAAAGACATGAAAAGCATAGTAGTAGTCAATAACAGTGATGTGGTGTGGTGTTTAGAGTGTTAGACAAGGATTTGGGAGGCTCAGATTCAAATCCCCATTTCACCATGATGTCCAGAGCTTGTCCCAGTGATCATCTCTCAGCCTAAACTACCTCACAGAGTTGTTGGGAGGATGAAATGGGGTGGGGGAGAAAGCCATGCATGCCATCTTGAAGGGAAAAGTGGAGATGTACATGTAGCAATGAGCAATGAAATAAATAAACACAAGCAATCCATAGACCCCATATAATGGGAAACTTGCTCTGTGTGTCCCCACCAAATGAAGTGAGGGAAAGGGCCTTCTCAATGGTGGCACCCTAGATTCACCTTCTTTATGGGTTGTTCCCCCCCCGTCCACCAAGTGAACACCTACCATATTGTTACTTTTTATGTCTTCATCTCTTTGTATCTTGTGAAATATCTGTTTAACAACAGCAATATTGGTTTGTTATGGTCATCTTTAATACAAGGTATAATGATTTATTGTCTGTCTGTGAAATTCAAAGTCCCTGCACTCTGTATACTCATTCCCTTTAGCAGCAGCACGTACTTTCAGGTCCCCAGGTCCTGTGAGAAACTTTCCTCAGAGTACTGACATCTTCTAGGTTATTACTTGCATCATGCTTTTATTCCATCTTTCCTTCAAGGAGCATAGGCTGGTTTACCTGGAATTTGTTCCACTTTTGCTTCACGACAACTTTGTGCAATGGACAGAGAGAGAGTGACTTGTCCAAGGCCACCCACTAAGTTTCATGGCTGAGCAAAAAGATTTCAGTTCAGCTCCTCCTGGCCAAAGTCCAGAGCTCTTATTTACTACACTGCTTTGGCTATTAGCCTGCTATATCCACAGCTCTCCTACCACTTACGTCCTTCCCAACTAAACGAAATTCTCTCTTTCCTCACAGCTGTTGCATTAGTTTTTAATGTTTTATGATGATTACTTTTCGAGTTTGCAACATCAAGGCAGATTAACCAGTGGCTGGGACCCATGTGCTGATAGGGAGGCAAAAAGATCTTCTTTCCCATCCCTTCTTATCTTGGATCCCTGCTTCCTCCTTGACTCCTTTCCCAGTCTTCCTCTTGCCCCTTCTGCATTTTGCTTCTGTGATGTCACAATATTAGCAGTAAGTGTTCTGAAGAAATTAGAAGGTTCTCTTTGCTTTGTGCTTCCTTCATTCTTCCTTTCCTCTGCTCCCAATTCACCCAGGTTTATTTAATTGTAATTTGAAGGTAAAAGTTCAGCCTTCTGAAAGTACACAAGCTTATTCTGATGCTACTCGTGCAATGCCTAGGGCAGGGGTAGGCAATGTGGTAACCTTCAGGTGTTTTGGATTACAATTCTCATTCCTGGTGTTGACCATGCTGGCTGAGGCTGATGGCTGATGGGAGTTGTAGTCCACAGCTTCTGGAGGGTACCACATGGACTTCCCATAGGCTGTTTTGTCTCATCACTAGGATGTTCCAGCTCTGGACATGAACAATTTCTTCTTCACATATTTTCTTTCCCAGCCCCTCCACCCACCACTCCTGACTCTCCTTTGTCCTTCTCTCTGCCATCTCCATTTCATGCTCTCCCTGATCTAACAAGTTAAGTTAATAATTTTAAAGAATACTAACAGGTCCCCTTTGAGAACAGAAACACCCCCCAGTTGATTAATAAGGACTGCACAGTTTAGTTTATTGTTTAGTATTGTTTTATATGGGGAGGACAAACTTCAGGGGAAAAAAAGCCATACCTTTTACCCCTTCCACAGGTAATTACATAGCTAAAAATAAAATGTCATCTGATGGTAAGGTAGTCATAGAAGTATTGCTATTTACTGAGGGTTTTCAGTTTTATAAGTTGGTGTTAAAAGTGGATTTCAAGCACCTCACTTTATGGAAACTGTTTTAATGGTGAAAGTGTTATTCAGATGCTTGTTTACATTGAGCATATATTATACCTGCTCTAACCCAATTGACATATACCCCAGCATTGTGAAAATCCTGAATGACTCGTTACAAGGCGCAACAGAGAGTGGGCGTTCCTGACTCTAACCCTTGTGGCTCCTGTAAGGAATACATTTTTAAAAGCTGCTGAAATGTTTAGAAATAATGCTTATCATGAAAACTAGATGTTTCTGTACATAAGAAAAGCTTTTACCTCTTCTCTCCTGACCTGCAGTTGATAGATAGTATGAAACCTTTACGTCCATATGAGCGCTTTGATACACTTCAACAATTTCTGGAGCATGACGGACACGTTTTACGTTTTTATGGCGTTTGGGATGACACTGAAAGCATGTTTGGGGATGTCCGAGAAGTGGTGCTACATTATTTTTTGGCCGATGACACCATTGAAATAAAAGAAGTGATACCACTGAATTCAGGTCGGGATGCCGTGCCTTTATTCCTCAATAGGAAGAAGCTACCCAAGGTAAATTATGTATATTTGAAAACTATGGGTGGTAGTCATTATTCATTTGTTTCCTAAGATGATTGGGGTGTATTAGATGCCAACTACCCACCTGTGGTCCATGTTCTATTCATTTCCATGGGAGAAGAACATGAGAAGAGCAGTGCTGAATCAGGCCAAAGGTCCATTGGGTCCAGGACCCTGCTATCCATAGTGACTAATCAGCTGCCCTGAGTAAAAGTCAAAACCACTTTTGCAGGGAGGCTAAGAGTTTTCCCCCATGTTGGAAAGTTCTACTTTAGGAAGGGCCATAGTTCAGTGGTAGAGCATCTACTTTACATGCAGAAAGTGCTAGGTTCAATCCCCAGCATCTCTGAGTAGACCTGATAGAGACCCCTGTCTGAAATCCTGGAGAGCAACTGCTAGTCACTGTTTATAGTACTGAGGTGGGTGGACCAATGATTTGACTCAGTATAAGGTAGTTTCTAATCTGTTCCCAGAGGTGGACTTAGGGGAGCGAGACTGGTTTGGTTGCACTGGGTGCAGAGCCGTGGGGGCACTGCAGGAGGAGCCTCTACTGCAATGTAGAATGGGATGCAAGCGGTGACACTGAATTTTGCCTTTGTGCAAAACTCTTAGTGGCTTAATTCATAATTCAGAAATATCCTTTATGGCCTGTTAGTTCTGTTGCCTGCATAGCAACAGCCGCAGATCTCACCCATCTCTTCCTTTATCATGCTTGGCCTCTGATGTCAGAGTGGATTCAGAAGCTCACGTATATCATTTTATTCAGCATGGCCAGGGCATGGTCTGAAGGCACTTGAGGCTCCCACCTTGGTTATTTTAAGCAGGTTTACCTCTATTCAGTACCTGGGTGGGTAAGGTAAAGGTAAAGGACCCCTGGGCTCTGGGGTTGCAGCGCTCATTTCGCTTTTCAGGCCAAGGGAGCCGGCATTTGTCCGCGACAGTTTTTCCGGGTCATGTGGCCAGGCCAGCGTGACTAAGCCGCTTCTGTCGCAACGGAACACTGTGACGGAAACCAGAGCGCACGGAAACGCCATTTACCTTCCCACTTCAGCGGTGCCTATTTATCTACCTGTACTGGCGTGCTTTTGAACTGCTAGGTTGGCAGGAGCTGGGACAGAGCAACGGGAACTCACCCTGTTGTGGGGATTTGAACCGCCGATTGGCAAGCCCATGAGGCTCAGTGGTTTAGAAAGGGAAACCACATTATGCCACCTTTGGTTGTAAGAGAAAGCAGAAATGTATGAAAATAAATAAGCTAATATAAATATCAGAAAATATAGAAATGTATAATATAAATATATAAAAATGCAATATATAGAAATATAAGAAATATATAGAAATATATGGAAATAAGTAAGATAATAGTGATATGGAATAAGAGTGCAGATTGTAGCTCAGTGGTATATGTGTTGCAGGCAGAAGGTTTCAAGTTCACTTTCTTGCATCTCCAGCTGAAAGTATCAGTGGCAGGTGATGCAAAAGACCTCTGCTTGAGTTGGCAATGCTGTGCCAGGTGGACAGGTAGCCTGACCTGGCATTAGGTGGCTTCTTTGTATTTTGTAGAACCTCAGGTACCAGATAATGCAGGATATTCTCTTATGTTGCCTTGACAGTTACACATATTAACAGCCTATTCCTCTCCCTTCCCCGCCCCCAGTATGGTCCAATTGGACTGTACCAGCCTGGTACAATCACAGATCGGACAGTCCTGAATGTGTTTGGAGGATTAGTAGGAAATAAAGGCCGTTACATTCTGGACAATCGTAAGGTAAGCTAGTTTCTGTAATTATACTTTACAGAATGCAACTTCATTTGTTTCTGATCTCCACGTATGTGCTATGTGAAGCAAGCAAGATTCCTTTTTTTTAAAAAAAAAATGCACACCACAAAATCCAATGTTTCTGTTTCTGTATTATAGCATTTGTTGGAATGAAGGTGATGGTGGTGGTGGTGGTGAAATAAAACATTTTATTACACTCACCTGTTTTATGTTATGCCAAGTTTCCACTTCCAAAAAAAGCTTTCATTTCAATGTGAGATTCATACAGACTTCTGTATTTTTCCTTCCCATTGCTAGACAGGAGCAGTGCACCAGGAATTTTATAAAGACTGTGACCTGAGCATCGGGTCAGTAATCAATGTTTGGGGAAGAAAGATAGTTCTCTGCGATTGTGATGAATTTACCAAAGAATATTATAGGACAAAGTATGGAGTCAGTAAGTAACAGTACTGATACTTTTATGTACTAATTTTGAACTGTGGATTTACATGGAGTGGCTATTTTTTGGGGAGGGTGTCTTTTTTTTTGGTAAAAATATTTTTGAGTAGTTTTGTATTCCTAGGACAGGTTTAGGTTTGAAATCTATGTAAACAATATATTTAGTAAGAAGCAAAAATGTAGATTATGCCCAGTGAAGGAATAATGGAATTCCTGCAGTTTTGGCTGCCTTAGTTGCTTCAGCAAATGAAACAGCTCCACTTGTACAATGCAGATATGGGTCCACCATTTAAACGGATGGAGAAGACCTTACTAGTCTTAACACTGATGACACCAACTGCTAGATTAGAGCAGAAGGATGCTATCCACAACCATTAAAAGCAGTGAGTGGTATTCAACAACATTTTACTCAGAGTAGACATATGGAAATGAATGGACCTAACTTGGTCATGTCCGTTAATTTCAGCGGGTCTACATTGTGTAAAACTTAGTTGAATTCCACTCAGTGGTATTACATTTCTTTCATTGGAATCTGGACCAGATGGTATTGAGGCACTGTATTGAGTAATAACATACACAGAGAGAATTTGGACCAACAAAGTGTTTTAAAATATGCTAGGGGAAAAAATATTAATTATGTTGAACTGACTGTGTGTTTTAGGGATCATAGCCACCTCATACATTATTTCCTGTGGTGACCAAGTTTTTAACGGCTCACATGTGGGCTCTGTTTGTGTGAGCCAGAGTAACAGGAGGAAAGAAGAGAGCTTGAAAGATGGACTTTCTTGGTCTCAGAAGCGCCAGCCAGAGTTTCTTGCTCTGCGGATCAGTTGTACATATATGACCTCTTTTTCATTTACCACCCCCCTTGGCAATTCTCTAACCTGATTGCTACTCTCAACCATCTCTTTACGCCAGGCATTTGTGACTGATCTGAGCAAGCTTACGTATTATGACTTCTGTTCTGAACGAAGCCTTTTGTGGGCAGACAGCAGTTCTTGTGCACGGGCAGGACAATCTGTGCCCTTCACACTTGCTGTCGGCTGCACCAAACACATAGGGCCTGCCCCGATCGATAGCTTTGAAACAACATAAAACTTAGTTTTAATGCTATGTGTACGTTCCTGCCCTAGGGGACCATTTGGCGAAGGGTGGATCATAAATATACCCAACAAGAAATAAATAACTCAATGGGGACAGGAGGAAGAGCAGAATCTGCACTGTGCTCACCTCTGGACAGATTATGTCAGGGTACAAAAGATATTATGTAAATAGCCAATTACATAATCAGCCTACCACAGGGTTATGGGAAGGGACCATAGCTCACTTTTAGAGCACCTGGTTTGCATGCGGAAGGTTCCAGGTTTAACCTCTGTCATCTCTAGTTAAAAGGTCAGTTAGAAGGCGATGGGAAAGTCCTCTGCCAGTCAAAGAAGACAATACTGGGCTAGATTACAAATAGCGTAAGGCAGCTTCCTATGCACCCTCATGATTAGAGGCTTCTAGTGAATTCCAGGTGACAGGGGAAACCTCTGGAACACAACTGAACTCTAGGCAGATGTTATTACATTTCCCCACAAAACCTGGGGCTGCGTGGATTCCCCTCGAGGCATAATTTCCCAACAACTCTATTTTTAATGCACTATAAATTGGAGTAATCTTTTAAAGCCAGTGTTTATATATTTGCATGTGATGGATATATTGGAAGTTTTGCTTTGTTTTTTTGGCAAAGTGCCATGCATTATCTCTCTGACAAGAAATTACTTGAGTTCAAAAACGAAACTTTCTCCACTCACCAAAAGACGACAGATGTGTTCAGCACAGAGATATATATTAACTAATCTTTTTAAAGCTGTTCTCTGTCACATTCTTTTAAAAACATCATTGCTTAGAGAAAATAACAAGTTGATTGTACTATTGTGAAATCCTAATTATCACAGATTGCACTAAATCTACTGGCATTTCTGTTGTCATTTGCTGTTATATTTTCATTACTTTAGAAAATGTCAGGATAACTTTACAGTTTGAGGGGAAAAAATATTTCTCTGCTGACTTCACCCCTAATCAGTTACTGAATATATTGCTGATTGGAACTACAGTTCTAAACATAATTCCTTGAATGTAAGTCTCATTGAAATCAATGAAACTTACTTCCAAGTAAATATACTTAAATCTGCATATAATGCAGTTTTTCTTATGCAGTATAAATTACTTTTACCTAGATTGCTCCTATCTATTTGTGGTAAATTATTTATATAAGTTAACCCAGCAATTATTTCAGGATTAGATTGACATAAGTTTCAACATTGATTACTTAGGTGAGGAAGTAGATGACATACTGGACCACATCAGCGAGGCCAAGAGGGGGGAATTGTCGTCTGGGCAGCCCAGGACCTCTATACACACTGCCCAGGCTTGTGCCCCAGAGAGATAACTTCAGTGCTGCCAAAGCAGCAAAAACAATGTGGGAGGCAGCAGTTATGAGTTACTGGTCTCTGCAGCCACAGTGGGTGCTGTGATACTCCAGTGGTTTGACTTTGCCCCTGGAGGTGCACTGCATTGTCTTTTGAGACAGATGGATGCCAACGAGTGTAAATAAGTACCTCCTGATGTCTGCTCTGAATCTTCCAACACTAAGTTTCACTGTCCACGAGTTCTAATAATACGAGGGAGAAAATCTGTCTCTAACCACACCATGCATGATTTTATGCATCTCTGTATTAGGAGGAATGTGCATTAAAATGCATATGAAGTTTGGGGAGCACTTTAATAATAATAAAAAGCATAAACTGATGTGGAAGTGTGGGCATACTGCACTTAAAACTGAAAAATGAAAATAGCGGATTCATCCAGTTAAAGTTCAGCCCTTTTAATTATCATTGAATGCAGTTGGAGATTTAAGTATCACCCTAAATAATTCAGATAGGTGGTATTAAAAGGTTGTTAACTTTTGCTAGGATTTATACCTCCTTGTCTCTAACATTCCTCAGTGTTTCTACCTGGCATCCTTCAGCTAAAGGAAATCTGCGGCTGCTTTGGGGGAAGGCTTTTGTCACTACCCACCTCCTGAGCAAGCAAAGTGGCAAAAATGTTCCCTGGGGGAGGAAAGCAGCTTCTCTTAATTCAGGGCCCATTGAACAATATATCCCTGTTGATCCCAGACTGAAGCCAGTGTAGTCTGTGAACTGCCTGGTAGGAGAAAGTAAGCTGTTCCCCAGCCCATCCGCTTTTTTGGCCTCCTTTGGGACGCCATTTCAACATGCAAGTTCTCTTTAGTGCATCTGCTAGCGTTGCACTAGATGGCACTGTTGGTATGCAAGAGAGATTGTAATCAGAGTCGTATTTGTTATGCAAGCCCTGAAACCCAGATGCACCAGGCTACCCATACATTGGAAAACGCTACATTTCTTTCTTCTCAAAGGACACATGCCCACCATTACTTTCTAATTCTGCACACGCATCCTTCTTAGATCTGGTTGTTTGTTTTTTTTCAACCGCCATGTGTGGATGTCTGTCCATGATTATTATTTTTAAACAGCAAAAATGTACTGATATAAACCAAGTGAACTCAATGGAAATGAATTGGCTTAACCCCCAAATAGTTTTATTTAACCCGGCAGTCACTATGTAAAAGGTTGGGTCCTCCATGGAAGTTACACATTGTTGACTATGGTAATGATGTCAATGAGTAAATTATGTTTATGAGATGAGTGGAGATCAATTCACCGGGATTAAGGCAGCATTTAAGAAAAGAACACAGAGTGGAAAAGACAGGTTTGAAAAGGCTGAGCCCATTGCATAGATAAGAAGGACTTTTGTTTGTTGGCAGTCTCCCAAGGCTCACGGAAACATTTCGGTTTTTCCCATCCATAGAGAGAAGTTGACAGAAAGCAGAGAAAAATATCAATCACAGTATGCTCCCAGAGGAAACAACTTGAAAAATATTTTCAAAATTGGGCTTTCCTGTTTAGGGGAAACATTTGCTTTTCTAAAATGCACACGTTATTCTTCAGTAATATATCTGCCAAAAGGGGAGAACAATTTTGTTTCCTTAGATTGAGACCTCATATCTTCAAATGCAGAGCCGTTCTTAACATATTCAGGAACTGAACAGTAAAATGTCAGTTGCCAATTTTGTGTTACAGAGGACTTTACTCCAATTCCGTACAAAGCGCCACCTCCTCCGAAAGTAGAAAGAAAGTTCCCACCGTATCATGGATTTGGCTCTGAAGAGGACTCCCTTTGCTCCTGCACGGGCTTGCTTCCCAAACCACCCCAAAAAGACTTCAAGAAATTCATGGAAAAAGACAGGTACCTGAGCAAAGGCAATATTTGGAACCTACCCCTCCCCTCGATTCCTGAAATGGAAAGTGAGAGGGGGAGGGAAATTACCCTTAAACGTTTTTATGTCAACCGATTTTACAAAAGGGCTTTGTATTATTCATAATTCTTATGAGTCAAGCAGATAATAGATTTTCAGAATTTAGAGTCTGTGTTCCTACCATACATGCCTGTTTTCATTAATCTCAAAGGCTTAGCTCTAAAAGAGATAACAAGAACCACAATAGTGACACGCTAGTGTCCAGTATATAATGGGGGAGGGATGCTGTCCTCTCCTTCCTTTGTTTTCCCATTTACTTTTCCTGTTTCCACTGTCTAATCACATGCTGTGCTGCCTAGTGATGCTTTATCAGTTTTGTAAGGGATTCTGGGTTTTGTTAAACTTTTTTTGGAATCAGTGCTTCTGTGTTACTATGGTTTGCTTGGGAGTTTTTATTAGCAGAATGATGGAGGGAGAGCCCAGACATGTCCGCTTACCCCCTTTTTGGTGGTGCGGTAGCTTTGTGGGACGGCCAGTGCCTCCCCTCCTGCTGACGATGCAGGGCTGGCTGTCAAGGTCTGATCCTTGCCGGAGCACGAGCTTCAGCTTTCCCTGCTGGCTTGAAATCCTGCTCTGCGTCAGCCTGCCAAATTGGCCAGTGGTGCGGAGGGCTGGGCTCTCAGGGGGCAGGCTCTCGGGAACAATCAGGCATCCCTCAGGCCCACTCCTGAGGGATTTAAAATAGCTCTCACCAGCCCCCAATGCCCAGCTCTTCTTTGTGGGATCACAATTGCCAGGCTTTGTTGGCTCAAGCTCAGCGCAAGACCCGGAGGATTTTCAGCCTTGGTTGGGGGGCTTGTACCCTCGCCTTCCCCTCCAGAAATAGGGTATCCCGTTAAAGGGATCCGTGATGGAGTTGCTTCTGACCATTTGCCCAGATGGGGGGCTTGGGCCTCAGCACTCTTAGAGGCGGGGATCCCCCTATTTGATGTAAGTCATAGGAATCCCTGCTGCTGGGTTGACCCTGATGTCATTTCCGGTAGACAGCCCGGAAATAAATGCTTACCCAATGCCTATGCCAAACCACTTCAATAAAGTTGTGGCCTGGTTTGATCCCATTCAACTGTATGCTCTCTTTTATTGGTAGCTCACCTGAGCTGGGGGTGGGAGTTTAGTGTGTGGCCCTGGACGTGCAAGTAAGCATTCTGTAAAGTCGTGTCCTGCCAGGTAACTCCAGATCCATAAAATCATGTGTTTCTTGTCTGGTGTGGTATAGAATACATTGTTATTGCGGTGCCATTTACAATTTGTTGCTTTAGTTTATAAAATTGTATGCTGCTTTTTTAATCAGATACTTCACAGAGTGAACACTTTTTAGAATGTAAACAGCTTCTGATATTTTTCTACTGCTTAAGCTTAGGTTGGTTATTCCACCCCACCCCCCCAAACAAAAATGTGTTTGGAAACACAAAAACAAACTCATTAAAGGCAAAACCTGGGCATAGGTAATGGCAATCTTCTCAGTGGTTCAAACTGTTGTAGAAGTTGACCGAAGACTGTTAACTTTTTATTCGTTTTACTAAACAAATGGCAGGACTTCTCCATGTAAAGGAAAAGGAGACAAATCTTGAATTTGTACCTCTTCTGCTATTACAGGCAAGGCCTCGAAAGTAATTTACTGCGATTTCTTGCACAATTTATTACTACTGATCCCATTGACAAAGACCGGAAGTTCATTGTTTCTTATTATCTGAGTGATGACACCATTCAAGTGTTTGAGCCTCCCCAACGAAATACAGGTGAGAGGCAGATTCAGTTCTAGGTAATTCTAGTGAAAGGGCGAAGGGCCTTAGTTACTTATTTATTTTAAAGGATCACAACCTTTGTCAGTTGGGCGGAAGCAATGCGAGAAATAACTCGTGCAAGGACACACAAGGCACACACATTCATTTGAAGGCAGACAGACCTGTTGCGTTAGAAATGGTAGCACCATCCCAGGATTACCTACCCCTAGCAGAGCTGGATTGGAACGAACTAGTGCCAGCATAACAATGGATCATGCAGAGATGCAGTGGCCAAACTCCTTTGAGGGTGAAGACTTGAATGTGCAGGAAGCTTTAAACATTTGCTTATTTCTAAAAACCCAAATTGTTGTAGCATGTTTGTATGCCCCGGACACATAGGTTACTACTCAGTCTTGTCTACAAGCCTACAAAAGTCCCTGCCCTGCAGAATAATGTTTTGCTAGTCTGTTGGGGGCTAGCAGAGGAAGAAAGGAGGGTGTTTCTATGATGAGGAGATATCCTATGGCTAGCAGGCAAATCCTTAAATACAAGGCTGTGTAAAATCACAACCTCAGAGGCTGCATGTCCTCTGGTTAGTATCTGGGTGGTTTGTAATTGTGGTAGCCACCTCCTCCAATTAGATCACACACACACCCCAATTTGTTCTTATTCAGGTGTTAATCACCAATAAAAGCTCCTGCTGTCTCTGGCCATAAACTGCGTAACTGGATAGAGATTTCTAAACTGAAATCCACCATTTTCCACGGTAGCAAAAGAGTACTTGATTTTGTATGGGCATTTAATATGCAGCATGCTGTATGGGGGGCGGGGGAAAGCAAATTTAGGTGCACTTTTCTGATGCTTCAGTAATGTATTGGTGGTCTGAGAATTTAATGCAGTTTAGCTTTTAAGGAGATTACGCAATGCAACTGCAGTTCCCAGGCCTAAATGGATCACAGGTGGTAGAGTCTGTTGGATTTGGATGAAGGTTCATTGTTGGTGGGTGGGGCCGGGGTGATGGAAAGGGATTATACCCTTTTCTCTCCCTGTGTTTATGATAATTATCTGGTGCACTTTGTGGCTCCTGTTGCCTCAGAGGCAGTTGTGCATATCTTTTGAGATGGGGGTACTGCCAACAGGTTGGGAGACTTGACAATAAGTTGGGTAGTTTGCTGGTGTGTGAAGAATAGGGTGAAGGCTCCATTGGCAATGAAAATGGCAATCCTAAGGGATGTGTGAGCTGGCTTCTGGCTCTTTTTTTAGACTCTTGTGCTTGGCTGACCAAATCCTTTTGGGAAGCCTGAAAGTGGGACCTGAACACAACACTCCTCTCCCCAACTTGTGATTCCCAGCAATTGGTGTTCAGAGACATTTACTGCCATCGGATAACCCAGGGATTAGGAGCCAGTGCCCCTCCAGCTGTTATTGGACTCCAACTCCCATCAGCCCCAGGCAGCATGGCCATTGGTTGGGGATGACGGGAGTTCAGACTAAGACCAACATATGGAAGGCCACAAATTCCCCATCTGTGATAACAGCTGATAAGACTAGTAGCCATTCTTTCTTCAGCTAGTGGTGATAGGAATGGGGACAGACTTGCTTATCATCACCATCAAAATTCATACAAGAAGGTTGGGTCTGGTATACTCCATCATTCTGGGGAATTGCAACAAGAGGAAGTGATAGAAACTCTTTCCTAGGTGCTGTTTGTGCTCGGGTAAACAAGATGGTATACTTTGTGTTGTGCTGTATTTCTGAAAACCAAATACCGCACCTTCTCCAACCTCCTAGATCCTTACACTAGTGGGAGAGAAAGAGAGAGAGAGGGAGGGAGAGAGAGAGAGAAGTTTGGGCTGTGCTGTCTTTGTCAGTACCTTCTGAATAATTGGTTTTATTTTTCCATATATTTTTTCATTGCAAAAATTATTTTATAGTTGCTAGAAAGTAAATGTCTCTAAGTGAAGAAACCCAGAACCAATAATGGCATTAAAAGCTTTTGTTGACTAGATAATGCAGCTGTCTGCTCAAACTGATGGTCTTATATGCATCAGTAACTAGATGGGAGGAAGCTGTTGTGACCTGGCTTCTATTCTTGACTCTTAAATTTTCATGCTTTTACAGGCTTAAGTCAGATCCTGAATTTTACCTTAATGGATTTTTCACCTTTCAGTTTTACTGTGAAAGGAAGATTTCTGAACCAAACTCAGGTTGAATAAAGCATTACAGGTTCTGCATTTACTTACAATTTGGACTCTAAATGGAATTTCATTGTATTGCCCATCCCTTTTTATGACACTTATATCACCAAATAATACATATGAAACATTTTATGATGCCTAATGCATACTTTGGGGCTTTTGGTTGGGAGTGCAGGTATAAGCAGGAAATGAACCAGAATATAAAAGTACTTAGTAAATCTGGGGTTGACCAGGTGGTACCTCCACATGTTCAACTGAGCTTTCATCAGTCCAGCTTGCATGGCCCAAAGGTCAGGGATAACTAACTTTTCCCATTGATTTCAATGACTTGGATTCTAGGATAAACTAACTTAGGGAAGTTTATGCATGGAAAGTTTCCCATCTCCTTTCAGCCACAGGAGCCCCTTGAAAAACCTCTCCTGAGGGCCAGAGACACTCCTGAACAATGTGTGACGGGGTGTGGGAGACTGATGGGAATCACCCTAGGCTTGGGTGATAAGATAACTTAAAGAAATTGATGGAAGGAACGTTTCCCATTCCCCTACTTCCAGGAATTCCTTAAGTTAACATAACGTGGAATCCAACCCATTGAAATCAGTGGGTCACGTTCATATTCCTCTCCAGCAGGCTCCTGTATCGCATCCCACACCATTCCCAACCCGCAGGAGAAACTTTATGAGGGTTGTACTTAGTTGTTGTGGGTGGGAGGAAGGATGAGGAACTCCTTTGTCAGACACTGAAATGGCCATATCAAGGAATCTGCATTTAAAGGTGGAAATAAATATTGTGGTATGGGCAGCTGGCTGATAGGAAATTTGAGGGTGCAGTTTCTTTGGTTTCTTTCTGAAATATACAACTTGTTATTTATTGTTCTCTTGTTACAGGGATAATTGGTGGGAAATTCCTGGAAAGAGGTCGTGTTAAGAAGCCTGGGCAAGAGCTATATAAGGCTGAACTGTCTGAGTACTACACAGCAAAGGATCTGTATGTCGGAGCTAAAGTGTGTTTCCATGGACACGTCTTTCTTTTGGTGGATGCTGATGAGTATGCTTTCAACTACATGGAGAAACATGCAAATGAGGCAAGCTGTGCTTTCCAATCCTTATTTGGCCTTTAAAGCATATGGAGTTTTATTATCTTGCTTAAATAATGGTGGCTCTGAAAACCACTGTTTATTCACCCCCAAGATCAACACAGAGCCACCGTTGTCTCATTTGAAAACGACCCGGTGAGAAAAACGGGTCCATGTTCTCAACCTGTTCTCTGCGAGATACATACCAAATAATGTCTTTGGTAAATGTCATGGAGTGCACTTTGTGCCTGATGATTCAGGCTCGCAGATTGACTTTCATAATGTCCTAATCCTGCCTTTGTTCCTGGAAGAATAAATCAGCAAAAGCAAAAAAAGAGAACTGCTGATACAGTCTGCACTGTACCAGTTAATTTTCCCGTGCAAAAGATAAAGGAGTCGAAGCTAACCAAACAAAATCCATAAGAGCATCTGATAGTTGTTATGGTTCCTTCTCCACAAAGGAGTTGTGCAAGAGCCCTTGGGAGAAAGAACAACCAAATAGGGATAAAATTAGGATTCTGAAAAAGATAGTACAGCACTAGGGACACTGTTTTTAAAAAGTCATATGTTATGGGTTATAACGTATTCTAATGAAATAGCCATGTTTCAATAAAGTTGCATTAGGGTCACTTCCAGACAACCTGTTATTGAACATTCATCCTGATGTGATTGAGCAAAGTTTGCAGGGAGATTAGATGCCAACCACTATTTATTGAACATTCGTTCTGATTTGTTGTGCAAGATCCCCAAATGGTGAATGCTGTTCCATTTCCGGTGCTGAAGTAAGATTCTGCAACAAGTCCAATTGGCTTCTGTATGTGGAGGGGGTGCCACATCTTATGCAGCACAATGTCTTTGACTGGCACTGATTTTCTCAGGTTGAACTTGGCATCACTTTGAAAACTTTTTATACAAGCTACTTTGGGATTCAGTGCTGGTGTTTTAAAAATAATGCCAATATAATGCAACTAATGCATGTCTTTGTCATAAAGGATATGAATAACTAGCTACTGTAGTTTTCAAGCTGCTGTGCATTAGTACTTTGTATGTATTAAATATATGTTCTGTTAGTCTCACCTGGACCCTTTCTTTACAGTTTCCTATGGCCAATATCTGCGTAATTTTGGACAAACTGAAGGCGATAGGAGAACCTCGATCAAGAGAGATTAAGCAGATTTTTGCAGCTGCTGATCCTCAACACACCACCACTATTGATTATGATGAATTTAGGTAAGTCTCTGAATGCCTAGACGAAAGGCAGTTTAAGTTTAGGGTATCATCTGTGAGGTTCATATCATCAATAATAGAGAG
The DNA here is from genome assembly GCF_964270895.1 of Podarcis filfolensis. NCBI lineage: Eukaryota > Metazoa > Chordata > Lepidosauria > Squamata > Lacertidae > Podarcis > Podarcis filfolensis. Next base: position 48,100,824 of record NC_139607.1, on the reverse strand, counting down.
AGAAAATCTACTAGGGTGTTGGATATTGGCTTTCTCTATTACATAGAGCACAAACAGGTTAACTAACACAAGGTCCTTAGCAGTGGTACCTGTGGAGCACCTATGGAGTCTTGTTCTGACCTGAATTTGTAGCTTTTAGTAGGAGGGACATATTGTGTGGAGTTTTGGCAGTCTCATTGCTATAAATGATAGGTGCAATGAATACACACAGGCTGCATACACACCCTACACTTAAAGCACATTTTCACCCCACCCCCTGCACATTTAATAAGCTACAGTTCCCAGTACAGTGGTACCTCTGGTTATGAACTTAATTTGTTCCGGAGGTCCGTTCTTAACCTGAAACCATTCTTAACCTGAGGTACCACTTTAGCTAATGGGGCCTCCTGCTGCTGCCGTGCCACTGGCACACGATTTCTGTTCTCATCCTGAGGTAATGTTCTTAACCCGAGGTACTACTTCCAGGTTAGCAGAGTCTGCAACCTGAAGTGTTTGTAACCCAAAGCGTTTGTAACCTGAGGTACCACTGTAGTCTATGGGGAGGGCCGCTGTGCTTTAAATCTATGGTGTGTATACTGCCTCAGACGTGTGAAGCTGCCTTACACTGAGTCACACTTTTGGACCATCCAGTTCATCAGCGTTTCCCACTCTGATTAGAAGCTGCTCTCCAAAGATTCAGACAGAGGGTTTTCCAGCTGCCCGAGATCCATTTTTTTAAAAAGAGGTGTGAGGTATCAAGCCTTGGTCCACACACCTGACTCTGGTTGCTGGCATGTTCTGATGATGCGCACCTCACCCTGTTCCTAAGGCTCTTGTTGGAACACAAAAGCCTCACTGACGAGTGCAAAATTGAAGCAGATGACAAACCCACTTTATTGTTCCTATATTCTATTCCTGATTTCCAGTCCTGTTCTTTCATTATACGACAATTTCTGTCATTTGAAATCCTTAAGGCTGCAGTCTATGCACACTTACATAAATCCCATCAAACACATTTAATTGTCACTAAACATGCATACATGTTTGTGTTTTTCTTGATACATGCAATAATTACAGGTTTGTGCAGAAACATTGTCAAAGTAAACACAAAACCTCCCTGTGGAAACGCAAACTTATTTCACTTTCTCCTTGTCTTTTAATTAAGGGCATTTTCCAGTGTTTTGCAGGACACTGGCCTGAAACAGTAAAAATGTTTAAACTAGGATCTACAAACTCCACTTCCAAGTCATTTTCATCTGGGCAGAAAATATGCAAAAATTATACTCTGCTCTGAAGCTTCCAGTTACTGTGCTCCCCCCGCCCTTTATCTTATTTTCCATCTAGCCTGGAAACAGATGATTTGTTTGTTTTTCCCTTGAAAGCTAAAGTGCGACCCCAAATTTTGTTCTCGTAACTCCAGTTGATGATTTGGCATTATGTTTTAATGGCCTGGTTTGATCCATTTTCTACAAACATATTTTACAACTGGGCACTGTTTTGTAAGCACAGATGGATCTTTATCATATCCCGGGACTCAATTTGGATGTTTAAAGTAATGTGCATGATTGTTGTGTCTTTGTATTGAAATGAAAATCAAATGGCAAAGTACCATGCACATATTGAGGTTTTATATTTCTGAGAATTTCTTATATCAGGAGAAGTTATACTGATTTTGAGCAAGCATCCATACATCTCTTTGAAATATTTGGCTTTTGTTATGACTTAAACCCATCCTGTGCAATGTGCTTTTTAACATGTGTAATAATTTGAAGAGAACTTTGCAAACCAACACTTTCAAATTATAGTGCAATCAGTTTAACAACACGATAGCTTTAAGAAAATTTTGCTGCCTCGACACAGATTGAGTTTACTTTTTGTTCTTAATGCAAAGCCGCTTCAGAACACACTGGAAAGCAAAAGAAAAATAACATTAATATTTTTACCAAATCAGTAGATTGTGCATCACTTAAATATAACGGCTTTTGAAGAAGGTTTTTTTGGGTTTTTGTTTTTTTTAAAAAAATTAATTTATTTGTTTCTGTGTTATATGAATTAGTTATTATTTCTACATGCAGCTATTCAAAAAAGTGTTTATGCTGGATGAGCAGATAAAACAGCTGCAAAAAGCACAATTATTAGCACAGTTACGACATTTTGGAATTGGGGTATTGTTAAGGGAATTGTTTTTGCTAGGGGGGTTGTTGCTGTTATTGATATTATTTTTTTTGTATCAATGTGTTTCATTTATTGTTTATGACTACCTTTGATATTTTTGTAATTATGTTCTTTTGCATGTCGTAAGCCACCTTGAACATGGTTTTAACTATGGAAAGGCGGCCTACAAATAAAATGATGTATGCCTGTATGTATTTTTCCATTTCATTTTTTAATTTCCATTCCATTTCATTGTGTTGAAGCTCAACGAAAATAAGGTTTAGTGTAGATGCTAGTTAAAAATTAGCGGTATGTTTTGTGCCAACACAGTTTTGTACTAACGGAAGGCCACTTCAGAAAATGCTGTATACATTTGTTGCTCTTTTCAGGTACACTTCATGCAAGCAATTATAATATGCATTTTTTTCCTTCCTCAGAAATTTGCTGTTGAATATCTCAGATAGAAAGTTATCAGAACATGAAATTATGACCCTTGGGCGATACTATAGCTTGAGAGATAAGAATGAAATGGATACCACCTATCTTCTAGCAGTGGCCCAGGAACAACTTAAGAAAAATAGCTTTGAGAATTTTGGTCAACTCTTGGCAATGCTTGTGTACAACGACCGGAGCAAGTAAGGAATGACTGTGTACATAGCTAAGTACTTAAAGGGTGCTAGTGGGTAACAGGGAAGTTATAATATATTTACAGAAGGTGTATGTTGTCAGTAGGATACAGCTTCTGAACTTTCAAAACAGTTGTTCTTATTTAGCTTCTGCATTTCTGATGCTAATGGCTTGTAAGCAGCTGGATGTAGATGTTTCCGTTAGGTATGAGGAAATAGCTGATTTTCCTATTAATTTCTATGAAGCCCCTCCTGCAAATATGGTGGCCTCACCTAGTGAGGAAGGCCATCTCTGTCTGTGTTGATTTTCCCATTGGAATTAGTGGGAATCACACTCTGATCCTAATCACACCTACTTGGAAGTAAGTTCAGTACTTCCTCTGCTTTGGATTGTAGACCTTAAAGTCCTTTGCTTTGCCCATGGTGGTTTGGGAGTGTTCTTCTGCTTTAAGTGATCGGAGAGCTTTGCTTCTTTCCTTACATTGAACATAGGCAAAATATGTAATCTGTCTCAAAGTCCTTTGCGGCATTTTGGAAAGACCCAGTGTATCTTCCTTGCCTCCCTTTGTCGGGCAGGGCTTGTCCTTTTTGCTGCTCTGAGAATCCAGTGTCACTGTTATGTTCTGAATCTAATTACTACAGGGAAACAATTTTTAAATCCTATTGACTTAATTGTTTTGGTCTGCAATCTGTTAATTCAAAGCTCCAGGTTTGGAAGAGAATATATCAATCTGTTTCCCACTGGCCTTCAGCACATTTTAGCATCCTGGAGGCAAAGTGCTTGAGCAAGTGGGATTTCTGGGGCGTGGCGTGAGTGTCATTTGGGTGGGCAGACGAGCCTGGTGCCTAGTGGTGGTTTCTTCTTTTACTTTTCTCTCCTTTGCCAGAAGAGCCAGAGAGCTGCAGTCCTTCTCTGAGGGTGCATGAGGGGGAGGCCCTGGCAGAAGCACTGAGATGGACAGGTTGACTGGTGGCTTAGGAAAAAGGAACACGAAGTCAGACCAATGGCCCATCTAGCTTTTGAGTTTGAGCAGGATCTGGAGGCGCTGGGGAGTGACCTGGAGCCTTCTGCAGCTAAAGCAGATGTCCTACCTCTGAGCTGTAGCCCTTGACCCTAATAAGTAGGCATGAGTATTAGCCTTCCCTGGTACTCAAAGCTCCACACAATGGAGCAGCTTGAAGGCAAGGAACAGTCACCGGACTGCATTTTAAGAAGCTTTCCTTTCCAAAAGCTTTCCCACCATCTTTTCCAGGTTACTATTTTTAAAATGCAGATATTGACACCTCTTAAACCAAGCATTTTACATTTTTCTATTTTCATTTAAAAAATGAATTCCATGAGAAACATTTCTGTTTGTGCAGATGCGGACTGCTGGCCAGCGACAAGTGCAGGACCATATGCAAGTCCTTCAGGCTACCAGTAGCAGATGATCTTTTGCGAGCGATATTGGCTGCGTAAGTCTCAATCTAAGATTATATGAATTTATGTAAATGGTGTGTTGAGTCAGGAATGCTGGAAACCAGGAACAGTTTTTAAGCAAGTTGAGGAAGGTTTGAAGGAGACATAGCCTCCCGGGGCATACACCTACGTTTCTTTTGTCTCACTGCTGCGGCTGGATTTGCTGATATCCGGAAGTAGAACAAGGGGTGCCTCAACAATCTACTACTACTACTACTAATTTATTATTTGTATCCCACCCATCTGGCTGGGTTTCCCCAGCCACTCTGGGCGGCTTCCACAAAGACCAAAAATACACTAAGATGTCTCACATATTAAAAAGCAGTTTTTGTTGGGGTCAACAAGTGAAATGTGATAGGCCATGACCCACGGTAGAAGCTAACAATCTTGCCACGGTGAGAGAAGTGCTGTTCCCTCTTAAAATTCCAGCTATACTGCAAAAGGGAGTCTGCTGCACTCTCCTTCAAGCATGAGTCAGTCCAGATCTTTACCTTTACCCTCTCCCCTGAAGTCCAGCTTTGACAGGTGGCCAGGGCTACCCACCAGCCAATCACCTGACATCATGATGACATCAGGTGACAGCTAGCTGGGTGGCCCTGCCCATCTGTCTAGAGTTGACATGTGAAGTCAGCTTCACCAGCCTGTTTTCTGCAGGGGACAAACACTCTGGTGAAGCAGTACCCAACAGGATTGAACTCTCTGCTCACCAGCTGATGAATAGTGACTTCAGTCTTGCTCTCTGCTATGCTCTGAGCAGGATTCAACCCACCACCCATGTATCTGAGTGGGAGTAGGGTGCAATTCTGTGTTGGCTGTGCTTGCCAGTTCTCTCATCAGCTGCTGAATTGATGGGGTGTTAAATCCTGATGGTTTGGCTGCATGGACCAGTTATATATTATTGAACCCCACTCCCCCATCAGAGTGATGTCAGCTGATTAACAGATGGGTGTGGTTTGGGGGAAATGGCCTTGTGGGCCAAATTGGCCCTGCTGGTGGGGCAAGAGGTTCCTCACCCCTACGTCAAAGGGGTGCATGAGACAGCTGAGGAGGAGGCATGCCTGGTGCAACTTCAAAGCATTCCTGCATGACTAGGGATTGAGGAGCAGCTCACTCAGGCTGAAGCAAACAGCCTTCCATCTCCACCTGAGGCTGTTGGGGAATACAGAGGGAACTGCCTCCTGTTGCAAACTTTTGAAACAGTTGGGAAAACCTGGGAAACCTGTTTATCTGAGGTGAAAATGAGATGAGTGTACCCACAATAAACAGCTACCTTCAAATTGTCGCCAGAATCTGTAGCTTGACTTGAATAAAATGGCAAGCTGTCAGCAGTTTGCCAAGTTGTGCTTCTCCCCGTTGATCGCTTCACATATTCATGAGAGTTTCATTTTTGTCTTCATTGCAAACAGTCTTTCTGTGGATCCCTTCTTAACTTTTTATTAACAAGATGGATCACATGAGCTCTGTGTGTGTACATTACACTCTGATTCAATGTCTTAGAGATGCTGAAACAGCCTGGATTATTGTTTAGGAACTGTGCTGTTCAGACAGCTGTTTCAATAGTGACGGTTTAAATATATATATATAATACACAGATTGCAAATGCGGTCTGAATCTGACAACATTCAGTGAAAAGAGGGGCATTTGTTATTGAGGCGTGGGGCTGCTCAGATTGAAAACGACATGGCACAGATGTCAGAGTTCCGCTGGGCATCTATTGTACTGAGCAACCTGCTTGCAAAATGAGAGTGTAGGGTTATTGCTTTAACTTGTGTGACTTTAGGAATATTACAAGGTTTATAGCTCCCATACTTGCATTGAGGTGGGGGAGAATGAACCTGCAGTTTTACTGTGTTTTGGCATGGGCTTCTCAAGATGTGCTGTGAAACTCACGAGGGAAGCCTCTGTGTAAGGAAGGGTCAAAGCAGTACACTGGAGGAGAAGCATGCAGTCTCTTGGCCCAAGGCCACCCAAGTTGTCATCCCTTGCTGATGCCCAGATTTTCCTCCTCCTAACTAACCCATCTTGGGCTCTCAGGAGCTATGAGGCTTCTTGCTCAGGTCACTTCCTCCTTACCAAACAGCCCCCTCTCCCCCCCCATCTCCTGTTTTGCTGAGGGCTTTGATATTGAATTAAAAGACTATATAATGCCAGACTTGCCTTGTATTGCCTTGTTAAAAGTGAAACCTCTCAGAACGTGAAATGGTTCCTCACCTTTTAAAGCCCTTTGTGGCCTGTCATAAGACAGCAGTAGGTAACCTTTTGTCTTTTCCCTCTTTTCTGAAATGCCTAATAAAAATAAGGCACAGTTATTAAAAAATCTGGTGCCTCCATAAAACAAGAACTTTTCAGGGAGTTCCCTGCGGTAGGCAGATGGATGACTTTTGCAATTTGCTGCACATTCATCATTTCTGACACCTGCTCATGAGCATTAGTCAAAGGGAGTAAAATAATTCATTTTTAGAACTCCCACTAACCTGAACTGCCAAAAGTTGTTCTGGGACAGCTAGAATCCAGGAGTGAAATGAAGAATTCTCTCCTACTTCTGGAAAGCAGTAATTAAATAGATGCAACCAGAAAAGAGAGTTATGTTCTATCACTTACGATAAATGTAATAAGTATTAAACATGGGGGCCTTGTTATCTATAAACCATCGAGCAATAATATGAAACTGTATTTGTGATGTGTAGCCTGATCCTAAATGTATTTCATAAAGTGAACTGTATTGCACCAGTTATCTGAAAGAGAAGCCCACCCTTGCTTCCTGTGAACAGTGTGTTTAAAATCAGCGTATTAATCTGAAAATAAACTACAGGGCTCCATATCGCAAAATATGAAATGGGCCAAAGGAATGCATTACTTATCTAAAATACAGACATTAATTGAATTTGCTGTGGTTATTTGATAGCAATGAAGGCTAAGGGCTTGAATAGTTTCCCATGTTACTGTGCCACACTTGTTAGAATATTCTTTGAAAACTTGATCCAACAAATTTGAAAACTGGAGCATGTCCCCAGCTATTTCTTGAGTTATACAGTACTATTTTTACAGGGGTAGAAAAAGCATGTACTGCTTTTTCCACAAGCACATTAACACACAACTCAGGCTTTGATAGGAACAGTGAAAAAGGAGGTAGATAACTGGTGCTCAACCCCATCTTCACGGGGCCGCATTTCCTGTGAAAGATTAGGAACACAGTCAGGAGGTGCAGTTTGAGGTAGCTTTGACACTAGAGGCCCAACTGGTCCCTGTGGCCCATGGCTGCTTTTGATCTCCCCTCCCCACTTCACTTATTTCAAAGATTTTTACGCCGTCTCTTAGGGCACAATCCCATTCTGCACAGAGCGAGCCTGGCCACAGTTACCTGTGCTCCGATAACCTTCGGTGTAGACTACTGAAGTGTGTTGTGGGGAGTTTCCATTGAAGAGTGCTCAGAAACTTAAGTTCAGAACCCAGCAGCTAGATTGCTACTTTTCCGGGAGCAAATCCCATTGAACGTAGTTAGACATACTTCTGAGTAAACATGCATAGATTGTACTGCAAATCAGTTACCAGGAAAGGAAGTGTGGATGGAGAAGAAGAAACTTGATGGGCATGCAAAAGGACCTGAAGTTAACAGAAGGGGTAATCTGGGCTTCTGTTTGGAACGGCATGCATGGAGCAACTATTTATTGTAGTTAAGAGAAACACAGTGTCAAAATACTGCCTTCTGTTTTTGTTTTTGTTTTTTTTTAAAAAATAAAGTGCATACCCTCCAGTGGAAAATAATAAACAATTGGGTATATATGTATCCAAAAATTGCCTTCTATTCAAAAACCTATGACACAAATTAAGCAAATCTGCATATGGCTGCTGTGCATAATAGATTCTGATTCTGAGATCCGGGTAGCCAGGTTAACTTGTACTGACTGATTCATTTTGGGGTAATGATTTGGAAATGGAAGGTGAGAAGGGTCTGGAAAATGGAGACAGGTGGACTGTGGAATAGAGGCTGGAGAATGGTAGCTATTTGAGAAGAACAAGGCTTTTTCAGGGCACTGGGCCATTACCTCTGCTTAACCACCAGAAGTCCCTTTCTGAGTTCTGAAGTTTTTCATCAGACACTGTACATGCATTGCAAGCATTTCTTCCTTAGAACCTTGTAGCTCTTCCATTTCCCCCCGGTCTTTTCCGAGTCAGCCAAAAGAAGCACCCTGTGAGCAGAGAATAGCAAAAACTTATTAATAAAATTGCAGGAGGTTAGCATAGTGTAGCCATCTAGTCTTTTCCCAAAAGATACTTTTGTGATGAAAGGTTGTAATAGTAGCTGTAAAAAAACCACACACAGAATATATTACAAGGGCCATAGAGCTTACTGAAAGAATACACTTTATTCTTAGACTGAAGTGTAAATCAGGTTTAATGCCTGTTGACTTTTATTGGGTGTGTTTGCTATTTAAACATAAGGGATTGGGAATAATTATTATCCAGGATTTTGGATATAATCTCTAAAATTCTGGCTTTTTATTGGTTCAATATTTTTATGTGATAAGTGATTACTTGTCCCAAACCAGAAGAAAAAATAATAATGTAAAACATATTTGTGGCAATTTTCCAGATTCCCCATCAGCAAGCAAACACAGGAACATAATGAACATCCCTAAACCAGTTGCATACTGCTGATAAACAAAGGTTTTTAAAATTTTCACATAGGATGGTCGGACCTCATGGAATTCAGCTTCTAAATTCAGAAATGAGTCCCATAGGAATCAGCCTATAAGAAATATTCCCTTATGATAGATAAACCATGGGAGCTACAGAGACCACAACCTCCCTGCCATTAAATTGTGCTAGCTGATAGTAGCATCAATGCATGAATTGCCTGGGGAAGAGAAAGCAAACATAAGCAGGCCAGCACAATATTCAGAAAATACTCCTGCCACATTCCTCCTCACTGCGTACCCTCCCAGACAGAGGAGAAGGGAACATGAACACCAGTTCAAACCAGGTGTTCATCCTTTTTTCATAGGAGAATTCCAGATATAATTCAGTGTCTACTCCAAGCATATGAAATCAAAATAAATGAACATGGTAATTTTCCTTTATTCTACATCATTTGCTAATTCTTATAATAGCAGGTTGCTCAAACTAGACTCACCTAAACAGTTTCATTTGGCACTCCCACTTCATTTGGAATTTTCATTTGGTACTCCCGCTGTGGTAAGGTACTGCCTCTTTCCATATGAACCTACCTGGACCCTGAGATCATCTTCTGAGGCCCTTCTTCGTGTGCCTCTTCCTCGAGAGGCCCGGAGGGTGGTAACACAAGAACAGGCCTTCTCTGCAGTGGCTCCCCATCTATGGAATGCTCTCCCCAGGGAAGTTTTCCTGGCATCTTCACTATACACCTTTAGGCAACAGGCAAAAATGCTCTTTTTTTAGCCAGGCCTTTGGTTGACCTGATCAACATTCCATATCCTTTTAAAATGTGGCTCTTTTGGGGGGGATATTATTGGGTTATTGCTTTTATTTTAATTTTATATACTGTGGTCCTTTTATGTGAACTGCCTTGAGACCTCCGGGCATAGGGCGGTATATAAATTCAATAAATAGTCATAATCATAACAGTAATAAAAATAGTAAATAATAATAATAATAATAATAATAATAATAATAAACATTTCATACATTGCATTTGAGGTAAAAAGCAGAAATAGTTAACTATTGTAATAAATCACCATAAAATTATTTTTTACAAGGTTTTATTTAAAGGTAATATATATTGAAGGGAAAAGGGCCCACCTCAAACACCATGACAAACTTATATGCAAATCGTGAGATTGTAATCTATAGCACTGCCTCCATGCTTTGTAAAGTGGGTATATTCCTCGGGTCTATCTCCCTCTATCATACCGTTTAATATTAGCAAGTCCATCCGCCTTACAACTTGGGCTACTGTAAATATGATCTTTAGACAAATGGGAGGTACCTCTGGCTAAGTAGATATCTGGTTCCAGAATCTGATTGTAACGGATGGCTCCCATACGTGTGTTAAAATCCTCTGCAATGATAAACACTGCAGTAGGATATAGGGAGTCCAGGGATTCTATATAATTCTCTAGTTCTGTCCAGATAGTATTCACAGTAGATTTTGTTTTTACAAGGTGGTATGTAGACGTTAATCAGCGTGAAAAATAGTTTCAAAACTATAACCAAGACAGCAGTTGCAAATAGGTTCCATGGAATCATGGCTGCTGTAGTTTGCATTCAACTTTATGGAGATGAAACATGCTAGACCCGCCCCCCCACTGGCCCCACCGCCTTTTGCTGAGGGAATGGCTGTCAATGAGTGACAAAGGGTATGTTTTCCCCCTCTGCACACATGCACACATCATGAATTCATGTCCATCTGGTTCTTATGGGTTCAAAAAGAAGATAGTTTCTAGGTAAAGGATGAAAAATCATTGCTGTGTTAAGCAAAGTAATAGCCAGTCACTTCCTGAATATGTGCATTCCCAATCTGATTTTAGGTGTGAAGATTGCAAAGAGCAAGTAAATTATAAGAAACTAGTCGATGGGCTAAACTGGAGAGATCATCCAATTCCAGTTTTCCAAACCATCTTGATGCCTTTACAGGTAAGCCAAAAGTATTTCTGACTAATGGACCTGCACAAACAAGAACCTCCTACTGTAGCTTTCAAAGGAAGTCCCAAAAATTTATTGCAGTCAAATAATAAAAAATGTACTTAGTAATGAATGAGAACAAAACATCCAAAACATTTTGTGGATTCTGAAACTTCACTACGCTTATATTCATATTCCGGGGGCCACTTCTTACTTTACTGTTGAGGTTGCACGTTCTTCTGATGAGGCATAAGCCACATGTTGGGTGTCTCAGTACATCAAATTTCCAACCGATTTCCTGCTGCTGCATGACATCTGGATTGAAAGTAAAAATCTATGCTCAGCTTGTCTCAAAGTATTTTTGGTGTATTTCCCCCCTTGTTTTAATTGTTTAAATCGCTGAAGATAATTTTGATGAGTACATTTTAATGAAAAGGGGGTCCTGAGGGAAACTAAAGGAAGGAATGGAATTTGAATCCCCCTGTTGGATTTTTGAACTTTATCCATTATATCTTCATCTCACTTGTGATTTAGGATTGAGTATTTCTGGAGTGCTTGATGATTATATCTGACACACAGAAACCTCAGGCTGCGCTCTCATTGACTAACTGAATCCAGAGAGTTTTATTTAATCTGTCTACCAGTTTCTAAGCTAACAGGTCCCAGGAAATAAATCTTCTCCTCGCTGGTCCCATGGCTTCATAGATGCAGTTTACTGCCCTGATATCTTCTCCAAGAATGCTGTACTGAAGATCACTATTCCCCAGCTAGCTTAATCTCTAGCAAAAACTAAACAATTTATGTCCCAAAATTCCAAAGCCTGGTTTAAAGATGAGGTCTTCTCCCATCCCCGACAGCCATCAAACTGTCAACTGGGTCATATTATATTGTTAGTGGAGTATATTGAATGTATTCTGTTTTTATCGCACTGATTCTCAAATGGAAAGAGAGATAGTGCAGGGAGCTTCTGGAGCTACAGAGACCTCATCCTTAAGATGGGCCTGGGCATGCCTCTGGAGCCTGGGAAAGGGGAGTTTTCTGTGAGGCACTGGGAAATTAAGCACATCCAGGTCTGGTTTAAAGATGAGGCTTCTGCCACTGCTGAGCTCAGCTGTTTTTCGCACCAACACCCTTTTATCATGGTAAGTTTTAGGAAAGCATGGAGGGAGGAAGCACTGTGGAGAGCTTTTTTGGGTTTGGTCTTTTTGAGTTTTCTTGGAAAGCTCATGGAAAGCTCAAGCTTTTTCTGCAGGTTCTCTAAGAAAGTATGGAAACCCAAGTTGATTACAAGGTGGGCTGAGGAGAGCAAGCTCCTCACTAGTTGCACGTAACCAGTGGATTCTTGTGGTGGTGGTGTATTTTTAGATTGGGCATGTGAATCAATATTCAGTCCTGCCTTCAGAGTAGCCTCTAAGATTTTGCTAGTCTCCTGTTACTGATTCTCCTCAAATTAAGGCTGATTAGAATGATTTTGCATTCCCCAGGTGAGTTTTAATGCTGCTGAGGTTTTTCCTTGTCTCTGCCTCTGTTTTAAGGCCATTCGTTCTAGAAACTTGCATCTGATTTCTTAAGCTTAAACGTATTCTTGTTAATGTTACTCTATAATACCATAGTTCTGTTTGTATAACGATTTATGGACGGAAATGAGGACAGCATGGCTTCATTGTGTTTTGTGCCATTTCTGGCTGCTTTCCATTTCAGCCCTAAATGTGTTTTGACCACTTATTCTATTATTTTTAGTACGAAGATGAATGGAGAGGGGAGCCACCGACCCTTCCAGTGAAGAAGGTTCAATACTTACCTCTCATGGTGGATCTCTTTGGTAATGAAGATTCTTAGCACCTCTTGCAGATAAATGTTGCAACTTCCTTTCTCTGGAGACTTACTGTACATGCTTTTTTAAATAAAAGAATCACAGTTATAGATTTTTGGGGAAATGTAAGTTTTTGGTTTTTTTACTTTATTGTAGAAATATAATTTAGATACTTTTGTAATTCTTTCAAACTTCAATAGACTGTACTGTACATGCACTTTCACAATTAAAATCATTTAAATTTACCTTTACTCTTGGTTGTTATATGTGCAGTGAGCACTGGGTAACTCAGGAGTTTCCAAATGTTTTTGTGAAGTTTCTAGCTAAGGACCATGTCCCTCACCACCACATACACACAGCCAGACTCTGCTGCCCTTCTGTTTTCTTACAAGTTGCTTGGGGATAGTGGCCATGCTGATCCAGACCCTGACATGACTCCTGACCCTTTAAAAGCTGCATATCTTCACTCGGAAAAGATGTGCCTGGCAAAACTTTTGCCTTTTATGCAACTTGGAAAAGATACGAACACTTTTGCAGTAGGATGGCTTTCATAATAAAAACATGATACGTTACTTTGAGCTTGGACACAGGCCTAGTCCTCTCTCAGATGGCAATCTTGTGCCTTGCAGTATCATTCCAGATCTGCAAGTAGCGGCTTACAGATCTGAGTGTTCTGAGTGATCTGACTTTGTGGTTGTAAGGGCTGCAAATTGCCCCATTATGATCTAGTTTTAGCAAATGCCAGATGAAGTGAAAGCACACTTCCTGGTTCTGCAGCTTCAGATTCTGGTAAGGGCTTGTGTGCTTGAATGCTTCCCAGTGAAAGAAGAAAAAAGGTTCTTGCAAACAGACTTCTATCATAGCTGGGAATAAATTTTAATTATGCAGTCCCACGACAAATATAACAGTGGATCTACCATAATTTTCTCTCAGTATTAATATCTATATGGTAATAGAAGAAAAAAATCTAAAACATAATTTCAGTGGCATTTGAAACTCTAACTTGGAGATGTGGTAAGACTGTGGCAGATAAGATACACATTTATGGTATTATCCAAAAACAAAGAAACATCAAGGCGGGCAAATGATAGAAAGTAGAAAGGATATTGCAAATTATAAGTTTTCTTTTGACCTATTGGCCAACTTCTTGTCTGGTTTATTGGGGGTGGGGGTGGAAAATTGCAATTTGGTCATTTTTCATATATAGTTTGTGCAGCCAGGAAAGGGTCATGATAGCTCCTAACCGGAAAAGCACTTCTGTTCCAAGCATTTATGAATATACAACTGGAATTTGGAACGTGGGCAGATTTTTGAAGACCACAAGCGAATTAAAGAAAGGTTTCCATTATTCAAGAAATTAGAGAATTTTGGCTTTTTATTCATTATAGGAAACATAAAATTGACAATGTACCTTTATGCTTTGCTTTCTTTATATTAAGAATCATCTGGTGCTGTTTGTGTTTCTTTTTGTCTTGCTTTGTATCCCTTGCCTTTGAGTTCTTGTATCTTCTCTCTTCAAAGTTTTATTGATTGCGACTGTTTTGCCGACATGGAATTTTGCTTGGAAATAAAGTTACAAGTCCAGGAAACTAAAAGGAAGAGCTCAAATAACAATAAACCAATATCACAAAAATTCACTGGTTACAGTCCTTGGTTTATCATCTGCAAACTTGTGGAACAATTAGAGTAAAACAGCCTAAGGAGAAGCTCACAAATGTTTGTAATCATTTGGTCGAGCAGGTTACTCAGCTAAATCAAATTCAGAAACACTGTATGCATCTTTAGTTGATTGGACTGTGATCAGAAGCTTGAAGGGCTTCAAACTAGGGCATAAACACAAACCATTATACCATTGTTTTGTAGGGATGGGACTTGCTTTTTTTTTTCCTTTTCATTGTTAGATGCATTGTTCTTCAGTATGACATTAGCCACCTTGAGTGCATTGTATTCAGAGTGGAAAGGTGATAAAATAACATCACAACAAATAAGCCAGTGACATAGGTTAAGGAGAGAATTTGGCTGACCCAGGGTGAGCTTTATGGTACTAGCCAATGTGATGCTTTCCATATGTTGCTGAACTACAACTACCATCATCCCTGATGGTTGGCAGTGCTTGCTAGGGCTGATGGGAGTTGGGACTCCAACCACATCTGGAGACACTATATCAGTCCTGCTGCAGTTGCTACATCACACTGACTCTCACACTAGATTGCCCTCATGAACTGTCATCACATCTTGTGTATGAGACGTTCCAAACTTGGGCATTGACCAGTTTCAAAGCTCAATTTAAATGACACCAATTTCTCCAGAGGGCTTTGAATTTGGGCCAGACTATTCTGTCTGCTCCTGTTACAGAAAACATTCACTCCTGCTTTCTGCAATGCACTGAAGTACTGGCTTAAATGCCATGTAAGCCTCTGTTTATAAAGATAAGAGTTTGCATAGGGTCCAGGTTGATTTTTGTGACTGTACTATAGAAGTATAATATAAAGTGGAGGGAGGTAGTTGTGTAAGGAAGTGTATATGTGCACGCTCAACATATTGTACATTACTGCTCTAGTTTATTCACAGCATAAACAAGCAATTTGCAATTAAAGTCCCCTTATGGGATTTATGCCGGTAAATGGTGATAAACTATAACTATGCCACTATAAATAACCTGAACAGTAGAGGAAGCATATAATTTACAGATAATATCCCCATTAGTAAATTTTATGGACCAATAAACAGCCCCCACAAGTTAATAAATGCCAAAGCCATAAACACCACCACTATTAACGCGGCAAGATTTCAGTCCCTCCTCCTTTTGTTGGTGGTCCCAATATACCAGGAGAAATGTTATCTCGGGAAAAACATTTATGCTGGCTGTATAAATAACAACGAATTCTTCAGACCCATCTGGAGCTCCTCCATCTTCTCCATGACCCAGGTGGTCTGGTTGTGGTGGTGTGTGCATTCTGCTTCTCATTGCAGGCCCCCCCCCCACTGCATATATCTGATAGATATATTGGCAGAGAGAAATCACACCCCAAATTCCTCTGCCCTTGTCAATACACAGTTTGAATTGCATAGCAGCCTTTAAACAACGAAAATTCAGATGAATTTATGGGTCCCCTTTAACTGCACATCACCATCCTTTCCCCACTTTCACAGAATAGTGAATGGTGTGGCTGAAGTATGGCCGTGAATGACAACCTGAGAGCTAATAAGACATCTCGTTTATAGGAAGAATGAATTTCCTTTTTGTTCAGAACAGAGAGGATGGTTAACGAGTCCAGCTGAAAAGAAAACCAAGCCTTCTCTGATATTTAAAAACAATGATTGAAATAGTGAAGCATCTTCAATAACATGTCACAGCTTCATTCCGTCAAGCAGTCAGTCAGCTAGGAATGTAATTGTGCCATCAAACTCTTTGCAAAAATGCATTCATAATGTTGCTTGACGTGCTGATGACCCAAAATGACTGAGAGCTTTACAAACCAACCTAACTTCATTTGCCCCCCTCCCCCCAGTTTGATCTGTGCCATTTCTTTCAATCAGATTCTCCTACAAACAATGCACAATGCTTAACACCACTGTTTCTGTTAGGCTTTGCCATTTTGGCTGAGCTTGTTTCCATGAAATAAGCCTTCTTTTAAGCTGCTTTTGAGATTCATGTTTTTGACCTCTGGGGCCTTCATGGCCTTTAGAGTATTCTTATCTTTACCATGGGGATTGCTCTTTTAGCAGCCAAAGGATTAACTACCTCAGAAGCAAGCCACCCAGAAATAGCCTCTTTTCATTCTCCCTGCCCCCGGCATGATTTAATGTACAAGTTTTTTTTTTTAAAAAAAATTAATTCAACTTCTCTTCAAACTCCTTGGGTTTTATGTTCTGAGAAGAACAGCTACATCATCCAAATAACTTGTTCCCAGGGCATCATACAAATGCATGCGAACACTTCACATTCAGTAACACTGGCTGATGTTCTCAGGCCTGCTCAGCAAGGTCAGATACTTGAAAGGTCTCAAAGGTCCCACTTGGCATGCATTGAGATGAATTCATTGACTTTGCAGGGGGGTAGCCAGTTAGCAGCTCACACAAACCACATACAGCCACAAAGGGATTTTATCTGGTTCCAGATTTCAGTGCCGATATGGTGAAAGGCCAATCAGGTTTTCCAATCAAAAGTGAACCCTACAACCTACTATTAAACAGGACAGATTGGATCTATTTGTGGGGTGGAGGGTGGGGTGGCTCTCAGCAAAAGGGTTTTGGCACACCTATGCCCTCATCCTCCAAGTTCTAACCCACCTTTACCTCCTTCACGTCCCTTGAGTGAGCAACTGAATGACCATGGCAAGAAGCAGACTCTCCACCTGGGTGATATGGCAGTGTGGCACAGAAGATGGGTTTACCCATTCAAGGAGGGCCATGCCAGCTTGGAGAGGCATTTTTCATTGCCAGTGTTGGCTGTTGCTGCTTCTCAGCCTGCTGGTGGTTGGTGCTGCTGGTTCTGCTGGGTCTTCCACTCTTGACACCAGGCCTGCTATTAAGATTCTGGGCAATGAGAGATTTCTGAAGAAGCATCCACCCAGCAGTGACTGTGAAGAAGAAGAAGAGTTTGGATTTGATATCCCACTTTATCACTACCCTAAGGAGTCTCAAAGCGACTAACAATCTCCTTTCCCTTCCTCCCCCACAACAAACACTCTGTGAGGTGAGTGAGGCTGAGAGACTTCAGAGAAGTCTGACTAGCCCAAGGTCACTCAGCAGCTGCAGGTGGAGGAGCGGAGACACGAACCCAATTCACCAGATTACGAGTCCACCGCTCTTAACCACTACACCGCACTGGCTTCCGTGTGGTGTGTGGATGAGGAATGGCTTATTTTTCCTAATCTGATTATCTGAAGAATAATGGGAGGAAAGTACGTGCTAGGGATGGCAGAGAAATACAATTTATTTCACGTGTAAATCTGGCTCTATCATACTTGCACTTTTCGAAACAGTGTGAGACCAGAAGCACAGCTGGCCTTCAGAATTCTCACCTCTCTGAATTATGCAATGCAGTTTGCCAACCAAATGATGTTTTCAAAGATGCATAGATTCGGGGAAAGTGTACACAGCATGAATATATTAGTGAAAATAACATATGATAATGCTTTACATTTGGAGAAATTGCAAAAGTGTGTACATTAATCAAAACTACAAACAAACATGTTTATTAGGAGATATTTCATTAGAATAATTTTCATGAGGATTTTTGAAAACCAAATTCTCAAATTGCGGCAGAAATGTGGAGAACAGAATTTAAGACTGCAAAAAGAATGAGAAATGGATAGACCCGAAATTGACATCCTGGACAATGAGAAAAACATGCATATATGGAATGCATTAAATCCACTCTAAACTGTAGTGTGGACACATCCATTAACACACCAACCCTGCTGCTCTCAGGAGGAGCCCTTCTGCAGGTATTGCCCATGACTTTTGATTCCTCTGAAAATTTCAGGACAAGACTCAGGGATGCTTTGTAAAACAGTGAGTTAATATTTGGATACTGCTAATAGGTTCTGAACAGCTTGGCAGGCCTCAGCAAGGGGGGGCGCAATGTTCCCATTTTATGAAGGTCAGACGTATCTCCAATCCTACACCTGCCAAAGGATGTAAATTATTTTGGAAGGGCTGTGGGGTTATAACAGAAATCCTGAGCTATGACAAATTGTCTAAGAGTGCTAGAAGAACACGAGGAAGGAAACGCTTGCAGCAAGTCCAAAGCAAATTAATATAGCTAGAATCAGCACCGCAATATTTATGACCTGAAAACAGATAAGCAGCAGGATCTGACTTTATGCATGCCAACTTACCTCAACGTCCATGACACAGAACAGTGGCAGCAGCAGGCGTGCTCCTGTTATGCATCAACACTGTGGTCTGTACCATCCGGCGAACAGGTCAAAATATAGTTAGTGTCTCTGGAGGGTTAGAGACCAAACATAAGTCTAAAATCACAGTGGGAGAGCTGGACTCTGCCGGTAAACTCCAAATTAGATTTTATTACATGTGGATGGTGATGAGGTAATGTTGATCTGAATAGTATATTAGTATAAAGACAGCCTTTTATCTGGCTGCCCAGAACTTGTCAACATCAACATCAGGGAAAGTGGGATAGAGTGCTCTTACCTTTTTGCAAACTTTGTTTTGAAGCTGAACTCATTGGCACTGCCTTATTAAAAAAATAGTGTCGGTATGGCCATGCACGGAAGGAGGTTGGTGTGGGAGTTTGCCTCATGCAAACGGAATCTCTGCTGCTTGAGAAAATGTTGGCATTGGCTGAAACTACCTCCAGTGAATTCATTGGGCACTGGAAGATGTTTCTCCAGGTGATAGAGGAGGAGCTTGAAGAGAATTCCAATGAAAACAAGAGGAATATAAAGCCCATATTTTAGTTTATGTTCCCAGCAGTGCAAATGTCTAGCTCTGCTTCACACAGCGCATCAGAAGGGTCAGCAGCCCAATGAATTAATATTCTGGTGACCTTTACAGCTGAGCAGTTTGCTGTTTTGCTAACAAGTTTGGGTTGGGGGGTGGGGCTGGAGACATTAACACATTGTTCATCCTCAACCCCAAAGAAAATGTGCCTGAAAAGAGCGCTATGGCTGCCTAGCCTTTTACTACTGACCTTGAAGAGGGCATCTCATTCATCCTTTTTTTTACCAGAATTAATGACTGGGCTACACACTCAAAACTGGTGGGGGACAAGGGAAACAAAATTCAGAGAAATATCCACATACTTTTCCCACAACTCCACAAATACTTGGGAATGGCAATGGAATTTGCGAATAATTGCTTGGCTGACACATGGCTTTTGAAAAGCCCCTAGAAGCCAATAAGATTCACTGCTCATTTCAAAGGTATTGGAAACCCACATTGAACTGTTCTCCGAAATCCATAATTCCCTATACTGCATTCTAGTACTTGGCTTACCAGAGGGGAAGCAACCCTTTACTTTTTGTGATTGCTCCCATAACAACTGTATTTTGAGGGATATTAGGAGTGCATGATTTGGCTGAAAATGGGAGGTGATGGGATGGGACATATGTGGATTTCTTTAAGGACCCCCTCCTTTGCCTTATTTCCACATACCCTATTCTCTTCTTATCCTTGTAGAACAGCACCCAGTCAGAGTCTGTTATGCAAACACACCTGAGGGCAGGCATCTTTTATCCGCAAAATTTCTATTTAAGCTTTGGTGTACAAAACACTTTGTGGCTCTCTTTTTGTTTAACCACAAGGGTATGGTTTATATTCTCACAGTCATTCATCTGGTAGCTGTTGGCTAGAGTGGGGGAAATAAGGCAATCTGGCTGATTTCTAGCCCAAGCAGCCCTTTGATTAGGTGGCAATGAGAATCTAGCAGCATGTGTAGAATTTACTGCAAATTAAACATTGGGCACAATGCTGGAATTAAAGATGTGTGCAGTGCCCTGCAAAAGCTAAATTGTGTACTTGGTAGAAAACCAATGTTATAGCGTTGTCACTGGCTGTTTGGCATGTTTGGGTTTCAGTCCTCATGGCTTCCAGGGTCTGGAAAATACAGGTACTTCTGAAGATATAGTGATTTTCCAAGGCCATTATGTGAATTTAATGGCCAGGGAGGGATTTGGTCTTAAGTTATACTAATCCATCACTGTCACCATCACCACCATTAATAAGGTTGCTCCTCTCTTTTTTAAAGGCAAAGGTAGTGGTTTCAAAAGAGCTGAAACACTTATAAAAAAAAATCCTATCAAATTATATGATGTTACCTTGTTCAATGATGGTTTGCCACAGTTTCCCCAACTTGCTGTGCTGCTTGTGCCACCATTTTGTAGCGAGTGACATAGGCATTCCCAGATAATTAGGGATCGTGTAGTAAATGGGATGACAGTCAATCTGAGTTGGCTGCAGGCTGAAGTTGCTTTTTTTTTTTTGCATGATCTCCCCCCCCCCCCAATTACCCAAGAAGGGTAATCGTCTCTCCCGTGAAAGAAGGAAACCTCCCTTTGTTAAAGCCCAAATTTCAAATCCTTTTTTGTAGCATTTAAACCACTTTAGCGTTTTTATTTCTTCCTCACAGTAGATTCAGTTCAGCCAATTTTAAAAGCATAAGTGTCAACAGCAATTTAAAATGCTTTCATTGCTTCATTGTTTCTTAAATCACTTTCCCACCCTGCCCTTCCTTCAACATGGAACACAGTTTGTGTCTTTTTCCTGTGTCCTGCCCCCTAAGTGATGTATGAACTTTTTGGGGACAATGTGCAAGCGACCACCTGTGTGCCAACTGGAGTGTGGGCAACCAGGTCTACTGGGGAGGACATGGAAGTTGTGGAAGAACTTGCGACTGGACAGAGTTGTCAACTTTTTAGCCCCCTTTCCCCTCAAACACCTTTAGAAACAATTTAATCTGCTGATAATTAGCAGGCATCTCCATTCTGTGAAAAGTTTTACCCTGGCTGAGGTTTGAGTGCAGGCAGCCCTTAAAGGCACCAGAGGAGGAACCGGAGGGGTTGCTATTTTTTCTGGCCAGCTGGCAACCCTATGAGGATCGCACAATATATAGGTCCCACATAGCTGGTTAACTGACAGCCTAATTTCTCTCATGCTGAACCTTAAACTGTTTACAAAGAATGTTTGATAATGATTTTGATTTTCCTAAGGATCAGCTTGATTGTTAAAATGCTGCACTCAGGGAAGTCCTAGTAAACGGAAAGGGGTTTGTGTTGGCAAAGTCTTTTGGGGGCTGGCATCGAAGCAGCTCGTTCTGAGCCGTTCTTTTCAGGTTTACAAAGTTTCCACTGGAGCCAAACTTCCTTCACAGCCTGGAGGGGAAATATTTCAGGGGGACGGGGTGGGAGAAACCTCACAGTACCAGTGTGTAAAACATAATTCTAAATAAAACTCTCCATAGCATGTACTTTCTCAAGTTTTTTGTTTTTTTAAAAAATCATGTTTATATTGGGAAATATGCACTTTTCCCTTCTGGGCAAATTAAAACCAGCTGAAATTGCTTTATTCAAACCTCCCCCCCCCAAATACGTTTTTCTTTAGTCAGAGATAAAAGATTGAGCTCCCACTGAGAACTTTCCTCAAAGAAAGTAGTGCATGACAGAAAGGTAGTTATAATGCAGATCATGTTTTCTTGCGCCCTTAAGTTGAATTCTTGCAATTTATGGCATTTCTCAGCTATTTGCTTGCCTTTCAGGAGAGAATGGTCTTGCTCTGCTGGAATCTGGGTTCTATTAGAAGAACAAACAAACCTCCTCAATGGCCAAGAGGGATTGCCTAATATCCATGCAGCCCCTGTCTAAGCATGTTTACTCAGAGGTAAGTCCCACAGATTTCAGTGAGACTTACTTTTAGGGAAGTGTGCATCAAACTGCAGCCAACACCTCATAAAAAACCCCTTTCAACAGCCTCAACTGTGAGAGAGTGCTGAGCTCTTTGTAGGGTTGCTTGTGCAAGTGGGGTTTTACGGCACTGTGCACCTTGCAGAAAGCTCCCCATTCCTTGTGGCATATGTACATTACAAGGCTACCCAGGAGGGTGGCCAGATGCAAAGAGGGCAGGGCTCCTGCACATTTAATAGGCCACAGAAGAGAGAATTTCAGCAGGTGAATCTTACAGGATAGGTTACACTTGCAGCAATTCCCTCTACAGTGGTACCTCAGGTTACATACGCTTCACGTTACATATGCTTCAGGTTACAGACTCCGCTAACCCAGAAATAATGCTTCAGGTTAAGAATTTTGCTTCAGGATGAGAACAGAAATCGTGCTCCGGCGGCGTGGCGGTAGCAGGAGGCCCCATTAGCTAAAGTGGTGCTTCAGGTTAAGAACAGTTTCAGGTTAAGAACGGACCTCCGGAATGAATTAAGTACTTAACTCGAGGTACCACTGTACTACATGGCTATTAAAAGTTCAGGAGCCCTGTCCTCTTTTGCACCTAGCCACCTTAAACTTCAGAGTCAGGAATGAGAGTGAAATTCAACAAGGAAAACCGAGAACAGCAGGTATGGCTAAAGTAACTCACACTTTTCATTATGGAGTGTTGCATGCCACCCCAATCTCTAAGTGGTGCGAGATTCCTGGGGTTCCAGGCGTTTACTTGGGGTCTGTGGAAATGAGGCACAGCGGAGTCTGTGGTGTCATTATGACATTTGGTTTATTTACACTTACAGTATATACAACCTGAGCCCATGATAAAGGGGTTCACAGCATTAACACCTCCAAAAGGGTGGCTGGACTGCCATCTTTCAGACCACTCGTGATCATATTTTAGGAACACTGTTACCTCTGGCCCCTACAAGGATCAGTCCAGATATGTGCTGCTGCCATTTTCCACTTCCTTTGATGGGGGCTCTTGCCAGCTCACTTGTGGGCCCACTTGGACCAATGATCACATGATAGGCATTTTGTCTGAACCAAAACTACTGGGCAGGAAACACCACAATCCAGGGACAGAGATGGGATTTTGTATTTTTATTTTTTTGGCACAGGAAAGCCCACTGCTGCGTAAACACAGGACTTGGCAGCCTCTTTAAGAGCAAACAACCAAATACTAAGTCAGCACAGGTTCCGTGAACCAAAACTGGGCAAATTTCAGCTGGACAAAGCAGTTGTGCAAATGAGTTCTCTATGTTGGCAGGCTAGCTGCTTTTCATTTGTTAGACTTTCAAAATCATACAGTGTGTAACTTTAGCTTAATATGAAAGGAAAACCTGGGTTTCTGGGTCCTGTGGCATCACAACTCAAGTGTTTTGTTTTGTTTTCAAGCTATCATCCAAGCCCCCAAAACCACCAACCTATATACCTGCTATTTTTTTCCTGGAAATCTTGCTTCTCATTTTAATTGTGGCTGCAACTGTACACACACTTCCCTTGGAGTAAGCACCATGGAATGCAGTGTGACTTATGTCTGAGTAAGCAACAGAACTTAAGAAAAAACGTTCTGCACCAGGCCAATGTTCCCATCTAGTCCAGCATCCTGTTTTCACAGTGGCCACCAGATGCCTATGAGAAGCCTGCTGCAGTTTCCAGCAACTGGTATTCAGAAGCGTACTGCCTCCAGCCCTGAAAGTAGAACATAGCCATCATTGTGGAAATGAAATTATCTGCTTTGTGAAGAAGTACTTCCTTTTATCTGTCTTGAATCTTCCAAGATTTAGATTCATTCAATGTTCCCAAGTTCTAGTGTTATGAAAGAGGAAGGAAATATTTTCTGTATCTACTTTTTCCATACAGTACATAACATTGCCTCTTACTCACATTTTCTGTTAACTAGGAAGTCCCAAATGTTGTAGCCTTCCCTCATAGGAGAGTCGCTTCAACCCCTTGATCACCCTGGTGGTCCCTTTCTGAACCCTTGTCTAGAATATCCTTTTAAAGGTGAGTAAACAGTAAGTGTGGTCTCACCATAGATTTGTATAATGGCATTATGACATCAGCCGTTTTATTTTCAATCGTTTTCCTTACGATCCCCAGCTTGGAATTTGCCTTTTCCACAGCTGCTTCACACTGCATTGACATCTTCCTTGAGCTATCCACTGTGACCCCAAAGTCTTGTTCCTGGCCAGTCAATGCCAGTACAGACCCCATGAAAGTAGATGTGAAATTACGATTTTTCTGCCCTGACTTTACACTTGCTTACATTTAATTGCATTTGCCATTTTACTACCCATTCACTCTCTCGGGAGAGGTCCTTTCGGAGCTCTTCGCTATCCCTTTTTGTTTTAACAATTCCGTATTGTCAGGATGCATGGGATAGCAATGTAAGAGACAAACACTGTATTCCCCATTGCTTTGGATTTCCCAGGCATGTCTGCTTTTACTTTGCCCCTTAGCCACTTATTCTAATGTTTATTTATGAAATTTCATTCTCACAGCTTCATTTGTGCTGAACCCCCTCCCCCAAATTCCCAACACACTTTAATAAATTAACACAAACTATGTGATGCATCTGGTGTCCCCCATGCAGATTTATTTCTACAGCAACACACACACACACACACACACACACACACACACACACACACACACTGCCCTGTTAATAAATGGTTCAAGGTAGATGGCTCCTTAGAGAGAAGATCCATGATGAATAGTTCACAGTTGGTACCCCACACAGCCCTGCATCCCCTTCAACTCCCTGAGGAGGCTGAAGCGAGAATGAAGAGAGAAAGTCTTTGAAGGAAGCAGCTGTCTGGTCTGGACTATCTTCCATGGAGTGAGAGATGACTTTGATTTTTAGAGCCTTATTACAGTAATGAGAAATGGAGGAGCAATCAGCTTGTGATGAATAGGAAGCACTAAAAATGAACCAACTTAATCTACATATTCATGTGGGGTGGCAAGTAGGAAAAGGCTGTGGAGGGGGCAGGCGGAATGATTTAGCCAAATTGATTTTTTTTCCTTTATAAATGCTGGTGACTTCTAAGTCTTCCAAGTGTAGTCTCTCTCACATTTCATATGTTCATAGGTAGAATTACAGTGCAATAGTCTGCTGCATTGCTACTCTGGGGTGATGTAGCAGTTAGAGTGTCAGACAAAGACCTGGAAGACTAGGGTTCAAATCTCCTCAGCCATGAAGCAGACAGGGTGACCTTGAGCACGTCATCTACTCTCAGCTTAACCCACACCACAGAGTTGTTATGTGTTTCTATCCAAGGATGGCTTCAAGATCATTGGAAACCATTAGTGGCAGGTGAAGACATTATCAGTCTTACCTTGGCTACCAATCACTCATAGGGGTAGTTCTGAATCTGTGGAACTGTTGCTTCTGCTATTGAGATACCAAGTGTGGTGATGGCGGGAAAACAGCTTTGGAATGACCTTTAAGGTCACCTAGTAAATAAAAGAATCAAGGAGTGGTCTTCCAACTCTGACCCATTTGCCTAAGTTAAGGATGCCATCTTTTTTATTGGCCTCCCCTTGTGCTTTTATTAGCAACCTGATATACAGAAATAAGCAGAGGAAGCTTTCTTCATTTCTCAATCTCCATTACAGTAGAAGTTTCACTTGCAAGTTGTTGTTTTCTTCTTCTTCAGAACCAGCCATCCTTGTGCACTTACAATGGCTGCCTGACGTGGAAAGATCTAGCAAGAGAGATCTCACTGCTAGCATGGAGCAAAGTTTCTGCATGCTAAACTGTAGAGCTGAGGATGCTTTTTGATCAAAGCACAGTAGGTTTCCTGCTTGGCAGGGGGTTGGACTTGATGGCCCTTGTGGTCTCTTCCAACTATATGATTCTATGATTCTAGGTTTTCAGAAGCTGCCAAATGGCTAAAAGTCATTTAGAAGGCAGCATTTACACAGGTAGCACAATCTACAAGGCAAGGCATGTTTTCCTAACTGCTCTTTACAAGCAGGATGCAGGATAGCATGACTCATCCTTATTCTCCTTCCCAACAGTGTTTGTGATCTCACTAGAACAGGTGCGAAGGCTGCCTCCTTTCCAGGAACCAAATATATTGCTGTTTGATTTTGATAAACCTCCAAAGAAGTTCAGGAAAGACAAATGTCCCTTCCCACAGACTCTATTATCCAGGTTAGATGGATCATAGTATAAAGACAGACAATAAAGGGTAATACAGTGTTTACTTTTGCACTCACCTAATGCTCTTAGCCACCAGCACTTCTGCAATATATCATTTTGATAAGTGTTGCTAGGCACCAAGGGCTCTAGCTGAATTCTAAACAGCAAATATATCCCTTTGGCTAGAGTAATAACAGAAAGGGAAACTGCCTCTCCTTAGAAAACATTGACTCAGCAGTTGTTCTTCCTTGAGAGGCATCACAGTCCTAAAAGTCCATTCTCTAGATTTTTCCTGAGGCAGGTGATGGGTCAGTAGGAGGGCCAGTAGGAGATCTGAAGGGCGCTTGGAGGAAGCAATAAGGACTGTATCCTCCACTGCCTCAGAGTTTTTGAAGAGACAGGCATAATCTTTGTGGTGACAGCTGGAAACCCAACTTAAATAGGTATGAATGCCAATGCGGAGCCCTCAAGATGTTTGTGGACTCCAGCTCTCATCAACCGTAGCCAATGTGGTCAAAGGTCAGGGATGATGGGAGCTGTAGGCCAACAATTTCCAGAGGGCACCACATTGGCTAGCCTTGTACTAATGCATGGGGAAAAGCTGGTTTAGGCAAAGCCTAGTGGAGCTTCCAGACTGTCCCTATGTTTGGGTGTGATTCAATAACATACCAGCAGATTCAGGTTCTGCAATGAAAGCTGATTTAGAGTTCATGAACAACAAACCCATTTCCACAAAAGATTAGATTTTTCTTGTGGTAAGTAAAGTGAGTGGGAAATGCTCAGGAAAGTGTGGGGTGACACTTGCTGTGATGCAAGGTTGTGTGGCCTTCCTGGGGGGAAAAAAATCAGAGTGAATACTCAATAAGCAGGCCATCTGGACACACCCTAAGTGCCAATGAAGGCTATTGGAACAAGAGCCTGGTCTAAAATACGAAGTTCCATTGCTGTGGATCAATTCTATTTGATGAAGTGTGTTCAAAATCTAGTGGCTGAATTATAGGTATACTGGCTTAAATCATTTGTGGTCTGAATGGATGATGAGGTGGCAAAGATCATGCAGAGAAAGATACAGTACTGAGACTGTGGATCAACAGAATCACCATTCTTCTAAAATGAGATATTTTTTTCCTGTGGTGTGTAGGCAAGGGCAAATGGAAATATTGGGGCATTTTTATGGTTACAATCCAATGTACAACAAAATGCGACACACAGGATCAAGCCATACAAAGGCTGAAGTGTTATAAAAACCCATGCCACTTAAAAATCACAATTTATTTTCCAGCTGTGCAACCCACTCCTGGGCATGTTTTTACCCAGACGTAGGCCCCATTAATTTTAGTGGGGCTTACTCCCAGAACAGAAGGGAAGCCCTAGACACACAGTGGCTTATTACCATTCTCATTCATGGTTTACTCTAAATCCTAAATTTCATTAGTTTAATCTGCTCTTCAAGGTTAGTGTCATGTATCAAAATCAACCTGTCTTACATCTGCTTCACAGATCATCAGTGGCATACCTCTCAGATTGTTATATGTTATAATTATTTGGTTTCTCCCCACCCATCTCCCAAACAATGTCAAGATTTATTCCCTGTGAAAAGTCCAACAGTGACCTTGGCTCTCACTTGCTAACTCTGATGCTCATGGGCCCATAAATCATGGTGCTTGGTGCAATTTATAGATGCGAACATCTGCTTATCATACAATATTTAGGTTGCAGGTGTATTCTGCTAGTAAAATAAACACACCAATTCACAATTGCCCGGGCTGTAGAACTTTAGACAGATGCTAAGGAGAGCTCATATGTAAGAAAAACACTTCATATGTAAAAATGAATAGACACCACCCATATTGCTTATGCAAAATGGGAATGATGAAAGGGGATAACTGAGTTATGTCTTGGATTTTGTAACTTTAAAGAAGCATCAGGTCTGAAAACAGGAGTTATCAATGCGAGGAGGAGTATCTCCCCTTCACCACCACCCTGTCAGAGATCAAACAAAAACTGTTTTTTGCTCTGCAGAGGGTTGGGGAAGAACTGCTCCTTGCTAGCCCCACCTAGAGGCTGCAGGTGATGACTAGCCACCAATCACTAACTGTCAGTTATATTTGTATCCAGTCTGTCCTTCACAGACCTTTCCTGAACTTGGGAATTTCTGTATGACAGGTAGATGCTTTAGGCCTCTCCTGAATGCTGAAAGCACCATCTTCACCCAGGGGCATTTTCTGGAAGAAAGTACAGTGGTACCTCGGGTTACATACGCTTCAGGTTTCAGATGCTTCAGGTTACAGACTCCGCTAACCCAGAAATAGTGCTTCAGGTTAAGAACTTTGCTTCAGGGTGAGAACAGAAATCGTGCTCCGGTGGTGTGGCGGCAGCAGGAGGTCCCATTAGCTAAAGTGGTGCTTCAGGTTAAGAACAGTTTCAGGTTAAGAACGGACCTCCAGAACGAATTAAGTACTTAACTTGAGGTACCACTGCATGGACAAACAGACAGTCTTTGTTTAGCTGGCATGCCCCTGTTTATTTTGCAACCCTGACTACTACTAAAATTCTGCAAGTACAAAAGGGCATATCTGTCCATTTCAGTTTCTCAATTTCCCAGTCTTAAGTTCACTTCTTCATATTTCCACATCAGTTTGCAATTTGTTTTTTTAAAAAAGTCCTCGTGAAAATTCATGAGCATTTTAGTGAGGACTTCTTCTCGTTTACATATTATTCTACACATTTTTGGCCTACTATACACATTTTCTGCAAAGCAATTTTCCCTTAATGTGATGCCTTTTTGTATGTTGTTTTCACTGATATGTGCATCTTTAGGCACCACTTAGCATTTTTGTAGACATTGTTTGACTTGAAGTGCATTGCAATGCAGAGAAGAGCACATTTTGAATGGTAGCTCCATTTCAGTTTGCGTACTATTTTGGATAATGTGAGTTACGCAGCTTCCCCTTTAAATGTGAACTGAATTCTCCCACAACCATGTCTGTGAGAAGCTGCCCACAACCTGAATTCATTATAGGAGTGGGTTTCTAAGAGCAGCCACCCTGTTGGCTTATTTTCTAAAGTTATTAACTAGTCAAAAAGAAAGAGAAAAAGAAAGAGAGAGAGAGAGAGAGAGAGAGAGAGAGAGAGAGAGGGAGAGAGCTTGCAAATGAAGCTTTTCACAGCATTATCACCTGTAAATTTCTATTGGTTTTTTTTACAGAAAAGTTAAAAACCAGATTAAATGTAAAAACAGAAGTATGGGCTGACATAATATGATGATGTCGCGTGGACACCACACAAAATTTGGGAGCAGCAACAATTCCCTAATAAACACCTGTCTGGAAGCACCCCAGGGTCACAGAGCGACTGAAAACAACTATTGTACAAGCAAAGGGAATAGTGAAAAGCAAAGAAAACACAGAAACTTAATATTATCCTGATGTTTAACATGAATTATTTTGGTGTGTCAAGACTGTTTACTGAGAAAAAAGCCAGTAATCGAAAGTGTGTATGTGTGTGTACACACACACACATATTTTTGAATGTATTCTTCCTGTTTGGCTCATAAAACATTTAGGTTTTGTGAGGAAAACTGTGTAACTAGATATTGAGGCGATCCATTACTGGGGTCGCATATTGGAGTTATATGCTTTTGTGCTGACAAGAATAATTTGGTGGTAGCTATGGCCTGAATCGGAGCTGTGGTTCAGTGTCGTCTGTTAGAGGACACAATGGGAAGGGAGGAAACTAGGCAATGGGAAAAGGGGGGGGGATGAAAAGAAGCATCTTGTGTGGGAGAGATTCCTGGCTGACCGTCAAATAGAGCCAGAGCAAACTTTCTGCATGGTTTGGTGATAGTGTGGAAATAAGGACAGATTGATGGGCTGTGGGCTGCTTTTGAGGGCTATATATTTTCTGCTTGGGAAGCATCGAGAAAGGCCTGAGCAATAACAAGTAATAATATGGATTATTATTCCAGATGGGGATGGGATAATATGAAAGCACAGGTGATAGTCTTCCAAGATCAGCATGATGCTGCAGTGTTTGACTTCAATGTACAGTGCTGAGAAAATAGTTCATGGGGCTAGCTGGAGATATTCCAAGAAAGCAGTTTTGTGAAGATTCAGAGAAGAGAGAGAATTACTCAAAGAGAAAGTGAAGCAAGGATACCATCATTTTAACTGCTGCTGGACCGGGCTGGAGAATCTATCATCACCATATGTGTGATTGTGGCTATGTAACTGTTGGGAAGAAGGTGAGGCTGGTGAATACATTGCCGCTATGCCTGTTGCTGAAGAAAGTGTGATTACATGTGCCACAATGATCTGAGTCTGAGAAGCCCAGGGGTACAGCATGTGCACAGGTTTGATTTCATGCCTAGGACAGATCTGGCCAAGTTACAGACTCACAAAGTTGTGGGTTGAGAGGATCCTTGAGAAGTCATTCAGACCAACCCGCCATCCTATTACAGAGTTACAGAGCCACTTCCTTTTTCAGAAACATGACTGGGCATATCATTAATTAATTTAAATTAGCTTCCTCCGCATTTGTCCAACAGAAGGCCTCAGAAGGTGGTGGACTCTTCTGCAAACTAAGGCAGGACAGCCACTTATCAGAGGTGATTGTAGTAGTAGGTTTCCTGCATCAATAAGGGGGTTGACTAGATGACTTTTTCAGATCTCTTCAAACTGCATATATATTTGGTAACTTATTGTTTCATTGTTTTTTTTTAAAATAGCCAATAACACAGAAAACATGAAACGAAATTCCCATCCTTCCCTGCGTATAAAAAAAATTACACATTTTAGAGTCTTCTCTGTAGCAATAACGGTGACAAATGAATATGTCATCCCCCCGCTACTGCATTTGTGAAGCTATTCTAAGTGGAACAAATCCTGCTCCAAGTAGTCCCTTCCTAAGTGATTAGAAGAAACCACTAGCTGGCTACTATGTCATCTACAAAGCATTATGGATAAAATCACTTG
The DNA here is from genome assembly GCF_964270895.1 of Podarcis filfolensis. Taxonomy (NCBI): domain Eukaryota; kingdom Metazoa; phylum Chordata; class Lepidosauria; order Squamata; family Lacertidae; genus Podarcis; species Podarcis filfolensis. Next base: position 48,069,672 of record NC_139607.1, on the reverse strand, counting down.
CATTGATTCCATACTGGGCACCACTTGAGATACAGGCAGTGATCGTTTCATGCACATCTGAAAGTCACGTGATTGTGCACGCATGCAGAGCGTCGAACCAGGAAGTGACCAAAAACATTTTTTAAAAAGGGTAGAACAGGGTGGAATGGGAGCGGGCATGCTTATATGGGCTCCACTGACAAGCATGGGGGCTGGAAAGGAAACCCCCGAGCAAAGTGGTCGTTGACCATACGGTACGAATTCTGAGTGTTATCAGTCAGTCAGATTTAATGGCCATTACAACAGAAATCACAAACAAGAAGAAGGCCACCCAAGAGTAAGTTAAAGATGGGCACTATCTTGCTGTTATTCTATGGATGAATTTCAGTTGCTGCAGCCCGAGGCATCAATGTATGGAATTTACTGTCACAAGATACACTGATGGCCATTGGATTATATGGATTTAAAAACGGGTAGACAAATTGATGGAGATCTATAAGCAACTGTTAGCCATTATGCTTAAGCCATTGCTGGAGGTATATGCCATTGAACGCCAGTTGCCAGGGGGTACAGGGGCATCCTGGCCTTCATGGTCTGATTATTATGGGCTTCCCAGAAGCATCTTGATAGCCTCTGTAACATGTGGGACTTTTGATTTGATCCAGTAGGGCTTTTCTTATATGCTTAAGTGTGCAATCCTATATACATACATACCTGGGAGTGAACCTCATTGTGGTCAGTGGGTCTTATTTCTGAGGAGACATGCCTAGGCTTGCACTGTATGTTCTTAGCAAGCAGAAGGCCACCCTCATTTAGATAGGTGAGGAAGGGAAAGAGGAGTTTAGCCTAACATCTATTAAATACACATAAAGAGCTTCAGCAAACAGATCTCTCCACCCTCCAGACTAGTCTGTCCTCAGCTGTGATTTAGCACGAGACATAAGCATCCTCCTCTATTTTAACCATAAAGAAGTAAACTTAGAATCTGTCCAGATTGCCAGGAATTGAGAATTTGATGAATGGACATTTGGCTGAATACAGTAAATTCCCAGCTAATTGAAAGCAGAGAACAAAAGTTCTGTACCCACCTTAGAAAAATATTGCTTTCTTAATAAATAATTGAAAATGGCAAACTCTTGACATATGAACTAAAAAAACCTCTTGTATAAATTTAGAAGTAATTCCTGTCATACACACTACCATGTGGTAAGCAGTTGTGCTACGGGAAGGCTAGAAGTCATAAATCATTGTGGATCACATTTGTGGACACCACAAAATCCAGATAGAGTACAAGGGACCATGATATTATGTTGGTGCCTTGCTACTTTTTTCCTTTCTTTTTGATGTGCCTTTGAAATGAGATCACCGAAGGAAAAGGGAATTGGTAATTCTCGTCTGGTGCTAATAGCAGATAGCAATTACAAATGGATACCAAGAGAAACCCTTTGGTTTTAACTGGGGCAATTATACCACAGCTGTAATGTTCTCATGAAAGCCTGACTTGTGGAAAACATTCTGCCTAATAATGGTGGCCATGACTCAGAAACTCTCAGTGGCAGAGACAGAGATAGGTCAATGGAAAGAAAATACACTTTGAACTTTGTACATCTTTGTCATTTCACCAGATGCAGGTGATGTATAAAGACCATAGTGCATGGTCCAATAGTCAGTGCTAATCATAACTCAGAGTGCAATCTTATTCATTCATTTTTTGTAATACAGTTTTTCCTGATATACACATTTTTGCAGGTAATATGTTATTTTCAGCAATAAATGCATTTGTATGCTACTTCCCTCTAATATACACATTTCTGCACACTTTTGGGGTTGGAGAACTGCACAATAAGAGTTCAAAGAAGTGTGACTTCCAAAGGCTAGCTATTGTCTCAGTTTGAATATTGTTTTAGAAAGTGGAAATGAGGTACATTAAGATTAAAATTTGAACCAAACCAAATTTCTTGCCCATCCCTACTTATGAATAACATGTATAGGATTTTATTGTATGTGTCCATGAAGATTCAAGAGCGCCTGTATATATATTGAGCACCTGAAATTTTATTTTCTTCTAAAATTAAACCAAACACTAAGTGCTTGTTTCTTCACTTGATTACTGCATTCTAGCCATTCTTGGCTGACAACCTGTGCACAACCTGCCTTCTCTTAAACTGGACTGTTTGATGAAGCATGAGGTGGGCCTCCAGTAAACCAGATTGTCCAATAAAAGCAGGTTCAAAGTGGCTTGTAAATCTTGAAGATAACTCTGCAATTTATAGAGAATCTAAGGATATCAATTATTGCATATTTGTCATTCCAAAGCCTTTTCTCTCCCCCCCCCCCCGCCCCCCCACAAATCTGCATCTAGAGAGATCATTCTCTGGGCTGAGCTGGGAAGTGAGAGATTTAAATAGGGAGGAACGTCAGAAACACATTCTCATTTCAGTCCTTTAGCCCTCTAACACAAGCACCATCAATCAAACAAGAGCCTTGTTTTGATTTTGTTTCATTTTTTGACTTAGATCCTAAGTATGCTTTTAAAGAAGTAAGCCCCATGGAAATGTATTATATAAACCACTGAGCCTCTTGGGCTTGCCAATCAGAAGGTTGGCGGTTCGAATCCCCACGATGGCGTGAGCTCTCATTGCTCGGTCCCAGCTCCCGCCAACCTAGCAGTTTGAAAGCATGAAGTGCGAGTAGATAAATAGGTACCACTCCGGCGGGAAGGTAAGCAGTGCTTCTGTGCGTTGCTCTGGTTTCGGTGTTCCATTGCGCCAGAAGCGGCTTAGTCATGCTGGCCACATGACCCGGAAAAACTGTCTGCGGACAAACACCAGCTCCCTCGGCCTGTAAAGCGAGATAAGCACCACAACCCCAGAGTCGTCTGCGACTGGACTTAACTGTCAGGAGTCCTTTACCTTTACCTTTTTTAAAGGTATTTAGTCTTGAACTTCCAGATGGAGGAAGGTATCAAACTGCACAGCAGGAAGGACCTGTCACTTTTGAGCTGGATATGCAATCCTATGCATATCTACTCGGAAGTAAGTCACATCGAGTTCAATGAGACTACTTCCAGGTAGGTATTACGTACTGGAATGCAACTTTAAACATCCTTTCTTGGAAATATATATAAATCACTGAACAACCATTGTTACTATTAACTGGACTGTATCAGACATGTAATTTCTGTTTTGAATTTCTCTGGATCTAGAACCCTTCAGGATTCTATCTTTTCGTTAAAAGGTATTTTTTATTATAAAAAAATCCTTATAAATGAATGAACCACATTTAATCTTCAATGACATGCTCGATCCAGTAAGTTTGCAACTGTGGTCAGAGCAATAAGGCTATAACCCCGTGCCAGCCCCCCTGACTTTTCAGTACCTGAGGTGAAATGCCTCTTACTGCCCCCGTAACCGAGTGGGCACGAGGCTCTGCAAGGGCTGGCACCTTAAGGAGAAACCCTTTGCCTTCCCACTTGTTGGTGAAGCTGGGTGGTAGAACACTATGCTGCTGTGGCAGCATTAAAACCTCCCTTACTCAGATTTGCTTCTGTGGCAGTGAGGCAGGGCACTTCCGGGAGTGCCGCCCCCTTCCACTTGAGGCAGCTCCTCACCCTGCATAATGGGTAGGCCAGCTCTGCCCCATGCTCACACTTACCTAGGAGTAAGTCTCATTGAACTCACTTGTGAGCAGACCTTGCACTGAGTTCAGGATTGGGCTGTAAAAGAAGCAAAGTCATGAAGACGGATTTGCCTTCATTTATTTCATTCATTTAGCCTTTATCTCACATCATTAACACGTGGATCCCGTGGATCATTCAACCTTGCTGACGATTGGTAATGGACTTGGGAACCTTCTTCATGAAAGCACTGAACAGCGCCAGCTCATTTGTTCTTTTCCTCCCTGTGGATGGAGGACACCCTAAATTAATCACAGAGATTTGGAGGGTAAAGGTAGCAAACTCCTAAGTTGGTTTGGCCTAAGCTGTTTAGCTATAATTGAATGCACTGGATGCATTTCAGGAACAGAAGGAATACAATCCTTTGAAAATTAAAAACATGTCAGTCAAGAGACCAATTTTGCACCCACAGAGTCTTGATTGCACTGGTAGCGTCTTTAAAGTGTGTATAGGATGCAGTGCTCCAGTTACTTTTAGGAATGTGTCTGCATCCTGCATGTAGCAAACAAAAAGGCTATCTTTGTTTATATCTGGGTTTTCTGTGCTTGCATATGCATGCCTTCTTTTAATCCTCTCCATATGCCAGTGCTACAACAGCCAGCTTCTTCCACTTGTTGGGTTTTGATGACCTCTGCTTCTCAAAAGCCACAGTGTCTTGCTCAGCCTGTCTATCTCCCCATCTTTCTCTAGAAACACACACTCTATTGCATTTCTGAGGATGTGTTCACACATGTATGCTCACCACTCCATGACTGGAATGTCAGCTGATGACTTCTCTTTGTGAATAAGCCAATGCCCATCAAATATATTAGATGGAGATTTCATATCAAACACAATTGCTTTCAATGGATGCTGTTAATAAACCCATCTGCAGATAACAGAATGGCGAATCACTGAGGAATGTAAGTTTGGGTGTCATATATGTATGTCTTCTTGTGTCAGCTCATTGCCTCACCTTCTTTTTTCCTTTCACATTTCCTTATTTTTACTTCCCCTTTCATCAGTTTCCCCTTCATCTACCTTTTCCTTCAGGTTCTAAGCCCATTGCTTATACCACACTCTTCCACCAGCTATCTTGCCCCTCTTTTCTCCTTTGCTTCCTTACTCCCTGTTATCTTTATGGAGGCCTAAACCTGAAAAAATGCTAATGTCCCTCAAACCTGTGTGATGCTTTGATCCAAGCCAAACTGATAGCAGTTAGCAAATATTATCCCTGGCAAAAACCAGACACGTAGTATGAAGTGTTGCCATCATTGTGCATAGGTTTACACTGTGAATTATCACTGTGAAATATCCCCCCCCCATTTCAATGACACTTTTCTTTGTTTAAATGCCATAATGCACTCCTTGAATGAATGTGGGAAAAAGGTTTACCTCAATTGCCTACCTCAGATGCTGAGCCGTAGAACTTGGTAAATAAGCCTGGGTACAATCCCATAACATAGTACTTGCATGTAACTCTGCCTTTACATATTATTTACCCACTTAGATCCCAGCAGAGTGGAGCAATTGCACTCTCCCCCCCCCCCACGTGTAATACAAGACAAGCATTCCTGTCAATGCTGCTTCTACAGTACAGTACCTACCTACCTTCCATCCTTCATTCCTTCTTAATATTGAACAATTATTATGCATTACAGGGTTGGTGTATACACACAGGTCCTTTAAATCAATCAGATAATCAGAGCCTTAAAAAAAAGCGACGAGTGACTGGCAACACAGAGGAAGAGAGAAGGATACAGACCACTTTTTTCTCTATGGCAGGGGTGCCCAAACGTTTTTCAAAGAGGGCCAGATTTGATGAAGTGGACATGCGTGAGGACCGACCAAGGTTGTTGAGCTTTTTTTAGGATTTAAGTTGAGCTTTTTAAAAGATTTTACCCCAGGAAATAAACTGGCACAGGGGCTGAATTAAACTGAGTGGCGGGCCAGATTAGGCCCCCGAAATGGACTTTGGACAGGCCTGCTCTATGGGCTCTTCCTGGCATCCTTTTTATTATATATTTATGATGTGTGCTTATGATGGTATCAGGGCAATTATATGCTTCAGGGTTACATATGTTTTGTTTCCAGTCAGTGTGTCTCCTGTAACTTCCTGCTGAAATCCTGTAACTTTTAATATAACAAATGTTTTAGTTTATTTATTTTTGTCCCACTTTTGTTTCCCTGTTGTGTAAGGCTGCTCCTCCAGATGACATTAGTGCAAGAACACTCAAGAAGCATCACAGAAGAACTAACAAGGCAGAATTGTGTGTGGATGGCCCAGTATAAACCCATCACTTTTGCGCTACCATTGCATGAGTGAAATGTTGCAGAATATACCAGCAAAAACAAAATGCCAGTAGGAAAGTCCCTGTGAGTATAGAAGAAAACAAGATGTCCATTTGCCTTTATTGCAAATATATGTATGTACAGTGGTACCTCAGGTTAAGTACTTAATTCGTTCCGGAGGTCCGTTCTTAACCTGAAACTGTTCTTAACCTGAAGCACCACTTTAGCTAATGGGGCCTCCTGCTGCTGCCGTGCCGCTGGAGCATGATTTCTGTTCTTATCCTGAAGCAAAGTTCTTAACCTGAAGCACTATTTCTGGGTTAGCGGAGTCTGTAACCTGAAGCGTATGTAACCTGAAGCGTATGCAACCTGAAGCGTATGTAACCCGAGGTACCACTGTATTTTCTTTAGAGGCTCTGTGTCTGGGATAGCCTTAGACAGATAGTACTTTTTGATTATTGGTTTGTTAATTTTTATAACCATGACACTCGCTAATAGTGAGATCAAATCAACACCACCACGCGAGGTGAAGAGGTTAACATGTCAAAAAGCCATTCCCAAATGTTGGCTACTTTGTGGTAAAATGGGGGAGGGGGGAATACAAAAATGTGCTTCTGTTCACAGAGATGATACAATAATGTCAGGAAGGCTGACAAGCAATTGTAAATGGGACTTCCTGCGTGGTCATAAATCAATGTAAAAATCTGATATCAGAGCATTTAAAACTGATTTTTTTTTGGGGGGGGGGTGTCTTTCGTGTAATGATACCAAGAGCAGGAGAGAGGTTCAAAAGCCCTTTAAGTGATATGCGAGTGAAACTGATCTATACTCTTAATACACTGTGCTCCTTCCCAGGGGAAAAAAGTTGGGCAGCAGCAAGAGAAGGTGCTCACATGAGTTTCTGCTTGCATAGTGACAGACTGAAATGGTGCAGAGCTTGCTCTGTTTGTTGGAGTGGTTTCAAACTGTGCTCTGTGGAGCCCTGGGTTTCTTGGTAGCTTACCAGGGGTCTCTCAAAGGAGTCCGATGATGGTAGACAAACCTCCCTCAAAGACAGTTTGACCTTTGCTAGGGATATCTTCCTCTAGAATGTTCAGTCCTGGAGATTGTGATCTGAGCCTGCACCCTTGAGGGACAATACAAAAGATGGAAGCCAGGCTCAATGGACATATTTGAACAGAACATGCACCTTGATCCTCTCATAACATGCAGGTTTGTGGCAAACACCAGGGAGCTTTTAATATGGAAAGGGTCCCCTGAAGATAGATAGCTTTTGAAAAACAGCCCTCTGGTTATAAAGCAATACCATGTGTTTTTTCAAGTCCCTTGTCACCAAGAAATATCGTCCACACATAGCAGATCCATACAACAAAAGTGCCATAGTCATGAAGCAGGAAATAAACAGAGCAGTTACCTCAAGAAAGTGAGCCAAGCCATGCATGATATGTTTTACATGAACAAGGAATTACACATGTTGAAGGCCTTCTAGAAGACTTTTTTTTTTTTTTTTTAGATTGGGAACACCCATTGGGCTCATGCAACAAAAATCTACAAGCACAATCCCCTTCTCTCTTCCTGCATAGCAGGTGCTGGGGACAAATGGCAGGGAATTACTGTTGCCCTCATGTCCCGCTTGTAACCTTTGCAGAGTTATTTGGTTGTCAGTGGCTGATCTTGGAAACAAAACGCAGAACTAGAGTGAGGCAAGTGATTTGCCCAAGGCCACGGGCTCTGCTAAATGCCACGCCAGCGCTTTGATTAGACATTCTTCAATACAAAACACCCAGAGAGGAAAAACCAGCAAGATTATGAGACAAGTACACTTACCCAAGAAAGTGAATACAGCCAGAGGGGGAACTGAACCCCACAAACATTACTCCTTTGATGGGCACACATTTCTTTCTGCCCACTGGTGGGCGGACAAACCTATCAGGAAAATAGCCTAGGCTGTGGATTAAACAGTTGTTCCACAGCACTGTTACCATGAGGCAAATACCCTCCAGCTTTTAAGTTTCAAAAAAAAAAGTCAGGAGATATAGTGATTAAAAATCCCCTGCCTATACTCTAAATTTATTCTCTAGAGCAGCCTTCTCCAACCTGTTGCCCTCTATATGTTTTAGACTACGTATGCCCCACACAGTGTTGTCAGTGGTCAGGGGACATAAGTAGAGCCAGCTGGCTCAGACCAAGGCCCCATCTAGTCCAGCATCCTGTTCTCACAGTGGCCAAGCAGATGCCAAGGGGACTCTCGCAAGCCCGACCTGCGCACAAGAGCACCCTCCCCTCTGGCAATGCCCAGCAAGTGATGTTCAGAGGCATGCTGCCTCTGATAGCGGAGGCAGAGCAAAACGCCTCTCCAGCACTAGGGTGGGGGAAAGCTGCCTCCCCCTTCCCACCCCATGCAGCTAGGAAGCTCACCTTTCGCCTTCCCAACCCCACTTGTCTCTTCTATTCTGCAGCCCCCACTTGGCACCTGTTGTCGCCTCCACCCCCTTGCCCACACCTCCCACCTTCTTTTGTGCAACCTGCCCTGCACACTGCTCCTGCATCTTCCTCTGCTTACACATTGCAACTACTAAGCACCTTTCCACTTTCTGCCCAATTATGAAGCCACCATCCCCTTATTCTGCAAACCCTTTCATGCCCCTGCTTTCCTCTCCACCCACATTCCCATGCTTCCAACTCCCTCCTTTTTTTTTGCAACTCCTTTTGCACATTTTCACCTTCTCTCCCTTCTCCCCTGCTTCCTCCTTTTCTCAACTCAACCCATTTTCATGCCTTCTCTTCTCTCCTATTCTGTAGCCCCCTTTGCACACACACCATATGCTGATACAGATAGGTAGCCGTGTTGGTCTGCCATAGTCAAAACAAAAAAAAATTTTGGTATCTGAAGAAGTGTGCATGCACACGAAAGCTCATACCAAGAACTAACTTAGTTGGTCTTTAAGGTGCTACTGGAAGGAAATTTTTTGTTTTGTTTTGACCATATGCTGAAATATGCTATTGTATCTTTATGATGAATACCATCTGAAGAGCAAATCTTTCAGTTAGCTTGTTCAGTTAGAGAAGGTTCAGTCTAGTTGCTGGGTGTTGTACCAAATGGGTGTTTGCTTGTTGATAAAATACCTGTTATATTTATTATTATTATTATTATTATTATTATTATTATTATTATTACTATTTCAGATTTTCAATGCTTTATTGTACTTACTTACATCTATACAACATAAAGTTACATCCGTTGTTATCAATAAACTGAGTCACTAAAAATCACAAAAATACAAACATTTTAACAATATTTTTTTCTTCCAAAGCGTCTGACCTCCCGTCCTTTCCATATTTCATTCATTTTAAACTTATTGCCTAACTTGACCTGCTTGTTAGAATTTGAAATAAACTCCTGCTTAGATTTATCTTTGATCTTTTCAGAAAGGTTATCTAGCTCGGCATAGTCTACACGCTTCAATATCCATTCTGATTTAGAGGGGATTCTATCACTTTTCCTTTCCCCCCCCCCCATATCTTATCTTTCATTTGCTTGTTTCCTTGACCTCCTCACACCTCCCTTTTTTGTGTTCTAGTTCAGTTAGTTAATTCAGCAAATCCTTTCCATCTTTGTTTTTATCTTAATAATTTATCTTAATATATTGTAACTTTACATTCTCACCTGTTAACAATCCATTTTTACATACTCCTCTGTAACATTACTGCTAAAACCACATACCTTCATTCCAGCATCCTTCTAACATTCCTTAATTTTACAATGTTTCTGTAGATAGTCTTTAAATTTCTTCCAACCTTCTTCTACCGACTCTTCTCCCTGGTCTCGGATTCTGCCAGTCATTTCCGCCAGTTCCATGTAATCCATCACCTTCATCTGCCATTCTTCCCGGGTGGGTAAATTTTGTGTCTTCCAGTACTTTGCGATGAGTATTCTTGCTGCTGCTGTAGCATACATAAAGAAAATTCTATCCTTCTTTAACACCGATTGGCCGACCATGCCCAGGAGAAAGGCCTCTGGTTTCTTCAAAAAGGTATATTTAAATACCTTTTTCATTTCGTTATAGATCATCTCCCAGAAAGCCTTAATCCTTGGGGGCACATCCACCAAAGGTAAAAGAATGTACCTTCAGTCTCTTTACATTTCCAGCGTTTATTATCAGGCAAATGATATATTTTTGCAAGCTTGACTGGTGTCATGTATATCATTTTCATAATATTCTCTCTTAAGGCATTACATGCCGTAAACTTCATACCTGTGGTCCATAACTGTTCCCAGTCAGCCAACATAATGTTGTGTCCAACATCTTGTGCCCATTTGATCATAGCAGATTTCACCGTTTCATCCTGAGTATTCCATTTCAGCAGCAGATTATACATCCTTGACAGGGTCTTAGTTTTGGGATCTAACAGTTCTGTTTCCAATTTTGATTTTTCCACCTGGAAGCCAATTTTCTTGTCCAAATTGTATGCTTCCATTATTTGATAATAATGAAGCCAATCTCGCACTTTGTTTTTTAGTTTTTCAAAGCTCTGCAATTTTAATTTGTCTCCCTCTTGTTCCAAAATTTCCCAATATTTCGGCCATTGGCCTCCATATTGAGCTTTTTCTGAGCCTTCGCTTCCATCGGTGACAACCACCTTGGGGTTTTATTTTCAAGTAGGTCCTTATATCTTGTCCAGACATTAAACAATGCTTTCCTGACAATATGGTTTTTAAACACTTTATGTGTTTTGACCTTATCATACCACATACCATCATTTGTGGTATGATAAGATTCTATCACTTTTCCAATAAGTAGCAATGAGAACCCTCGCAGCTACTGTGGCATATAAAAAAAACTTTTCTTACATTCCAAGGGATGTAGGTCCTGTAATGCCAAGTAAAAATGATTCAGGTTTTTAAAGAAGAGGTACTTTTGCATGTTCAGACCCAGAAACCTCCCCCCTAAATAAATTCACACTTGACTCAAATTTTGGTTTTGGTTTTTTGCAGAATTTAGGCCACAACTTTATTGATTGCAGAAAGTGACTGGTTGCATAGGCTCTGGTTCGACTAGCTCCCTGCACCCTTGCAGGTAGCGCTGACCCAGGGTTCCAGCACAGGTCAGCCAAGGGTGAGCACCTGGATAAGCGCAAAGCCAGGAATGGGCTAAACCCGCCACCCAAGTGTCCCCCTAGACTCAGGCATGGGCACAACCCCCTCTCAGGGGTTGACCAAACCATTGAATCTCTGGATTCCTTTAACGGAATACCCTTCACACAGGGATGGCGAGAGCGTTCTCCCATCCCTATCACCTGAACCAGAGCCTATCCGCAACCTTACAAGTTGTGATGATTTGCTGTGTGGCAGGCGAAACCCAAATGGCAAAAGCCAATCAGCCAAGTGGGGAAAATTCCTGCCATGCCCCGTCCCAAGGGCAGATGACACACGATGGCATAGCAAGGTCAAGCGCAAGCCCTAAAAGTAGGGAGAGGTGGGCGGGTGTTCCGAATGCACGCACCAAAAGAGGAAGCTCTGGGTCACGTGCATGGGCATAAATAGGTCCCTTGAACCATTTGGACTGCGTCCCATTGGCCAGATTGCACCCAGCTTCGAGGGACCTACCAATTGGGTGTTGTGGCTGACCAATCGTACCCACCCACAACACAGGATGTCAGTTTTCCGGGTCTCACCGCAATACCTCTTTAAGGGAGGACCGAATTTAATGTTTTTTTTAAAGTTCTAAATAAATCTCATTCCAGAAGGCTTTGATCTTCTTACACACCCACCACATACCTGTTATAAATTAATATGTTGACTGTGAAACTTCATGTTGAAGACAACACAGGGTACCAGGAATGAAATACATTGTGGGAAGGTACTATGGAATATTTGAGAGCACCATATTATTATTTTTCTCTTACATGAAACAGCTGAGGAATGGAAAGAAAGAAAGAAGGGAGGCACAATGGAAGCAAAAAAGTTACTATTTAAACAACAGCAGAGGTTTGACTAAAGCAGGGATGGGAAGAACACTGAGGGATTGTTCTTAAAAGAAGTTTCAACAAGAAATCGAGATGAGTACAACAAAGAGGCTAACACAAAAGCGTTAACACAACTGAACCTTTTCAAACTCCCTGGTTGCACTCAAGTCTTAAACTGCCACTCCCCTCCCAGTGCTACCCCTTGTTTGCTCTACTCAAACTTCTACCATTTTTAAAAATTGCTACTTGGCTCTCCATCCTGGCTTTACTAAAACTTCAGCCATTGTTTAAAATTGCCATTTTCCTCTCTGTATTTTTCCACCTCTGCTTTAGTCAAACTTCTTCTATTGTAGTAAATCACCACTCACAGTTTCTGCCTTCTCACTCCCGTGTCATGGCTACTGCTATTGTGCAACCTGTCTTCACTTTCATTCCCTTACCCCACCCTGACTTCATGCAAATCCAGGATTGTGATGTGCCACTACAAATCCCCCAATGGAGGCTGCATGATGACATTCTTACATTTTTATTATATAGAGAGACATAGTCTCCTCAAAAGATAAAGGGGCAGATTTTGACATTAGCAGACAAATAGCACAACCCTATACATTCCTACCCAGAAATAAGCACCCTTGAGTTCAATGATCTCATTTACAGGTAAGTGGGTATATTTGCAGCCCAAGTAATTCCCCCCACTAACTAGATGGTGTGCAATGTTAAGTGGTGTGAGTGATTCTGAGAATGGATTTCTACAACAGGCTATGCACACTTCTTAGATATCTTAGGCTCCTCCAGGGCATTTCAGTAATAATAATACCTATTAAGTTTTCACTGATATGTATAGATTGATATCTTTTGCCTTTTAGCACCAAAACCACCCCTGTTTCCTCTTAAGCTTTTCAGTATTTATTTCTGAGATCCCTTGTTGTTTTAAAAATACACTGGATTTGTATCAAAAGCTTTTATTTTTGCCTGACTTATTTTTAATATTTTTATTTTTAGCGTGCAATGTCCTGTCCTGTGCAGAGGCCACTGTTAGCAACCGGGTGGAATGCACAGAGTATTTTCCAATTGTCTATGTTTACATGCTTCCTCTTGTCCTAATCAGTTTGCCACTTTAGCACTTTGATGACAATCTCAAAAATTATATTGAATTTCAAGATGAGCTTTGTACTCACATTCCACTTCAACAGTTTACACATCAATAATACTCAAATCATTGCTTGCTATTTGTGTTTTCAGCAAGTCGCTAAACTGTTTGTTCAGTATCAGTTCCCCTAGTTTTCTGTATTTGTTTCATTAACTCGCCTACCTCCTGCCAAAGAAACATATGCTTCAAATTATAGCACGCAATAACCATGGGGAATCTTGGCTGTATAACCATTGGCTGCATTATATCACCTGTAGGTAAATTATGTGTGGAACTAATATTCCTGGTAATGATAGTACCTGCTACTCTAAGTCACTAGGGCCCAACTCACAGATTACTAAAAAGGTATAGAAGGACCTGTCTTCCTATTGCCTGATTCCATGCCACCCCACTAACATTTGTGGGGGAAAATCACATGGGTTGATGTGGAGAAATTGTGTTTGTGTGTGATAGTGAGATAGTGGTGGCATTCTCTTTTGAGAATGCAGATGTATTGGCACAAAAGGGAATATTACAAGAATGAAAAATAGCACAAGAGTACAGACAAATTGGCATGAAAAACTGAACACAATGAGAATATAATATTTTATGTGAATACATAACAGTGATGTGTGAGTCATAAATTTGTTTTCTGAACTCCTGGCAGATTTTTGGAAGGGCTGCCGGGTATCAAAATTCTGTGGTGATGGGGTCGAAAATACATTTGAACTGAATTTTTCATTTTCATTTTGGAAATCCAGAGATGAAATCTGTGCCAGTCCAATGGCGGCATACAAAGAAATTACATCCAAATGTGCTGAAGAAATAACTTTTCTTTTAAAAGGCCAATTCCTTTTGAATCAAAAAGTTATTCCTTGGGAATCTTTCAAAGAAGAGCAGATTTGCTTTCTTTCATCTTACTGCTGTCTCTCAGATAAATGTGTTAAAAATGTGTCAGTCATTGTAAGGATAACATTCTTTTCAATGTCATTTCTTTGGGTACTGCCAGCGGGTCCATTTGGCAGGCCTGTTGTACAGGCTTATTGGGCCAGATGCAAGAGATGTTTGCACAGTTCTCCACAGGCATGGGGTGGTGCATTAAAACACCCAAGCCTAAAACTTGGGGAAAGTGAGTCTCAATCAGTCCTTGATTCTGTGATCTGGCAGACAAATCTGGTTTTTTATTCAATTGGATCAAAGGCCTGAAGTAAAATTGTGGCAATAGCTCTCATTCTACAAAGTGCATAAAGTTAGGGAGTAGTAAGGCAGGGTGGGGGCCAGATCCTTAGATCCCCCAGCCCTCGTGGGCCACTTTGACAGGCACGTGGGGCCACACACCTGTCAGTCTCCTGACATTGCCATAACATCAAGAAACCCATTTTTCCTTTGCCGCACAGGTTGGACTCAAGACATGCTGCCAAGGAAGATTCCAACTGAACCAACGAAGGCATGGGAGTCACTGCCAATCAGCTGATCAGAGCTGACTTCAATCCCCACTTTTGCCAGGAATTGGCTCCACTTGGAAGCTTCAACCTGAGGCTCAAGAGAGGAACCAGTTCCAGTGGGGCTTGAATTTGGCACCAAATTTAAAAGGCACTGGATATAAGCCCAGTTTGCCAAGGAACAATCAATAGCATAGTTTAAGGCTCCTGGTTCCTTTGCAACTGTGCCTTAGGCAAAGCTTTACAGAAATGATCTCTAGCTAATTTGCTTGCCTTTTGGCTCTTGGTCCCACTTAGGAAAGATTTATACTTGAATAGTCCAAGATCTGGCATGAGTGCCAAGGGTGTAAGTCAGTCTAGCCATCCACAAATCTCCATTGGACACAGGTGTTGTGGATGTATCTTCTCCAGCCAGCAGGAGGACACCACAAGCAAGAAGGAAGCAGAGAATTAGTAGCACACGAATCCTGAAGCTGAGAAGTATGTGAGTAGCTGCTTGGCATTGCCTGCCACTACAAGGGTAGTTATCTTAGTCATCCCTAAGTGACAGTTTTCCCACCAACTTTTTTTGGCATATGTGATGCTGACAGGCACTTGGAGCTAAAGTCATGGCTCAATGCCTCCTGGGAGGTGCTGAGCAGTTTTAGCTTTTATTGATGCAACTGAGCTGGAACCACAAAAAGACAAAAAAGTGGGATCAAAGAGAAAATATTATCTTTTTAAAAGTAGCAATATGGCATTTTTTTAGAGGAACGGAGTGGGTTGTGTGTGTGTTGTTGTTGTTTTTTTAAGTTCAAACATGCTCCAATTTATAACTTCTTAGAGATTTATTCTGTTCTTTCCAGAAATCCTCTATCTGATTTATGTTTAAGGGATGCGTTGTACTTTGTAAAAAAACTTCCTTTTTGAAGAGCCTTGTAAAAATTGCACAAGAGACTGAAACAAACCACGCTCACTTGAGCCAGAACAACTCCTCCTTAATTCATTGTTTTAGGTTTCTGCTATGTCACACAGTAATTAAAGTCTCGAGTTTACAATGACAGCATAAATTGGAAGACAGAAGAAACAGCATCTCCTCAATATTAGGAAATAGAAGGCATGAGTTTGGTTTGCTCTAGAGCAATTAATGGAATACAGGAGGACACAAAGCATGTCTGGTAAAAAGAAGCAGAAGGAAAAGAGGAGAATGTCTGAAAAAACCGACTCTTTTAAATACTCCCTCATCTTCTTCGCCTCTGACCAACAGTTATTGGAACCATAAACAGGTATTTCACACCAATAGGACTATCTGGAGTGCTGACAGCTCTGGAGGGTAAGGAACAGTCAGAACTACAAATCAAGGATTGCCAACGAAGGACAGACTGGGGTCACAGCCAAGCCGGGGTACCTGGATAGCAGCAGGAATTTAGCAGGCTCCCAAACAAAAGCAAAGCAGGAGCCAGACAGTTGGGGGAACTCTCACAAAAGTTCAAAAGCAGGAGCAAGGATGGGTCAAGGTGAGAGCAGAAACCAGCCAGGCATCTGAGTAGCAAACAAACATAGCAGCTGTCATGTTGCTTAAATATTTTTTTCTTTTGCTTTCTATGTGCTGTTTTATATAGCCCCCGGGCAACCAATGGGGAACCTCAGAGGGCTGATCAGTCATGGAGTGAGGGTGTTGCATGCAGTTGCTAAGGCTGTTCGGCAATAGGAGAACAAAACAGGCAGTGGAGAAGATCTGGGGGACGACATGGCATGGTTGCAAAGTCTGATCAAGCTTGGCTTTGTTTCATATTAAAACACTCATGGACACAAAACACAACAGAAGGTAACATCCTCCATGCTGGTTAATGCTTTGCTCTAGCTTTGCTTAACAGCTGGGATAGCCCACTTTGTAGTAAATGAGACTCTTAATCTCAGGGCTGTGGGTTCAAGTCCCATGTTGAGTGAAAGATTATTGCATTGCAGAAGTCCAATTCTGTGATTTTACTATTCTACCCTGACTTTTTATTTATTTATCTGTTCATTCATTTATTAATTATTCTATTGAATTTTAACAGGTAAAATGCTATACTTCCATTTACAGAGTATATAGAACATACACAGTTTGCTTGACAACAACTGCTGTGACTTATAGCGCAATCCTATATATATCTACCCAAAAACAAGCCCTACTGACTTCACTGGGGTTTACTCACAGGTAATTGTGTAAAATTACCTTCCCACATGGTTGCATCTCCTTCAACTGCACCATTGCAAGGTCCTGGGTACAGATGTGAAGGCCTGGGGTGGAGGAATCAGCTTTTTATTGTTTCTTTTCTTTTTCTTTTTTTGCAGGGCAGGAACCCAGAAAAAATGGTCCATCCTACCTACTTCCCAGGTGTTTTCAAAAAAGGCCAAAAAAGAAGATACAATTTTAATGTTTTATTTATACATTTAATTATATGTCCTGAGCCTCAGAAGGACTCAGAATAGACAATGACCTATAAATAACAATAATGTTGTGTATAGTTCAAGAGTCTCTCTCTGTGTGTTTGTGTGTTTGCGTTTGGATGGGAGGGATTAAAAAGGATGGGTACCTCCTGATAATGTACTGAAATGGATTTCACTTGTTGTTTTTAATGAGACCTCCTCACTTACACTGGCAAAATTGCCCTTGCAGCCATTTGTGAGGGCTGGGCAGCAGCCAGCAAGCGGGAGCCAGAGCTGAGGACCAGGATCCAGGAGTTGTGCCAGTGATCTGAGCCAAGAGGGTCAAGTCAGAAGTAAGAACCAGGGAACAAGCCAAGAGCCCAAACAAGTCCAGAGCCAGGAAAGACTATCATTGCTCAGGCAAAGTTCCAACCTGAATAGGAAGGCTTTATAGCCACTCCTATTGTGCAGAACCAGCCTGGATGCCAGAACATGGAAACTCTTCTCTGCTCCTCTCTCTAGTGTTGGGGGCTGGCCACATAGGGCAGCTATGCACTGAGTCATAGACTCCCTCTTTTAGCCCCAGCAACTTCTGAAACAGTTCTGGGCACAGAGAAGGGACTGCAGATTGTCCGGTGAAGGAGTTTAGCCATCTCATACCATTTTTCTGCTGCAGCTATCTGCAAAATTATATTTGCTCCCGCAAATGTTGAATGACAGACTTATTCCAGGTAGACTTCCTTCACCCTGTAGGGCAGGCATAAGCAAACTCAGCCCTCCAGCTGTTTTGGGACTACAACTCCCATCATCCCTAGCTAACAGGACCCATGGTCAGGGATGAAGGGAGTTGTAGTCCCAAAACATCTGGAGGGCCAAGTTTGCCTATGCCTGCTGTAGGGTAAGGACCCTTGCAGCTGTATTCAGAAACATGTTATTGACACAATAATAGTGTGTTTGTCGTGGCTTTGTTCTGCTTCATTGGTAGTTCTGTAGTGCTTCCACAATGCTACCACATTATTGCAGTCCAGAGAGGGCTGTAGTGCAACAAAAGGGAGACAAAAACACTAGTACAAAAGTGAAGGGATTTCAGCAGGGAGTTACAGAATGTGCACAGATTGAAAATGGAGCAGTTTAACCACCCCAAAAATTTTCCACACACAACTATTATTGGAAGCAGGATTGTATAGAGCTGCCCCTTAGCACCACGAGCAAAAAGCATCATATATGCAGTAAAAAGAACATTTGCAGCAGTCCTTTATCTAAGGAGATTCTGACTGCATTCAGAGGAGCTATTGACAAATAAGTGGCTTAAAATGGGTGTGACTTTTTTGTAATCTGCAAGAATCGTATTTGCTTAGACAAGCCTACCCAGATATGTAGAAAGCTGATAACTGTTTCTAACTTATTGTTGATTTTAATAATTTTTGAATGTTTTAAATTGTTGTTTTATTCTTTTGGTAAACTGCTTTGAATTTTTGGTTTTTGGTATTACAACCCAGCAGAATATAAATTTTATGAAATAAAAATAAAACCATGTCTTCTCAGAGGTATGTCCAGTGGTATTCGGTGGAGCTCACTTCCCAGTAATGAGGGTTGTGACAACAGACCGTGCTTCTTACTTTATTTATATCCATTGCAGTTCTCCAGAGCACACTTTGGATCAAATAAAAATGGTTCTAGACAGAGATTCTGGATGGCTCTCCCCCCCTTTTGCCACCTCGCCATCCCTCTTGTCAACGCCAGAGTTGGAAGGCGGAACCCCAAATTGATCACAAAGAGATCAGTGAAAAGCTGCAGAGAAAGAACAAACTGAATGTTTCACGAGGGGCTGGGTGGGAGAAATGGCTCAAACTCAAATTTAAGCCCCTCTAAAACCAAAGTGGCCCACTTGCTTTCCATCCAGCCAAATCTGACTGTACAGATCAAGCCAAAGAATGTTTCCTTTGTTGTGTTCATGATGCTTACTCATCTACCAGCCATTCCCCTTTTAGAGGAGTCTATTTTTACAGCATAATTTCCATCTGTCTTTTGATCTTTTACCACATAAGAGGCTCAGATATTAACAACACCCAGGCTGCTCAAACCTAAAGAGACTGTGACAGCATGGACTCAGGGGGACGTCTGCCTTTTTGCAGGTCCAGCCTCCTGATCAGATAGGCACTTGTGAATGGCAAGATCTGCTCCCTCTGCGCTCTTCAGCCCTGGGTACAAGCCTTTATTTTTAACCAGCTTGGCGGCTGTTACCATTTGTGTGCACTGACATTAATCCTCCAAACACTACAGAAATATATGGCGGAACTGATAAGGTCTGTGGTGCTAGAGCAAATTGTATAACTTCCATCCCCCGTAAGCCCAGTGGGAGGTGATTTTACAGTTCCCGCATAATTTCATAAGTATAAAAGGAAGTGAGCTTAGGATCGGTTGTATGGTACTTTTCCCCGCTGTTTAGTTCCATTTTGCTCATCATTAGAAGCGGATTGTTAACATTATGCTCCCGGCACATAAAGCTTAAGCAAAAAAAAGTTTTAAAGATTGGACACAGAGGGCGGAGAGGTGATGAGTTCACTCTGTCATTCTAATCATTAATATGTGAGTCCCGGAGAGAGCTTGCTTAAAGCAGACTTCCAAAAGAGCAAGGAGAAAGATGCAAATGTATGCACGTTCATTCAGTTTAATGACAAGGCAATACAATATGCCCTGTCTGATCAACTGCAATAAGTCAGTACCTCTTTCTCTCTCACACACACAGGATTCAAGTCATAAATCTAGCATAAATAACTTACTCTTCAGACAAAACCTCATCAAGGTAGCTGCGGAAGAAGTTACACTTGGTAGATATTTTCCTGAAAAGTATTTTTCTCTCCTCACTGCCCCCCCCCCATTTGAAATGGCAAACAATTAGCAGAGGTGCAAATGAGCTTGTCTCTGACCAAGTGCTCTGGCAAATTTAGGTGGGACAGAATGAAGTTTGGACCTGAACCTCCATAGCCTTGTATGCCATCACAGGAAACATCCTGAAATTTCAGTGTATTTGCATCCAGTTTTCCAGTTCTCCAATGAGAGAAGTCTGTGCAGACGAAGGAAGCTTGACTGGTGGTGTTTAGTGATTTCTCAGATAACAAGAGCTTCACATTTCTGTGGAATTCCCATTTGCTTGTGAGCTGCCGCTGCCGCTCGCCTGATTGATATATGACTGCAATGGCACTTTTCCATTTGACATTCTCTCTCTCTCTCTCTCTCTCTCTCTCTCTCTCTCTCTCTCTCTCTCTCTCTCTCTCTCTCTCTCTCTCTCTCCTGCTTAAACAACAGCCCTAACTTTTGTGTGTTGCAAATATAAAAGGCAAGCCATGTGACAGGGGGACAGAAGAACAAAAGCATTTGGAAGTAACAAGACCTCTTTTTCGCTCTGAGTTGCCGGAGTCCAAAGGAAGGTGAAAGCAGCGCGTTTTGCAAAGGTAAGCAGGCAGGGAACGGAGAGATTGGATCAGAACGCCAAATATCGCCTTAATGTGCTGAATGAGAATGATTTGTCTTTTGACAGCCCCGCGCTCTTTAAATATCCTGCTTTATTGTTCACGAACTCAGATTTCATTAGCGATTGATTGCCTAAAGATTCGCTGCCTACTAGATCTTTTTTATTTATGTATTGCCAGCGTGCCTTAAATTATGTGTCTCCTGAGGATGCCAGGGGGCAGTCAGTGGGGGGAAAAAGAATGAGTCCTTCTGGGGATAAAATAACTGCAGCATTAAATCCATCTCATCTCCGCGCAGGGGCTTCTCGGTTTGCACTGACCCTCGTTTGTACGAGCTGAACTGGAAGGGGGACAGGCAGCTGAGTCGTGCGAGTCCAAAAAGGGGGCTGAAGGGTATCTCCAGCGCTGCCTTTGTCCCATTACAATGGGACTCCATGAACGCAGGCGAAGCTCCTGCTTTAAAACGGAGATGTGTTTACTTTTATGACAACTAATGTATGCTGATCCTCTGCCAGTCATCTGCTGGAGGGCTTGGAATAATTCGAAACAATAGGCAATATTTATTTCTAGGGTTGGGTGTCATCCTTTGCGAGGTTTTAGGTTTTGTTTAGGATCTTCCCCCCTTCCCCCCCTTTCCCCCTTTTGTATTTATCCAAACTTCTGGGAAGTTTTGCCACGGGGTGCACAGCACTGGTTATGGATTAGGATGGATTTAATATGTGCATTTGATTGGTTAGGAACGGCGAGGGAATCCAGAGTGTTTGTCTTGGCTGCAGAACAGAGGAGATATATTGAGCAGTCGGCTTACGCCGTCAGCACAACCAATAATGCAGGGGGATGTCTGTTCGGCAGATCAAACCAAGGATGCTCAGGCAGGGCAAAGCTCTCAGAAATAATTTGCCAGCCTCCCCAGACCTCCTGTTGAAAGAAGTTTCTGACGCTGCCCTGGAATCACTGGGTGATAGCTCACTAAACCATATTGCAAGCAGATTCATTGAAACCAATGAGTCTACTCTGAGTAAGACTAATGTGACCCCCTTTTTTGGAGGGGGAGGTTTCAAATGTTCTATTTTAGAGCAGCAT
This sequence comes from Podarcis filfolensis, assembly GCF_964270895.1. Lineage (NCBI taxonomy): Eukaryota > Metazoa > Chordata > Lepidosauria > Squamata > Lacertidae > Podarcis > Podarcis filfolensis. The sequence continues at coordinate 48,048,261 of NC_139607.1, read as the reverse complement.
AATTCTGAGAGATAATAATACAATGGGTTTTTTTAAAACCAAAGATGTAATGGCAATTTTCATTATTATTATTATATAAATGTATAGGTGGCTTCACATCATAAAGCCATAGAAGCAGTGCAAATAATAATAATAATAATAATAATAATAATAATAATAATAATAGCTGTAAAAGCAATAAGAGCAATTCAGCAAACTCCAGAACAACAAAACTATCCATACAAGCTCTAAAAACAATAAAAACATTTCACCAGATGTAAAATTGATCTTCCATAAATGACTGGGCTACACCTCAAAGAAAGCCTTCCTAAACAATAAGGTCTTCAGTAGGTGCCTAAACATCATCATGTTAGGTGCTTCTCTGTTTTTTTGGCTAGTCATAATTTCAGAGAGCTGGAGCTGCAACACTAAGAGCCTGGTATCTTGCATAGGCAAAGTGCACTTCTGAATATGTTACTCTCAGCAGTGTCCCATGTGAGGAGTGCTGTTGCTGGGCAGCAAGGAAACAAGGCAGTCCTTTAGATATTGTGGTCTTAAGTTATTTAGGGTTTCAAAAGCTAAAAAGCATGTTAAATGTAACAGCAACAGCTACATCGAGGAAATTTAGTGGACAAATTCCTGAAGAAAACAGCATCACGAGTGAGTTGAATGAATATTTAAAGCGGCACGCATGATTGTAGCATAAATTTCATGTGGGCATGAAAGTGTTTTCTAAAGGCTGCATTTGAGGGGAGCGCTGCCAGCTAGTCTAAGTTTCAGAAAGGAAACAAGTGAACGAAGCTCTCTGGCTCATCCCCCACTCTGAAGAAATAGGAAGAATAATAGTAGAATAAGTTTACTGCAAGTGATACAAGAATATTTTAAAGATAACATTTCCCCTATATGAAGTGTGATGTCTGCAGTGGAAATGTGTGAACCACAGCAAGGGAAACAGACATGACAGAGAAAGTATATGCAAAAATAACTTAGAAAATATGTTTGAAATTTGTGGCTAAGGACCATCTTCATTAGCCCTGGACCCATAATGGAAGCAACCAACCTAATTGCATAGAAATATTGTGTCATGCAATAATAAAAGACTGCCGTGCAGTTGGATAATTTCATTTTTTACTGGCTCTGCCCCTTTGTTTGTTGGTTTTGTCCCAGAAAGCTAGTGAGTACCACCCATTGATCCAGAAGGGTGATGTGATCAAGATGGGTGAGCATAGCAGAAGCATTTGGATTTAAGCGAAAGCATGTTCTACAGTTAAAACTTGTGCAGCCTGAACCTTTCCTTTTGCATGGACGTTGAATGGCAGAAGCTAGCTGTCATCACTGCTATGATTATACACTGGAAGGAGGCAAATGGCATCAGATTTGTGGATTCCAAAACAGTGTAATGTCATTCAAGAGGCCGGAGAGCCGAAAGACAAAGTCCTAATGCAATAGAGAGATCCCCTGCCTTAGGAAGTTGCCTTACATCGAACCATCTGGCTCAGTATTGTCTACGATGGCTCTCCAGGATTTTACACAGGGATCTCTCCCAGCCCTGCCTGGAGAAGTCAGGGACTGAACCTGGGACTATTTGCATTTAAAGCTTGTTCTGTGCCACAGAGCTATAGCCCTTGCACTGAAGAGTCTATTTCATTTATTGATTAAATTTGTATCCTGCCTTTCCTCCCAAACGACTCCAGGATGGTTATTATATTTTCACCTTAGTTCTGTTTGGGTAGCTGAGGAATAATCCTGCAATAATTTCCCTCAGTTATGCTTACTGTCTGAAATGGCCTCTTCCACCATTTAAACGTTGACAGTACCATAGATGCCTCATGGTGGCTATGAAATTAACGACTTATGCTACATAAGCTATGTGAAATTTTAAGAGGATTATTTTAGATGGGACGGCTAGGGCAGAAACTCCTGTTACACTTCTCCTGTTAAGAGCCATTCACAGTGAATCGCTTCTAAAGAAGCACACCTGTAAATCTATCACACGCAACACTGAGGATGTATTTGTGGTTCAACAGACTTAAAAGCAGGCCGGTGTGGATTCTGTGTGATCCTTGCAGGCAGGCATAGGATTTAGTGCTACGGGTGTGCAGAACTGAGCCTTCAAAGGATCTCTGTTTTCTAAAACTGGCTTTTGGTTCCTATTGCTTTTATTATTGCAACGATAAACCTGCAGGCATGTGGGCAACACAAAGTGAAATTTTAGAAACCAGAGTTGAGCTGAACAGGTTTCCAGTGTTTCAGGGTGGCACGTTCAGTTCTCCCAAAGGGTTTTGCATAGCAGTAGCAGAACAAACTCTATGAAATAAGCACACTTTTTTTAGTTAACACAGTTTGTTTAGGTTGCAGAATTCATGTGCCATAACCACCACATTGGAGTGCTAATGCAAAAGCTATCCAAGTTGACTGTCACTTATAGAATGCAATTTGCACATTGTCAGGGTGGGGAGACAGCTGCCTGTATGGCGTTAGAAACACAAGCACTGATGTGCTCAAGTCAGATCTGGCTTGCTGTTGGCTGTCCGTTCTGCTTCTACCATTATCAGCAAAGACACTGTTACATCAGTGGAAGGAAAGAACTGTCTCTTCTCAGATCTCCTCATGCAGCTGTTTGCTGGGTTGAGATTCCTCAGAATTTAGTGAGATGCAGGAAAGAAATTTCTTCTTTATTGTGCATGCATGATTATTTGTGCTCATGATGGTATCAGGACAATTATTTGTGATCAAGACTGTTTATAAAACAAATTGGAGTAGTCGTGTTTTGTTTCCAATAGGCACATGCTTTATAGCAGGACTGGATCAAACGTTGTTGTACTTTAAGTAGAACTGAGCTACCACTGCAGTGGATCACCTGTGAAGAGGGACAGCACACTCTTAACTTATGGAATCCAGCACAGAGAGATGTGGTTGCTACCTTAGATGGCTTTTTCAAAGGTTTAGATAAGCTCACGGGGCATTTAGTAGCCATGATGGCTAAATGGGCAGTATAGCTCTGAAGATCAATTGCTGGGCTCAAATGTGGGGAGGGCTGCTGCCTATCTGGCCTGCCTCAGAGTTTCCCAACAGCATCTGGGGGGCCGCTACTGGGAACATGATGCTGGTTTAGGAAGTCTCTAAGTCTAATCCTGCAGGGATGCTGTTCTTCATCCTTCTAAGATGTATTTATTTCCACCCCACCTTTTCTCCAAGGAGCTCAAGGTGGGCTCCACCAGTTTTATCCAGACAACAATACATTGACATAGGGTAGGCTCAGAGAAAATGGCTGGTCCCAGATCAGCCAGTGAGTTTCATGGCTGGGCAGGGATTTGAACCCTGGTCTCCCATGTCCTAGTCCAACACTGCTGCCAATCCACCACAGTAGGAGTTCCATGCCACCTTTCAGTGTGAAAGCCTCGCAAGGCAGCTTATGGACACAGTTAAAATATAAAGTATACATAAAATCAATTCAGTAAGGCTGCAGTCCCATGCTCACATTCTTTTGAACTCAGTAGGACTTACTTCTGAGTAGACATGTACAGGATGCACTAAGACGAGAAATTAAAGCAGCCATCTAAGTTCCCCTCCAGGTGTGCATTTGGGATGATTTGTGCTCTTAAAGGTATCAGAGTGGTCACATGTGCTCCTGAATTTTTATATATATATATATATATATATATATATATATATATATATATATATATATATAACATACAAAATTATATAACATACCACACAACTTATCACACATACATTCTTATTGGACTTCCATCAGCACCTCTGACAATCCTCCTTCTTAAACACTTCTTATGCATTTCCTAACTTAATATTGCCTTTACATCTCTTAACATATCATCTCTCCTTCTCCATTTTTACAATATTTCTAATATTATTCCTCACAGAACTTCTTGCAAACCTACAAACATCATCTGATCATCACATATACTTTTCAAATAATCCGTAAATTTACTCGTCTTCGGTGAATTTCTGGTCCCTCCGGTTTCGGATCCTTCCCGTTAATTTATCAAGTTCCGCATAGTCCATTAATTTCACACATGTGGTCCTGAATTTAAGCTGGTTTGCATCCTCAAAGTCTTTGAGATGGGTACATGGTCCGTAGCTTCCAGGAAATACCTCCCAACTTTTCATAACAGAAATGTTCCTTTGGTCATGTGCCATGCTGCCATGGCAATGTGCCACACTGAAGCCGCTTCTTTCTGACGTAAGCCTGTCCCACATGCTTCCAGCTGATGCCGTTTTTGTCGTACTGAGGGGATGTTAAGCAAGCAATCACAACCTGAATATCAAAAACTGTAAAAGTGAAAGTATAGTGCTGTCTTGGTGAATAACTCCTGCTTAAATAAAGCGGGGGAATGAAGTGGGCAACCCTCGTGTTGCGAGGGCTGGGGGAAGCTTTGCAGCTGGTGAGCCTCTTAATTTTCTTTTGGGTATTTGCATGAAAGCCGAGGGAGCCCAAATGGAGGCTCCATGTGCTCAGGCAGTGAGGGGAGGGCTGGAGGGGGGGAGGCAGAGAAAGAGAAACAATGGTGTAGGTGTGGCTGTGTTGGTAGTGGTCTCTCTCGCCTTATCCTCTTCCTTTCCCTGCAGGGGCTGAGTCAGCCCAGCTGCAGGGCACAAGGAAGGAGGGAATGAGAAGGGACTGGATTTCTTGCTGCAAAGGAAGGAGAGAGAACCGTGGCAATGGTGCTGCCAGTGCTGATGCCACAGCTGCAAGAGCCAGAAGAAAGGTCAGGGTGGCATGTCGGCATGGCATCACAGGGCAGCTTCCACTGTTGGGGGGAAAAGAGAGGGAGAGGGCAAATGGCAGGAGTGGAGGATTCAAAGGAGGCAGTGCAAAATCAAGAATGCAGAAGCCTTGAAGAGCTTTTCTGTACTGGAGGGGAGGGGAGCAGACTTATATAATAATAGTAATAACAATTTTATTATTTATACCCCACCCATCTTGCTGGGTTTCCCCAGCCACTCTGGGCAGCTCCTAACAGAATATTAAAAACACAACAAAACATCAAACGTTAAAAAGTTCCCTAAACAGGGTTGCCTTCAGATGTCTTCTAAAAGTCAGGTAGTTGTTTATTTCCTTGACATCTGAAAGGAGGGTGTTCCACAGGGAGGGCGCCACTACTGAGAAGGCCCTCCCAGTACAAATCTACAACATCCGCGTGCAAAGTGCAAAATGCTTGCTGCCGCATCCACCTGCAGTACATACAGTACCCATCTGAAGGTGCCCTAGAGCAGACTACAGTCTAGCACAGGAAGCGCAGTAAAATAATTTAAAAACCAAGACATCAGTGAAGCAACCAAGAAAACATTAAGAACTGACGGGGCACATTTAACTCGAAAGCAGTGTGAAATCACAAGGGTTACAAGGCTCATTTAAAAGCTGAAAAGGAGAGGGGGGGGGTCAAACGTGCATCCTCGGTGAGGGAGTTTGACAAGTATGGAGCCACCACTAGAAAGGCCCTGACACTGTGGGATCCATTTTACTGAGCAGAATATGTGTAAGCCAATTCTACTTGTTCAAATCCTTTCAGGCAGGGATTACTATGAAGCCGGTGGGGCATGGCTAATAGAGTCAAACAGTCTGACCTTTATGTAAAAGCTGCTTTGAGCACCATTCAATTCACAGGCAGGCTGTAAATCAAATAAGTAAGTAAGTAAGTAAGTAAGTAAGTAAGTAAGTAAATAAATAAATAAATGCCTCTTTAGGCATTTAGACTTTTCTAGTTAAAATCTGCTTTTTGTCCTGAAGCACAAAAGGCTAGGTAATATCCTTTAAAAATGTTTCAGACTTTTCTTGTTTGGTCTCCTTTGTATTAATGCGAATCATTTGGCACTTGCTGTCTTTTAAAATCCTGCTAAGTTTTCGATTTAAGAAAAAAAAAATTCTTGTGGCAGTGAGTTCCACATGATAATTTGCACAGAAAAAGTGATTCATCACGTTGCTGCCTATTTTCAGTTGACTGCCTCTCCATGCCACTGACTATTCCTTTGTTCTTGTAATCTGAGAAAGGGGGACTGCAAAAGCTTTGATCTGGCATGCCTCTGTAATTCACTACTTTATGTGCCACTCTGGGTGGTTGCTGGGAGGAGCGAATACTGTACATGCTCACTTCCATAATGAAACATAGATATGAGCTCGTTTGCCTGATTCCCTGCCGATTATGATGTGGAATCCACCCGGGACCCCACAATTCTGGAGGGCCCACAATTCTGCTCCCACACGGGGAGAGCGAGAAAGAGAAGGAGGGAGGGAGGGTGACGCTGTCGCCTGGTCTGACTTATGATCAGCTGTTACTTCCTTTTTATGTGTGTCAGTGTGGAACATATTAAAATTTCTCAGTGACGGTATGCATGGAATCCCTCTGATGCCGCACCTCTAACTTAGCAGAACAATAAAAGCAAGGTTGTAGTAAGCCTTTGAGCAGCTGGCTGTCTATATATTCTCTCTTTTTTCACATAATCTAATTCAGAATAGAATCCGGGTAGCACTGGCACTACCACTTCCAAGCTCCACCGGCTCTCGTTCTGTTTGCTGGAATTTTGTGGTGCAGCTCGCCCAATCGCGGTACGTAATCTAAATGGCAGACAATGTATTCTTTCTCACCATTTGTCCATCAAATGCTGAAGCCAGCTCATACCAATGGGACTCTGAGCCACCAGGAATTCTGCTGGATCAATATTATTTTAGAGATTTAGAGACAGACAGATGGATAGATGATAGATAGATAGATGATAGATAGATAGATAGATAGATAGATGATAGATAGATAGATAGATAGATAGATAGATAGATAGATAGATAGATGATAGATAGATAGATAGATAGATAGATGATTGATAGATAGATAGATGATAGATAGATAGATATAGATAGATAGATAGATAATAGATAGATGATAGATAGATAGATAGATAGATAGACAGATAGATAGATAGATGATAGATGATAGATGATAGATAGATATAGATAGATAGATGATAGATAGATATAGATGATAGATAGATGATAGATAGATAGATGATAGATATAGATAGATATAGGTGATAGATGATTATAGATAGATTATAGATAGATAGATGATAGATAGATCGATAGATAAATAGATAGACAGACAGACAGACAGACAGATAAGAACTGAATCATTGTTTGGGGAGTCTGCCAATAAGGTTCTCATGCTTATTAATACAGCAGAGCTATAACACACGTTGGCATGGTCTTGCAGGCAAGTTGAGGATTTGAGTTAATGTTAAGAGTCTGGTTTGGTGAAGGAAGGTCAGTCAGATCATGATAGTGACCCACATATCACTGCCACAACACTCAGGCTGGGGCTGGATGGGAGCTTCAGAGCATGCCACCCACCTTGTTAAAAGAAACAAGTTGATATCTGAGGACCTTTCATCCTTTTTCATCCAGTCCTCCCTTCAAGGAAATGACAAGTTTGACTGAATGAATGCAAAAGAAAGGATTTAATTCCTGACAAGGGTACACTGCAATGGAATTATATGGGGTTTTTGTTGGTGGGGGGACACACTGTTTTCTTTCATTATTATTATTTTCATCCTTTGTGGAATTTTCCCAGTGATCTTCTCAAGAGAAAAAGCATTGAGTGACTGCAAAACACTTGCATATCTACATATTACATACTGTCTTCTATTAGGAGCAAATCAACCATCCCTAAGGAGCAGGAGTGGGTGGCCTGGAGGGTCAGCACTGCTATATACCTGGCCTTTGGTTGGTCATGTTGGTGCTGCTTAAAGGAAGGTGGAGAAACAAAGTGGTGGCTGGTTAAAAAGGTAAAGGGACCCCTGACCATTAGGTCCAATCGCGGACGACTCTGGGGTTGCGGTGCTCATCTCGCTTTATTGGCCGAGGGAGTCGGCGTACAGCTTCCGGGTCATGTGGCCAGCATGACTAAGCTGCTTCTGGCGAACCAGAGCAGCGCATGGAAACGCCGTTTACCTTCCCGCCGGAGCGGTACCTATTTATCTACTTGCACTTTGACGTGCTTTCAAACTGCTAGGTTGGCAGGACCAGGGACCGAGCAATGGGAGCTTACCCCATTGCGGGGATTCAAACCGCTGACCTTCTGATCGGCAAGCCCTAGGCTCTGTGGTTTAACCCACAGCGCCACCCGCAAGGTTAGTGCAGTGCAAATGCACTGGAAGATCCAATCTGGTGGGAGCACGAGTGGGTTTCTGCCATGTGGACTTTGCTGCTGCCTTCTCCCTTCCACTCTACCGGCAGTGCTGCAACCAGCCAGAGATCAGGGGAGCAGCACTGCCCCACCATGCTTTCTGCTACTGCTAAATAGTGATCAAGTTTTTGAGTTCTCCAGGCTTTTTCTTCAGGCTTAAGCAAAACAGGGAAAGTGGGAGAGAGCTAGACATTATGCAGAAACCTAGAGGTCTGCAGAAAATGACAGTCTTAAGACGGAGTGCAGGACACATTAGGCAGGCTTAATTTGATTAGTCTCTGGTAGAGCGTCCTGAAATCTGGAAACAGATTTTGGGTTGCACCAAAGTCTGCTGGGATAAAGAAACAATAATGAATGTTCTCCATATATTTTTTTTAAAAAAGATTATAACATACAGCAGTTACTCAGATCCATTTCCAGCACCTGGATCCCTTGTGAGGCAGAGAACAGAAGTAAAGAGAAGTTTGGCAGTTTTTATTTTAAGCAACGTTGGAGGTTGATTTTGGGTGGCACACTAAGAGTCAACTGGGAGACCCTCCATATGGGTGTTCTGATGTGGATGTCTTCTACAACATGCTGTTGACACAATAATAGTGCATTAGTGGTGAATTTATTCTACTTTGTTAGCTGTCCAGCGATATTTCTCTATTAGTACCACATTAATGTTGTCTGGAGGGGCTATAGTGCAATGAAAGCTGAACAACAAAAACTCAGAGCATTTGTGGTATGAAAAATTATCGGTAGTTTAGCAGGAAGTTACAGGATACACACAGACTGGAAATGAAACAGTATGACTGTCCCCCCCCCCCCATGTAGCCACAAATAATTTTGAAAGGAGGATTGAGTATGATTCCTCTGATAGCATCACTGGCACAAATAATAATGAATTATTTGTAGGAACCAAAATGCAGATGGCATGTCCCATCTTCACATAGTAAAATATAATCTTCCTTCAGTTTTAAAAGTCTTCAAATAACAAAAATTGTAGGTGGTCATTTTGGTCTCTTAGGGAGAAAAGAATCCAAAAGCCACAGTGAGATTTTATCAGAACTCAAACTCTAGAATTCTACCTTCCAGCTTGTAGAGGAGTTCTGGAGATCTTGAAAGCTTGCTGTTTACTTTGCAACATGTTTGTTGGTTTCTGCATTGGTTTCTAGATCTTTTTGAATGAACCAGCATGGCTACCTACAACATTTTTTTTTTGTCTTCTGTGTCCATTCAATAATCCTCTGCCAAGCAACAGTACCCATTGCACATCACCATTTTAAGACGGCACTAGTGAAGCTTCTGAAGCTGTTGCCAGGCCAACAGGGAACAGAGGTCGGGGTAGGGGGGGGGAGAAAAGAAATGTTAACTGTGCCTTTTTCTATGGAGATGCGAAGAGGACAGTCCCTTCCACTTTGGCTTGCAAGCCAGAGCAGAACTCTTGCCCCAAATATCAGTCCAACTGACACCAGATATTTTAATTGAACTTTGTGGTCTTTCTCCTATATATCACTGTTAGGTGCAATTCCATGATTAGAGGTCTTGATGCTACTATGTCTGTTGTAAACAGTTACAATCAATCCCCGCCCCCCCCCCAGTGCAAAGCTATTATCCTGCAATGCCCACAATCAAGTTACTATCCATATATTGCTGAACTAAAAAGATCTTTCAGACAGAAAATAAAATGTATAGAAAAATATCTGGACTAGTAAGCTTCTGATAGTGCTATTTTATGCATTTTTAAACATAAATATGTCCCAATGAATTCAATAAAACTTACTCCCAGGTAAGCATGTAAAAGATTGCAGCCTGAATTGCTCTTCATTTACTTTCAAAATGCTGTCTATTCTCCTGTGTTTGAGAGGTGACATGCTTATCATATGATTATGATTACTTTTTAAATGATAGTTAATGGGTATTGTTGGATAAAATTTCATCCATGCCATCCCAAGTTCTCAAGCAACCAGTAAGGCAGTGAACTAGTTGTCTGATGACTGATGGTGCTAAGGTACAGAATAATAATTGACACTTTAGGCATACTGTGTGTATACCTGAAATTTTATTGGTTAGTAACCTCATGGAAATTCTAGGCTGGGCATTTTCATGCTGGTTCCCTGTCCAGTTGCAGAGCTGATAGGGACATTGTGGAACCAGCATAGACCATGCAGTCTCTAGAGTCTCCATCCCACTATTGGCAATATGGTCTCTGGGTGTGAAAAAATGACCAACTGACAGCAGAGGCATGAGCCATATGGATGTTCTCCAAGGCGAGTAGAATCTCTGGGGGAGGGTCCCAACCAACAAGGTATCCCCCTCTCCCCATTTCTTTGCTGATAAGCACAAAGGACTCTCTTAATTCCTCGCCAGTGGAGAAGTAAACAACAGGCATTTCAGATGTAAACCTTTCTTTTACACCAAAAAATCTATAAAACTAGAGCAAATGGTTTTTAGAAAATGTTTTGAATTTAAGACCATTTTCAGCTGCTCACTCAGAGGAAAAGAGGCTAAAGTGATAGCAAATTACATAGCAGAACTGGCTTCCAGAAAATTACAGTGAAATCTTACTCTCCGACATCATCCTCAAAATGACGGGGTTATGCTGGAGAACTGACTACACAGGTGGATTCTGTCTTTGTATTGGAAGTACTCGACAGTTAAGAGGGGGCGTCATCGAGGACATAAGGGCCAGAAGTTAACAGACCCACCCTTAACTTTTGGACAATCTGACTACGGTGCCTCCTTGCTCTCGTCCAGAATGCTGTTTATATAACACTGGATTAGCGTGTGTGAATGGCAGGCCAAAGCTTCAACAGAAGTAGATCACGTTAGTTCTGCTGCAGCCAGAGTTACTCTTGTCCTTTATGTCAGGCAGGATCTAGCCCCGAATGTTTAAATTTGGTATCCATACAAAACCGTGCTGGGTGGGGTGCAATTATTTCAGTTTGTTTGGAATTGTCTTTTATGTGGCTTCAGTTCTCTATTTTCACCTCTTTCCCTCTGAGTGGATCACAGCTGCTTTATGACTTCATCCGGCATTTTTAAGTTGGACAACAATGCAGTTGCGAGGGTTTCAAATGCACTCGCAACACTGTCTGCCTGCCCAGTCATCAGCCGAGCACAAATGCTTAAATAAGGAAGCATGAAGAAGGGGGGGGGGGAAACAATCCCACTGCAGGAATATTTATTTACCGACAAAGGGCAAGACCTACTGGGCACTTCTTCTCTCTGTGCCACATGGAAACAAAGGGGAGATGAGCCAAAGCACACTTTTTCTCTTGCTAAGTCCCTTTCACACTACTGTGCCAGAGAACGGTTGTTCTGTTTAAAGCAGCATTAGGGTGGAGCAATGTTGAATGTTGCATTAAATGAGGGCTTGATAGACTACAAGGAAAAATGCAAGAGGAAATCGTTGTCGTAATTTAAATTTTGGCGATCGAGAGGACATAGCACTTAGCAAATATCCAATATCAATATAATGGCATGAACATTAGCAGAAGAGAAAATACTCAGTGCCGACCCCTGATGTTCTTTATCTAGCAGTTTTTCAAGCACACCCCTCTAATTTCCATCTGATGTTCTCTTTCAGGCATACATACGGAACGGTGCCTAGTGCAGCCAAACCTTGCATGTGTTTCATATGAAAACTTTTCTCTAGTTTTTGGATATTCGGTAACAATGACTTAACCTCTTTTATGTGCTGATTAAGTTTCATTTTGCATGGAGGACTGCAATAAAAGTTATGGCTTCACAAAGAGGTGGTTAGAAAAATGGTTCCACGTGGTGGCAGCTTGCATCGGAATTGCCCCAAAGAGAACACAGGTCAGGGCTTGGTCAGAAAGCACATTATGCTTTGCGCACTGGCTGGAGGCTCCAGATCAGATTCCTATAAGGCAGAAAGTGGGGAACCTTTTCCAGCCTGGGGCCAAATTTCCTCCTGGTCAATCTTCTGTGGCCCACATGTCAATAGCAAGGGGGCAAGAGGCAGAAGTTTGTGGAGATGTGAGTCTCACCTTTGCACATCAGGCTATATTCCACCCATGCAAAAGTTAAAGGTTTCTGACTTTTGCCACACACTTCTTTTTCCTGTATCCAGGCCAACAAGAGACATTGTCACAATTCAATGACATACCGTCTCCCTGCCAGGCAAAGACAGCAAGCACCAGTAAGCACCAGCAACATGTGTCTGGAAGCTGGGAAAGCAAGGCTTCATGTTCCTAGATCCCCTTGTTTACAGCCATGTACACACACCCATGTACACACACACATCCTAAATCCACAGTTACCAGGAAGGAACATGGCCCTCAGACATGTTCCTGTGTCTGCCTAATTTCCCCTGTAGCTAGTAGCACTAGCCCTCAGCTGCTGTTTTTATTTACTCATTCTGCTGGTGGTTTTATTATTGCATTATATTGCACCACAAGATGTGCTGGGAGGGAGTTGTTCTGAAAGGCAAGGTATAAATCAAACCAGGAAATAGCATTGATATAGCACTATAGCGTGTTCAAACCACTTCAGATACATTACCTTGTTGAACTCCTTACAATCACCCTGTTGTTGTAGATCTCCTCCCTCGCCACTGATATTGTATGTGTGTGAGAGAGTGTAGAGGCTAAGGGAGAGTATTGTGCTTAGGCCTACCTAGTGGTTTCATGGCAAAAGGAAGCAGAGTGCTTGGAGTGGCTCATGAAGAGAGTCTGCAAGAGGTCCATTTGCTTGTGGTTCTCCAGCAGGCACCATTCCATGCACACAGGTCACACCGGGATTAGCGGGAAGGGACTTGCTCCGAGCAGAGAGTCTGCCTCGTGCAGGGCTGCCATTTGCTTGCACAGCTAGCAGCTCCTTGAATTTTATGCCTATTATTAGATCTAAACCTGGCATCAGGTTGGCAGGCTTCACAGCAAGAGCAACAAATCAATCAAGCAAACAAGCAGAAACTCTTCCAAATAAAACTCCAGCTCCGGAGATGGGAGGGCTGCGCTGGAAGCAAAATAGGAAGTTGCGTTGCCCCCAGGGCGTCTCGCCCACTACGGACCGTAACACGTTTAACTATTAAGTGTGTTTTACTCATTCGTCCTATATTCTGAAGTGAGTAGTCAGTTTTGTCCCCCAGTCCACCCTATGGAGCCAAGCCCAAGCAGATGCTTGACAGTGTTTCTGTAGAATAAAGAAGGCATGTGTCCTGCATGACAGAGGACAATTCTCTATTTGAAGGGCCTTCCATCCTAAGCCCACTTTAAAGCTAAACAGGAAGGTAGAGAAGAGACCTTGAAGTTGCCTACTAGATAGATAGGAAACTGAGAAGGTACAAAAGTCACCTGGTCGCCATCTTCCTCACTATGGTGGGATGTATTGTGTGTTTCTATTTAAATTAATGTGATCATTTCTAAATGATCACCTACTCATCAAAATCAGCACACACACATTTCATGCACATCTGTGCCCCTGTTTTAAAATGTTGTGCGAGTGGCCCTCCTACTGTAGGACATTGAGCTTTCTATCTTCCTCTGGTGCTACGATATGGCAGCCTGCATATGCAGATAACTATTGAGCGGTTTCCGTAGGATTGTGGTATAGCCTCACCTGCAACTGTTGCACAGGGCACACCCTAAAAAGTCTGGTAGTTCATGCTAAGCATCAGCCCTCCAGTACCTTACCTAGGAGAATCCACCAGCTTGTTCTTCCCCACATCCACAGCTGACCTGGGAAACAGAGGTAGAGCTTTGGCCTGGGTGAGCAGCCAGATGCCTGGCATAAAAACTGCCCAGCTGTGTTGGCAATAGACACCCAGCAGCACAGCGGCATGTCTAGTGAAGTGGCAGCTTGGCAGAGTGGGTGGGGAAGGTTATGGCAGGCCTCCATGGGAACCGCTCCTCACCCTGTTCTTGCAGGGCCTGCAATTGTAACTTCCACTTTCCCACCACATTTCTTGTAAATGTATGTAATCATTTTTATTGCAGTTTCTGTAATTTTGGCCTCTTTTTCGTAGCAGCTTATTTGGAGCTAGTACTTCAAGGACCACCACAGAGTTGAAAGGAGGCTCTGTAGGATTCTCTGCTCAACCCTGCAGCCTCCTCCATCAGCCCATGCAGTCGCTGGCTTTTCTAAGTGCCACCGTGCAAGTCACCCCTGCCAGTTCACCACCAAGAAAGGCTTGTTCTCCAGTAGTGTTGGGTAGGGATGGGAGACGGGAGTAATTTGATTCTGTTCACCTCTAAAGGTGAAGCTTTCTAATCTGACACTTCCAGAACGAAAAGAACTGAGCTGTCCTTCCAAAATTTGTGTTTATCTGAATTTTGCAATGCCACTCTTCATCCAAGTACAGTGGTACTTCGAGTTACAAACTTTGCCTCAGGATGAGAACGGAAATCACACACCAGCGGCACGGCAGCAGTGGGAGGCCTCATTAGCAAAAGCGCGCCTCAGGTTAAGAATGGTTTTGGGTTAAGAACGGACCTCTGGAATGAATTAAGTTCATAACCCGGGGTAGCACTGTAATGTAATGCCTAGAGGAAGATAAAATGTACATATAAATGCAAATATTGGTGAGAATAGCATGCAAAAATAAATTATGTTAGCGGAGATTGTTTTATAAGAAAGTGTTTGTTAGACAAAGGTGCACGTGTTAGGAGAAATTATTACAAATACGCTGGTGAATTTTCACAAGGCTTTTTTTTTTTTGCAAACTGATTTGGAAATGTGAAGAAACAGGAGAGAGAGAGAGAGAGAGAGAGAGAGAGAGAGAGAGAGAGAGAGAGAAACTGAAATCAAAATTGACAGATTTTCCCCTGGTAGTAGAAAGCAGCCTCTGGGTGGGTGTGCCGCCACATGGCTCAGCAGTCCATTGGACAGAGCAGATGAACAATAACACAAGTAGGTCTTAGGAAAGACATGGAGAAACCTGTTCTCAAGCTAAACTAAACATGGTCTATTGCCATATAGTTTGCCCCTGCAGGCAGGTTTTTCCATTCACAAATCGTGTTGGAGTAAGTGAACTCAGATTGAGAATATGGTGGGGAGGGATAGGGGAGGCCACTTGGGAGGCTGGATCCAGCCTGCAGACTGTGGGCTAATTACCTGGGGTTATGTCCTTTAGCTTGCTTGCCAACAAGAGGCATGTCACTGTTCAAATTGCCTACCTGGAGCAACAGCTAGTGGTTGGAACAGGGGAGCAGCCTTCTATGTCCTTCAGTAGGAATTCAGTGGCCAGCCCAGTCCTACCGTTGGGCAGAGTGAGGAAGCCTCCACATGCAGCTGTTTTGGGGTTATGAAAGAGCAGCAAATGGCTTTTTAATTCATGATTTCTGTGTTCTGAATTTATGATTCTTTCATTTTTGGTTACTGTACTCCACATTTATGATTCTTAAAATTTATAGTTATTGTATTTTAAATTTATGATCCTTTAATTTAGGGTTATTTAATTTAATTTATGGGTTTTGTACTTAACGGGTATTATTTCATTTCATTTCTGTTTATTGTATTTTGACAGCTAAGGAAGGGGAGAGGGAGAGGTGCTTGCGAGGTTTTCTGCGCCAGATGCCAAAATAACTTGGCTGCCTTTGGCCTTTATGCACCTAGACATGTGGGAAGCAGCAAAATGTCTTTGGCCAGACCTGCTCACTGATTAAAATTATTTCTTCTTCTCATATTGGTTGGTTGGACTTGACTGACATATCTTATATGCTTCTTGAAAATGAATTGGGTAGGTTTATTGGTGGGGCTGAAGTTGCAAGATCTGCAGCTGTTGCTATTTTATCAGGTGGCTCATCTATATATTTCACCTTCTCTGTCAGCTTGTTTCTGTGTACCAATTGCTGGGAACTGTAGGTGGGCAGAGTGCTCTGGCACTTATGTCCTGCTTGTATGCTGCTCACAGACACTGGGTTAGCTGGACTAAATGAGCTATTGGCCTGATCTAGTGGTGGTCTTCTTATGTTCTTATGTACATGTTATAAAACATATATAAAACAACTCTTGGTGTATAAAGAGAAAGTACAACAGGACATCTATTCTTTCAGTGTCAAGAGCTTCAGATTTTAAAGCACCAGTTATCTCGAGCAGGAATATCGGGAGGTTTTAAAGAATATATGTTTCTAGCCCTCATCATTTGATGAAATACCACCACTGATACTTCATATCAGGGGTGGGAAACTGGGGGCCCAATTTTTATTTTTATTTTTTAATTTCTATACCGCTTTATATTTTTAATAAAAGTCTCAAAGAGGTTTAAAGCATATTAAATCAATAAAACAATAAAACAATAGCCAGGCGATGTTCCTCCGACCTCAAGAGGAGCCTCTTCAGTAGGGCTGGGTGAGTCTGGGCCTCGCCCAGGTGGAAAATGCCTTGCAGGGAGCGGCCTCCACACCTCACAGCCCTTTGCATCTCTCTATCTGATCCTCACACGATATCCCCCATTGAACCTGCTTGGTACACTCCTTGAGAGCTTCTGCCTAGCTGGAATGTGTTTTTGAACTGTGATAATGCCGCTTACATGCCTGGGTAGAGGATGGAGAGATGGATAGACGTGTGTCTGTGTGTAGAAACCTCTGGCCTCCGTAGTGCTGGAATGTACCCTACTGTGCAAAATCAGAGTCACATCCATCACCAATAAATTTGGCCCTCAGGCTGATAAAGGTCCCCAACCTTTGGTGTGCTATGTGATTCAATCCTAGTGTGACTTAAAGCAAATGCATGTGGCTTTGGGGGTTATTTGCTGGAGCTTCTTGGGATTTATTTATTTTGGCTTAATGCAAGTAAATAAACATTTCTGTACAGGTGAACAAATTTAACATAGTCAAGTCGGCTCCCATCTCTTTCTTCGAGATGGAAAAACCTGACTCTTATAATGTGCCCTCCGTATGGTCACAGAACCTCCTATTAGTAAAATCTCATTCAGATTTGTTTTAGATCAGGATTTGTGAAACATGGGTGCCCTCTTACTTATGAAGGCAAGAACTTTCCCCCCTAGCTGCAGACACTCACCCTCAAACACATGTGTGTGTGCTCACGCACCCTTTGTGGATGTGTAGGTAAGATCTCTTTGCTAGCAGCAAGACTGCACAATTATTTTCACATATGTTCCATGCATCTCAGATCATTTTAGTGGACACAGCTGTGTCCAGAGCACAAAAAAGCAAGTCTATCATTGGGGCAACCACTGATTAGAATGCCTGAACAGATCACTGGAGAGAGGGATGAGCCCAGTGAATTAATTTTCATTTCTGCTTTGAGCCAACATTTCCATCTTTAATGTAACTCTCTTTAATCCTCTGGAACACACCTTTCAATTTTTCATGCGAATCCTCAGGCCTTTTAATGTTCAGAAATCCTCAGGTGCCTTGCTAAATAATTGACATTGAACGGAATCGACTGGAGACTTCATTGCATAAAAACATTTTCTGCAATATTAAATGTCCTTATTATTAAAACATTGATAGAAGAGGCTTTCAGCCTTGCGAGGCTTTGACCTCTTCTTCCACCACACCTACAATGGGATGATGTTTGCTCAGTAAGTTTTTCTTGGCCGAGACCGGTCTTTTGAGCTTTATTATTATTTATGCCTAGTTCACTCTAGAGGCCATTTTGTTGTTTTTTTCAGGATCTTAATTTATTTATTTTCTATCCCAGCAGCCATGCAGGAGATGTTCTGATGGATTATGCCCTCCACAAATGCCTAACTCAAAACCAGCAATGACAAGCCAGAGACTTAGCACAGAGCTCTCATTTTCCTCGAAAGGGACTGGGCCTCAGTCTTTAGAGTGCTTCTGATGCTCTGCCTCCCTCTACTGTATTTCCCGAGAAGTTCTCCAACGATGGGAAATCATGTATTAGCCGCTTCCATTTCCATGCTGTCCCTTCTGGCAATAATGGGAGACACAGACAGTAAAACAGACAGTACTTTCATGATCGATTCAGACCCAGACCGCTGCATGAGGCACCATTATGTGGATTCCATCAGCCACCCTTTGTACAAGTGCAGTTCAAAGGTAAGTGCTATCTTAAACTTCTCAACCTTTCTTACATGCAGGTACCATAAAAAAACCCAACAACGTAAGGGAGGACAATGTGTTGTGTACACGTGTAGTATTTGAAGCACACAGAAGCTGATTTTTCACAGTGCAGTTTTGCACATGCTGATTCGCAATTGTACACTAGACAGCATCTTAAAAAGTAGAGACATCACCTTGCCAACAAAGGTCCATATAGTTAAAGCTATGGTTTTCCCAGTAGTGATGTATGGAAGTGAGAGCTGGACCATAAAGAAGGCTGATCGCCGAAGAATTGATGCTTTTGAATTATGGTGCTGGAGGAGACTCTTGAGAGTCCCATGGACTGCAAGAAGATCAAACGTATCCATTCTTAAGGAAATCAGCCCTGAGTGCTCACTGGAAGGACAGGTCGTGAAGCTGAGGCTCCAATACTTTGGCCACCTCATGAGAAGAGAAGACTCCCTGGAAAAGACCCTGATGTTGGGGAAGATGGAGGGCACAAGGAGAAGGGGACGACAGAGGATGAGATGGTTGGATGGTGTTCTTGAAGCTACCAGCATGAGTTTGATCAAACTGCGGGAGACAGTGGAGGACAGAAGTGCCTGGCGTGCTCTGGTCCATGGGGTCACAAAGAGTCGGACACGACTAAACGACTAAACAACAACAAATGTGTGATGACATTATCTAAAGTGGCAGCTGCTATTCATGTTGTCTGTGCAATGGTGTTATCTACTCCCCTCCCCTCAAACAGTGTGTATATAATTCTCTCTCTCTCTCTCTCTCTCTCTCTCTCTCTCTCTCTCTCTGTGTGTGTGTGTGTGTGTGTGTGTGTCAGTAGTTTGAAAGAGAGGGGTTGGAAACTGGTGTGTTGAAATATTATTTTTATTATTTACTATGCATTAAGTTTATATGCTGCCCTTCATCCAAAGATCTCAGGATGGCTCACAAGATACAAATACAGGATAAAAGCACAAAATAAATAGTTCAACCTCAGGGCCAGGTCTACCATTAGGCAGAGTGAGGCAGCCAACTCAAGCAGCCAGTTTTGGAAGTCATTTTTTACTGCCAAGGAGGAAGAAAGGCATTTGTAGGATGTTCTGCCTCAGGTGCTAAAGTAACTTGGCTGACTTTGTGTTCTGTGAATTTTGACTTGTGGGTGGAGGGGAAGGCACCATTTGCTCCTCCACATCAGGCGGCAAAATGTCTTGAGCTGCCCTGGTAAACCTGTCTTTATATTCCTAAACTTTTTTTTTTTTAAATCATATTCAATTCCAGTATCGCATATGCAGTGTTTCTCAGACTTGGGTCTCCAGCTATTGTTGGAGTGCAACTCCCACCATCCCTAGCTAGGAGCTTAGTGAGCATAGGACTGTAGCCTCAGTGAACTTCTCCAGCCATGACTGGTTGCATTTGAATTAAGGGAAATATGACATCTAATCCTTTGAAAAATAAATGAATTAATAAAGCTGATACCTCCGAATACCAGACTGAAAATCAAATGGACATCCAGAAAACTGATGGTGTAATTCGCCCTTTCCTAACCTTTCAGGTGCTCCTGTCATACCCAATCAGCATGGCCAATGGTCAAGAATGATGGTCAAACATCATCATGAGTGCCATTGCTTTCCCATGCCTAGTGTAACTGATCACTCATGCAAAGAACACTTATTCTGAAGGAGAAGCAGAGGAGATGATGTCAGTACAACTATGTGTTTGTGAAGTTCCAAGGAGATTCTTAAGAAGTCCGACTTTTATTTTTAAACGAAAAGGGCTGATTCCAGGACAGATCATAGAGATTTTCGCTTCTGGAGTGAAATATTGAAAAGATGCCTCTCACAAGGGGCTGAGCTGTCGTTTTTTTACTTCCCACCCTTTGCACTGCAGACCTATGTGCCATATCTCAAAGTCTCCTCAGTTTCAAAAGCAATTTGCCACGAGGTCTGAACTGTTGTTCAGTGTTTGAAAGTAGTCACACTGTTCTTTGGAGGCAGGAAAACCATCACTCTTTCTGGAAACTTGTCTGAAGTAACTGCCCCATGACGATGCCAGTTCTGTCTGATTCATGTGATATAATTTTTGATACACCTGCTTGAAGAAATTTATGAATTGGCCAATTGCAAATCTAGTCAGCTCAACTTCCCTTGAGTGAGGTGGCAATTTTTCCAACCACTCCAGTCACAGAAATTGTTGCTGACATATTTTTGATCTGTCAGTTCATATATATTAAGTTTCTCCACATGAGCACATTCCTAGAGAAGGCATGGACTGCCTGCAGGGACACAAAATAGATTATGTGAATTGGCACTCAGCCTTTATGGCTGCAGAGTTGCGTTAGAAAATGTGACAGCAAGAAATGCTCTGAAAGGTACATTTATAAATTGAAAAATATACCATTTAAAAATATTAACATGTTCACCAGCTGCAATCAGAAATCTACCAGAGTGCAAGCAAGCAAATACGTACAGCTAAAATAGGGAAATTAGCCACACTCATCCGGATTATATTTTCTTGTGTGCTGATTGAGTTGCTGCATTCACTGAAAAGACACAATGTAGGCTGGGGAGATTGTTTTGTATTGTGTGGAAATTTTCCTGACTCAGCTCAGTGTTCAGGACTGTCATTGTCATTCAGGTTGTTTTAAAGTACTTCATCTAGTCATTCCCTTCTCAGCCAGACAACTTCATTTGTTACAGACTTCCTGATATGTTTCATATTATTAATGTATTAAGGGGAAAGTGTGACTGACCGTGTAGACAGTCTTTCCTTCAAGGTGGTGGTGCTACCACCATATTTTAACGCAGAACTTCCATAATGAGTGGAAAGTCCAGAGGTTTCCTCATCACCATCAGAAATTTCTGTAGCCCTCCTGCCAAGTCCATATGATTTTTAGTGTCTGTGAATTATTAGCAAGAAGAAGAAGAAGAAGAAGAAGAAGAAGAAGAAGAAGAAGAAGAAGAAGAAGAAAGAACAATACCTCAAGAAGAGTTTTCAAAAATCAAAATTTATAGAAAATGAAAATGTCCCTAGAAAATTGTCAACGCATTTCAGTAGGGCACAAGAATACAATTTCCCTCTTACAATATTCATATTATTCTTATTATTACAGGAAAACTGTAATATTGTACACTTGAGGAAAGTTTTTTACCACAATGTATCAGACATTTTCTAAAGACATTTTACTATTTAATACATTTCAAAATTTCAATACAATTTGAATCCTTGACCCCCTTTTGGCCTCCCCCTTTTTGCTAATATTAGTATATATTGCTAATATTGGTATATATTTCATATATTCAAGACAATGTCCCCCAAAATAAAAATCAGTGTGCTTTTGTTGTTATTTTGCAGACTTCATCACAATGAGACAAAAAGGTGCTATTGAGAAATAATCCCTTGTGGATTGAAAGTGGGGCAGTGGGGTGGAATGGCCCTTCTGTAATTGGGGATGGGCCATAGCTCAGTGGTAGAACATCAGCTTTGCATACAGAAGGTCCCAAGTTAAATCCCTGATAGCTTCAAGTCAGGGTAGGAGAAGACCCTGGTCTGAAACCCTGCAGAGTCACTGCCAGTCATTGTAGACACCACTGAACTAGGTGAACCAATGTCTGATTCGGTATAACACAGCTTCTTATATTCTTAATTACATTCAGTTGGTAGCAAAATTGAGGTAAAAACACACCACTTGCCTTTCTTAAGGGATATGAAATTCATTTGTGTCCACACACGTCCTCCTTCCATGACAGCTTCAGATCCAGTTTTCTTTTGATCCAAATGCAGTAGATGTGGTTTACATATGGTTTCAAGTTGTCAGGGGTTCAGGAGCAGAAGGGACGGATGGAGAGGAATCGGAGGGAGAAGTTAGCGACGATAGCCGACCAAGGTCCCTAAGTCTCTCCAGCGAATCGGAGGATTCACAGAAAGGGGCTCCCGTGGGCAGAGCTGGGGGGTTGCCAAGAGGGGCACCTCAGGAAGGAGGGACCAGAGGGGATTCAGAGAGCAGCAGCTGGAGATCCGGACCAGCTACGCCACCAGAGAGCAGCAGGGGGGAGGAGTTCCAGGCACCAGCGACAGGCAGCTCTCCGGCAGCAGCCACGCCTGCGTCGGAGAGCGAGGAAACGGTAGAGAGGAGGGTCGGAGACAGCGCGCGCGCGCCAAGTTCAAATGTAACAGAGGGAGGCGCAATGAGCAGCCCGGAAAGGGAGCCAGGTCCTAAAGCCCGCCGAAGGGAGGGGGAGGAATCCGAAGGGTCCGCATCCGAGGCATCCAGGAAGGAAGGAACCCCGGGGGGTGGTAGGACCCAGAGGCGAAAGGAGAGACGCAAAAGGTGGAGCAAGGCTAGGGTCTTGAACTGGTGTACAGGAGGCGGAGATTCAGATGGGACTTCGCCGATCTAGGGAATAGACGTAGAGACGCACGCTAAGATTTGGAAATGGAAACTATACTTCAATAAAGACTTTATACCGTTCTACCGGCTAGCGTTGGTCCTTTGTGAGCCGGGACCTAGAGGCAGTCTCTGACAGTAAGTCCCATCTCATAAAGTTTTCATCAGTTCTCTTTGACTCAAGCGGCGTGTGGGGAGCGAAGCAGGGAGGAAAGAGGACTGGTGCCTTGGGAGCTCACAAGAGTCAAGCGACATGTCTACTGAAGAGCAAATTGCTTCCCTGCAAGAAGCGGTAACGCAGCTCAGCGCAGAGATACTCGCCTCCAGGAAAAGAGAGGATGAAGCGGCTGCTGCATGCCGAGATCTCCAAGCCAGGTTGGACGTGCTTACTAAGCAGGCACAAACGGGGTCCAGATCCGAGGGGATCGGGTTGGGGAGGAGAGGAGGCAGCATTGTATCTCACTTCGATGGGAATTTACAGCAGTACCCCAATTTCCGAGCAGACGTGCAGTTTGCGCTGAAACTGCTGGAAAAAGAGTTTAGAGATGAGCAGGAAAAAGTGGGGTTTATCTTGTCTCATTTGCATGGAGACGCGAAAGCATGTCTGCGCAATCTGTGGAGAGATATGGACCCAGCGCTCCAGAGTTCAGCTGCATTCATTAAAGCGATGGATTCTTGCTTTCTATCGAAAATAGACATTGACATTGCCCGTAAGGACATATTTGGGCTGAGACAAGGGAAAGCCAGCGTGAGGCAGTATCACTCCCGCTTTTTTGCATTGGTCAATGCCTTGGGGTGGGACAAGGATTCCCCCCCCGTTAGAGATCTTTATTGGGAAGGATTGAACCCCCAAATCAAGGATGAGATAGCGCGGGGGGAGAGACCCAAAAGCACCCAGGAAGTGGTGGACAGATCGCTCGCAGTGGGGGTGAGGCTGGAGGACCGCCCATGGGACAGAGAAGAAGGGCGTTGGGGACGCACACCAGCCAGAGCGCCCTCCCTCTTGCCCAGGGATGTCGCGCGTGCGCAATCAACGCCTCCGCAAGCAGGGGGGGAGGAGCCAATGGAGATCGGCGGTGCTAGAGCTCAATCAGCCACCAGAGCCTTAACACCGGGAGCAGTCAAAACAAAGCAGCCTAGAGGGAACAGGAAGTGTTACATCTGTGAAAGTCCTAAGCACATGGCGAAAGAGTGTCCCCAGAGGCTCCACAAGCACACTGCAGCTTCAATGACAGTAATGGGAGCAACTCAGCAAAGTGAACCACAGCAGGGAAACGAAGGAGTCTGGCTGGAAACAGAAGCACTGGGGGCCAGCCAGGCGAGTCAGTAAAGAAGTCCCCAGAGATTTTGAAGCCCACGGATCCCCTCCCGCCCAAACCAGTGGTGCAGCTCACCGCATCGCTCCAGCTGCCCAGTGGTCTCACTTTAGAAGTGCCGATTACGATTGACTCTGGCAGTAATGCGGACTTTATCGCACTGGAATTCCTTCAACAACACAACATAGCGCTACTGCCAGCCACACTGCCCCTGAACGTTGTCACAGTGGATGGCAGGGAACTGCTAGGGGGGCAGGTGGTACAGCAGACACCACCTATGGTGATGCAAATTGGGAATCACCGAGAAATAATCAGCTTCAACGTCACCCAATTGTCGGACACGCCAGTAGTTCTGGGAATGAGTTGGCTACACAGGCACAGCCCAGCATTGGCATGGTACCAACGCCAACTGACTTTTGGCTCCTCCTACTGTGCGGAACACTGCATTCTGCCTAGACCAGAAGGGGAGGAGGATGACCCACAGTTACATTTGGGCACGCTGCAAGCAGTACCTCTCAAGTATTCTGAATTTTTGGAGGTGTTCTGCGAGAAGGAAGCGGACAAGCTACCCCCCCACAGACCCTATGACTGCAAGATTGATCTCCTGCCGGGGGCGACGCTGCCAACAGGGAAACTGTATTCCATGTCTGAGGATGAACTGCAGGAACTTAGGGAGTTCATAGACCACAATTTGAAGCGCGGGTTCATCCGGGAGTCGAAAGCTGTAGGGGGCAGCCCAGTATTCTTTGTGAAGAAGCGAGACACGCCCCAGAAGAGGCTTGTAGTGGACTTTCGAATTTTGAACTCGAAAACCAAGCCCTCGTCCTTCCCCATGCCCAAAATAGACGACCTGCTCGCGACGGTAAGGAAAGGACGCGTTTTCACCAAGTTGGATCTGCGAGGCGCGTACAACCTGATTCGTGTGCGGGAGGGCGACGAGTGGAAGACGGCCATGTTCACACCACTGGGCACCTACGAATACAGAGTTATGCCCTTCGGATTACAAAATGGCTCTCACTGTTTTCAAGCCTTTATGCATCACGTGTTGGCGGGACTCCTTTACAAGAAGTGCGTATGCTTCCTGGACGACATCCTGATATTTTCTGAGTCGCGAGAGGCGCACGAGAGGGATGTCAGGGAAGTTCTGCAGAGACTAAAGGAGCACAGGCTGTACGCCAAGCTGGAGAAGTGCCAGTTCGACGTGACGGAGGTGGATTTCCTGGGCTATAAACTGTCGGACAAGGGGCTCGCCATGGACAGCGCCAAGGTTCGCTCAGTATTGGACTGGAAAAGCCCGCGCAATCGGAAGGAAGTCCAGCGGTTTGTCGGCTTTGCCAACTTTTATCGCAAGTTCATCAAGGGGTTCGCTATGCAAACGGCGGCCATCACCGACACGCTCAGCTCCAAGAAGAAGAAGTTTCTCTGGACGGAGGAAGCGGAGCAGTCCTTTCAGAAACTCAAGCGTCTCTTCGCGTCCGAGGAGCAGCTGCTGCATGTGAATCCCAGCAGACCAATGAGGGTGGAGACAGACGCCTCAGACAGAGCCGTGGGAGCTGTACTGTTGCAACAAGACCAGCAGGGGGACTGGAGGCCGTGCGCCTTCTACTCAAGGAAGCTCAGCAAGTCGGAGCAGAATTACACCATCTGGGACAGGGAGTTGCTAGCCATCCATGCAGCGTTCAAGGCGTGGCGGCACTTCCTTATCGGAGCCAGACACACAGTGCAGGTCCGCACGGACCACAAGAATCTAGAGTACTGGCGCACGGCGAGGTTCCTGAATCAGAGGCACATTAGATGGGCAGAGTTCTTCGCGGACTTCGACTTCAAGATAGAGTACATCCCGGGTGACAACAACATCATGGCGGATGCCTTGTCCAGAAAGCCGCAATACCTCGAGGAGGAGGCACCGTCGGCAGCCAAGCACATTTTCGCACCGGAAGCGTGGGCTTGCGCTTCGGCGACCGTGGATCTGGACGCCGTACGTCGAGCGTTGCAGGAGGACCCCTTCGCGCAAGCCAAGATGGAGGAGGTGCACAAGGGCACGGTGAAGGACGACGAGTTCCAGATCAGAGACGGGTTGCTCATCCGCAAGGGAGCACTCTACGTGCCGGGGAATGACCTCCGCGCGAGGGTGCTGCAGCAGCTACACGACGCCCCCACTGCCGGGCACTTTGGCAGAGAAAAGACTGTAGAACTAGTGACCAGAGACTTTTGGTGGCCCAAGATGCGGGGGGAAGTAGCGGATTACGTCTCGAGATGCGACACCTGCCAAAGAGCCAAGTCAGTGCACAAACCGCCGGCGGGATTGCTGGAACCGTTGCAGACGCCGTCTGAGCCGTGGGAACGGGTGGCCCTGGACTTTGTCACGGATCTGCCCAGTTCGAGGGGAAAGACGGCAGTGCTTGTGGTGGTGGACATGTTTACCAAGATGGCACACTTCATCCCGTGTGCGAAGGTGCCCACGGCAGAACAGACCGCCAGGCTGTTCATAGACCACGTGTTTAAGGTCCACGGTCTGCCACGATCTATTCTATCCGACCGGGGGCGGCAGTTCATCTCGAACTTCTGGCAAAAGTTGATGGGCATCCTGAACGTCAAGATCAATCTAGCGTCGGCGAGACACCCGCAGACCAACGGACAAGCGGAGAGGGTCAACGCCATCATGCAGCAGTACCTGAGATGCTACGCCAATCAGCAGCCTAACACGTGGGTGGACTACCTGCCCCTCGCAGAGTTCGCTTACAACAATACGAAGCACGTGTCGACGGGGGTGACGCCGTTCTTCGCCAACAACGGGAGGCATCCCAGAACCTTCCCAGGTTTAGAGAGAGTGGGGGAGGGGGAGCCGCAGGCAGCGGAAGACTTAGCGTCAGAGTTGCAGGAAGTCCACGAACAGCTTAGGAGGCAGTTGGAACTGGCCAAGCACGCATACAAACTGCAGGCTGACAGACACAGGAGAGTAGGGGAAGACATACAGGTGGGAGACTGGGTCTGGTTAGCAGCGCAAGCAGTGCCGACCAAATCGTTGGCCAAGAAGAAGCTAGGGCATAAGCAGCTAGGGCCTTACCAAGTCCAGGCACAGGTCAATCCAGTGGCCTTCCGGTTAGCGCTTCCGGAGGGTTCCAGAATGCATCCGGTGTTCCATAGATCGGTGCTCACGCCCTACAAAGCACCGCATAGATTTCAGGAGCCAGGCACAGCACCAGATCCGCCCAGAGAAGGACCCAGGGAAGGGGGGTCGCCAAGAGGGGAGCGCATCAACGAAGCCACAGAGATTTTAGACTCGAGATGGGGGGAAGAGGGAGTAGAATACCTTCTTGCCAGAGAGGATACCCCGGCCAGCGCCAACAGTTGGGTGCCGGGCTATGCCTTGGACGAGCCTCTTCTCAAGGAAGAGTTCCATGCCATTTTCCCACACAGGCCCATGCCAGCCGAGTATTTCGACGACTGGCTCTTCACACCCACACTTTCAGGCAGCACGTTCCTGGGGTTCGACTCGGACGAGGAGACGGCACCACACATACGCTCTCCGGAGGGTTCAACCTCG
Organism: Podarcis filfolensis; assembly: GCF_964270895.1. NCBI lineage: Eukaryota > Metazoa > Chordata > Lepidosauria > Squamata > Lacertidae > Podarcis > Podarcis filfolensis. The sequence continues at coordinate 48,020,863 of NC_139607.1, read as the reverse complement.
GGTTCTGCCTCAGACCGCTCCTATTGGTGGGATACTCAACCAGAGGAGCAGTGGCGCAGGAAGTGGCTGGGGGGTCCCTGGCAGGCATCACCCTCGGAGGGGAACGGGGGAGAGATGGACATGGACGTGTTGGGGGAGGACGTGGGATTTGAACACGAAGGCAGGGAGATGGAAGCAGAGGAGATCGACGTCGACGAGCGCACGGAGGAAGAGCCAGACCTGCCCGATGTGATGTACGACACGGGGGAAGAACTGTATCCGGCACTCACCCCCGCCACGACGGAGCACCCAGAACCCACACCGGAAGGAGGGGAGGGGGGAAGGGGGGGCTTCGAGGGGGGGATGGATGTCAGGGGTTCAGGAGCAGAAGGGACGGATGGAGAGGAATCGGAGGGAGAAGTTAGCGACGATAGCCGACCAAGGTCCCTAAGTCTCTCCAGCGAATCGGAGGATTCACAGAAAGGGGCTCCCGTGGGCAGAGCTGGGGGGTTGCCAAGAGGGGCACCTCAGGAAGGAGGGACCAGAGGGGATTCAGAGAGCAGCAGCTGGAGATCCGGACCAGCTACGCCACCAGAGAGCAGCAGGGGGGAGGAGTTCCAGGCACCAGCGACAGGCAGCTCTCCGGCAGCAGCCACGCCTGCGTCGGAGAGCGAGGAAACGGTAGAGAGGAGGGTCGGAGACAGCGCGCGCGCGCCAAGTTCAAATGTAACAGAGGGAGGCGCAATGAGCAGCCCGGAAAGGGAGCCAGGTCCTAAAGCCCGCCGAAGGGAGGGGGAGGAATCCGAAGGGTCCGCATCCGAGGCATCCAGGAAGGAAGGAACCCCGGGGGGTGGTAGGACCCAGAGGCGAAAGGAGAGACGCAAAAGGTGGAGCAAGGCTAGGGTCTTGAACTGGTGTACAGGAGGCGGAGATTCAGATGGGACTTCGCCGATCTAGGGAATAGACGTAGAGACGCACGCTAAGATTTGGAAATGGAAACTATACTTCAATAAAGACTTTATACCGTTCTACCGGCTAGCGTTGGTCCTTTGTGAGCCGGGACCTAGAGGCAGTCTCTGACACAAGTGATTTTTGGCCAACCTTTCCCTTTTCATTTAGAAACATGAGGAAATGCCAAAAAAGGTGTTTTTGCTTGAAATATTTTGCTTGGAGAAACTTGCTGTGGCTTAATAGCAGCTGTTGAGTTTTCTGCTGCGTTCTGCTCCGTGGAAGTGGGGAAGAGAGGCAGCACCATCGATTGGAGCTCCAACACCTGCTGCTGTTGCTGACCATTTGCCCTTCTTTTCTCTGCAAAAACCAGCTCAAAAATCCTTACGGAGATTTGTCCCCATTATTGCCTGTTAAAAATGAACTTGCCTTCTCTGTTCAGCCTTTGAAAAAAAAAGCAGACGACTGATACCACCTTATATTATACTATATATAGGATAATGTAGACTAAACATATAAAAATACATAAGATGCATAAAAGAGATGCATAAAAGAAAACTGCAAAGCATAATATAAATCCTTCAGAGAAGATTATGTCAACTGAAAACTGAAAACAACAATTCAGCTGGAGAAGGCCTGAGTAGAAAGAGCAGTAGAAAGAACAGCGCTTAAAGCATGGGTAGGCAAACTAAGGCCCGGGGCCTGGATCTGGCCCACTCACCTTCTAAATCTGGCCCACGGCTGGTCTGGCAATCAGCGTGTTCTTACATGAGTAGAATGTGTCCTTTTATTTAAAATGCACCTCTGGGTTATCTGTGGGGCATAGGAATTCATTCATTTCCCCCCCTCCAAAATATAGTTCGGCCCCCCACAAGGTCTGAGGGACGGTGGACCGGCCCCCTGCTGAAAAAGAAAAGTTTGCTGACCCCTGATCTAAAGCAATACCTGTGCAACTGCAATGAAGGCCCTCTTGGTGATACCTACATACTGAATATGTGACACCTCCAACAAGGGCTCACCAGCTGAGCCCAGGGGCCAGACAGGAATATAGGGCAAGTGGTCTCTAAAAGCCTTACATACAATCAGTAAGGGATTTCCAGAAGGATAGCAGTGTTAGACTATTGCAGAGAAATCAGCAAAGAGTCGTGTTTCACCTAAAGACTGAGAAGTTTCTTATGGCATAAGCTTTGCTTGACAAAAGTCTACTTGCATTGTGTGTCACTGTGTGCCACAAGACTCCTTTATATTATTATTAAATCTGAAAGATATCATCTGTGTCTGGGGAAATATGGTCCATAAAAACAAGAGAGAGGAATGAATGCCAATCAGTATTTAATTCTATAACAGTAGCAAGCCTAGAGTTGAGAGAAAATGCTCCATGCTATTCATGGGCAGTGGATAGGGTGAGGCATTTCATTACCCATGAATAGAGCGGAGAATTTTGGGAGAGAATCCCAGAGGGAAGAATAAATTCTGTAACAGCATCTTGGGGCAGAGCTCACCATCAGCAATGGCAAGAACATGGCTTCTTCTTCTTCGTTTGCTAAGAATGTTTTAATTAGACTGCTGTCATATCTATAATATTATTGCACAGATACATGCCTCTGCCTCAGAAGCACTACAGTAGATTCCTTTTTCTGCTTAAGTGCGTTAGAGGAATAGACAGGAAACAACTGGACTAGGAAAAGAACTGGGGTCCAAACTGGCCATTTCCAGGTGGCCACGGGTGCTAGATCACATGATTGGGTTTGCAACACTTCATATCTTACCCCTTCTGATCCATAATCAAAGCATTCTATATTAAAAAAAAAACCCAAATATGCTGAAACAATGTATACAAAATGTAGCTGATGTGATAGAAAACTTAGGCCCAGAGTATATATACCCATAATTAAATTATTAACACAATGCAGTGAGGCCTAAATGGGTTGTGAAGGGGGTTGTTTAACAGGAACCAGGTAGTTATGAACAATACAATTTCTGCCGGCATCACAAATTTGCACTGCTCTGGGGCTCCGTTCCTTGATTCCTTTGTCTCCTTCCTTTGCAGATGGTGCTGCTAGCTCGTTGTGAAGGACGTTGCACTCAGCCATCACGCTCCGAACCAATGGTGTCCTTCAGTACGGTCCTGAAACAGCCCTTCCGCTCTTCGTGCCATTGCTGCCAGCCACAGACTTCCAAGCTGAAAGCCATGAGGTTGCGCTGCTCAGGTGGCATGAGGCTCACGGCCACCTACCGTTACATCCTCTCGTGCCACTGTGAGGAGTGCAACTCCTAGGAGCAAACCTTCTGCAGCAGGAAGAGCGGGAGAAACACATGGTCTGCAGCAGAATTCTCAGAAGCACCAGCAGCCAAGGCTCACCTTTTTGCCAACTTGCTATTACAGGTCTCACACAACCATGGATTTAATTTTCAGAGCTGCAGGAAGCAAATCACGATGTTGCTTGGGAATGTGCCAAATCACGAACAGACATCAGAATGTATATCTATGCTGAAGGGAAAAAACCCTCTTGTGGTGGTGGTGGACTGGTTTTTAGAAACCTATTTTTCTTGGGAAAATACTTTGGGTAGTTTTTCTGGTTCAGTATTTCTTTAAATCCTGAATAAGGGCCCGTGAGAAATTATGACTCTTCATTTTGAGAGCCCTGCCAGTAAAAGTAAAAGGAACGAAAGACATTATAGAATATGTACATTGGATGCTATTATGTGGGAAATGTTTTATTTTAGAAGAAGAGAAAGACTCCGTCCCTGTATGCAGAAGCCTATTGTATCTTTTAAATATGCCCATTAGTTTATATTGGCCTTGGAAATGGACTGTATTGATGGTAAAAGTTATATTTTATCTGGTCTGGCAGCCAAGTGCTGGACAATTTATTGTGGTTTAGGTGCAGTTACAAAATAAATAACAGAAAATTTATTGAACAACAAGTGCAGCTCCTCCAGTGTTGGGAAGTGGTGTTTACGATCAGGGACTGAAGCTTTGAAAATAGTTGTTTTCAATTGGGCCTCTTTGCTACTATTTTAACTTCTATGCAGGGTCCAGAACTTCCAAAATAGTAATAGCTAGTCTTGTTTTCCTTCACAATAGGCACAAGTTTAAATGAAGGGTTCTCTTGTTGGTGAAGACATGGTTTTTCATTACTTGGTAAGTGCATCATTGACTGATTACTTACATGGGTGAAATGGTGTCACCCATGTCATGCCCCTTGATACAACTTTGAGCACCGTACTATGTAGTGGGGCTGTATACACTCTTCTGCCCAAACCGCCCCCCCAAACCCCTAACCATTGTGGCATTTGTAATCAACAGCGTCCCTTCATTAAATACAAAGCAATGACACCAGAGTCTTACTTTAAGTCATGCATTTTTCCATTTTCCAATGGATATAAATTTATGTTTCCAAGATGAAGTTACAGTTGCACAGGATAGGATTATACGCAGAAATACATTAGAGTCTGAATTAGTCTAAAGGTTTATGAATTACTTCTTGCTGAAAGTTTAGGAGCGGGCGAAGCCATTGCAGTTACAGCTTTCTATGCCTAGCTTTCTGTGGTTAATATAAGTCCTGCCTTGGATGGCAATGTATTCTTCAGAACAATCAACCAGTTTTAGAAACGCTTTTCCTCCGCAGAAACCCAAATAGATCTACCATATGAGGAAATAATGTTTGCCCTGAATTCTTTGACTTCCAACCCAATCCCCCAATCACTTGTATTAAAGATCTAAGAGCTGCAGCCATGCTAATTTAGTTGGAGCAGTTTTACTGCATCGCTCTAAATATGAGAAAAGAGTAAAGTTGGGGGCCAGAAGTGAGCAGGCAAGCAGCCCATCTGTTCTATGTCATCTAATCTGTCTGGAATAATTGCCATATATAGCAACCAGGATTTTGACAATTACATCACAGAGATTCCATTAAACGCACTGAAGGAGTCCCCAGTGTCTCTTGGGGAATGGTTGCCTGGCTAATGAAAACAACAAATGAAATGGCCCGTGGAGTTTGTAGCCAAACAGCTTTATGACCTACATGCCCATAATTGTGATCATCCAGGGAACGCCACAGCTCTTTGTTATTGGCTTTCCATCAATAAGCTAAAGAAAATGGAGATTAGTGGCAGGTGTGAGCTGTTTTGTGCAGCTAAATTCATAGACAGGATATCATTCATGACAGAAACGTGAAGAACATGAGGTCATCATAGATAGATATACATTGCTTCATCTTGACTGATATTTCTTTCACCCCTCTGAAATTATTATGAACTCATGAGCAAAGCACTTAGGAGAGTCTCTCTCTCTCATTCTCTCTCTCTCTCTCTCTCTCTCTCTCTCTCTCACACACACACACACACACACACACACACACTGCAGCGACTTTGTATTTCATTTGCTTATAATAAACGCCTATGCAAGTCTACTCAAATATAAGTCCTATTGAGTTCAAAGAGATGTACTCCCAGTTAACTGTGCACAGGACTGCAGCATTACTATTTTAGTTATATTATGGTTACAGCTACCAAATTTCCATGTCTTTGGCAGGATTGCCATATTGCAGATCAAAGACCCATCTAGTCCAGTATCCTGTGTTCACAGTGGCCAACCAGATGTCTATGGCAGTCTATAAGCAAGAATACAAGTGCAACAGCACTCAGGATAGATTAGCTGGTAGAGCATGAGACTCTTAGGGTTGAGGGTTTGAGCCCAACAACAGACAAAAAATATTCCTGCATTGCAGGAGGTTGGACTGGACGGCTCTTCCAACTTTACAATTCTGTGACTCTATGATTCTCCCCACTTGTGATTCCCAGCATCTGGTATTCAGCAGCATACTGCTTCTGGCAGTATGGAACATAGCCACCGAGAGACTTAACCATGAATTTGTCTAATTCTCTCTTAAAGCTATCCATGTTGACACCCATCCCTGTGTCTTGTAGGAGAGACTTCCATAGTTTCACAATGCACTGTGTAAAGAAGTACTTTCCTTTGTATATCTTTAATCTTCCAACATTCACCTTCATTGGATGCCGCCTGGGTTCTAGCATTATGCCTTTCTACCCAGTTTCTCCATACCATGTTTAATCTTCTACAGCTCGAGCATGTTGATGGGTGTCAGAGAACTCTGATGGAAATGGAAACTGGAGCCAATGTTTGCTTGTTCATTCCATGTCCGGAACACTGCTATTGTTGCTTTCAATCCACAAATGATATGTAACTGATTACATTTCCCTTCCTCATATGCATTGTTTCCTTTGCACTAGAATTAATGGGGTGGAATAATGTAACTTACATAATTAATTGCGTAGGTTGTGCAAGTTATGTTAGTTCACCACAGCAGTGAGACAAATAATGTAGTTTTTGATGGAAGATAAACCATAGTGTTGCATGTGACGAAAACAGGGTGGAATGGGAAAATGATGCCCCCTGACATCCCTAGCCATGTCCCTTCTTACTTACCTTTGTTTCTAAACTAAAAAGCATTGTAATCTTTCCTCATGGTGGAGTTACTCCATCCCTTTGATCATTTTGATTGCCCTTTTCTGAACTTTCCCCCAGTTTTAGATTGCATTTTGTGAGGTTAGGTGACCAGAACTACGGAGTCAGAAAGGGTAAGGAGATAATCTAGTCAGGTTCGCCTGAAAGGGATCTTGTTCTGATTAGGGTCTGGGCAGTAAGGGAAATGGTTGCTGACCCAAATATTCAGACTCAATAACGTGAAACCTTATGGCATCTGCATTTCCTCAAGGAATTAAATCCAGAGGCCTTCAGTTACCAGCATAATGCTTTCTCATAGATTATTATTTTACTTACACCCACCCACCCACCCACCCCAGAACCATTATTTTCAGTTTCAACAATGCCTAATGCAAGCTGTCCCATATTTGATGCATGTATATATATTACACCAAGACTTCCATTGAGTTTCTGGATCATTAGTAGCCTAGAATTGTAGTGGGTGTTCTTAAAACTGTTCCAGTAGCTGAATAATATTACCCAGGAAATGAAATTTCTTGCTATTCAAACACTGTAGCAATGTTATATATCTCAGCTAACCGCTGTGTTCAGCATCTCCATCCGTTCTCCGCCCACCGATTACATTTTGAGGCACTAATCATCTTTCCAAGCTAGGAAGCAAAAAAACCCAACAACCTGAATAATGATGCGCAATAGAAAAGCATGTGGTCGTTCCATTCTCTCTCCCCAGCCCTGCATAAAAAGAGAAGGAGAATTTAAAGAAACATTTTCACTCCAGAACCAACTTAGGAAAGTATTTATAGTAAGACAAAAGAACTTGGGACTGTGTGTATTTTCATATTCCCTTTGGCTAACACAATACCAGAACTATTATCACCACAGTAGGACACACAAAAGATATTTGTGTATTATTAATACTCCTTCATAGATTCCTTCCTTTTCTGCTACAAAATAATCATGATCATATTCTTATTACAGCACCAAAGTCTTTCCCGCATCCAATGAATTGTAACGGCATTAACCCAACTGTTTAAACATTACCGGTAATTGATGCTCAAATTTTAACAACAACAACAAACCTAGTATGCATGTAGTATGCAGTGTAAACAGGTAAATTTAGGTTCTGATCCACCCCACCCCACATTACATTGGCTGCTGCCAGAGTCCTGGCACAGGGCATGTGGGTGGGTGGAAGGGCCACTGGCAGTATCCCCACTAGTGAAGCCCAGCGGAAAGCCACCCAAAAGGGCATCCTGATGATGGAGCCGGCCTGGGATCCACTGGCCAGCATCAAGCTTGACCTGCCTGCACCCTCAGCTTCTGTTGCCTCCTTTGGTGGCTGGGCTGAAGATGCAGAAATAGTTCCATTGAGAACAGCAGAAGGAGCCCTCTTGGTATTTCAGCTGCCCTCAAAAGTTGTGGTGATTTCCCCCAGCAGAGGGCATTCTCTACTGCAGTCCCAAGGTTGTGGAACTCCCTCCCCACAAAAGTGCATATGAAAATTTCACTTTGCTGTTTCAAGCGAATGCTTCAATACACAACTCTTTTTTTAAAAAAAATATTTTATTAGCTTAATATAACTATTACAAAATCAAAATCAATTAACAAAGTGTTACAATTACATACATATATCCAAAATTCTCCATAATGTTGTTAATAAAAAAAGAAAAATATAAAAGAGAAAAGAAGAAGAATGAAAAAGAAGAAAGAAGAAGAAAAAGAAAAAGAAAGAAGAAAGTAGGAAGAATTTCTTCCAAATTTATTCTACATGTTTTTCAATAAACAAATAATAATAAATTTTCGTTGAATGACTTCCACCGCTTACACTGCACTTCCTATAGACATTTTAAACATAATTGTATCTGTTATTCCATATTTTTTTCTCTCCCAAAGAATCTCTTTTAATTAATCAGGTCGCTAAGTTCTCTGGGTCTCTCACAAGTCTACTCTAAACACAACCAAAACTTTGTATTTGATCCTTGTCTGTATAAATAATCATTTAAACATTTCCATTGTTTCTGAATTATACTCTTTGGTTTTTGTCTTATTAAATCAGTTAACTTTGCTAATTCTAAATATTCGCATAGTTTATTCAACCATTCCTCTTTGGTTGGGATGCGATTTCCTTTCCAATGGCTGGCTATCAGCATTCTTGTTGCTGCTGTTGCATACAGGAAAATCTTTATTTTCTCTTTCAGGATGTCTCCAGTCAAGATTCCTAATAAATATGATTCTACTCTTTTGTTGTAAGATATTTTTATCAATTTTTAAAATTTTCTCGTGTATCATATTCCAAAATTTCTTAATTTCAGGACAGGACCACCACATATGATACAAAGTGCTAGTCATTCTGTTGCACCTCCAACACTCATTATTACTCAATTTATTCATTTTTGCCGACCTGCCTGGAGACAAATACCATCTATGGTGCATCTTCATAAAAATTTCTTTTAATTGGTAACAGGCTGTAAAATTTATATTTTTTGTCCAAAATTCCCCCCCAATCTTTATAATCAGTTTCGTAACCTAAATCTTGTTCCCACTTGAGCATATTTTTCCTTTTAATTTCTTGATCTGTTTGTGTATTATTTAATGGTTTATACATTTTTGTGAGTTTTTTATTATTTTGTAAAACTTCTTTTTCTAACTGATATTTCGTTTTCAAATCCTCTACTCTTTATATCTTTCTCAAATGTTGCTTTCAACTGAAAATATTCCAGCCAATTTATTCCGTCTCTTTTAATATTTCATACTCTTTTAATTTAGGATTTTCATTCACTTATATCATTCACATATCAATTCTGTATAGATTTGCCATGATTTTTTTGCATTGTTTTTAGGTGTGGAGGTTGTCTCTACTGGGGAGGTCCACCACGGAGTTTTTTCTATAATTTTCTCCTTTGTTCTCTCCTATTCTTCAAACAAGGCCTTTCTCACTAATTGATTCGTACATCTTTTATGTACTTGTATTTTCCCGTAAAATAAATAGCCATGCCATCCATAAATTTTATCCCAACCTTCCAATTCCAAAACCTCCCTATTTTTAAGTAACACAACTCTTTACCTGGGCCTTTGACACCTGGGGTGTAGCTTTTTAGAGTCTATCATTTCATTGTAAGTTTTTTTTTTTTTAATGTGGGACACGTGGCAAAAGGTTATTCAGGTCAATGGAATAAAGCTGTGATAGGATGATGACACTACGCATTTAAAAGACAAAGGGCTAACTGCTTATGCAATGGGCGGATGATCTAAAACTAACAGCAGGGCTTACGTGGCTGTGAGAAGATAACTTGAAGAGATGTCTGTCCAAAGAGGGATATGAGATGCTGTTTCAAAAGGAGTTGCTTTAAACTGTTTTGCATGCTGTCTTTTCAATAGTTGTTACTCACCTTGGGACCTTAGGATGAAAGTAATAATGCTACTTCTAGTCACAGTCAATCGTTGCGTGGTGATTCCTGCCCCCTCCCACAGATGGAATAAATAAAGACACCGGACACCAGAATTTAGGTTAATGGGCGAAAAATGGCCACAACTTTATTGATTACAGGTAAGAGCGGTATTGGCTTTAGGCATTGGCCCTATCAGACTAACCGGTATAAAACCGGGAAGGGTTAAGCACCAACAGGGGGAGCCCCCGAGATGCACATCCCTAGGCACTCCCCGAGGGGTTACGGCTCGGGAGCACGCTTTGGGCCCTAGCCTCCATAGGTTTCGGACGAGGCGACACCCCTCGGAGTCCTTTATCGGACTACCCTTCAACATTTGGGGGAGGTGATGGCGTTCTTCCCCCCCAACTCATTTGCATAATAATACCCCTGCCAATGCCTAGCCGCCAAAACCAAAGGTGTTGTGACGTTTTGCTACAAGGTAGGCGAAAAAACCAAGTGGCTTCCAAAATACAGCCAATTAGCCAAATGGAAAAACTCCTACCAGGCCCCTTGAGGCGACCAGCCGAAGCCCATAGCAAAGTCCAAAAGACAACCTAGAGGGTGGGTGGGTGGGAAACTGCAGCTGGCTGAAAGAAAAGAAAGGGGCGAGCACGGGCTGCCCCAACCTTAAATGAACTCTCCTAAGCCCGCCCCCGTCGCCAGCCAATTGGCTGGCGTGGTGAATGATGACTCCCGGGATACCCAAGTCCCGCGGGGCTGAGTTAGCCCCGCGAGGATGTAGGTGGGGCGTGAGCCCGCAACCCCCCCTCCTTATGTCGGGAGTGCCTTTATGAATTCAGAACAATTAAGAGCTGCTGCATTAGCTCAGTTGGTAGAGCAAGAGAGTTTGAACCCCAAGTTGGGCAAAAACATTCCTGCATTGCAGGGGGTTGGACTAGATGACCCTTGTGGTCCCTTCCAACTCTATGTTTCTGAGTGTCTATGTGGCACATTCTTGATTCAATGCAATAAATTCCTGTTCTTAAGGAGACTTACTGCCCTAACCACGTACATGTGGTTGGACATTGTGAAGGCTAGGCTACATCTGGATACTGCCATGTAATATTATTTAATATTCCAGAGTTCTACCGATTTGGGGGACAAGAGAACTGGTCCCTGTGCAGAACACATCCTGATGATATTGTATAAACACTATCTGGGCAAGCCCCCAAAATACAGTTTTCTAAACTAATCTTGCCGCATGATCTGAATATATACCAAACCCCTTTCCCATGGTCCTGTTCTGCATGGGGTCTGAAAAACAAATCATTTGATAGCATGAGAAAACTGGCTGTGTGAAACCACCATTAGCCTCCCCCTTCTTCCTTTCGGCTCATGTAGCTTGACAACAGCAGTCTCTTCCGCATGCACACCTCTCATCAAACGCCTTGCCGTTCCATGTGGATGGTATTAGCTTTCTGTCCAGCAAAAGGACGGTTAAATTTCAGTAAGATAAACTAACAATTTCATGAGAGTTGGGAGTGTTCTGAAGGCCAACTGGTCAGAGATGGGAACTCTGAGCATAGCATATAATATAACCAAGTTCCTCACTGGTATTGTTTATTTGTAAGAAGTGCAGTAAAATGTTTTATATCATGATCTGTCAGGAGGAGGTTGTGATGTCCCAGAACACAATGCTCATTTAAACGTCTAGTAAACTTTGAAGGCTAGGGCATGGGTCCAGCGAAGCAGTGATTTGTATGAATAATTTCAGCACAAATGTTGCTTTGTTGGTGGGACTGCTTGCTGCTTAAAGTTCTCCCCTCCATGCTTAACTGCTTTGCCAGATCAGCTGTCATAGAAAGAAAGCAACTAAAGCAGGCTTCTCCAATCTGGTGCCCTCCACTTCTTGTTGGGCTACAACTTCTGTGAGGAGAAATGTGATTATAGCTTTAAGGACACCTCCCATATCTCATTCAGGAGTTGAGGCCCAGGCAGGACATTCACAGCCAGCATGACCAATTGTCCAGCGGGTGCAGAATGCCGCGGTGAGACTCCTTATGGGGTCTTCGCTGCGAGATCATATTCATCCGGTACTATACCAGCTGCACTGGCTCCCGGTGGAGTACAGGATCAGGTTTAAGGTGCTGGTTTTAACCTTTAAAGCACTATACGGCCTAGGACCCTCGTACCTACGGGACCGCCTCTCCTGGTATGTCCCACAGAGAAATTTACGGTCTGCAAATAAAAACATCCTGAAGATCCCAGGCCTCAGAGAGGTTAGGCTGGCCTCAACTAGAGCCAGGGCTTTCTTGGCCGCGGCTCCAATCTGGTGGAACGCTCTGTCACAAGAGACTAGGGCCCTACGGGACCTGACATCTTCCCGCAGGGCCTGCAAGACAGAGCTGTTCCACCAGGCCTTTGGTCAGGGCGCAGCCTGACCCCCTCCTCTGGCAATCTGCACAGAATTTTGCTTAATGGTTGCCATCAATTTGATTTTAATTTGATTTTAATTAATTTTATAATGAATGTTTTTAGAATGTTGGATTATTTTGATTGTTGTTAGCCGCCCTGAGCCCAGCTTCGGCTGGGGAGGGTGGGATATAAATAAAATTTATTATTATTATTATTGTAATGACAATTGTAGTCCAATACATCTGTACTAAGAGTACAAAGCTAGGAAAGGCTGAATTAAAAGATTATTTCACATGTGAATACAGGGAATCAAGATGGTAACACAATGTGGTTTTTTCAGTTAGTGGTGGATGTTTCCCAGTGCATCAGTCTCTACTTAACATCTGGCTAATTGAACTTCTTTTCAGGGAACACAAGGACAGAAAGTGTTGCCTTCGTTGATCCCATTAACTTAAACAAAGGCTTTGGATCGGCACTTATGCTAAAATTTGGCATGACCGCCTCTTGCGCTCCATTCAACAGCATTGTTTTAGCACCCCCTGCAGCATAGCACCCAGTGCGACCACATCGGTTGTGCCACCCTATAACTGCCTCTGCTATAGTTGTCACCAACAAACATGGAACATACTTAACACTTCCTTTGAATTATCTTCTAGGACCCATTCATGAATTAGAGATGCTGTGCCTTCCTGTGTTTATCACTATGTGGGGCTACAAGCCATTTGGGGAATGAAACCTAAATTGCACAAAACGAGCGTTGGCTGAATTGTCAGCTGGCAACATTGCACAATTCCAGATAGGTGTTTGGAGGCATGGCAAATCCTGCCAATATTTTTATGCCAGGCACTGAAATGTGCTATAGTTAAAGGTAGCATTTTTGTGACTAGTCAAGAGAGATGTTTAAAAGGCAAAGTTCTGGCTGTAATTGGGGATGTTCCAATGTCCTTCTATTTGCACCTGGGCCCTTTTTTATTACTGCCTTCACACTTATGAATGAAGCAACATCTGATAAAGAAGGAGGAAAACATCTGCTTGGAGGGAACAAATGACGATGTATCATTTTCTGTAAAATAAAATGTACTACAGTGTGTGATTGTTTGCCATTAAAGCTGGCGGGAGATTTGCAACTGAGCACAGCAAGAACAGGATAGAGTCCTAATAACAGGAGGACAGCTTTCCTTGGCAGAGGGTTTTTAGAAATACAACAGAGATGCAAAGAGAATAGCTAAAAGGCATCACAGATTCAGAGTCACAGCAGGAGACTGGAACAACGGTGCACAGGAAGACATTTTATAGGGAAGTTTTGATTTCCTTTGATGACTCAGTAGATCTTTGAAAAATTGACAACTCACCTATAAAGATCACACTTCTAACCTGAGTGGGATCCAGAGGGTGGCAAGTTCAGGTATTTGCCAGTGACCCAAGAAGAGCCAAGATCTCAAGGCCCCATCAAGGTTGTCAGTCTTGGTGACAATATTTATCATGAAGCATCCAAGGGGGTCAGAGGTAAGTCTTGGGTTGCAGCACTACCTTTTCCAGGTTCAGGGGAGCATTGTCCAAAGACTCCCCAAATCACATAGCTAGCACAGTTCCTGGGTATTGGACACTGTATGAATAACACTTCAAAAACCTTTGCAGGCAGCCGATGAGCTCAGGGCCAGAGCAAAATGTTTTGGTACCCTGAGAAGCAAATGATCAGGGAGGGGGGATATAACCCAGGATCTTGTGCAATGATGTAGATAATTTGGGGACAGGAGACTAGGATTGCACATTCTTTTCACTGGCATGACTAAAATACCAGTGTTCCAAATGACTGCTTGTGTTATTCATTTTGGGGTGGAACTACCTGAACGTCACCTCAAATTATGGTTAGGCTCTATAAGGGCACAGAAGCCCGGTCACCACTCCAGTGGATGAAGCTCATCATCACCCTGCCTCCTTCTCATGAAGGAAGGCTAAATGTGCATATGTGAAGAAACAGGGCAGGCAAAATGGAGGCAAGTGGGGGCAAGGGTGGTGTGCAGATTAGCTGGCCTCTGAAGAAAAGGCAGTGAGGAAATTGAGTACAATATATTCTCCAGTAATTGTGGGCTAGCTACTTTATTATTATTATTAGGACTTTTTCCACAATTTGCATTTTCTAGAAATACCAATTTCCTAAACATGCCATTTTATAAACATATCAATTCGGAAAGCAAGATATTTCCCTCTAACAAAAATAAGCCTTCACAGGGTCAGTGGATTAAAATGATTTTTTAAAAAACCCACAGTGTGAAATCTCAAGTGAAAAACAAGTATGGGCTTTAAGGATTAACACAGCCAGCCTCAACAGACATTTGAACAGGTGTTTGAAAATGAATACAAAGATTTAATATATCCCTGACTCCAGTGAGCATAGGTAATCCTTCTAAATCCTCTAACTTTCCTTAACGTATACAGTAGCAACTATATGCTGCATATGCGGCTAGACTAGATACAGTTGTGGAATGCCAACTCCATCCCTTCCTTCATACTGGGTGGAGAAGGAGTTGCAGTGGTGGAAGGTGGCAAAGGGAGATTAGTGAAAGAAGAAGGTAGAGATCTTCCCTTCACAAACATATGACTTCTGACCTTGAGGGAAAGGCACAAGAAGCTAAATATGCAGCCAAACACAAAATAGTTAATAATAATAATAATAATAATAATAATAATAATAATAATAATAATAAATACCTTGCCCATCTGGCTGGGCTTCCCCATCCACTCTGGGTGGCTTCCAACAAAATATTAAAATACAGTAATCCATCAAACATGAAAAGCTTCCCTAAACAGGGCTGCCTTCACTTGTCTTCTAAAACTCTGGTAGTTGCTGTTCTCTTTGACATCTGGTGGGAGGGCATTCCACAGGGCTGGTGCCACCACTGAGAAGGCCCTCTGCCTGGTTCCCTGTAACTTGGCTTCTTGCACTGAGGGAACCGCCAGAAAGCCCTTGGCGCTGGACCTCAGTGTCCGGGTAGAACAATGGGGGTGGAGATGCTAAAGATGCAAGTCATAGTAGGGCTGAAACTGGAGTTTTGGTGGAGCACTGGGATGATCCATGGGAATTTGCAGACCAGGTCTGAGAGTTGAGAAGCCAAACCAAAGGGAGCGGCAATGAGGAAAAGCAGGAGGAACTGTCACACTAGGAAGAAGTGGGAGGGAAGATGGCAGACAGGGAAGCAAGAGGAGAAAAACACAGACTCACATTCATTGGTCATATTTAGCCACCACAATAAACCATAGCTTTATATTATGAGAACAAGCTGCAGTCAGCCTTGGGCTCCCCCTTCAGTTTCACTTTACCACAGCTTCTTGTGCCATCCCAAGCAACCTGTGGTTAATCTTAAATATGGCTTGTTTGAAACAAGCCAACTCTAACTGGATATAACTTCCAAACTGGGCCATTAGGGCTGTCGCAAGAGATTCTGCTACCTGAGGCAGCTGGAGACTCTGCTACAGCCCAACTCCTTCTCCCCTGTACAATAGCTATTGCCCACACATTCTCCCCAGCTCCCATTGACTTTTCCTCCACCCCTCCACAACATTACTGGCAGCACCAGTGGTGGTTCCTCTGTCTCCCTTCCTGCCTTACTCTGAGGAAGGGCTGAGGTGCTCCTTTCTCAGAGTGAGTCATTCTAGGTGAAGTGGCCAGGGGAGTGCCTGTAGTGTTGCTGCTGCAGCTAGAAATGCTGTTTAAACTTTAAGAATTCAAAGTGACTTTAAACTTCATCTCTAGCCACTGTGGCAAACCATGGTGGCAGTCCAGGTGCCCTCCTGGCCACCTCACCCACAATGCTTTGCTCTGATAACCTCTTCAGAGTGAGCAGAGTGGCTAGAGAGGTGGAAACCTTGCTGGATGGGTAGCTGGTCATAGTAGCATCAGGAGGGCTGGCTGGCAGGCAGTGAGGCAGACAAGAAAGGGACCAATTCATTGCCCCCTGCCCCTTCAGTGACAGACAGCCCTTTAGTGTGTATAATTGTGTTTGTGCACACTTGCAGCTCCAACTGGATTGTACATGTCTGCAAACAGCTATGAAAATTATCCACAGTTATATCTTTTAATGTTGTTTGTGTTAATCTTACATTACGCCAATAGAAATTGCAAAGCTTCAAAGCAAAATGATTTTTTTAAAAAAACC
Source organism: Podarcis filfolensis (assembly GCF_964270895.1). NCBI lineage: Eukaryota > Metazoa > Chordata > Lepidosauria > Squamata > Lacertidae > Podarcis > Podarcis filfolensis. Next base: position 48,004,529 of record NC_139607.1, on the reverse strand, counting down.
CTGGCCCCGGGGCATTTCACATGATTTCTTTTCAGACACAGCTAAGAACAACTAATGCATTACTAGCGTCTCTAAACCAATGAGAGCTGGAGAGGGAGAAGAACAGAAAGTCTTAAAAGATGACCATAAGAAGTTCCAATTCTCAGAAGTCATGGAGACAGTCAAAGGGCAGAGTAAGACATTTTAAGAAATGCAGAGCTCTCTGGCTCAAGGTTATTCATGCTCCAGAAACCTCCCAGTTCGATTACTGCAATGTGTTATGCTTAGGGCTACATTTGAAGATAATTTGGAAGCTCCAATTAGCACCGGATGCAGAAGGGCCAGAGTTTTGACAGGCGCTGCTTGTTTTGTTCATATTATTTACTCTAGTGTTGAAAGAGCTTCAGTGGTACACTGGTGCTTAAAGCGCTAAATGGCTTAAGATCCCGTTACCTGAAAAAGCACCTAATCTCCTGTCACCCTACTTGCAGTTTAAGATCATGAGCTGGGGTTTTTCTCCATGGGCTTCCTCAGCAGAGGTGAGGCCGGCAACCATAAAAAGGAGCCTCTATGGCTATGGCACCTTCATTCTGGGATGCCCCCCTCAAGGACACTTGCCTGGTGCCAACACTGTTATCCTTTACAAGCTTGGCAAAACAAAACAAAAAACTTTTTTATGCACCCAGGCATGGGGGAACTTGCTAAGGATTTTTCTTTTTTAAAGCCAGGCATTAATTTGAAGTTTTTATGGTGTTCTTGTTATGTTTTTAATTCATTGCAAACCATCTAGGAATTGAGAAATGAAGAACTGCATATAGATATTTAACAATAAATAAATAAACAGATGCAATCGATGGTGAACTGAACTAATTTGTACTTCCTGAAACGATATATGAACTGAAAAGCAGCTTTCCTTCAAAATTCACACTTGTCCCAATTTTGCAATGCAGTTCTCCAGTCAAGAAATGTGTGCAAAAATGCATATATTAGTGAAAATAACACATGAAAATGCTTTATATTTTAGAAATTGCTTCGCAAAAATGTGTATATTAGGATAAAATCACACTGGTATGCTGGTGAATTTTCATGAGGACTTCCCCCCCACCCAAAAAAATCATGGAAATGTGGAGAACTTAAACGAGAAACAGAGTAGCTGAAATAAACAGATTTGTCCATCCCCAGTGTGACTTAACATCTTTGCATTGTCTCATGCCACTTTCAAGGAAATGCCATGAACAGGTTGGTTACATGTTATATTGCAGTAGATGTTAAAAGAAAGAAAGAGGGAGCAAAGATACTGAGAGCAACAGCGGCAGCTCCTTACCTCTTATAATCTCTAGTTCTGCCCAGAGAGTTAATGGAACATGGCCATGATCAACTGGTCAGAACAGAAACAGCTCTGGAGAGTCCTGTTTACTTGGCAACCTTGACAGAAAATTGTATAATCAGTTGTGGAGCCTAAGCGAAACCACACTTTCAAAACAGAATCCCTCAGAACACAGAGTTCTCACTCTGACTCCTTCAAGGCAGAATTTATCTGCAGCACCTCTCTGCCAATGCTTCTTTTTCAATACCTCCCTCTCCTCTCCCAAGCTTTGCCTGATTTCATTTAGTCAACAACAAGAGAAGTAGCAAGCTAAAACAGGCCTCTCTAGGTGGCGCTCATGACAAGACCTCTTGGCACTGATGCCCTCTTTTGAGGCTCAGGGCCATTCCTCTTGTTATGCTTCATAGGTACATAGGGGAAAGGCATCCAAAATGTCACTGCACATTGGATATTATGCTGAAGGTCAGCCCAAGACGTTTGCGAGCAACAAATGGCACCTCTCCACGCCATCGCCAAAGCCAAAGTACGCATGGTCACTCATGTTATTTTAGCACTCGAGGTGGAAAACCCCCACAAGTGCCTCTTTCCCTCCCTGGCAGTAAAAATAGAAAAAAATTCAACAGTGATAAATGAAATAACAACTTGCTCCCCCTTATATGACACCCAGAATTAGTTGCCTGAGGCAGCTCATTCTTCCTAATGGTAGGGCTGGCCCCAGTTGTGCTTAACTGGAGATATAGGAAGCATCTTAAAGATGAAAAAGCAGCAGCATAGCCATTCAGATGTGCCCGTGGCCAAGGGCAGCCTGCTCATTAGGTTGTAGGAGGGGCAAATTGGCAAAGACTCATGTAAAAGCAGCATTGGTTCTAATGGCTGGTGAGAGCTAAGGTTGAAACCAAACTTGCATTGGAGTTCCCCAAGCATTAGACTTAGCAGCACTGCCTGTTAACAGGCTATACTGATACAGCAACTGGGCTGTAAGCTTATCGTGAGGTTGATTTTAAGTGACCCAGTAAATAGCTTTCAAGCTGGCCCTTAAATCAGGGATCGGGAACCTGGGGCTCTCCAGGTATTGCTGGCTGCCACTTCTAACTGCCCAGGCAAGTATGGCCACTGGGCGGGGATGATAGGAGTGGCAGTCCAACAACATCTGGAGGACCAAATGTTCCCCATCCCTGGCTTATGCTCATTAATGACTGGGGTCTCTGTTGACCTGGTTCAAAGCAACATATGCTGGAGAGTTGCAAGAGTCAGTCTTGGCTGTCCTCGTGCATCAAGGGTGGACTTTGGCCTTTCAAGTTTCAGCAGCAGCGCCATGTCAAAATTTGGCACACTGCCCACCTCTTGCCTCCTGTTTTGTTCCACCCACTACAACAATAGTTGTGATGCCCTGAAGCACCCCCTAGGCTCAGCGCCCAGTGTGGCAGAACCGGTTATGCTGTCCTATCTCTGCCTCTGTGTGCATTAGAGCTATTCTAGGAACTTCAGCAATTCTCTGGTAAGATGGAAGAAAGGAAGGGGTTTGCATGACAGGTGGGGAGGTGGAAATTGCATAGAGATATGTGGCATCTGCTGCTGTTGGGGTTCAGGTTGACGGTAGTGCAATGGGATGTAGTGTAACAATGTGGACATAGTTCTAACCACATCTATGGCTGATGATGCCAAGGTTGGCAAAAAATAATAATAACCCTCATCAGCCATAGATGTGGTTGGAACTGTATTCAGATTTTGGTGCATGATTTTCTTTGAAAACTTTAGATCTATTCAATGTGTTTCCCCTTCCTTCCTCACCTCTTCTGAGGGCATCTTGTTTCTTGCTATATGTATAATTAATCTCAAAAGTCTGAATTTCCGTCCAGTTAATTCTCATACTTTTGAAACATCTTCCTTTATCTGCTAATTTTCTAAGACTTCTTTTCTATCTATTGCTCTCTTTCAAGGCTTGTTAAAAGTTTTATTCAATTAACCAGCAGGTGTGATTGACTAACACGGACCATTTCTTTCAGAGCTAAAGGCTCTTCATCTCCAGTGGTCGGTGCTTTGCTAGAGAGTCAAACCATGATTACAAAACCACACTGACCTTTATTAAAACAAAAACAAAAAACAACCAACCTAAATGGGCAAGACTAAAACATTGTGGTTTTTTTTTTTAAAAAAAAAGAATGCTAACTTGAACAAGCAACATCATAAATATGTAATGTCATGAAACAGGTACACTGTGAGTATGTAATAAATTGCTGCCTTTCAAACAGAGCAGCTATTATAGCACAGGAGATTAAACAGCTTTTGAGTGAGTGTAAGTGCACTTCTGTGAGTCATAAATGCTACAAAAGCAAAATGGCTTTTCCAAAATCTGTTGTTGCTTGGCCTTGCATGATGCTTGGCCTTCCTTGTATGATTGCAGGAGCTGCAAAAAGAGGGTTGAAAGATTGCGCCCATTTTAATTAAGTGCTTTCTTATTTCTTCTAACCAAGTTTTGTATGGGTAAATATTACTTTGACAAATACACACACACACACACACACACTTCCATAAGACTGGGTGGCTTACATTAAAAAGTTATAAAACAAAAAATAATTAAGCAACAGTCAATAAAAGGACAATAAAAAGAGCAGCATAAAATCTTATCAAGTTATGGAACTATAAAACTCCTTACTTGACACTGAAAAGTTGTCAACCTAAGTACTAGCTGCGTCTGAAAAGGTTTCCCTTCCAGATACCATCTGCTTCACCTTGGGTGTTGGATGCACCCAGAGGAGGATATCCAAAGATAACACAGGGACAGGGGAGGACTTCCGGAATTTTTGGTAAGATGGCATCCTGAGTGAAGCCAAAATTTGGTGCCCCCAAATGGATCTTCTCAGTTATTGATCTTTTGTGCCCCCTTGGCTCGGTACCCTGTTTGGGGGAACCACCCACACTGCCCTAAATCCAGCGCTGATATGAAGCTGCCTTACGCTGAATCAAATCATTGGTCCGCTTAGATCAGTATGGTGTATATTGACTTTCTGGCAGGGGTCTTTCTGAGCCCCATCTGGAGATGCTGGGGGGTGAAGCTGGGACCCCTCTGCATGCAAAACAGTTGTTCTTCCACTAAGCTACAGCCCTTGTCCACTGATGATAGAGGCACTCAGGGTGGGAGAAGACATTCCCTCAAGTCACCAAGAACTCAAGGATTAACAAGTTAGCACCAACCCTTTGAACTATGCCTAGAAGCAGACCAGGAGTCAGTGGAGTTCTTTAAGAACCAGTGAAATGTGTTCTCAGTGGTCAGTCCCAATTAGGAGCCTACCAGATGCATTAGAAACTAACTGAAGTTTTCAGGCAGTCTTCAGAAGCAATTCCATGTACTCTATTTGTACTACGAATATAAGAAATAATTAGACTCAGTCTTAGAATGTATTTGCTATTCTATTTTCATACCATTATGATAGGTTTGTAGCATGTGTTGCATTATATATAAATATCAATACTTGTCATATATTTAAGAATAAACTAATGATTTAGAAATAAATGCAATAATTATGGCAGGGGAAACTCTGGAGTTGCTACGCTACGGTTGCAGTATCTTTTCCAGGAAATACAAGCGAATTTTATGGGGTCCAAGTGCATGGTAGATAATAAGGAAATAAAATGGATTAAAAATGAAAACAAGAAGCAAAACTGAAAGGATGGTGAGTAAATCTATCTGACACCCAAGCCAATTGCTGCATGAAGAAAAATGATATTGTTCATGCAGAAAGCACAGAATCAGGATGGAAAATTCTGCTTTCTTTTTGTACGGAGGTTCTCATGACTAGTCAAAGAAATAAGACTTTTTTGCCAATGGACTTGTATTTTACTGGAAGGAAACTGGGCATATCGCACAAATGCATGCACATGAAAGCTTATACCAAGAACAAACTTAGTTGGTCTCTAAGGTGCTACTGGACATTTAAAATTTTTTTAAAATCTACGGTATTTCATATTTCACAGTAATTGCAAATGGGAATACATACAATCCACCTTTAGGTGGTGCTAATGCATTGCTGAATATTGAAAGGAGAACCCCTTTTGTTCCTGCTTGCTGCTACAATGATGTCTCCCGGACCCGTTCTCTGTACAAAAAGGCTATTAGGACCCTTGCGTACTACTCATCCCGGCATTCTCACAGCCGTTTATCACTCTTAATGATAAACAATGTTTGCTGAGATAAAACAATTGCCTAGAATATCATTTCAAGGATGCACCTTGAAGCATTTGGAACAAATGGAGCGTTTGAAGCGGCAAACTATTTAAATGATTAACACAGAGGAATGGAAACAAGAGTAATAAATAAAGGCATGGATGCTCTATCACTGCTACAGGTAACAAATAGCTACTGTTCCTAGTTCTTTCTTCTTATACATTAACAGCTGAATATTTTCATTTGGCTACAATCATCCCCATAGATATAATGGCATCTGTCTATGGCACACATCTACAGTGGATTAATCTTGCTCATGATTCCCAGTCTTCCAAAGCACCGGGAGGATGAGGATGCTGGTTTGATATAAGAATGGTGTAACTATGGATAGAAAACTGCACAAGACAAGAAGCTACCTTGGCTATGTTGCTGGTTTTATGGACCGGTGGTATAGCTTTATTCAAGTGGTGAAGACACCAAGGGCCCCTCTGACCTTGTGTTTTTTGTGAGTGTATTCTACAACATGTCATTGATGCAATAATAGTGTTTTAGTGGTGGAATTAAACTTGATTGTCTACATATCGTTCCACTTTATTTGTTGTTCTGTTGTGCTTCCAGAATGATACTGCATTGTTGCCACTAGGAGAGCACTCTTGTGCTGCAGTGCAATAAAGGCAGGAACTCCACCTGCCCCCCCCAAGAAAAAGTGACATGAAAAGTTAGAGGATTTCAGCAGGAAGTTGTAGGATATGCACAACTGCACACACAGAAGCAGTATGTCCACCCTGAAACATTTTCAGGCATAAGCAGCATTGAAAGTGGGATCATCAACCTTCTAGAACTCTGTATCTAACGTTATCTCAGAAATTTATATTCCTTTGGACTCTGAGATATTTTTTGCTGGGTTATTTAAAAACAGTGATCCTGAGCTAGAAATTAATTTGATCCCCACAGAAAAAATAGTAATTGCAAATACAAAAAAACCATCACCTCCTTCTAGTTTTGAATGAATTGAAAATATTTGGTCTATGGTTGCAATGATTAAATTAACCTGCTCTAGGAGAATCAACCTCATATATTTATGGGGAAATGGGTTCTCTTGCTGTACCAGAATAACAAACGCAATGAATATATACAGCCATATGCTGTATTTAGTTTATTCTAAGTTACAATTTGGAATTTTTTATTCTGGGATTAATGTCAACTTTGAAAATAAGAAAGTATATTTAAAAAAGAAAAGAAAGCAGGGTCACATATAACTACCTCAATACCATCATGAGCACAAATCATCCTGGATGTGTAATTGTAATAATAATAATAATAATAATAATAATAATAATAATAATAATAATAATACAAGGGCCCCAAATGAAATTCTACACATGGGGACACTATGGATTGATCTGTTAGGATACAGCTTCTGAATAAGATACACCAAAATGGTGTCTCAAATAATGAATGTGCAGAGCCCTGGCAATGAAAAGCAATGGTTAATGCATAGCCCTAAGATCCAATATGAGTTATTGTAAATGTGTGAATATGTATATGGGTGTGCTTTAAACACACATACACGCACACACCCTGGAGTAGTCCTGATCTGGGCTGAACCACAGTGCAGGTGATGGGAATTCAGTTACCACCACTATCCCAATGCTGGTGTCCTGCTAAAAATCTACTCTAAAGCTCCTCTTTGTCCCAGAGGAAATCTGCTATGGCTTCTAATAGCAGCATCTCTCATGGGCCAAATAGCTTCAGGGTGTGGTGTGTGATTTTCACAATGATCACCGTTTAGGGGAAGGACTAAGAATCCATACTGCATGACTATTCCAGACCAGGACCTTAGGTGGCTGCTTTAAAAATCAACCACCACATAATAAACAAATGCCAAAATGTTGTTGTTTAGTCGTTTAGTCGTGTCCAACTCTTCGTGACCCCATGGACCAGAGCACGCCAGGCACTTCTGTCTTCCACTGCCTCCCGCAGTTTGGTCAAACTCATGCTGGTAGCTTCAAGAACACCATCCAACCATCTCGTCCTCTGTCGTCCCCTTCTCATTGTGCCCTCAATCTTTCCCAACATCAGGGTCTTTTCCAGGGAGTCTTCTCTTCTCATGAGGTGGCCAAAGTATTGGAGCCTCAGCTTCAGGATCTGTCCTTCCAGTGAGAAATGCCAAAATACATTTAACATAAATTGTAGCCTGACTCAGAATAGTTTGGTGACATTGAATGAATCCAGGCACTGTGTAACCGTGGTTAAAAGAAAACATTTGCCATTCCTCTGGTTGGGCTTCACTCTCTGCGTTTCTTTTTAAGGAACATTTACTAGTTCCTGCAAAATATGAAATGTTCAAATTCAGCCCACCTTCCCGGCCATAGTCTGGAAGCTACACAGTTACCTTTATTTACTTACAGAATATTACTTCTAGTGGCCAATTAGTTCTTGACATTTTAGAAGACAAGAAGTAATTACTGTTATAATGAGCTCGGGGTATTTGAAATCACCAGGCAATATTCCAAATGACATTTTCTCCAAGTTGGTTTGCAGCTGAAATAACCCTAAAGGCATACTTCTGAGCAAAATATATAATGCACTGGAGTGGTGTAGGGAAGCCCTTCAGAGACATAAAAAAGGAGAAAGTTCATAAAGGAAGAAACGTACTCAAAAGATATAGAGGTCTCTTGTCCTGTAAAATTACTCAAAAGATACCCTTTAACTTTGGTGTGAACAAGAAATGTGCAAGTTCCTGGAGCAGAGATTGCAGTCGCTATGCTCCTGCCCTGGTTTCTCTGCTGCTACATTATGGTCCAGCTCAGCATTACAGCCAAACCCAGGTACATGGTTTGTTTTGCTCCAGAGAAACGCTGAGCTGTAACCAAGGTTTGTTCTGTGGCTTAGTGCAGTTGCAGCAGGACTAGAAGAGGAGCAAAACAGCCACATTCTACTTTCCAGGAGCCTGCATGCTTGCTCATTCATTTTGAGCTGTGGATTGGCTTAGCATTATGGGTGAACTGGGCCAGAGACTTAGATCCCAAGATCTGGAGATCTGAGGACACTCACAGAAGGAAAGCCTCCACCTCTTCTTTCTCCCAGAAGCCTCTCCATGCCCCCATTGTTCAGGGGACTGCTTAGCTATCTGGGATTGCCCAAACATCATCCCTGCTCTCCCCACCCATAGCAAATGACTTAGAAACAGAATTTTATGGCATGGAAAATCTGGCTTGCTATGATCTCTGTGAATTATTCTGGCAACTGCTCTATGCAGGCTCATTTAGCATAATGGATACAGCCAAATTGTACACAAATGTCTAGATAGCCAGTCATTCTTTTTAAAGATAATGCTACACTATTTAACATGCAGTAGTTGCTCAGAAAGATTAATAGCGAATGGCAGCCCTGTCGCCTGTGCCAAAATCAACACAAGCAGCTATTCGACAGTAGATGGCTGATGCACCCCCTCTCTTCCTTTCAATCTTAGGAAGCATCATAATCATGCCAGACTGGGGACAGATGGATCAGCCTATTTCCAGCATGTGTCAGTTTTACAGAAGTAATCATATGTCCGATCCATCCCATTTTCTGCTATTCTTTTTCCAGAAAAGAGACTGTAGCAACAATTGCATTTAAATTGTACACATCCCCCCCCCCCAAATATGCCGTTTTTTATGTTTATCCCTCTAAAGTATGCACTTCCCTGTTATTAAGGAGCTGGAGTGAGCTTAGAGCATAGAACTGCATCACCAAATTTGGAGTGAAATTTACAGAATAATCGGGTTCCAACAAGGAATTGTGCATTAGCTCAGTTCAGAAATGGAATGAAATTTTCCTCCATCCCTATGTCAGGCAAGCTAGGTTCACAATGACAAGTAGATGTCATCGACAATATAAAAGAAAAATAATTTTACAGATGGGAGCAGCCATGTTTTCCTCTCATATAACCACAGTGTGACATGTCAACTCCTGAGCCTTACTGACCATGTAAATCGAATATAGTGGTACCTCGGGTTAAGTACTTAATTCGTTCCGGAGGTCCGTTCTTAACCTGAAACTGTTCTTAACCTGAAGCACCACTTTAGCTAATGGGGCCTCCTGCTGCCGCCGTGCTGCCGCCACACGATTTCTGTTCTCATCCTGAAGCAAAGTTCTTAACCTGAGGTAATATTTCTGGGTTAGCGGAGTCTGTAACCTGAAGCGTATGTAACCCGAGGTACCACCGTACATGGGAAACTATAGGCTAGCCATCCCTAGTCTGGTGCCCTCCAGAAGATTTGAACTACAGCTTCCATCAGCTCCAACCAGCACATCTGCCCTGACTTGGCTGATGGGAATTGGAACTTAAATTTTCTAGAGCATGCCAGGTTGAGAAAAAAAGGCTGCTGCAGGCTGTGCAGACACACACTTTTGTTTATTGAGTCATAAAATCCACAGTGGGTTATAATAATATTAAACCAATGTTAACGAAGTGTTGATTAAACAGAAATTGTTCTGACCAATAACAAACCTGTCTGAAACTTTATGACTACTTTAATGCATATAAAAAATTTCAGACCTTGGTTTACCATCTTGAGAACTCAATGCCACTGGTTATCCCTGCTCTGGATCCTGACAACAGCTAGGTATCAAAGCTCAGTCAGAAGAAGCTATAGAGTCATCCATCGGTGGAAACTTTGCAGGGGGAATGGATCTGATTGCTTTCATGCAACGGAGCAAGGCGATTCACTTAATTACTTTATTTATAAATACAAATTTCTGAACTGCTCAAGATTCCAGGGCAGTGTTATTCTATTAATTCACTGTTCTTCGGCACATTATTCCAGTCCAGTGTATATAAGTGAGGATAAAACTTTTCATACAATATACGGATACTAATTACTTAAAGCATTTAGAAGAAAAAGTAGCTCTTAAAATATGTGAGAACATCTGTGGGGAGTAGTGAGGAAAAGGAGAAGTAGAATGTGGGAACTCTCACTGAGAATTAGCTGAGAAACTCTTCAACTCTTAATCTTGTCTATCAATGCCTTGGATTAAACAGAGTATTTTGTGGTTTTGAATGTTTAGGAAACACAGAATGTCACATAGGGAAAGCATAATTGAAGGAATTGGCTGAAGAGCAGCAAATTGTTCAGCACAGTGACCTGTCTGAGCATGGCTTACCAATGTCTGAAGTTAATAGGATTGTGTGGCACTTGGATCTATGTACTTGCTAAGGGGGGAAAGGGAAGTTGGAGTGCACTATTAAACAGCCATTTTAGTAGGCTGAGGAGCATAAACCACTGCTCTTAAAACAGCTGCTTAGACTGCAGTCAATTTTTAAAGGGGTGAATCTAAACAGTTTCAATCTCTGGCATCTCCAGTTAAAAAGGGACTGGGTACCAGGTGATCAGAGTGGACTGTAGCTCAAAGACAGAGAACATGCTTTGCATCCAAAAGGCATCTCTGGGTAGGCCTAGGAAAGACTCTTGTCTGAAATCCTGGAGCACCACAGTCAGGGCTTGTCCACACCTCTGTTTGCCCTGCTGCTTCCCCTCGGGAAAACCTGCAGTTTGCCATTGAATTGGACCAAATGGCACTTGGGTTTCCTGCAGATTTCCATTTGTTCCAATTTAGTGGTGAAGAGCATGTTTTCCAGGAGAAAGGTGCGAGGCAAACACAAAACCGCTTGGACCCATGCCTAGAAAGCATGAGACTAGCAGACAACTGGAAGTATGGATGATCCCTTTGGGTAGACTATTCTGAACTAGATGGACCATTGTCTGACTTGGTATAAAGCAACTTCTTATGGGCCAATGGTCTGATTTGATTTAAGGCAGTTCCTGCATTCATATCTTCCTCAAAATTGTCTTGTCACAGTAGTAGTTACAGAGAACCAGGCAGAGGGCCTTCTCGGTAGTGGCACCCACCCTATGGAACACCCTCCCACCAGATGTCAAAGAGAACAACAACTACCACACTTTTAGAAGACATCTGAAGGCAGCCCTGTTTAGGGAAGCTTTTAATGTTTGATGCATTACTGTATTTTAATATTTTGTTGGAAGCTGCCCAGAGTGGCTGGGGAAGCCCGGCCAGATGGGCGGGGTATAAATAATAAATTATTATTATTATTATTATTATTATTATTATTATTATTATTAGCAATACTGGGCTAGATGAGCAAATACTCCCTGAGCTGCTTTAAGGAAGCTTCTCCCTGCTCTCTCTTTCTTCTCCAAGAGGACCTGAGTAAGCAGCACACTGCTCATAATGTGGTCTGCTTGACTCCAGCAAATCTTACAAGATATGGACACCCCATAAAGATACATAAAGATATTCTCAAGCGTGATCTAAAATCTCATCTTATCTCCTCATAATAATGAGCATGTGGCACCGATCGGCCATATGCAGAGTGCCCTGTCCTGCTACCTGCCCCGTTGCTTTGCTTGGGTCCTGCTCAGCATGCTCCTGCTTGGGTTGACAGGAGCAGCGACTCCCTCTTCTGCCAGGCAGCAGACATGGGTGGGTCTGGCAAAAGAGCATCTGTATCTTGACAATGTAATGTGAGCCACAGCCCTGGGGATGGATGCTGCGGATTAGATTGTTGCTAAGCACCCAAGCCAGCCTGATAGCAATGCTGGTCTGCAGCCTGTTAATACCCTACAGATCTGGAAGTGATTTCTAGTTGAAAAACAGTCTTGTTTGAGCAGGATCATTTCATGCAGGTGGAATGAATGGGAAAGGGAGGAGAAGGGTGCTTTGTTCTTTTTTTCCTGAGTCTAACCAGATGCAAATATCACTGAAGCAGGCTTCTGGTGGCACTGAAGTAAGATCACTTTCCTAGCCTGATCAAAGTCTTATTCAGACACTCTTCCAAACTATATAGAAATAGTACACATAGTCACAATTCATGGTCACAGTGAGGATTCTAAGTGCATTCAGCTGAACATATGAAGACCCTCCCCCTTTGGATCTTTCCCTAAAGTGGGGAGGTTGTGCATGGAACCTGAAGGGAATGACTTTTGGGGAATGTGGCCATCATAGTCCTTCCACATGCTATTTCCATGATGTTTTTAAAATACCTGACTAGGACTGGCACGTCCCCTCTGCAAACTCAGTTTGACCATTGTGCCTTGGAAGCTTAAGGATCAGGGGCAGCATGTCCCGTTTCCCCACTTGGTGGAATAAGCCATGGAAGTAAATAAATTGTGGTGGGTGGGTGGTAATAGTTTTCCGCAGGTCTGAAAGTCCAGATTAAACCCTGTGGAGGCCCCTAGGCAGTCGAAATCTCCGGGGAGCCCTCACGAAAGAAACAGTATTTATTTTGATCCATTGTTGTGGGGCCCCTAAAAGGAATGGGGCTCATAGGCCAGTGCCTACTCTTATTTGGTAATCTGGGTCTGGCTTGTTAACAGCTGTGTGTGATACCTTTAAAACTAACACATTAAACTGGAGGAATAAGTTATGTTACTATATATATATATATATATATATATATATATGTTGTTCTCCTTTCTTTTTCCTTTTCTCCTTCTTAATACCAAGTGTTTGACTGTAACATATTATGTATTGATGATATGATAAAACAGAAAAGCAAATAAACATTAAAAACAACAACAACTAACTAACACGTTCAGGCTGTAGTCGTCTATGAGTGCCATCCCCATGGAATTTAGTGGGACTTATTTCTGGGTGTGGTTATTGTGACATCAACCCGCACTAGAAAGTGTGACAGCAGGGACCCCTCCAAAACCAAGGTAAGACACTTTTCAGTTGAGATAGGTGCTAGGTGCTTAAACAGCTCCTGTGTTTTCCTGTTCACACCTTTGCAAGGGAGAGAACGATGGGAAGAAAACCAGAACTACTTGTCCCTGCTCTTGTGTCATTAAACAGTTGCCTCTTGGTCCCACACATATGACCTTATTGCCCCTGCCTACATGACCTCCTTGGCCACAGGCCCAGGGGCTACCTGTCCCCACTGCCAATAAAGGTGGCACCTGTTTAATGGCCCTGGCTCTTGCTCAGGGGCAAGAAGCTGCTGCCTTCTTGCTGCCTCTTTCTTGGCCTGAGAGAGTCGACCAAGGGTGAGCTCCATGGAGAACCTCTGCTCCATCAGCCGCCTTGGCAGGAGGAAAGCAGGGGGCGGGGCTCCGCTCCAGGCCGAACGAAGGGGCGGCGCCGAGCTCGCGCTGTTGCTTTTGCTGCTGCCGCCGGCTGGCAATTGTTCCAGGAGCCTCGGCGGCCGCCAGAGAGAACAGCCAGCCAGCCGACGGGCAGAGAGAAGGCGGCCACCATGAGCAGCCAGAAGTGCGATGTGGTCGTGATCGGGGCAGGCATCTCAGGTCAGTGGCGGGGCGAGCGCGAAAGCATCTCAGCGCCGGAGGGAGAAGGGGCGTGCGCCTCGCTCGGGTCGTGCCAGGGCTGTCCCCAATCCAGTCGCTGGGTTATACTGGGTTAAACTGGCTGGGAAACACTAATATCCCTCGCAGAGACTGGCGAAGCTGCCGGGTGCCCCGTCCCCGCCAGAACGCAGACGACTTTGCTCTTTTCTCCGAATGGTTGGATAACGCGCTCTTGCGCAGCAGCCGCCCGGGCAGCCTGTTCCATATCAAACGAGGGGCGCCGGCTGCTCCTAGGAGTCCTCCCCCCCCCCGTCCCCCGACTGCTCTTTCTCACCAGGGACGATCTGTCTGGCTCCCTCAACAAGGATGTCTGCAGGCTGGGGATATCCTAGCCTCGCTTAATGCCGGTGGCACCTTATTTTGGGCAGAAGCACTCCCAAGGCCGTGCCCATAATTTCGTGTTTTGTTTTATGGTACCCAGATGCGTGTCATCTTAGATCCAAAGGGATCATTGGCAAGGAAGGCAAACTGTCTTGCCCCAGACCCTGTTGCCAAATAAGCGCCTTGGAATGCTTGCCCTGGGCTCCTTTGGGAGCCTTTAATTAATTAAAGATGATAATTAATTGCATGGTTAGAGTGGAGATCTGGCCAGACGGGAGACGTTTTGAGGCAGATCCCTGTTGTGCCTTTATTTATTAGCTCCGCTGGAGCTAGTGGATCCATTCTGGTTGCCACCACTAGTAACATGACCCAAATAAATTGCCACTCTTTGTACCCGCAGTAGCATCAGTAGTAACACGAGATGGTGATGATGAGATCAAAAGACGCAAGCAGAAGGAGCAGTGAGAAAAGTGCCTCCATGGTACTTCCATAATTCTGTTTTCCTCTTCTCTTAAAGGGAAGCACTAGAGTGAGGAAGAAAAGGCTTATTGAAGGGAAAGGATGGAGAGATGCCTTTAAGGCATTTAAGGAGGGAATGAGGCTTAAAACTTATACACTGTTAAGGGGTAGGGGGGAAAATGGATTGCTGGCTGCTCTTACCTTTACAGAATATTTTTTTGGGGGGCTGAGATGTTCCTGCCTAAAAACTGTAGATTAGGGTGGGGCAGCAATCTGAAGTGAAGCAAGGTCTTTTTCTAGGTCAGTCACAGTGCAATCATCTACATGCCTACTCAGAAGTTAATCCCACTAAGTTAAATTGAATTTCTTCCCAGCTAAGGGTTCCACCTGGAAGTAGGTCCCATCAAAATCAGTGGTGCGCACGTCTAAGTAGACAGGCATAGTACTGCACTGGTAGTGTGACGGTCTTATTACATTTCCAATCTTATCTCCATCTGTTACAGTAGAGGATGTCTGCTTTTTTAAAAGCAAAAAATTGGTTAGGTCCCCGTCCCCGTCCCCCCCGCACGCCCAGCATTTTGAATTTTCAATATTCTGAGTGCTTTTGCTTTTGGATCTGTTCTATACACTATTAACCTACCTGCTGGAAATGGTGACAGTTTGCTGATTTGTCTCTGTGTTAGGCTTATATTATTATTTCAGATTAGGGTTTGTTACTTTGTAGTCTGCATGATGATGTGCTATAAAACTCCAAGGCAGTGGCGTAGCGTGGGGGGTGCAGGGGGGGCGGGCCGCACCGGGCGCAACATCTGGGGTTAGGGCAAATCCATGGGTTAGGGGGCGCAAATCCATGGGTTAGGGGGCGCAAATCCACGGGTTAGGGGGCGCAAATTACTTGCCTTGCCCCGGGTGCTGACAACCCACGCTACGCCACTGCTCCAAGGAACCTGCTTACCTAACGTCATGCATTTACTGTTCTCTAAACACATTTTAAGACAGCTTCTGTGGCATAGACCATTTGTCATAAAAATAGCTACCATATATGCAACCATAAGGGCAAATTTATAGCTTTGTATTTTTTGTTGGGCTTAGCGATTTCTGACTTCAAAAGTCTAGTCTGGAAAACTAGAACTGGCCTTTCTTTCTCCAGATATTTTATTGCCAATTTGAGCTAAATGCTGTCTACGCATGCTGTCTACGCACATAGGCAAAGAGTTGGCTTCTCTTTCTGCCTCTAATATCAGCAGTCACCAAGTCAGAACTTCTAAATAAAAGCTTGGCACTTCTGTGGCAAAATCGCCTCAGAAACTTTGTCTACCATTACCGCTCTTTCAAATCTTCTGTATTTCACTTTTGGCAGAAATCTTGACTATCAAAGCAACAGGTTACCACCTATAACACCTAACACTTTTCTGAAAGCACAAATCCTTTTATTATATTGACTGAAGGAGGCTAGAGGTTTGATATGGGTCGTGAGGGTTAATGAGCAACATCCGACAAAAAAGTCTTTGAAGTTAAGATTTGCAATTTCAGATTTACATGCTCCTATAATGTTCCAGCAGATGCTAAGAGAACCAAAGGATCATTTTTGAAGGTGAATGATGAAGTATAGTATGCACTTTTCAGTTCAGTCAGCAGCTCTGCTTAGTAGTATCAGGTCATGTCAGACACTTCAACCCTTGTCCCACTTTAATTTCTCCTACCCCACTCTAGTAGACTTTGGTGGCATTGCACACCATTAATTCAAAGCACATTAAAAATACATGCTTACCCCCAATGAATCATCAGAACTGTAATTTGCCCCTCACATAGCAACAATTCCCAGCACCCTTAACAAACTACTGTTCCCAGAATTATTTTTTTAAGGGGGTGGGGATAATGTGCTTTAATGCCTGCTGGTGTATGCAGCCTTTATGCTCTGAAGACCTGCCTGAGGCAGTAGCAGGCAGGATGTTTGGAGGTGATGGGAATGGCTTGAAAGAGTTAAATGTATATTGGAGGCTTAACACCTTTCGGTTTGATTAAAGTGTATTGGGGCAACTTTTCTTTTCTCACTGTTTTCATAGAATGGCCAGCCCCCTGCAATGCATAAATCTTTTGCTCATGGCCCTGAGATTAAGAGTCTCATGCTCTACTGACTGAGCTATGGGAAGGGATGAGGAATAGAGGAAACATGGATGCATGAGCTGTTGAAAAGGTTTAGTTGGGCAACTGCACGACAATCTTACTTCAACTTAAATTGTATTTGTGGTTGTTGAACCAGCTGCCATGCATCCAGACAGCAAGAACAAGCTAGCCATGTGCTCATATCCTGATATGCCTTTAAGGGAAGGATGTTTGCTCATTGAACTGAGGCAAAAAGAAAAAGTCCAGCAAGCTTTCAGTAGATGGTAATCATTCACATCATTCTTGGTGAAGAGTTACTGCTGGACTGTTGTGAAGGAGATTGAAAAGTGTGTGTTTTTCCTCACAGATTAGTTACATTCTTCTTCTTTGGCGATCACTTGTAGCCGAGTAAGATTGTCTTCCATAATCACGGTTTTAACAATGAGTCCGTAGGTGACTGTGGAGGCCAATTCTGGATCCACACATCCTTCCACAGTGGGGACATTGGTTACCGGGTGGGAGTTGATCACGCTGTGGATTTGCCAAGCGTGCCTTCCTCTTAGCACGTTTCTCCCTTGCGTTCTGAGTTCTTAGTGTCTTCAAAGCCCATGACACCTTTGGTAAAGGCTGTTTTCCAATTGGAGCGCTCGCAGGCCAGTGTTTCCCAGTTGTTGGTGTTTATACTACATTTTTTTAGATTTGCCTTGAGAGAGTCTTTACACCTCTTTTGTTGACCACCAGCATTACGCTTTCCATTTTTAAGTTTGGAATAGAGTAGTTGCTTTGGAAGATGATAATCAGGCATCCGCACAACATGACCAGTCCAACGAAGTTGATGTTGAAGAATCATTGCTTCAACACTGGTGATCTTTGCTTCGTCCAGTACACTGATATTAGTTCGCCTGTCTTCCCAAGAGATATCCCAACCATCCTAAATATCTTTGCAGAAGCTTACGAAAAGCTTGGTCTGTCGCTCAACATCCAAAAAACCAAAGTGCTGCACCAACAAGTACAAAATAACCCCTCTGCAGCGCCACAAATCCAACTCCATGGTGTAACGTTGGAAAATGTCAATCACTTCTCCTACCTAGGCAGTTATCTTTCCACAAGGGTCAGCACTGATGCCAAAATCCAGCATTGCCTAAGCTCTGCAAGTGCAGCTTTCTCCCGATTGAAGTGCAGAGTGTTTGAGGGCCGGGACATTCACAGGGAAACCAAAATGCTTGTTTACAAAGCTATTGTACTACCAATCTTACTGTATACTTGTGAAACACGGACCACTTACAAACGCTATCTCCAACTTCTCAAAATTAGGTACATATTTACTTCCCAGTATAAGGGACCTAATGTTTTGACTTTGGCTATTCCAAAAATAATGTGAGAAGAAAACATTTTCTAAGCAAATTGTCCCTTTGGCTCAGGACATACAGATTTCTAGGCATGAATATCATCAGATGTCCTTTATCATTCAGTGTGGGAAGAGGAACTTAGCATTTAACTTTCCTAAATCCCTTTTGTAGTATAATATATATTTTGGAAAGTAGATGTATCTGACTCTAATGCTGACATTTTTCTCTCAAAGAATGGACTTAATAAGCTTCAGTCACCAGAAGCATGCTGGGCAACTCTGTCATTATTCAAACCACTTAAATTTAAGACTGATTTCGGGTTTTAAACTCAAAGCTTCAGGTAACCTTAAACGTACTTAATACAGCAAATAGGACCTTGCACAATGTTGAAAGTGGCTTTGTGTTCTGCCAAAACATCCTCACAGTGTTATCAGTTGGTGCTGTTAGGTGACTGCAAGGTAGCCAGGAAACATGTCTGAAGGAGCTACGAAGGACCTGTACTTAAATGTGTGGAGAGAAGCCATGGTTCCCTGCCCATTTCCAGGTTTAGCCTTCATTCAAAAGTAGAGTTCAGTTCATGGTTCTGGCTGCAGCCTGATAGTGAGAGGCAACTTTCCAATTATTGCTGGCCTCCAACTCCCATCAGCCTCAGCCAAGAGGCCGGAATGTTGTGAGCTGCAGTCCAAGTAATATCTGGAGGGCATCAGCTTGAGGAAGGCTGATGTGAGCTGTGAAACTCATTTGTGTACTCAGTGGTGGGTGGGTTTGTTCAAATAGCACCAACTCTGTTCACAGGAGAGCACTTCTCTAATTCATGAACCTCCCAATGTATTCATTGACCACAGCCTGCCTTCCTTCCTTCTGGAAAGAAAACTGGATATAACTGGGTGAGATGTCCCGCTACCACTAATTAGTCTTTAAATATTATAACAGGGCAGTTGCATTCTTATCATCTTATTGGGCCATGAATATAAATTTGACAGTGATCTGAGACAGAATTTAAGCAGCACACCACGAACTGAGAGAGACAGAGTGATGTCTGATTTCTGTTTCAATCCAAGGCTGCAGCTATGGGTGAAGCAAGGCCCTCGGGGTGTTAATGCTGCGAACCCCTCCATTGTAGGCTCAGGTTGTATATATGTGTAAATAAACCATGTATCCTTAAAAACACCACAGTGCACATAGAACACTGTTTTTCCAGAGCTCCTAACTACTGCATGACTTTAGTTAAACTCAGAGATAATTTAGGACCCCAAAACCATCTGTCAAAGTTAGAAAAATGAAATGAAGAATCAAAGGCGTGTGAAACTGTTCAGTTGAGTAATTTCAGTGCTACCTTATTAACAGAATTTTGCTGACTGACAGTGAGAAAGAACAGAGATCAAAGTATCTGATGCCAAGTTCAATATCTCAGCTGAAACCCAGTAATCAGATTGTTTATATTATGCAGACTGCTCTAATGATCCCAATGCTATTAAATCCAATTTTCAGGCAAAGTAATGCAATAAAGCAGAATGTTGGGGCTTTGAAAGGAGATCTAAGCTTGGGGAAATTATAACAGGACAGTTGCATTCTTATCACCTTATTGGGCCATAAATATAAATCTGTCAGCATTTTTAATGGCTACTGTTCAAAGGCTGAGATTGCATTTTGAAGGCAAAACTCCAGGTAACATTAAACTTGCTCAATACAGCAAATAGAGCCTTGCACAATGTTTGTGCACTATGTAAACACCCTCACACTATTATCACTTTGTGCTGTTAGGTAAGGTAGCCAGGCAACATTTTTGAAAGATTTATTTGCTGCATTCTCTTTACAAATAATTTATAATAGTATTTCTTAAACAAAATGAACTGTTCTTGTCACCTTCCCCAGAGAGAGAGAGAGAGAGAGAGAGAGAGAGAGAGAGAGAGCGCACTGTGATTGGGAACAAGGACCCTTCTAACCCTTGGATCCAGCAAGTGTTAAACTATAAGTGAGACTAGCTTCTTGATGAGGCAGTCAGCTGGGTAATGAGCCATTAAGGGGAGCAAAGGAAAGGGGCTCTGTGTGAGATGGCATATGAGTGGGGCCTTCCATCAACTCGCAGATAGTTAGAAGGACAAAGGCAGAGCTGAGAGCAGAGAGTTTCAGTGATTTGAGCCAGAATTTAAGCAGCACACTAGGAACTGAGAGAGACAGTGTGATGTTTGATTTCTGTTTGAATTCAAGGTTGCAGCTATGGGGGAGGCAAGGCCCGCTTGGGGTGTCAATGCTGCAAACGGTTGTATGTATGTGTAAATAAACCATGTATCTGGAAAACACCACAGTGTCCACTGTGCTTCATTCTATGGGAAACAAGAACAAGGGAGATTGTGGTAGCGCGCGCGCGCGCACACACACACACACACATACACATACACATACACATGCACACACACCTTCCTCCAACTGGTCATGGGTAATAGACTGTTTCTGAACTGTGGGGTATCTTTGATTGCTCCCTTGATCTCTGCTTAATTGGCCTTTTCCTTAAGGGTACCGGTGGGTGAGGAAACCTTTCCAGTGCTTGGAATGGAAACTAGGTACGGTAATTATCACTCTGTGGGTAATAAGCTACTCAGCAGTTTGCATCAGTTCCAATTATATTGTCATTTATATTGCTGATGGCCAGATTCTGGTAGAAACATTCAATTTTAGGCATCTCTGTGATGTCACAAGTACCCACACTATGAAAATTCACACAACCTCATTTATCTGGTAGTTTCAGAGAGCTCATTCAAGTATGCTGTGTTTTCACTAATGCTGCTAATGTGGCTGTACAAGACTATTTGCTTTGGTGGAAAGCACAGATCAGTCATTCCTGCTATAGAATATCTATGCAGTATATTACCATATTTTTCGCTCTATTGGACGCACCCGACCATAGGATGCACCTTGTTTTGCGCACCGACCCCTCTCGCTCTCCAGGCTTCAGCGAAAGCAACGCGAAGCCTCCGGAGCGTGGAGGGAGCGCTCCCTCTGTGCTTTGGAGGCTTCGCGTTGCTATCACCGAAGCCAAGGAGCCTGCATTTGCTCCATAGGACGCACACACATTTCCCCTTAATTTTTGGAGGGGAAAAAGTGTGTCCTGTAGACCGAAAAATACGGTAATTTGTCAGCACACCAAGAAGAAGTGTCAAGACAACCAAATGTGGATAAATAGGTTATATTTACTAAATATAACAACTTGTGGATCTGCAAAACAAATTAACTAGTCACATTCAGCCAATGTAACCAAATCAAATTAATTCTGGGCAGGTGTTCATTAACAGAGGGGGCAATTTCTATCCCCATCATCTGGGCAAGTTAACAGCTGCACATTGTGTGCATGCAGCAAGGTTTCCTAATATTCCCCCCTCCCCGCTGCCTGGACCTTGAGTGTAAGAGCCAAACAGGCACACTGTGGCCCATTGACCAGCATTCACCCCATTGTGTCTGCCAGGCCAAAGGGCACCCCACCCCCAGCACCTGCAAGCCATGCCTGACAACAGTGACCAAGGGATGCCCACAACCCAACACTGCCTTAGGTACGTGTTCTGTTCTTTCTGAAATCTTCTCACCTGTCCAGAGTACATGCCAACTAACCAAATTGAAGGAACACCACTTCAAGAGTGGTGTGGAGTCAGTAAAAAAAGAGAAGACCAGAAGCCAATTATAGTCGCCAAAAAAAATCCTACTCAGCCCCCGGAAAACAGATGACTAGCCTGTAGGCCTATGCTGCAAAAAGGAGGGAGGGTGCTGAATAAAGAAGAGGGAAGCGTGCAGGGTGGAGTAGGCCTAAATAGCCTGTCACCACCTCTCTCTCCATTGGGCAAAATTGCCCTCGGACCATTGTCCTCCCCTAGGGAGATACCACCTCTCTTCTTTTTCCAGGGGAGGAGGATTGTGGCAAATTCATCCCTGCCATAAATGGCGTGAACGGCATTCTTATTTCATATGGGCACATAGTTTGCCTAGCATCTCGGGTAACTTGTTCTTTTAGATTTGAACCTCACAGGCCTTCCTTTCTAGCACAGCATTAAGCCCATTCTTGTCTATCACCTGCAGTTCCTCTTTATACATTATATCAAGTTTCAGATAAGGCTCTGAATCCAATCTACAGAGTTTGCAGCCTCTGAAGCAGCTGATTAAACAATTTGTGCAACATGCTGTAATTGCCTAAATAGCTCATAATGCTACAATATCAATTTGGTTTCAGCGTTGGGTAGCTGCCAAGGAAATATCTAGTATGACAACTTGCACAATCTCTTTTTGATACAGCTATGAAGGTCAAATTACCTGAAGCAACAGAATACATTCAGGTTTTATGGCATCACATTTCTTATTGTTTTGGAAGAAAAGGCTGTGTTCTCAAAATGGGGCATTGTCTCTGGGCACCCTCAAATATCTTTGAGGGACAACTAACTAGATATTGTAACCCTGAGCAGTGAAGCTAGAAAGTGGCTTAAGTTTTTTCTTGACTTGTGTGGCCTTTACCACTAAATATTGTGTTCCCTAGACCTATGCAAATGTTTGGACTGTTTACAATGTTATACAGTGGTTCTGCTCCTTTCTCCTGGGCCGTGTCCAGAAAGTGGTTTTGGGGGATGAGTGTTCAGACCCCTGGGCTCTCACTTGTAGGGTGCCTCAGGGTTCCGTCCTCTCCCCCATGCTTTTTAATATCTATATGAAGCCGCTGGGAGAGATAATCAGGGGGTTTGGGCTGGGTGTTCATCAGTATGCAGATGATACCCAGCTCTACCTCTCTTTTAAATTAGAACCAGTGAAGGCGGTGAAGGTCCTGTGTGAGTGCTTGGAGGCAGTTGGAGGATGGATGGCAGCTAACAGATTGAGGTTGAATCCTGACAAGACAGAAGTATTGTTTTTGGGGAGACCCTGAGGGAGCAGGTACACAGCCTGAGAGTCATTTTGGACTCACAGCTGTCTATGGAGGTGCAGGTCAATTCTGTGTCCAGGGCAGCTGTCTGCCAGCTCCATCTGGTATGCAGGCTGAGACCCTACCTGCCCACAGACTGTCTCGCCAAAGTGGTGCATGCTCTAGTTATCTCCTGTTTGGACTACTGCAATGCACTCTACGTGGGCTACCTTTGAAGGTGACCCAGAAACTGCAACTAATCCAGAATGCAGCAACTAGACTGGTGACTGGAAGTGGCTGCCAAGATCATATAACATCGGTCCTGAAAGACCTACATTGGCTCCCAGTACGTTTCTGAGCACAATTCAAAGTGTTGGTGCTGAACTTTAAAGCCCTAAATGGCCTCAGACCACCCCCATCGTTCAGCCCGGACACTGAAGTCCAGCACCAAGGGCCTTCTGGCGGTTCCCTCAATGAGAGAAGTGAGATTACAGGGAACTAGGCAGAGGGCCATCTCGGTAGTGGTGCCCACCCTGTGGAACACCCTCCCATTAAGGAAATAAACAACTATCTGACTTTTAGAAGACATCTGAAGGCAGCCCTGTTTAGGGAAGTTTTTAACATTTGATGTGCCATAGACATTGACCAGGACAATCTACATAGAACACTGTTTTTCCAAAGTTCCCAACTACTGCATGACTTTAGTTCAACACAGAGACAATTTAGAACCCCAAAACAATCTGTCAAAGTTAGAGAAATGAAAGGAAGAATCAAAGACATGTGAAACTGTTCAGTTGAGCAATTTCAGTGCTACCTTATTAACAGAATTTTGCTGACTGACAGTGAGTAAGAACAGAGATCAAAGTACTTGATGCCAAGTTCAATATCTCAGCTGAAATCCAGTAATCAGATTGTTTATATTGTGCTGACTGTTCTAATGACCCCAATGCTATTAAATCCAAGTTTCAGGCAGAGTAATGCAATAAGCAGAATGTTGGGGCTTTGAAAGGAGATCTAAGCTTGGGAAAATTGTTTTCTAGCTGTGAACAAAAGAGGCTTACCCTCTCTAGTTCCCTCATTGTGCATCGCATAATTTTTTGTTTGTCTCTGTATATTCTAGTGAACTGCAAAGTTTATTGTGCTTATGCTTTCAAGAAAGTGCTTGACTTGCAAGTTAGCCTGTAAATAACAAGGGTCTGATTTGATCATGGACTAAATTGATCTGAACTCAAAGAAAAATCAGCTGCATGGGGCTGGCCTATCCACTTGCCAAAAGAAGCATTTGTCAAGTGTGCTGATGAGGGTGCCTCATAAGTAAGTAACATAGGGTGTCATCCTACTAAATCATACTCTGAATAGACCTATTGAAATGAATGGACAAAACTAACTTAGGTTCATTAATTAAAGCAGGTCAGTCCCATATGGAGTACATACATTGGGCTGTATTTAACTAAGTTTTACTAATAGTAGGACCTTAGTTGCTCTTATCCATTAATTTCAGTGGGACTACTCTGACTATGACCTATTCTGAATAGTTGCAAAAATATCTGTGACCAGCCTTACCAAACAGGTACCAGTAATTGTAGCTGAACACAAGCTAGTTTCCCAGTGTATATCTAAAGTGGGTACATTACCTAATTGGACATAAACTCAATGGCTCCACAGTCAACGGTTATTTGATTATCAATTATTGTGCTTTCTGTGGTTTGACTATGTAAAGCTTTTCACCATTGTGGTGATTTGTGAGAGTGTAGCTTCCCAGTTCACCTTAATTTTTAGAGGTGTTTTTAATGTCTCACTTGAGCAGCAAATATTCTGTTAAGTATGATTTAGTTGTGAAATTACTTCAGAGTTCCAAATTAGGCCTGAAGTGGCTGTTCTCTAGAGTGCTTAGGAGAGAAAACAATCTGGAGGAAAGTCTTCTGCGTGAAACTGTCTTTAAACGTTTTGAGACATTTAAGTGTTGTATACTGTCTGACTGCGCTTTTTAGAAAACACTTCTATTTTTATCTGTGGGCAAAACTGTCTTGGATGTTCAGAACAAGCTGGGGGACACACACACACACACAAATGAACTTCCTCCCACACTTGTTTAGCATCTCCTTGGCTGTCTCTGTGTGGCTTCCCTTTCCTTGGAGAAGTGAATGCATTACACATGTAGGGACAGAAAGCAGACAGATTTCCTTACAGAGGTAGATGCCTGGGAGCCGTTTCTGACATTCTCAAGAAACGTGGGAAGAGGAAGGACCACTGATTTGTATCCTCCCCCCCCCTCCAGGCTGCTTTGGAAAGTATGAAGCATCTCTGTGACCCTGACCTTGGATGGTTTGGAAAGATGAAATTCCAGACAGGCTCTTAATCCAAAGCGGGGTGGGGTGGAGAGGAAATGCTTGTTCTTGGCCCCAAAATCAAGCATCTTAGTTTTTGCAAATGGTTTTTAGTCTAATTCATTAATGTCCCAGTCTTTGGGGCTCATGCTTGAAAAGCTGCTTCTAAAAGTGCCATTCAGCATGCCTTTTGAGGCCTTCCTTGACCTCATTTCACCTCCTGTTTGGGATTGGTGAAGGAGTTTGCAGCCACCAATAGGTCACAGATGCTAAGAATAAGGCCCTGTGGCATAATAGAAGAAGCTGGTATTGGATGAGCCATGGAGCTCATTTAGCTATGGAGGCAAATGGGCAAGCAAAAGGCGCAAAGAGGAAGCTTCCAATCAAAGGGATGGATGGAGAAGATGATTGCTGAGTTAAAACTGTAGAAAGTATTGGCCATGGGAATGAATAGACATTGTCAGATCACATGTGTATATACTTCACTAACCAAACCTTCTCTCAAGTTCCCTTCATATACAGCAATATCACTTACAGTTTTATATTTTATAACTGCACAAAGTTCATCTTTAAAGGTGAGCCTAACTGAGAGAACCCGTGTAATGTTCATCTTATGTTATCTTTCTGATGTTTTGGGTAGATAAATGATTGAATCTAAAATTCTGATTGATGAAAGATGAACCACCAGGAATCCAACAGGCCAAAATCTAAGCTTGGTTAATAATTATGATTGCTGACATTTCAGTCAGACAGTAATTTGAATACAGATTATTCTGTGATAGGGAAGCAGTCTTTGCAGATTAAATTTCCATTGTAAAAGCCCTTAGAAGCCAGTCTTTAAGGGGATGCAATTTTATAGCAGGTTGCCATAGTTACTTATGAAGGCTTACTGCATTTCCCTTGCTTCACCTCTTTCTAAATGTTGCAGTGCCCTTTGTGCAAATAAGATCAATCCTTGTCAATTATTAATTGTTTTTATTAATTTTGCTACCACTGCAACTCTTGGAGAAATTTGAGTTAAAGCTGCTGAGTCGCCACAGGGCACACAATGGCTAAATTCGGACATCATGCCAAGCCATGGTTTACTGTGCAAATTATGGATCTATAGGGTAATGCAATGAAGAAAGTAACATTTTGTAGCACTGTAACTGGAACTAACAAAAATAAAAGCAGTTAAGAGAGTATGCAGTGAGATACTGCATAGAACTTCAGCACAGAATATTTTTATGTGATTGCTTCACTGTTCTTCATAAAATTGCATGTTTAACTTCCATTTGTGGAACTGAAGCTGAGAGAGGTATTCTCAATATATCGCTAAATATCAACCATAAAACAAGAAAAATATGCCAGAGAGCATGTGCCCTAATATTGTGTATGTGTGAAAATATTATTAGGGTTAGGTATGGGAGATGCCTTTAGTTTCCTGCCATGTAATATATTAGAATGATTATTCTCCTTCAAATGGATAAGAAAGGTGGCATAGCTAGGAAGTGCTCTCATTTGTCACGCTGCATCATTGGCATCCAAAGAACTTCCCAAGCACTTGCCCTGAATTATGTACAATAAGGGCATAAGAAGAGCCTGCAAGATCAGGCCAAGGTCCCATATAGTCCAGCAGTCTGTTCTCACAGTGGCCAATGAGATGCCTATGCAAAAGCCTGTAAGCAGGATGTGAGTGAGACAATGATGTATTCTCAAGTGAACACCATCTGATGAACAATTTACTATGTCCATCCATGGCAATAGCATTCCAGATTTCATAATGGCATTTTAACACTGGCTAAGGAGCACTTCACTATTCAGTCTTTGTAATTGGGCGGTTTAAACCTCTGAAATATTTAATGAAATCCATTTTCAAGGTTGACTCTTATTTCATGTAGGTGGGAGTACTTTGCGTGGTGGAGGGACGTAATGCATCCTTCTGTTTGCTCTTTAGGTCTATCAGCAGCCAAGTTGCTGTTTGACTCGGGATTGAGTGTTGTGGTCCTGGAAGCCCGTGACAGGGTTGGAGGCAGAACATTCACAGTCAGAGTAAGTATTCCTGTCTTATCTCTTTTATTCATTCATTCACAAAGCATCACAAAATGATGCTCAAATTGGCTCACAACAAAGTGCATTTCAAAATCAAACATTGCAAACTATTTCATAATAACATAATAAAACAACAACACAATAGCAAATATTGCATCTCCATTCTTATAAGCACTTGACTGTTATAATTGGTAGAGGGGATTCTCTTGGTAGTTCCACCACCCTTTAAAGGGTTAAGAATAGTGGCCTTGGAGAGGATTTTGTCTGTTGCAGCTCCTAAATTGCTTGGCGAGGCCCCGGGCCCCGCAGTTCTCAGAAATAGACACACAGACACAAATATGTTGGTTTAATGAGATCGATTAGGTCACAACTTTATTGGTTGCAGATGTGAGCGGTTTGACTTAGGCATTTGGGTGAAGCCAGACTATATCCTGACTCCTGCCTGTCTGCAGGAAGTCTCAAAAGGGTCAACAACCAATAAGGGGAGCCATCAGGGGTAGGCAACCTAAGGCCCGGGGGCTGGATGCGGCCCAATCGCCTTCTCAATCCGGCCCGTGGATGGTCCAGGAATCAGTGTGTTTTTACATGAGTAGAATGTGCCCTATTATTTAAAATGCATCACTAGGTTATTTGTAGGGCCTGCCTGGTGTTTTTACATGAGTAGAATGTGTGCTTTTATTTAAAATGCATCTCTGGGTTATTTGTGGGGCATAGGATTTTGTTCATATTTCTTTCCCAAATATAGTCCAGCCCCCCACATGGTCCGAGGGATGGTGGACCGGCCCACAGCTGAAAAAGGTTGCTGACCCCTGATATACATCAATGAAGAGGTCACCGATGGAGTCGTGGCATGGCCCTAGCCCACGCCCAGGCTTCAGACAGGATCCACTCACCCTGGATCCCTTCAATGGGATACCCTTAATGAGGAGGGGCAGCTGCTAAATTGTCAGATTCCCTGTCCCCACATGGGAGTGTCTAGCATCTTCACTGCAGAGCCTTCATCGTATGATGCACCTCTTTACTCTGCCATTCACTCTTTTCCCTGCCACGAAAGAATTTTGTTTTGTGGGACCCATCTCCTTTGATGTATCTGTATCGTTTTGCTCTGACTGGAATGGTTTTGCACGTGTTAAAAGTTGTATATTATTTCTACTGCTTTGACCCACCCTCGGACCTTCTGGTGAAGGGTAAGTAGCAGAACTTATAAATATTTTGAATTGTTTTTTAAGAAACATTTTCATCCCATGGCACAGAATTGAGGGCAAAAATGGAGAATCACAAGTTTTGTTTGATAGCCATTTGCCAAGAACGTTTCCTTTGTTCCCTTCTCTGCCAGAATAAGCATGTCAAATATGTGGACCTAGGAGGGGCATACGTGGGGCCAACACAAAACCGTGTCTTGCGACTATCTAAGGAGCTGGGACTAGAGACCTATAAAGTGAATGAAGTAGAACATCTCATTCACCATGTCAAGGTATGACCAGAACTTTTTTTCTGAATGTGTATGTTTTTGGAATTAGGATGGTGGCTCATAACATCTTTATTGGGATGCTTCTGTTACCAAGTTCTCCGGTTCACCTGAATACTCAGGGGTGCCATAAGTTTTGAAGGAAAATAGGCATTAAGTGTTCTTCCGCAGCATTCCATAATCCCTAAATAGGTTAAAGATCAATGTTTAAGCCTAACTGGGGTTATGTATAATCATTCTTTCTGCAAGAAGTTGGGAGTTTGACTGGATCAAGTGATCTAATCTGATTGTGAAATCAAAACAATTTGATGGATTATTGCAGTATTAAATAATATCATTAACTGTAGCGATACACTGTTGAAATTTGATCAGGTATATAACCAAGATGCAGAATTAAGCAATGAGGTGGCTGTTATTTCCTGGGTTTTGAAGTGTTTAATGCCTTCTAAAGAGATATGCAAAATTCTGTTAGATGCAGAGTTTCAGGCAGTTCAAACATGGGGGCATCATCTAGTTGGGATATTTGCAGTAAAGGGTAGCAATATTTATCTTATTATTTTAAGTGTCCCTTCCTCTCTGTGCTGTGAAAGTGTAGTTTCCCAGTAGCAGCTCTGCTGTATCTGAGTGAGTCTTGGAAGAAAACCTAATTGGTCTTTTCTTAGATGAATGCCCAGTGGCAGACCTGGTTATACTGGGAGATTTTAATGCCTGGATAGCTTTCTAATTATGTCTCAAAGGCCATCCCAGCATATAATGCTAAATGATTTAGCATGGGCCAGCCTGATTACTATATTATAAATTCAGTTTCATTTTCTTGAATGGGGAAAGGTTAATGATGACTGCCTGGACCATTTTACCTGGATGTCAGACAAGGGCGGAAATATTAATCATCATGTTATTACATTACATTGTATTGGCAGTATCTCACTAAATTTTACAGTTGCAATAAGGGCAGATAGTGATCATCCTTGAACGGAAATGGTTTATAAACCCTCTGGCTTCCCAGATATTGCAAATGTTGCCCAAGGTAGAAGTAGACAGATGGACTCACGTTTGAACTGGTCATTCACTTTTGCATTGGGTGTTCAGACCTGTGGTTGGAGCAGAATGCTTGCTGTAAGTAAGGAATATTGAATCTAGATCTTGTGCATCAAAGAAGCAACAGGAGCCTGCAAATATGGTGGGCAAGTTCAAAATTCAAAATGTGAAGTTCAGCCGTCCATTTGCCTCCAAATAGCTCTTTCATTCATCTTCCTGTTTCTTACCTTACTGCCTAATCCGCACGTTTCTCTTAGTCCCATTGTGTCTAGGTCTGGTGTCCCTTGGCTCCCCTTCCTTTTAGTCTGGCCCACAAAACTACTTCTCTTCCTGGGACCTGTGGGTCAGTATTTAATCCCAGGCAGGCAGACAACTTTCCATTCTGACAGTTTAGTTCTCTGAACAGTTGGAATATTTGTGAACATTCAAGCCAATTGCTATCTGAGGCTTTGCTGCCTTGAGCACAATCCAGTATAGATTAGGTTATAGCAGTTCTTTCCTTTAGGTGGAATGACAAAAGCTATATATCACTCAAAGTAACAAACAAAACAGTGTCTACCAAAAGGTCAATATATATTGATAGGAGCAAAGAGTTATTAGGGAGAACTATGATCAGTCTGTTTTCCAAGCAAAAACCACTATAACATACATACTGGTATATTACAGGTAAAATGTTTGTTTAAGTAAATGTTCTATGCATACCCCAGTGCATTTAAGTACATTTACCATTTAAGCTCCATCATTACCACATCAGCAGGCCAGGAATTACTGGCTTGGTAATTGAAATATACTCAGAGTCGCAAAGTGATTTCATGCTCTTTATTCAGCTCATAGTGGTGAGGAGGAATGAATGAATGTCCCCTCAAAGTATCTGCTTTATATACATTATTTACACAATGGGCTGCACATGATTGGCTAATTCCAGAATTCTACTGTAAGCCAATCAGGTTGTGGATTCACTTCTATCTGGAGCATGATTGGGTGGTTCCTGCCAACCAATCATACTGCTGTATTGTTCTAGGACCAATCAGACTGCTGCCTTTTGGATCCTATTGTTCTAGGACCAATCAGACTGCTGCAGTTTGGATCCTATTCAACTCAGTACATAACAGTAATACTGCGTGTAGGCCCACCGACATGTAGCAAGTGCATGATGGGATATGTGTGGGATGTTAAGCATTCTACATGGGGCTGGCTTTATGTGTTTTGGCCCTTAAGTGATGTTTTATTGGTGTACTAATCAATAAATATGAGACAAATTATTGAAAAGTGTTGTTTGCTAACTGGCACCAAGGCATTGTAATCAATGGATTGCACCTAGGAGACATGGGCTTCATTTCTAGTTCAGATATGAGAGTGTCATTCACCATATTAAGCTTACTTTACATCTGTATAACTGGAATAATAATTACCTTATTTATTTTTAAAAATAACAAGGGTTTTGCAGGATTTTGCATACCTGCAAAATGTTTTTTCTAAAAAAAGAAGTTTAGGGGTACTCTCATTTTGACTCAAGAAAATCACCATTTTATAGTTCAAATCCGGGAAAATAAATACAGTAAATGGACAAAACTTCAAAGATCCACAAAATGTTTATGGGTATGCGTACCCCTGCGTACCCACAGAGAAAAGTACTGCCTGTCTGACGATCCAGTATGGGAATGATGTCATACTTTCAGATTAAAACATTAGTGGATGCCTTTGCAAGAAATGTTATCTTTGAAAGTTTTAATGAGGGTCATGTAAAACCAGTGCATTTTTCTGGGGGTATTCAAGGGTATGCAACCTTCACCTTTCCCACCATATGTTAAAAGTGTGGCAATCACTGTAATAACTTCATGGTGGGTACCAGCACTATTTTTCTTATTAAAAAGCACTGTATAAAAATCTTTGTTTCTTTTCTGATGGTGAATACTTCAGAGTTGATTAAGTTCACTAACTGAGGTGCCTCTTTAATTCAAGGAGTATGAATTACTTCTAATACCAATTAACAAAATAATTTCAGACCAGGATGGACTGTATGTTAGAAAATAATTATTATGCTATGGAATAAGCGGCTGAGTGGAGGCAAATAGGAGGGTCCACTGTGATTTTTCTTAAGAGATTATTCTCTCTCTCCCTCTCATTCTTTCTCCCTCCCTCCCTCCCTCTCTCTCTCTCTCTCTCTCTCTCTCACACACACACACACACACAAAACACACTACACAACACATTTTTTATTCAGAGAAGGCTTCTTCAGATAATTAAAATGTACATAGTGGGGTGTGTGTGACAAGACATTTGTGTCACTCATCTAATGAAGTCATGGTCCCTATCCAGTGGGAGGAGCTTGTGATGGTGATATTCTTGCAACCACATTCTGCTCTGCCCTCACAGGAATCCTAGTGGGGAGAAATAATCAAGCAACAAAGCATTGGAGGGAAGATACCTGGTTCCAATGCAACAAATAAGTTACAGCTGCACAATTGTTTTTATAAGACTGATCTTCTGGGTATGGTATGCTTGGGTATGGTGTATCTGTGTTCTTGCTTAGCCCATTGTAGTGTGGAGAAGATGGGCTACTCTGGTCGCAGTATTTAGATTTGGAAAACTTATTTGCAGAGGGTTGGACTATGATGATTCTGTGCTGGAGATTTGGCCATTTGATGTCTCCTATGCTCCACCTAGTTGTAAGTTGTAAGTAAATTCGTACATCACAAACGGCATAAGTCACCAGTGGGCTCCTCCAAAGGAAACCAAATGCAGGCAATTGCTTGCTGCTCAGAGAAGTGGGGTGAGGAAAGCAATATAATTTTACATACACTTTCATGAATATGAATAGGGCATGTGGTAGTCTGGGGACTTTTGAAATAAAAATATGGTTTTTTGCCTTCTGCATCCTTCCACCTACCTTACCATGGGGGGAAATTAACACCTCAATCAGTTCAAAATGTATTCTTCATCAGGTGATGAATATCTTATCTGCAAACATGTATATATTTCTTAATTAAGAGGGTAGGTTATTATTTTCTCTGACTTTCCTCTTCCCTTCTTCTTTTGGTTCCCATAAAATATTAACCAAAGCCACAAATCTGTCTCTATGTAAAGTGCATAGCCTACCTTCTTCCTTGGCTCTAACCATTGAATTACAACTTTGCAAGGCTCTCTCAAGCCTTGTTCATTTTCATTCCTGCTCTGGAACTGTTTATTAAAATGTTGTTTGCCGTCTTCTTGTTTATGAATAAAATATGCAAAGCAGCTGGAGCATTCAGACTTAATTAGCCCCAAAGTACGTGATTGCTGTATTGGAACACATTCAATTTTGTGGCATCTCTTTTATGGCTGGAGATACATGTGTAAGAGTTAAATACTCTGATTTATTCTCATCCTTGACATGCTCCACAAAATAAATGGCCATTTCCATGTGCAGAGATCAGAGTAGAACAGCTTAAATGGATTTTAAATGACTGGGTGAAATTGCTTTCGTTTTTCATTTTCAAACTTTTCTTTGGAGACCTGTTCTAATTAAAGCATAAATATTAGAGTCAAGATGACTTAAGATGTTGTCATTCTTCTCAGGTTTTACCCAGCCACTGGAACATGGGCTAAGGCCTTTTCTAAAAGCTGAAAATAAGAGCATATAAAAAGAATTATGCAGGATCCGACCAGAGCCCCATCCTGTCCCTACAGTGGCCAAACAGATATCAGGAAGAGCTTCCCCACTTGATACTCAGGTATTCAGAGGCAGACTGATATGAGAGGCAGTAAAGGTAAAGGTAAAGGTTACCCCTGACTGTTAGCTCCAGTCACGGACGACTCTGGGGTTGCGGTGCTCATCTCGCTCTATAGGCCGAGGGAGCTGGCGTTTGTCCTCAGACAGCTTCCGGGTCATGTGGCCAGCATGACTAAGCCGCTTCTGGCAGAGCTGCGCACAGAAACACCATTTACCTTCCCACCAGAGAGGTACCTATTTATCTACTTGCACTTGACGTGCTTTTGAACTGCTAGGTGGGCAGGAGCTGGGACCGAACAATGGGAGCTCACTCCTGTCACGGGGATTCGAACTGCTGACCTTCCGATCGGCAAGCCCTAGGCTCTGTGGTTTAGACCACAGTGCCACCCATTTCCAGCCATACATCATGAAATAAAAATTTTAAGATGTTCAACCTCATCAGCCCCTCCCCATTTCTCTCTGGGAATAGATCACCCACAGGGGCATCTAAGGTGGTTTTCATTCCACAAACAGTGCTAGACAGATAAAATTCTTGTAAGACGCTCCAAGAACTTGTATTTTTTCCAGTAAAGTAGAACATATTATTTCAGGTCATCCAATTTGTCTTTTCCAATACTGTGTACTTTTTCAAGCAGGCCAAGTTTGCTATTCCTTGTCTCCATGGTTTTGCTTTTACTACTTTCCTTTGAATTCAATTTCTAAAGACTTTAAGCTAATAAAAAATGTATCTGCTTTTTATGTGCTGTATGTACAGTTGATATTTCTAGCCTCTCAGGGGCTTTTCTTAAAGAAATAGCTGGAAAGGCAATGAATTATAACAGCTGCACACTTTACATATGCTGGCTACCTTTCACCAAAGATTATTGTTAAAGACGCTAAATAAAATGAGACATAACACTGATCCACAAAATCTCTCCTATCAAATGATTCCTGTTGTGATCAATCTATTAACATTCTAAATCATATTATCTTGCTTGTGTAGCAGTTCATTTCAATTAATTTGCCAGTTTAACTGGACACTTAATCAAATACTTATTAAAATTTGATATTACATGCACACAAGCGGCATAATCTACAATCCAATTAAGACAAAAGCGGGTGGCAGTTTGGCTGTTTTGATGGAAGCAGGGAGGCCAACCTAGCCTAAACCATTTTGCACTGACTTACAGTACAGATTTTAGTTAATGTGTCCATTTCTAATGCTATGTCCTTTATGTGCATGCCCTGAATATTTTAAACTAATAAATGGGGCTATCAGCAAAGCTCACTGATGTGTGTTACGAGTTCCTGAATTATTCTGCTTCAGATTTAGAATCCAAACCGGAGAAGAATTCCTGGCTCACCCCCTGCCCAAAGGTCTCCATCCATCCTGCATTCACCAGCAGCAGTGCCAGAAGTTGGAAGCCCTTGGGTCTTTTCCAAGGGCTGTCAGAGAGACAGACCTCCCTCCTTCACCTTTGCCACAGACAGAGTGTTGCTGATCTATATGTTAAAGGGAAGTTTGGGGGATATGTAAATAAGTTGGTTTGGAGCATACTGTAGGAAGCTACCTTCTACCAAGTGAAGTCTATCTAGTTAAGTGTTGTTGACAACAACTCTTTGAGATTTCAGAGGTCCCTCCCAGCCCTACCTGGAGACGCTGGGGATTGAGCCTGGGACCTTCTGCATGTAAAACAGGTGCTGTACCCTGGAGCTATGACCCTTCCCCAAAGGCCTTTAAGGTATAAGGTACGGATTGGCTCAGAGTTTTCCATCTTAGGAAACTCTTAGCGAGTGTGATACAAGTCTGAGCTGCGCCTATCATTGCCATTTAGAAAGCTCATCCAAAGATGGTCTATAGGAGGTTCAAGAAAGGCAGTTGAGGAGTAATGGAGGACTTTCTTTCTCCTGCCCTGGTTGGCTGCCTACATGTATGATTGAAAGATGAGTTATTTGCATCAACTTGGACAGAATGTGTGCTTTTTTTAATGGCAGTCTCAAGGACTTGTTTTGTATATTCATTTGAGAGATCTGTTCTCTAAAATGGATCTTCTATATTGAATTGCATCCTTTTTTCAATCAAAATAGAGGAAAATAAGCAAATGGATTTGAGTGGGGTTTTTTTCTTGCTTCTTCTGTTTTGCAGGGCAGATCTTATCCGTTCAAAGGCCCTTTCCCTCCAATGTGGAATCCCATTGCCTATTTGGATTACAACAATTTGTGGAGGACAATGGATGAAATGGGGAAGGAGGTAAACGCCAGCTTATTGTCCAGACTGGTGACATCTATCAGAACCCTTTCATTTGAGCTTCAGTGCCCATAAGCCATGGGTAGGCAAACTAAGCCCCAGGGGCTGGATCCAGCCCAATCGCCTTCTAAATCTGGCCCACAGATGGTCCGGTAATCAGTGTGTTTTTACATGAGTAGAATGCGTGCTTTTATTTAAAATGCATCTCTGGGTTATTTGTGGGGCATAGGAATTCATTCATCCCCCCCCCCAAAAAATATAGTCCTGCCCCCCAAGGTCTGAGGGACAGTGGACCGGCCCCCTGCTGAAAATGTTTGCTGAGCCCTGCAGCCCTCCATCCTGCTCCAGAATACACTCTTTTCTCTCTCACACCCCTTTGCAGTACAAATTTGCCTTTGACCCCTTTCCTGCACTGCTGGATTGGTATTTTTCTGCTATCGGGAAGTGGTCAAGTCACTTACAGGGAAGCAGACATACAAATCTAATTTCAAGATAAAGAAATAATCAAGATAACCCTTTGAGGGGGGGGTTGTAATAAAAACAATCAAAATTAACAAACAATAAATACTGCAATCCTATGCAGCATTTATTTGTAGGTCTTTGTTTGTAGGTCTCATTGAACTATGTAGGACTAAATAAATATATAGGCTATAAATAGCATAAGAATTCCAAAAATTCACAAATAAAGCAAGACAAATAAAAGCCAATCCATTTCATAGTTCTAAATGGCTTATTCCAAAACAAAAAACAAAAACCCAGAATGAGTCTTCACATTTAGCAATAAATGAATGGGCTTCTATCGCCCCTCTCCTCCTCCAGTGTCCTCTTCCATTTCACCTAACCACAGCTTGATGTTAGGTCTGGACTAGGAAGTGCAGTTAGTTTTTTAAATTATGGTTTATCTGAACAAGCAAGGTCCATAAGACATGGTTGGAAGTTGGCTTGTTAGGATAAATCAAAGTTCAAACTAAACAGCATTTATCTACTTTGGATATAATGGCAGGCCATGTTCAATTGAAATTGGAGGAAATGCTTTTTATCTCTTTCTTGCAGCCTCACTAGAGGTGACTGCCTGTGCCCATTATGCACATGATGCTCAGTTCAGTATTCCATCCACAGCATTGTGTCCATACCTTCTCAATGAGCTATTTCAAACTTATTCCTAAGTAAGGGTATATGACATTGCAGACTTAATAATAGTTTATTGTGTGGGAAACCCAATTAAAAGAGTACAGGACTTAATTAATTTTAAATATGCTATATAGTATTTTAAAATTTTCAATGAAAAATCTGTCCAGCCCATTGAACAGTGCAGTTTGATAGGCAGAATAAATTCCCAAAGCACAAAGGCTTTATTTTCTTTTACTAAACTGGGAAGCAGAGGGCTTTGCAGAAGGTGAAAACTCTTTGGTGTCATGGATAAATGAAACTTTAGTTTATTTTTCTAGAGAATCCTGTTAGTATTCTGCTTCTAAAGTCTTAAGTAGTCTAGAAGTGAACTAGTATGGCGCTCCTGTGGAGAAAGCAATGGAGCCAGTGAAGAGAGTGAATGATTTCTACATAGGAGATCTGTGGCTTCTTTCTTGAGATGTGACTCTCTTTCTCTCTTAGATTCCCAATGAAGCACCATGGAAGGCGCCCCATGCAGAGGAATGGGACAAAATGACTATGCAAGAATTGATAGACAAAGTGTGCTGGACAAAGTGAGATGCAGTTTTATACATTCCATATTGATAAGCTCAATAGCAATAGTACCTAGAGGAAACATCTCTATCCTAAGTTGAGAAGTAACGCTGTCTATTTGCTACAGTAATATTAATCTTTATCATAGTGAATGATGAATTGTGTTCACAGTTGGGAGATACAGTGAAATAATGTGCATGTGGAAATGTGGCTATATTGCTCTGACAGTGTGACCATACACATGTCTACTCATGTAAGCTCTGCTGAGTTTAGGAAGAGTAAAAAAATAAATAAACAAAACAGACTAGCAGTGGAAAACTCCAAACCCCCAAACAGCAATTCAAAGGACTTCAAATGCTCCTAGAAATAAAAATGTTATCTGCCACCATAAAACTAGCAACAGGGAAATAGATTGGGGTTAAGCAACCCATGGTTTATGAAGTATGATTTTGTACCAACTCCAAGCAGCCTTGGCCAGCATGGACAATGGCCAAGCAACATCTGGAAAGCCACAGCCCTTTAAAAAAAATAATCTGGGAGCTGATTCATTTATTTTCTCTTAGCAACTCTGGTCAATTTGTTAGTCCCATTTTCTACCAGAGGACATTTCTAAGAACTCTTCAGTGACAGCACCACACAAGCAACATTCCATCAGTGGAGGGGAGCCTACAAGCCATGGGCTAAGGTGGTCTGCCCATGTCTCCCTATCTGGCCCAGAAGGTGCTCCCAGTTCTTCATGAAAGTTTTAAATTACCTGGTCTCATATGATATCTGCTAATTGACAGATGGGTGGCCCTGCCAGCCTGTCAAAGTGGCTTGTGGAGGGTTGGATCTTGCTCTCCCACTGGATCCAGTTCACTGCCCCTACTTTAGTGTTAGGCTTTTTTGTTTTTCTGTTTCTGTTTTTGCATTTGTTTTTCTAGCACTTAACACTTTTGTTTTTGCAGTGAGCATTCCTAAGTTAATGCTCAGCTGGGAGGGTTGTGAGACCTCCCACTCTTCTTCAGCTTCCGGGAGAATGTGGTTTAGATAAAATGAATTAAAACCAATGGTTCCTACACAAACTGAGTCCTATCCCATATTAAGCCCCAGGAAAGACCTTTGGGTGAACCTCATTTCTCTCTCTCTTATTAGAAACCTATCGATTTGCATGTTTCATGTACTTCTATGCATTTGATCTGCCTTTGTGATCAAGATTTATGTTTTTTGAAATGGCTTACTTTCTCTAGGATGCAATGGAGCTGAAGGGTAATCTCCATTTTTCTTCCATTCTGTTGACAAATTGAACAAATTTGCCTTTATATGGCATTGCATGCTGGAATGAGATGCATGACATATATTAGGTGCCTAGTTAGGTCTGGCAAGCTCTAATGCAGCCAGAAAGCTATGTGTGTTTGATAATTTCCTATAAACTTTACATATTTCAAATGAGGAATCACACAAGGGCCATACTACATACAAATAAAATAGAAGGAGCCATCCATTTCCCTGTATAGTTAATTCTAAAGGCATGGAAGTATAACCTTCCAGAGACATGAAGTGCATGCATGCAGTCTCTACCATGGCATGTGTGCACTGATGTTCTAAATGAGTGCTGTGCTAATTTTCTCTCTCACTTTTTAAACATTTTGGTGAAATTTTCATAAATAGGGTACAGGGTTTTTGTTGTGTTTACCTTGCTTTCAAGGTGGCCATTGGGTGGGCTTGAGTGTCTTTTCTTTTATTCTGCAAATCATGTCACCAGTAGTCTGCACTCTGCAGCCTGCCCAGGTACCCATGCTTCAATTAAAGCCTAGGGGAACACATCATAAGATAACTCATTCCATGGGGCTTTTCAGATCAGGAATCAGGGGCAGCCAGGGAGGCTGCACAGTGGTGAATAAATGTTTTCTGGAAAGATGCACACACCACTACTCTCTTAAACTATAAGGCAAGCTCAAAGTCCTACACCCACAGAAATGCTGAAGTGCCCTGATAATGAGGCAGGGGAAAATGACTCATTTCACAGGGAAATAAAATTCTGGAGAAATATTTTGGCACAGCACTAGTTCTGCATTGATTGGAACATAAGAGCAAGAAGTCAAAGGAACATGGGAAGCTGTTTGTATCACTGGTCCATCTAGTTCAGCATTGTCTATCCCAGGGATAGCCAATCCAGCCCAAAGTGTTGCTGAATTACAACTCTCATTGTCCCTGATCATTGGGATCATCATCATTGAGGCTGTTGGGAGTTATAGTCTAACAGCATCGGGAGGACACAACGTTGGCTGCTCCTGGTCTATGTTGATTGGCAGCAGCTCTCTAGGGTTGCTTATATGAGTCTTTTCTAGCCTTACCTGGATATTCCCAGGATTGTAAGCATGCCACAGATTGAAAGCATGTGTTGTACCACTAACCTACTTAGGGTTGAAGATTGCTGTTATTTAGGGCAAAATCCACAGAGCTGCATGTGATGCATGGTGTGCTCAGAGGTGCTTCTGAGGACCCACTTCTGAAATATTGAACAAATATTTGGACATGGGGGAGATTTGGGAGGGTCTTCCAACATTGTGCCAGAAACAGTAGATTGAAGGAAACCAGGACTGTGCACTACTTATGTGCCCTGTTTTGGTCTGATGTCAGATTCCATGGAGAAGGAGGCAAGGCAGATCAAAACTGGACCATGGACAGCTCCAAGTGAGCAACTTGTTCTAACAAAGGTTGGGAGTGGACTGGGGTCTTTTATGCCTCTGTTTCTAGACTGCTATCTCCAGGTTCCGCTCTCTTGAGTGAGCTTTACTGATTTAAAGACCCAACCCTCTGGCCTGTGCACAGTCACTTCTCACCTGTTCCATAGCTTCCCTCCTGGTGCATTGCCCGTGCTGCTGGACTGGTGATGTGCACTGGGAGGCAACTGGTGCTTCAGGGTCA
Source organism: Podarcis filfolensis (assembly GCF_964270895.1). Classification (NCBI taxonomy): domain Eukaryota; kingdom Metazoa; phylum Chordata; class Lepidosauria; order Squamata; family Lacertidae; genus Podarcis; species Podarcis filfolensis. The sequence continues at coordinate 47,964,182 of NC_139607.1, read as the reverse complement.
GGGGAAGGTGCCCATGAGAGTACTATAGGGAAGTTCCTCTGTGGCCTCCTGTCCAACCACCTCATGTGCAATGGTTTCCCTATCTTCAGCAATCAGCTCTGAGCCCTCCACTGACTCCCCATCTGGTGCCCCTGTAGCCTCTGACTCTGTGTCCAGATCACTGATGGTTACAGTGGTTATAACATTAAGGGGGATTTTTGTATCCTGTCCCCATCCTTTGCCAAGATGGTAGTACTGGAGCATTCCTTGTTTCCTCTTAATTTCTTAAAATACTAAATATCAAAATACGAACAAGGGGAAAATTTTGCCTCTATTGCTTCCAGTTATGGTTCTCTCATAACAGAATATTAGTCTATATGTCAGGGAAATATTTAATTCACTCCTTTGCTTTTCAAATATCATGGAAAGAACTCTCAGCCTTTTTGGGTCACTTATTTATTGCCTTGTTTGTTTGAGGCATCTCAAGAAGGTGAGGAACAGTAACAGATTTATATGTGAAAACATGTGATAAATATTACATGCAATTGCAGTGTTGCTATTTCAGTGATTGATCATTTAGAAATAATACGCTGCTGTCAAAATCATGCACAAAAAGATCAAAATGTCAGGCTTCCCTGGAGGCCAACACTTTCCTTAAGCACAGTGTGCTCTTTCAGGTAGGAACAAATGGGGCATGCTGGTTTCTGGAAAGAACTAATCAGAAAAACATTGCTTGAATAATATTTTCTCATTGGTTTTCACTTATTTGACATTTTCTTGGCTCCCTTGGATTATAAAAGAATTAAAATTATAAAGCTGTGGGTTTTTAATAAAAAAAATATTCCCTTCAATACATGAATTATTTGATAGTCTCAAGTGGAATAGTAAATGAAAAGTTCATCAGGGCATTTATAGCTATGATAGAAATCTTTAGCTGCAATCCACTGGGGTGTGGGTGTGCATATATATACACAGTGGTACCTCGGATTAAGTACTTAATTTGTTCTGGAGGTCCGTTCTTAACCTGAAACTGTTCTTAACCTGAAGCACCACTTTAGCTAAGGGGGCCTCCTGCTGCTGCTGTGCTGCCGAAGCATGATTTCTGTTCTCATCCTGAAGCAAAGTTCTTAATCTGAAGCGTATGTAACCTGAAGCGTATGTAACCTGAGGTACCACTGTATATACATACTGTATGTATACATGCACACACACACACACACAGAGCCATTGAGTAGCCGTTGAACTTAGGACTGCCAAAGTGGAACATTCCCCCTCCCTATGTTAAAGTGATTAATACCCAAGCCTGGTTAACTTATTTTGGCACCTGAGGCAGGAAAAGCACCTCTTTCCCTCCCTGTAAATTAACTAACCATTTGCTGTCTTTTCATGATGTGCCCTGGAGATAGTGGCATATCTTGTTTTTCTTTAAATACTCAGCAGGCATGGGTGTAGCCCACTTCTTACTGGGAAGGCATCTCATAAGAGGGAAAACTAATCTCACCCTCCCACCATGATTGGAACTGAGACCCCCCCATTACATGAAAAGGGAGAATGGAGATATTAGCCACTCCTCCCTGTGCATGCAGTAAGAGCTGTCCAGCAAGAATCCTGCATCTCCACACCTGTAATGAAGGCGGGGCAGGGGGAGAGGCCAAACTCAACATTATTCCTCTTTTTTTTGGATTTGTGTGCAGTGCTGCCAGACGGTTTGCTACTCTGTTTGTCAATGTTGATGTTACCTCTGAGCCCCATGAGGTCTCCGCTCTGTGGTTCCTGTGGTATGTTAAACAGTGCGGTGGGACATCCAGGATATTTTCAACAACCAATGGAGGCCAGGTATAGTGAACTAGAACCCCTCCTCCCCCGGTTATTTGTGTTCAATAATTATGGCAATAATTTTAGATGTTCAGCTTGATGGAGTGAGGGTTGAATGTCTCCAGAGGGCAGAATATGCCCTCCATGTTCTCCATGCACTGCCAACACCATCTCTGACATTGATATTTTTATTTAGATGGTCTGAAGGGGGCTGAATGTGTTTAGTAGCTTCTTCTAGCTTGAAAGCCCAGATAACAGGATTTTTAGCTGTACAAAGGCTTCCAAACATGGCTAGAAGCCGCCTTTAGCCCTTCATGCTCAACATGTGAAGGTGCTGGATGTGTGTGTCCCAGCCAGAAGAAAAATATTCATATGAAGGGGGTTCTATTGTGGTTCATTTGTTCCATCTGGGTATCATTTTAAGCCACCAATTTGGTCTGCTGAACTATGTTGTGTGTTTTTTCTATTTTCCAGGAGAGGAAATTCATTGGAGGTTCTGGCCAAATTTGTGAGAAGATCATGGAATACCTAGGAGAGCTGGTTAAACTAGAGAAGCCTGTTACCTCCATTGATCAGACTGGTGAAAGTGTCATTGTGGAGACACTGGATCATGAAACATACGAGGTGATTTTAAAGCTTACAGTTCTAATATATATAAGGATTCTCTTTTCGTCATATAAGAAGAAGAGGATATAAAGGACATTTGTTAGTTGAGCGAAGTATCCCAACAAACAAAAATGTTCAAACAACTGGGTTCAATTGACTGCGTTAAATATCCACAGTTTGCTGTTACAAACATGAACAAATTATGCCTTGGACCTGTACACTTTCTCCCCCTCTCCTTCCTCTGTTTGTGAGAGAAGAGATGATAAACTTTCCTTCCTCATAGTCTACCCACAAAGGAGATCTCAAGCACAGATCAAATTATGGTTTGGGATTGTGGTTTAGAAGCAAATAGAGTTTGCACAAACCATGGTTTGCCAGGTTTGGACAACAAAATTGTGAGCAGGTTGCTGCAAACCAGGAATTAAAGATTTAATCTCCCTTCATACCCTGAGGAAGCAGGAAAGGGTAGAAGAGTGTGTGTAAGCCATGACTTGATTGACATATCTCAATGCAATGTGGGAGTTACATTCTGGGGATAGTGCATAAAACCCAAATCGTGTATAGTCAAAACACACTGGGTTCAATAGCAAGCAGGAATCCCAAAGTATTTCTTCCTTTTTACCCCCTTTCTGTCCCCTTTAACAAAAAATTTTAAGGAAAATTACTAATGTGTAAAGCTTAAATGCATGTTGGTTGCAAGTTCCTTAATGAGTTTATGCTATTGTGCTTTCTTACTTTCTTACTTTTAATTATTTCTCTTGACTGTTGTGACTGTACTCCTTCCTTGTGGCTGCTGTCCTAAATTTTCCCAGGAGATGCCTGAGTATCTAAATGGTATCTAAAACTACCCTTCTGTTCTTTGTGTTGCAAAGAGCCTTTTCAACAATTTATTCAGCCATTTGGAAAAATTCAAAGGTCCATTTCTGTCATCATTGGAAAAATTGCTTGTCACTTTAAATTTCTGTGACCTATAACCTGATGAGAAATTTGTATCCTCTTTTGTGAGTCAAATTTTCATTGAAATGTAACTGGAAGTCTCCTATAATAACACAAGCAGTTTCAAGTATCCTGTGAAGATAGAGTTGATTTTTCTTTGTATTTCTTTTCAAGGCCCAGTATGTTATTAGTGCCATCCCTCCGGCACTTTGTATGAAGATTCACTTTAACCCTCCGTTGCCTTCAATGAGGAATCAGTTGATCAGCCGGGTTCCTATGGGATCAGTCATCAAATGCATAGTATACTACAAGGAAGCATTCTGGAGGAAAAAAGGTATTTCATGCTGATTGAAGGGAAGGGGCACATGCAGAATTGCCCTAAAGTGTACTTTTTCTCACATGTTATTCTCATGCTGTCTTCTTCAGCATCATCTTAGAGAGACAGACACATAGATGGAGAGCTAGACAGGCACAATCTTGCTGTCTGTGGTTCCTTCACTGAAGGTTTTTGATCCAGCAGACAGATCCTGCTCATGGTGGGGCGGGAGGTGATATTATTATTACTATTACTATTATTATTACTATTATTATTATTATTATTATTACTCCCCTCCTTCCCATGCTGTTCCAGAGGGTCCCCTCCCCATCCTCTGGGGACTTCAGGGGAAGGGAGGAAGTGGAGAAAGTTGTCTTCCACCACCATTCCCTTCCAGCAGCATGGGTGAAGTCTGGATCCAACCCACATATTGAAATAGATGCATAAAGTGTGTGTGTTCTTGAATCCCAAAGTGACTAACAATTCTAATAATTAAAAGCAAACAATTAAAGCTAACAATTAAAGCAAACAGTAACATTAAGATGGTGGAGCAGCCATGAAGAGACAATGCATATTAAAACCAAATAACCCTTACTAAGACAGCATTTTAAAGGGAGTCTAAAAGGCCTGAGCAAATAGTGCCGAAAAGATACTGGACCCTCCCTGGGGAAGGTGCTTTGAAGATGGGGTTACGTCTTTTATCTTTATGATTAATGTGGTGCACTATGGAGAGCAAGATCTTATGCAAAGAGTTGTCGATATTCTCTGTGCCTGAAGAATTACCATGGTAACCCAGAATCTGGCAGCCACCCAAAGACTATCCATTTCTCTCTCTTTTTTAAAGCCTGCTGTTACCTCACACAGTTGCAGAGTACAATATAGGAACCTCAGAAACTTCTAGAAATCCAAACATAATGGTGGTGCATGGCTGTTCAGGACACTCTTAGGGCTCAACTCTTGGCATCTCCCAGAAGGCCAATTTGGTATAGTGGTTAGAATGCGGGACCACTCAGCCAAGAAGCTGACTGGGTACCCTCGAACCAGTTGCTGTCTCTCAGCCTGGTCTATGTCACAGGGTTGTTGTGAAGATGAAACGGACAGGGGCAGAACCACACATGCCACCTTGAGCTCATTTGAGGAAAGTGTAATAAGTGTAATAATAACTAAAATACAAAAATATATATCCACAGTTAAGTGATCTCAGGGACATTAGTGTTGGTAAAGGTAATGGGACCCCTGACTGTTAGGTCCAGCCGTGGACGACTTTGGGGTTGCTGCGCTCATCTCGCTTTATTGTCTGAGGGAGCCGGCGTACAGCTTCCGGGTTATGTGGCCAGCATGACTAAGCCGCTTCTGGTGAACCAGAGCAGTGCATGGAAACACCGTTTACCTTCCCGCTGGAGTGGTACCTATTTATCTACTTGCACTTTGACGTGCTTTTGAACTGCTAGGTTGGCAGGAGCAGGGACCAAGCAATGGGAGCTCACCCTGTCGCGGGGATTCAAACTGCCGACCTTCTGATCATCAAGTGCCACCCACGTCCCATTAGTCTAGGTGGGAATAATTCTTCCTGGGACCTACTAGGAGGGCTTTCTAAAGGCCCTTTCTCTATGTAGTTTCTCCCAATCACTTTAAGTAGCTGTGTATTGTGACTTTTAAATTGCTGCATATACATTGCATTAAATTTAATGTTCCTGTGGTGCCCCTGTTGTCAAGATATGTTGTTCAGATATATTATTTAGAGGCATGAGAGTGACATAGTTGTTAGAACTACCTAGATTACTGGTACATGGATTCACTTTTCACTCCCATTTCAGATTATTGTGGCACCATGATAATTGAAGATGAGGATGCAGCTATTGGTTTGACACTAGATGACACTAAACCCGATGGAAGTTTTCCAGCAATAATTGGGTAAGGAATACTGAAAAGCCGCCTTCTGAGTCTTTTAAGAGAGGAAGAGAATCAGAAATGAAATGTGAAGAGAGTATCATTTGTGTTTTGACTTAAGCATGTACCATACATGCTTAACTTGAGCAACTGTACCATACAGTTGGAACATCATTCTTTACGGAAAAGCAACCATAATACAGGGCATTGGCTTAATATATCCTGTAGGGGTATAAAAAGATGTCTGTGAAGAAGAATTATTGTCTCAGTCTACTATGTTTGAGTTTGCATCTATTTAGTTTATAACCTGCATACCTTTTCATATGTTATGTAGAAGTACGGGAAGAGAAAGAATGGGTCCCTCATTCTTTCACACATCTTTTGGTAACAGGCAAGTGTGGAACTTCTTGTTTCCTGTGTGTGCAGTGCATAAGCTGTGCCAACCAGGTGTCAAGTGCTCTTGGGCACTTCCATGAGAAAAATCCATGCTTCCCTTTTTCCACAATGTCATGGAAGGAGAGACAAAGTGAGATGGCTGGTGTTTCTGGGTTGTCACATCGCGTGGAAAGATGCTACCTGACAGAGTCTGCATAAGTCTTGAAAAAGGACTTTATGACATGATTGAAAAGCACCGGCATCCTATGGTCTTTATCTAAACTATAATTATTATTGATTCTATTATGATGATAGAAGTAAGAGTCTGTTCTATATTATTGTATTTTAGTTTTATCCTTGCTCGGAAATGCAGAAAATTGACTCACCTCACCGCGGAGGAAAGGTATGAACAATAAACCTCTGGATTTTTTTTTCTGGCAGCCCAAGATGTTCCTTTCTTTCCATTCCCATATGGACTTCCCTGATTTTGTATGTGAGCTGTAACTGGTCTGTGACTGAAATAATAAATTCATTCATTCATATGGTGGTAGAATCAGTGGAGGCTGACCCACTAGGGCAAGTGGAGCACTGTTCCACCAGCCTCAACCAACCCTCGCCTCCCTTCTTTCTTACTTACAGCCAGACCAGGTGGTCGCACTGCCAGTCAAGTTCCTCCTCCTTAGTCCCAGTGTTGCCCCATGTAAAGCTCAGCAGCAAAGACCTTTATGCACTAACAGGTCTATGCAGCTGTTTAAACTTTCTTGGCAAGCCATTCATTTTATTGGTTTTTTTTGGGGGGGTATTGTTTTGTGTTTTGTTGCATATATTGTGCACTGCTTTACATCTTTTATATGAGCTGGCAGCATACAAATATTCTTTGTAAATAAATATACAAATAAATGGTTCCTCTGCAAATATATTTCATATAGGTTTTGACTCCCAGGACAAAATGGATTAAAGGAAGTAATGATGTTTTTGATGGTTCCGATGGTCTCCAAATTAGTGCTGTTTGGTATTTGCTAAGTTTAAAGTATTTCATTCAGTGCGTAGTTACTACGACTCCCCAGTCCAGAAATTGATGTATGCAATGACGGTCATAACATCTATAACAACATAGTGCGAGAGGGTGGGCCTGGAGTCAGCCTTGTTCTTGCAACAAATGATGAGCTCTATGGGCGGGGGAGCTCCTCCTGCAGCAGTCTTTGTGTATGTGAGAACATGTCCAGAAGACCCACCAACGATGCATCGAAGCTTATTTTCATGCATGGATTCCACACTGTGCCTTTGTGCAATTTCAGTATGCGCCCAATCACTTTATGGGAGTCATTTGTGAAACTGGCTCATAGCAAGCACAGGGGATACGATACAACTCTTGTGACACAGAGCAGCCTGTAATGCATTTTTAAAAAGTGAGAATCCAACTGATCAGCCATTGGGTGGGGAAAGGAAAGGAGGTCATTTCCATTTGCTTGTATCCTCCTATGAACAGGCAATTGGCAAAGCTTTGTTTTAGCCTTTTAAAGGAATTGTTCCATGCATACAGGCCCAGCTATTCAAACTGCACACATAGGATCTGTTTGCACATGTGGCTACTCAGTAGGGCCATCCAGAGAAATTTTTGCTACCTGAGGAAGAGCAGAAAAGGCAGAGTCTCCAAGGCTGGCCAAGTTATTTTGGTACCCAAGGCAGAAAATCCCACAAGCACCACTTTCCCTTCCCTCACTTTAAAAATGCAACAGTAATGTTTGCTGCCTGTTTGTGATACTCCAGTAAGCTGCCCCAGGTTGCAGTCTCACTTAGAAGGCCAGCAGCCTAACAATAGGGCTAGCCTTGTTGCTGCTGATGTTGTATGCAGACTGTGTGTGGGGTGGTGGTCCCTAGTAGGCTCAGGCCCATGATGTTTATGAGGGCCTTTAGAATGTATAGCACCAATCCCTGTAAATATTAATCTTAGAAACTGAGGTGATAAAATCCAGATTCAGAGCAAACTATAGTTTGTTTCAGAAACGTAAGCTCAGCAATATGTTTTTTCTTGTATTTCTGCTATAGGAAAAGAAGGATCTGTGAGCTCTATGCAAAGGTGTTGGGATCCCAGGAAGCCTTGCATGTAAGAGGATAATATATATTGTTTTTATTAATGATTAGCTCTGATGATACAGCTAGCAGGGCTTCATGCATTCTCCTCCTTTAGCAGATGAATCCCAGTAATTTTTTTGTATGACAATACTCTGGCACCAAATCTTCCCCTGAGGCCCCAGGACAGTGCTTGAACATCTTTTGGAAGATTTATAAGACTAGTCATCTTGGATTAGTTTTCTGAGGTCATGGTCCGTGAAGCTGGACGCACAATCCATGACCTCAGAAAACCAGTAGGTTCACTTTGAGTGTTGGTATTTGGGAATATTTCACATGTGGATCTCAGTCAACCACGTGAGGGTTTTCAAAGATGTATTTTGCATTTCAATTTTTTCAAAGATGGACTGAGAACAGTAAGCACTTGCTATATTTTTTTGTACCTTATTATAATACATTTCTAAGAAACCTTTAACAAAGCAGTGGGGCAGAGCGGGATTAAAGTTTATGTGTGTTACCCATTTTCTTTTCTCATTTAAAGTATTTTTACCTACACTTTTAAATGTGCTACCTGACCTGTATTTTCAAATTGGAGTGGCTTTATCTGTAAATAGATATGTAAATTTTGAAGTGACATGAGAAATCACTGGGTATTCCTCACAGATCTCTGAAATAAGTTTTCTGATTTTTTGTTTTGTTTTTTAAGCTTCCTCTGTTACTTTTAACCCTGTTAACTCTGCCTTTCTAGCCAGTGCACTATGAAGAGAAGAACTGGTGTGAAGAACAATATTCTGGGGGGTGCTATACAGCCTATTTCCCTCCAGGGATAATGACTCAGTTTGGAAGGTATGTTAACAATAAGCAAGGATGTTTCATTACAGAAAGAAACCTGAGGAGATTATAACATCTGAAATACAATTCCCTAGCTTGTGATTACGCGATGACTGGCAGGAGGTTGCATTTGTTTCAGCAGTTAATAAAAACTGTAATCAGATTCATGTTTTGTTGTTGATTGGCGACCATGCCTTTAATGAGTTAATTAGCTCCAAACAGCTCAGTCCTATGCAAGAGATCCCAGGAAAGTGTGCATCCTTAATTAAAGGGGTACTAGAACGTCTAAGTGTTGGTGAGAGTTTGCAGGTGTTCAGTAAAAGTAACTTCCTCACTCAAGATAAAGCATTTATTATTTGGAAATATCTTAAGCATATTATCTGAAGCAAAGGTTTTATGTTGCTACTTATATCAGTGCCATCAGCCCAGAGCATCCTTGCATACATAACAGCTCTGATTAACATTCAGTTACAACTCTTGAGTTTATAATATGTCTCTAATAAATAAAAGTAGTAAGCTAACAAATTACATAATTAATGTTGGAATTCTATGCCTTTGCCCAACAAGGGTGCTCTGTATGTAAACTCAGATTTCTGTGCCTTGAAAACTTTCTGTATCAGAAGACTGTTACTCAATTCTAGTCACCTTTCCTCTCCTCAGAAAGGATTTCATAAAGTTGGGAAAGGGGACCAGAAGCAATCTGCCATAGGTTGCAATGCTGATGTGGTAGAATGATATTACGAATGCTCTTGTCTCTGATTTACATTTAGAGAAATGGTTCCTCATGCTTTCCATATTCTGTGCCTCTTTTAAAGGGTAATTCGTGAGCCAGTTGGGAGAATCTTCTTTGCAGGCACCGAGACGGCTTCAGAATGGAGCGGCTACATGGAAGGTGCAGTGCAGGCTGGAGAGAGAGCCGTCAGAGAGGTACAGTGGAGTCCTGAGTAACAAGGCCTTGTGAGGCTGCAATCCTATACTCACTGATCTAGGAGTTTTTTCTTTCATAGGGGCATATAGGATTGCACTGCTGATATGTTTGAATAAAGGGCAGTTGTATTTGTTGGTTAAAACATTTGTATTCCACGATTTGGCCAAGCAATTTACGAGACACCCATTAAAAGCAAATAATCAACAAAAACAAGCAAGCCACCAAAATGGGAAAGTCAGTACATAAAATCACAGAATTAAGGGTAGTTGTGGTCAAATGAATCCCAAAATGCGACAAAAGAAAGGAAAATGGACTGGAATTCTAATAAAGCAGAGCCTCCCTTGAGAGAGGGTTGCAAAACATGGGTGCCACAACTGAACAGGCCCTGTCTCACCAGCTGGATTTCTGATGACTGCGGACTGCTGAACACATACTCTGGTTGTAACTGCTTAAAATAATGCAATGCATTTTAAAATTGGAAAGAGAGCTTGAAATTCGACATTGGGGATTAGGGCAGGCCTGCAGTATTTTGGACTATTCCCAGGAAATCGTCTATCTTAAATCCAGTTGAAACTTTACTTGGTTTGCAGATGCAGGATTTATTCCCATGGCAGCATCTGTGGAGGCAACATTTTGCCTAGCTTGTTTTGATATGTCCTTAAATCTTGGACCTTTCTGATAAATCTGCATTACGTGTGAATTTGTGCACCTCCCATTCGTTTCAGAAAGATCTGAAACCTTGGCGTGCATTTAGTGTATAATTTTTGGGAAGCCTTTACCGAGGTATTTGGAAATAAAAGGAAGTCATGTAAATGTTATCTTCATTTTTAGATATTGCACTCAATGGGGAAGATTTCGGAAGCAGAAATTTGGAAGTCAGAACCAGAATCACTCGTAAGTTTGCAGTTCTTCCTTTAAGGTGAAATAGTGCTGCATTATTACCATATTTTTCGGCCCATAGGGCGCACCGGCCCATAGGACGCACCTAGTTTTTTGGGGGGGAAATAAAGAAAAAAAATATATTTTCCCCCCAGGCGCAGGGCTGGGGCGGGGGAAGCCCGAGCTTCCCCCGACCCCAGCCCCCAGAACAGGCAGCTCTCCACAAGCCGTGGGAGAGCTGCGCAAAGCCCGAAGCCTGGGGGCGCTGAGCTCAGCGTGCCCCCAGGCTTCGGGGTGCAGGCAGCTCTCCCACGGCTTGCGGATAGCTTCCTGAAGCCTGGAGAGCAAGAGGGGTTGGTGCGCACCGACCCCTCTCGCTCTCCAGGCTTCAGTGAAAGCCTACATTCGCCCCATAGGACGCACACACATTTCCCCTTCATTTTTGGAGGGGAAAAAGTGCATCCTATAGGGCGAAAAATACGGTATTAATTTTATCAACCATTCCGTGACATGCTTTATACGGGATCTGTAACGAACACTGAAACCTGTGCATGCTTTGTCACAAGCAAGTCCTGCATAATTCCATGGCTCTTAGTTATACCCAAATAGATGTGACTAAGATTGCCACCTAAGAAGAACATCACATTTGCGTTACACTAATAGTGAATGTTCTTCCATCCAGGATGTCCCAGCCCTGCCAATCACTACCACCTTTTGGGAAAGGAACTTGCCTTCTGTACCTGGACTGCTCAAGTTGTTTGGCTTCTGTGCTCTCTTGACATCAGCGACTGCAGTTGGGCTCTGCACATTTAAAAGGGGACTTCTGGTGAAAAACTGAAAATCGATCTGTGAATCTAATAAGAATTGGCAGATGTGTGTGCATTTGCACAATCATTTTACTCTTGCCAGGTAGTGATGAATGCAATTCTCAATTATCCCATGTATTTCTCCTATGAAACTTTATCTTGCAGAAGGGTCTAACATGTATTTCTGAGGCGAGTACAAAGTGGGCTACTGTTGTTATTATTATTTTGGGGGATTTTTTAAGTGGTCTGGTGGAGCCCAGTGTATTGCTACGACATTTTCCTTTTTTTACAAAATCAACTACTATGTTGATCTCACCACAGTGGCAAAGCATTGCACAGTGGGAGAAAAGTAGCTGATCGAGCATTTCCATTGCCTCCAAATGTTTTGGGAGAATGAAAATTAAGTGAAGAGATTATATGAGTGAATAAATTCCAGGGTCAACATTCTACACAAATTTAGGGGTCTATTTCTTCAGAAGTACATTTTGGTTTCTGTTCTTGGGGTTGTTGTTTTTGCAGAGAAGGGTTGTCAAAAAGCTGGAAGGGGTCTCTCTCTCTCTTTTTCTTTTTTTTTTGAGGGATTCCACACTCCATGGCACATTTTCTAGAACACATAGGCAACCTACTATTCAACCATGTGTTAACTCCAAGAATGCAAGAGCAGTTACACCTGAGTGAACCCAACAAATGAAAACACACGTTTTTAAGGCTTGAGTTATGTGTTTGCAAATATTTTATTTTACATGGCCAAGCCTTAATCTGGTCATTAAAAATACCAGGACCAGATTAAAGCATGCGAGGGGGTTGGGGGGCATTGATGCTGTTGGGACTCCTGGTTAGACACCCTCCCCCTTGCCACTTCCTGCCTTTGACTCGTGGCATTATGAAGAACTAGAGGAAAAGTGTAAATCACTACGCACTCAGATTTGGACTTTCCAAAACAGTATGTGAATCGAAGCACAGTTCCCTGCATTTTTGTGGTGCAGTTGTCCAATCAAGCAATGTTCACAATAATGCAGGTATTAGGAGGAAGATATTAGTAAAAAAAAAAACATTTAAAATGCAGATGGGGAATTAGGTTTGTTAAAAAGTGTTCATTAGCCAAAGTTGCATAAAGCTTTCGTGTTTATTAGGAGAAATTCGCTCTAACATGCCAATGAATTTTCGTGAGTATTTCTTAAACAAGGCAAATTGCTGTTGAGAACTGAATTTAAGACGGGGGAAATGTGAAACTTGAGAGAACCAAAATGGACACATCCTTCCATCCGAAGAAGGAAACTATCAACTCAGGCTAAATACAGGTGCAAATCCCAGTTAGGGGTCATTTCCAGTCTTGCTTTTCCTTTCTCATCTCTTTGGCGGTACAAATCAGGGAATAAATTACCAAAGATGATAATCTACAAGGAGCAGCCATATACTGAATCGGAAAATTGGTCCATCTAGCCCAGTAATATCTACCAACAGGTTCTGGTTCTTAAGGAGATGCCCAACAACTTACATCTTTAAGCTGGAGGTGTAACCTGGGAGCTTCTACAGCCAAAGCCTGCTCTCAGCCAATGGCCTCTCAAAACAGCATTGTGATGATTATCACATGGAACTTGTTGACGCTGTTTTGTGAATTGTGAAAGATTCCTGTCTGTCATCTTAATCAGACCACTGCACTGTTATGAAGACTTGTGTACCCTGAGCATTTAGAAACGCCTGACATTGTGAGTAGCTGAGGAAAGAAAACGAGTGCTGCACTTCACACAGGGAGGGACCAACATGAACTTCAGCAGTAGGTGGGCAAAAGAGAGGAAATAATATTGAGATGGACAAAGAACTGTGCATGGTACAAGAGTGCAGCTCCCTAGATATTCCCTTTTAGATTTTTGGTTTCCAAAAACATGCAGGCATCCAAACATTTCTAAGCTTTTCTATATGAGTACTGGACACTTGACTACTGCTTCTTATTTTTTAAATGAAACCATGATTTTCAGGATCCCAGCTTCAGCAATAGATACTTGATTTTGAATTTTGACAACCGTACCATATGGAAAGGTATCTTAAAACGTAACATGGAGTCCATGTCTACCTCTGAGGCTATGGGAAAGGTCCTTTCAAGAACCTTGTCATACTTGCATCATCTTGAAGATCTATTATTTTAAAAGTCTATAAAAATGATACTAGCTTTCTTTTACACTTCCTGGATTTGCAGTAGGAACTAACACTTAATGTTGTCCAAAATCTATGTTTACTTCCTATTTGATATTAGCATCCTCGTCAGGTTAAAATGATTTATTATTTCTATATGTGAAGGGGCTTCTGCTTCGGTTTCTAATGAGATGGCACACAGGAAGTACACTGTGGGAAGGGTCTTGAAGCCCATTTTTCACCTATAAAATAGAACTGCAACATCTTGCTGCTCAAGTAGCTCCAATGAATTCAAGATAGCCAACTAGAATGACATTTCAGAATGTCAGATTTCAATCTGTTGGGAAGTCTGTTGCTTGCCTCTGGCAAGAATTAAGCTGTTTCTCTGTGCTCTGGCTATGCAGTGTGCCGCTGTGAACTGAGGCATCCATTTAACTTGAGAGAGCTTCTCTTAGGAATTTGAAACACAGAGGAACAAGCCATAGAACAGACATGACGCTTCTTTTCAGGTATTATGAAAGAGTCATGTACTTACCAAAAGATTTCCAAGTCTTAGAGTTGTTTTTCATTTTTTTCTAAACTAGGATTACCTTTTACTAATGACATTGTGACTCCCTGGGAGTTACATATGTATATTTATACTAACTTCCAAGTTACATCCCTTGACTAAAATGGTATGCCAAGGTTTATTAGTTTTTGGCCTGATGAATTTACCATCCTCTTCCTTTGGGTGGTGTTATGTTTTTTGTTTCTATTCTTTGGACAGACTTAGGTTTGTTAACAATATCCCAGGGCTGCTGTTATGAAGTTATTTTCCCTTTTTTCCTAATGGATCACTTTTCCACAATTTATTCGTGGGTACAGAGGAAATTTTAGGGCAATAGCAAGAACCTGAGGGGGCTCCCAAGGCACAGCAAAGTACCTTGTTGCACACTGTGGCCTCCACCCCTGCCCCCTTTTCTTTTCCAGGTGACACTATTGGAGGCTGCTTCCATGTTCTCCTAAGCTTCAGAAGCAGTTTTCAGGCAATTGAGGGGCAGGTTTTTAAGTAGTAAATGTTGGTTTTTAGTAATGAGAAGTCAACGTGTCTATGTGTGGCCTCTCTCCCACCCAGCCTTGTGGCTCCTGGCTTGAAACTGAAAAGGTTTAAAGCACGCGTCACTGATTGGTTGTTGGGCTTCAACTCCCACCAGCCTTAGCCAGCATGGCTAATAGGCAGGGATAATGGGAGTTGTAGGCCAAAAGTTCTTTACCTCTAGCTTAAAGAACACTGGAGTTCTGAAATTATCATGTTCCACCAGGGCTTAGGGCTCATGTGAAAGCAATCACAGACTTTACCTGTTGCCACCTTACCTAAGTTAAATATTTTCTATTAAGGTCATGCCATATTACACTTTAGTAAGCAGTGTCACATCAGGTAAGAGTCATGTCCGGTTCTGCACCAGGAATATCCAGATTCAGATAGGCCTTATCAGAAACACAGAGAATACCCAGTGAGGGCTGCTGATAGAAGTGTACTCTTCCCAGTTTCAGGCAGTGGAGGGATATTGTCTCAGCAAAGGGCTGAAGCATTATGAAAGCTGGTAAGGTCTGTTCTGTCTGCCCATCTCCCTGGAAGACCTGGCTGTGCTCCATTAATTGACCCTTGGAACTATTGTTGTTTGTTTACAAGATGGAAGAGATGGAGATGCTACTGGAGATTTGGAACCCAAGGAAAGTGGAAGGACCACATCCTCAAGCTGGGATGATGTAGGAGGTGGTGCTAAAGATTTCCCCCAAGCGGGACAGCCTGTATATCCTCATCTTCCTGAAGGCTCTGCTGGGTTCTGGGACCATGCCAGCAATTCTAGATCCTTCCCTTTTTCTCACAGAGGGAGCAAGCACTGTTCAATTGCTTCTTTTCATCAATCAGAATGTGCTTGGCTTTATCACTAATTAGAATCTGTTCGTCAAAACAGTGGTGAGGCTAATTCCATTTTAATTATTAAAGAAATTAGTAATTCAAGGCAGTGTTCCTGTGCACACTTACTAGGGACTAAATCTTACTGAATTCAATTGAACTTTTTTCTTAAGAATAATAATTCCACAAATGTCACTTGTCAGATTGATATTTTCTAAACAAGGAACATTATGGTAATCGGATGTCAAAGTCTGATTATTATTTCACCCAAATGCAAAAATGTATCACACAGTTGGGTCTTTGAAGGCAAGTCTGTGATAATAACAGGTTGCAGAGTCAGATCACTGGTCCATCTATCCCAAGATTGCCCACTCCGGCTGGTAGCAGCTTGGTATCTGAATTCATTTTAGCTACAGGTGTCAGAGAGTGAACCTGAAAGTCAGCATGCAAAGCATCTTCTCATCCACCAAGCAATGGCCTCTTCCCCTCAGGGTCTGTCATGAAGCATTTTACATTTGTGCTTCATAGTTCATCCTCTCAGAGCTTTGCCACAGTCCAGTCATCTTTTGGAAGCATCATAAACACTTGTCTTTGGGCTAAAGAGATGGGACATTAGCTGTGTGCCTCTTTGCTATCTGGGTTTGGTTTTTGCTTTGTTTTGTTTTTCAGTAATGTATTAGACATTATAAAATATAATGCAATGTGACATTTTAGCACAGTGAGTTTTCCTGACAATAATGTGAGGCAGGGGGTCAAAGAAATGACCAACCTGAGGTCACTTTATACCAGGGATGGGGCACCCTCCAGTTGTTGCTGAATTATGAGTGCCATCAGTCCCAGCAATCACCAGCAATATTCAGGGATGATGGGAGTTGCAGTTCTGCAGCATCTGGAGAGCCAAAGGCTCACCGAACCTTGCTTTATACACTGGTTTTGTTAGAAATTACAAAGAATGGAGAGGAAAGAGATACGAGACCACAGAAGCTCTGGGTTTCTTCCTATGTATAACTTGGGTGTCAGTGACGGCCGTTCAGGTAGTATGAGAGGATCTGTAGCACCTGTAATATTTAGTTTATAGAGAGGAGGGGAAGGTGAACATACAGCTGCTTGTGGTTTGTTCTGCTTTAGTATCCCATAAAGAAGCATTTCCTTATGCTGTTGTAAGTAAGCATGCAGCCCTAGGAGTATTTGGCAGAATTGAGGGAGGTGGGGAACAAAGACAGCACATTTTATGCAAAATGTGATTTCCTTTACTGCACCCCTTTCCCCTGTTCTAACTAAGTTATGATGTAGCAGTCACATAAATTCACCCATCAGGCATGAAAAACTGGGTTGTGAATTACTTCTTGATCATTTTCAAAAAAGCACTCAAACACTCTCAACAATCCTCAGCTCTTCCATTTAATCATTCTTTTCCTCAAATGTTTTGTTTCCCCGCCTTCTTCAGTTCCTCATTTCTTGAGAAAAATGAGAATGTGGAGATTTTTTTGGTGGGAGGGGGAGAGAATGCAACTGCTTTTCAGAAACAGAAATCGGTTGCACATTAAAGTCTTACCTCTGGTCTGGAAGTTGGCCTATGAGATTTGGTGGATGAATGATCCTGCCTTTAGGCAAAAGGTTGAACTTGCTGAACTTCTGTTCTTTCAGCAACATTTCTTGGAAGCATGTCCCACATATTTCAATATAACTTTCTTCTACATCAATCCATGAATGGAAACAAGTTTCTGGGCATGAATTTACACTAACAGTATAAAAGGTTGCTATGGGAAAACCCCAAGCCAACACATGGTGCGGGTACCGCTAAGCTCCAGCACCATGCAAAGAATTTAAAGTGCCTGCCATCTCCAATCACCTCTTTAGCTGAGGAGAAAACAAGAACTGGGGTCAATACAGGGATGATGTTTTCTTCAACCTTCTTATCTACCAAGTGATTAATCTTTCAGAGCTGATAAATGCTGATCATACCTAAGATAATGTGGGGAAAGGAGAAGAGGAGGGTTTTACAAGCCAAATACTGGGCACTCAGCATGTTGCAATCCCCCCTCTAAGGCTAGGACCAACATCTTTAAGAGCAGCGTGTTTTATTCTCATGAATTTATAAACTTCTCTGAGAGTTCAGAACCAAAATCAGGGTCAGATGGGAGAAGGAAGATGCAAACTGTTAAGCTGTCACCTCATAAATTGTGTTAGACTTCATAAAATGACAGCGTCTTAATCTGTTGAGGTGTGTTTCGTTAACTTACAACCGACTGTTTTGCATCATACTTTAACTAGCATCCTATTTCTTGTTTATGGACAAAAATGTGTATGATGTCGTACAACATTACAGGAAAAGAACACAGAGGTTGCCTTGCTTGGATCCTCAGATGAAATGTCAATCTAAGGTTGTACTCTATCAATGTGTGGTGCAAGCCTGCACATGTCTGCTTAGAAGTAAGTGCCACTGAGTTTGGTGGGATTTACTCTGTGGTCTAAACCACAGAGCCTAGGGCTTGCCGATTGGAAGGTCGGCAGTTCGAATCCCCGCAACGGGGTGAGCTCCCCTTGCTCGGTCTCTGCTCCTGCCAACCTAGCAGTTCGAAAGCACCTCAAAGTGTAAGTAGATAAATAGGTACCACTCCGGCAGGAAGGTAAACGGCGTTTCCGTGCGCTGCTCTCGTTTTGCCAGAAGTGGCTTAGTCATGCTGGCCACATGACCTGGAAAAACTGTCTGCGGACAAACGTCGGCTCCCTCGGCCAGTAAAGCGAGATGAGCACCGCAACCTCAGAGTCATTCGCTACTGGACTTAACTGCCAGGGGTCCTTTACCTTTACCTTTTTAAGTGGATCTAGGACTGCAGCCTCCATTGGTTAGCTAGGTGCCTCTGTGGAGCTTACAAGAAGGGCATGACAGAGATTTCCCTTCACACTAGGAATTTAATTACTTCCTCTGAAAGGCATTATAGGACTGTAAGGCACATAACACAGCATGGAGTTTGATGACATTTTAAAGTAAGTGCTTGTTCTGTGCAGTGCCACTTGACTCTCTGTGATATGTGATTGGAAATCTGACACAATTTTAAAACTGCACTTCAGTGATTCAGTAAAGACAGCATGTATGCTGCTATGGCTACAATATTTTTTAATGAATGTCTGGGTCAGTGTTTTATTTAACCAGGGTGCTTATTGTAAGTTAACCCTAGTGCCACAGTTTGGATGGCCCTTGTTGAGCCACATCACCAAAGGGTGTGTGTGTGTGTGTGTGTACATGCCCAATTCTGGAATGGGCAGCAGGCTACAATGCCAGCATCTTTCGAGGGAGCCAGACAATCCATTCATCACTTCATTTGTTTATTGAAGGCTGTGTGTGTGCGTGCGCACGTGTGCATGTGTGTGTGTGTTGTGGATAATGAATTCAACTATTTTGGCATAGAGGCATGCCCCACTGTCAATTGCAGTACTCAGATCAATATGTCAAATTGTGGGAAAGTGACACTTAGGACATAGTGAACTAAGGACTCTGTGCACCATTGATGTTGATGAAGGCTGTTGAATAAGAGGAGCACGGCAACATTTCGCTGTATCTTTTCTGTAAATGACTATGGTGCTGTCCTACAGGTTAAAGATAAGGTTGCAAAAACTGGAGGGGAAGGAACATGGAGAGCCCAGGAGACAATGAAGAGAAAAAGGTGCTGCTAAGTGTGCACTAATTGCCCCTTATATCAATGCATTTGAAAGCCATTGTATCTGTTCATATACTGCAGAGCTGTAACTATTGTATTGCTGTTTTAAATGTCAAAGGGGTCAGAAAAATCAGCTGTTGCACTTGGCAGTGAGAATTGGTGCATAGTTCATTAAAGGGCCCCTCTCTGCACTGAGTCAGATGAATATTCTGGCAATACCCTGTTAAAGGCTTTAGAAACACTGCCATCTTTGCTGCAAGATGTCCTGTTTCAAGATAACACCTGAATTCTAATTATCAGTGGAAATCAAGCAGATTATTAAGTGCTGGAGAGAAGACCAATGCCAGCATTTTGAAACCGCTGACCTGTTCGTATAGAGATTAACTTAACATACCTATAAGCAGCCAGCTTCAAGTATGTCTACTCTTATCTGTCTTTGAGGTCTGATCCCTGCGTGTCCACACTGGGTTGAAGTTGTACTTGCCCCAGCTGATCTGCATGGGGATCTGCTCTGAAGGGCCTGTATGAGCAGTGGTGTCTGCATGGCACTTACATTTTTTTCAGATGTTTTAACTAAGTTTCATCTGGTAGGAATATCCTGGCAGCAGATATGGAGAAGTGCAGAAAAAGTTGCAATACCGTGATATCTGAAGAACATTTAGCATGCATCTCCTAAAGGCTGCGACACTAGAAGGCTGTCCATGAGTAAAATTTCAGTTTTTCAAACTCGAAAATTAACACTTTAAAAACTTTATATGTCTGCATCCTTGCCACAAAAACGCATGCACATGGTAATTAATATTTTCCTCTGTTTTAGGCAACACCATCTTGGATGTTGGCCTGTCCAAATCTGCAGTGGTTTTTTAAATAGTAGCTCACTTTTCAGAAAGGTCCCACATGCTCATTAACACTCTCAGAAAGAGAAGGGCTCTATTTTATCCTAAAGGGATGGACTCTACTTCCTCTAGCTGATTTCATCTTCTGGAAAGTCCCATTCCCCCAAGAGGTTCAGTTTATGGAACTGAAACTAGCATAAAATTAGTCTAGAATATTACTGTGCTATAAGAACGGTGTGCAGAGGCAGGCTTCTAAAGTTTAAGCCTATTTTGAAGAGTGGAGAAATAAAATACCATATTTTTCGCCCTATAGGGCGCACCGGCCCATAGGACGCACCTCGTTTTTTGGGGGGGAAATGAATTTAAAAAAATTATTCCCCCCCCCCGCCGTGGGGGTGGGGCAGGGGAAGCCCGAGCTTCCCCCGACCCCAGCCCCAGGAACAGGCTGCTATCCGCAAGCCTTGCGAGCCCGGCGGCAACTCCCGCCGGGCGCGCAAGGCTTGCGGACATCTGCGCGAAGCACGGGGTGCCCTCCGGAGGGTGCCCCGTGCTTCGGGCTGCAGGCTGCAGCAACTCTCCAGGCTTCAGCGAAAGCCTGAATTCGCCCTGTAGGACACACACACATTTCCCCTTCATTTTTGGAGGGGGAAAAGTGCATCCTATAGGGCGAAAAATACGGTATTTGCTTCACAGAAAAGGAAAAATTACAACACACTAGGAAAGTGTGTGCTTGAAAACTGGAAGAGTTAATCCACAGGAGACCTGGGCAAGTTTGAACAGTGCAATTTAAAGTTAACAGTTCTCCCTAAGTAAATGTACCCATTGATTAAACATAATATTCCTTCCAGCATCTTCTTCCCTGAAACCTTATTAACGGCTGAGCTTCTGTTCCAGTGGAAATAAAAGCGAAAATCTTCAAAGCAGGTTTTTATAAAGGGGGTTTTAAATTAAATAAATTATACTGACCTAACCTGCAGCTGAGCTTTCTCCTCCTTTGATCACATACTAGTACTAGTCGTCGTATCTGTTTTGTACAAGTGTAACATCACAGTATCAAGATATGGATTCAGTCAGTCATGGTTTGTTTGTGCCTTACATGATTGTGGCATTTTCTTAAGTGCCTCTGTGGTGGCTATCTCGTCTTGAGTCCCTTATTATGTTGCTTTTTCTGTTCTAGATATTTTTATCTGGCAGCTGTGAACCTTTTTAAAAGTTCAACTCAAAGGAATAAACATTGCCACACTGAATGTCTTTTGTTGTTTATAATTGTTGGCAGTCCCTGCATTCCACGGTGCATTGATTTGGTCAAGGTGTGAACACAGGGTGATGTTGGAAAAATGCCCTGGGAAGGCTGCAAGCTTCCCAAGTCTTCGGAGCGTCTCTCCGGTGGCTCTCTCTGGCTGTAAATCTCCTTCAGTCCAGAGTAGCTAGTAATAATCGATCCTTCTCTCCTGAACAGAGCATGCCAGTCTTCTGGTATATCATGGTAGAAAAAAGATTCAATTGTAGTTCTAAAACTACTTTATTTACAGTCTTATATACAGAGACTCCACCAGTACGTCTGTGCTCTCTGAACACCAGTACAGAAACCTGCGACACACACAGAAGTGAAACTAACTTTCAATAGTACTCAGAAGGAAAAGATAATACAGACTTCCTTTCTCACGCTCTCTCAGACACTCACATGATTTATACAATCATAGTACCACTCTCTGGAGCAGCTCGGATAGATAAAAATCCTAACAGGTGATACCCAATGCATTTACATCCATGGATATCAATGGGTTTACTGGATGAGGTGGATATCATTCATATTTTGTAGTTGCTTATGGCAGGGGTGGCTAACTCTTTCTGTCACCCTTGGCCAACCTGCTAGGGGTTACATGGCAATAGTAGATGTTACCACTCATGCAAGTCCACAGGCAAGTCCACAGAGAAGCATGGAGCCCCACCTCTTCAGCTGATCTGCATGGATCAGCCAAGGAGAGGAGTATCATCCTCTCCCCATCCATCAAATTATCCATCAGTTGATGAGGGAAAGGACAATTTGCCTCCCCTTCAGAGAGCTGGGCTGGATATATATATTTTTAATCATCACCACAAATATCAGTGGTGTCCTAGATAGGACAGAAAAACCTGCAACCAATCTGACCCTTCCCTCCCAGATTAATGTGTGAATTGGAACTAAGTTGTCCCCTGGCTCTTCTACAGAATGTACTGATGCAGTTCTCTGCTCAAAAGAGAGAGACTATCAAAATAAGTTTAGAAATGTGCAAAAATATGTGTTTAAAATGTTTAAAAGCGTGGATTTAAAACATGGTTGACTGTAGAAAAGGGACAAGACAGATTTATGCATCAACAAATGTGAAAGAGGCATGAACTGGAACAGACTGATTTGCCTACCCCTTTTCACAGTGTTGACAGAGTAAACACTCAGCCATGCCTATCAAGAAGCTGACTCTGGGAACATGAACTATGAACAGATGCCACCAGCCCGTCTGTAAATACACAAAACAAATAGGCCAAGCCTGCATCAGTGTCTTAGTATTGGTCTCTATGAGAGTCTGAAACAAGCCTTCTTGGTGGCTTTCCAATCCCTTTGGACGACAGTTCTCACCCCACCAGTGGCGTAGCGTGGGTTGTCAGCACCCGGGGCAAGGCAAGTAATTTGCGCCCCCTAACCCGGGGCAAGGCAAGTAATTTGCGCCCCCTAACCCCTAACCTGCCGCCGCTGCCAGCTTCTTCTTGCTGCTGCCTGGTCTGGTCTGGTGTGGTTCTCTCCCGCGCTCAGCGCTGCGCTGGGCGGCCGCTGCACTGTCCCTTCCCCAGATAGTCCCTCGCTCTCTCTCCGCACCGCACGCCTGGCACCCACCCCCTCCACAGTGGGCGGCGACCCAGCAGCTCGGATCGGATTCGCACAGCCAGCACTGCAGTGAGAGAGAGTGAGTGAGCCAGGTAGGGGCAGAGAGCTGCGAGTGCGAGCGCCCCCCCCCAGATGTTGCGCCCGGTGCAGCCGACCCCCCCTGCACCCCCCACGCTACGCCACTGCACCCCACCCCACCCCAGTCTGTACTGCTATTGGGTAACAACGAATTTTGAAAAAGCTTGACAGCTTGCTCTTGCAATGCAAAGTGGAGAAGAGGTGGGGGGCAGCGGGTGAGAATATTTGACCCTTCCCTCACCTGTTGCTGAGGCAAGTCCCTTCCTGCAAAACTATAATTCCCCCAATTCATGCATGTTTAGTTCACGAAGTTGCCTTTTTCTAAATGAAAGATCCCTGAATATCATAGCTTTTCCTCTTAGAGAAGATGCTACATCTGCCTGATTCTTTTAGATGCTTGTAGCGGATGCCGTGGTGGGGTGATGCCAGTCATTTGACCTCCAGTTGGTTGCATCACAGCTACATAATGGGGTGGAGAGGTGGCAGCAAGGTCAGCATGGTGCAGACCATTGCAGTGTTCCAGGCAGTGTGTTTGCATCATGCTGAACTTGCCACTGCCTCTCCCTTCCCCCTAAAAGGCAGGGATGTGACGAACCAGAGGTCAGATGAGCATCACCCCCCCCCCGCCAACCATGCTGTCTACTGCTGTTGGTTGCCAATATTTTTGCAATTTTTCTAGTTCTTTGATATCCTGATGAGTGTGAGGAGCCCTGCAATGTCACTGTAGAGTATTTTTGAAGCCAACATTTACTATGCAACACAATGGTCTGCAACCAATTATATATCTAGTAACCAATATGCTACACAACGGTCTTGGAATTGTAATGTTTACACCTGTTCATAGCCTGGTTTCAGCAAAAACAGAACCAGTCAACATAATTAATGAAAGAAATCCTTGGGTATTTATATCCCTATTCGCAGAGATAAACAATATGAAATTGAGATGTTCCAGCTCATACTGCTGGCTTTTCAAACAACAGATCCATAGTGTCACATCTTCTCTGACTCAGGGCACTTATTCACACACAGCAGTTCTATGGCAACAGTACTTGGATTCAGCCCAGTGTTCTGAGAAGAATGGTTTTGTCCTTGCAGCTAAAGCTCAGCATGTTCTTCACTGTATCTACTTTACAGAAAGATTTAAGTTTACTTCTGTTAAGTTTGAGCTGGTTGTCAGAAACATCAAAAAGTAGGAAGAAATTGGATGTATAAATTTATTCCGCAGCAAAAGAAAGATGTTGCTTCCAGCAGGAGCATCATGTCAGCAAGCAGCAGGACACTGCCAATTTTAATGAAAGTCTTTTAGTCGAAATCCCATTTGCAGCTCCCACAGTCATGAGAAGTGCTTTTCTCTGTGTGAAGTTTTGGAACACAGCACAAGGCAATGTTAAGTGATTGAAGATAGCAGCTGCGGAACAATATAACCACTTCGCAAGCCAATAAAAGGTTCCCCCTAAATGCCCCAAAGCAGCAAGGCTGATCCACTTGCAGAAGAAGTGGGCTGCACAATGCAAAAGGCCATTCTGCATTGGAGCCATAACACACAACAGGAACTTCAACCTGAGGTACTTCTTTCTGCACCAAAGAGAGAGATTTCTACATGGATACTAATGTTGGGGATACAAAGTCATGTCTTTTCTCCAATGCTTCTTGGAGCCGGAGGCAGCCTACCCATGAGTCGAGGTGAAGCACCCACCTCAGGCAGAAGTGCAAGAGGCAGTCCTCCACCCACCCCACCACTTCCACTCTCGAGAGGGAGGCTCTCCAGCATGCGTCATAGATGTTCATCTTCCCTGCCCTTTCTGGAGAAGCCAGGTAAGCAGCATTGTTTTGAGGAATGCCCTGGCTCCTGCTGAGTTCAGAGAGAGCCGGGCATTCCTGAGTGCCACATTGCCATTTGGCCGTCCCTCCTCAAACACCCACCCCCAAGAAAGAATCTGAGCACCCAACTCCCCCAGAGTTGTGCACATATCATGCTTGCTTCAATTCAGAGAGCCACAAACATAGCAAAATTCTGTGTGCACCCATTGCTGCACTTGTGAGAGCTTCGTCCTTCTGTCCAAATGCCTCCCTCCCCCTCTCCCTGCGCCAAGGTCATTAGCATCTAGAGCTGTCACAACGTCCTCCTTTACAGAGCTCTGACATGTTTCCTAAAAGCTGTGCGTATATGCATTTGCAGGGAGGGTGTAATTTGCAGCAGACAAATTGCCCTTCAATAGACATAAAAATGACACAGCTTGAATGATCTGGAGTGTTTTAAATGGATACTTTAATGGCAATTCAAGGAATGTTCAAAGGCACATTTCACTAAATTACACAGATAAGAGGCACAAATCGTATCTACCATTTTACAAAGGTAGTTAATGATGAGAGGAGCACCAACAGACTTGGATACCCTTATCACCAAATTGTCAGTTATCTACATACCTGTATAACATTACCTGAAGTAAATTGTCTTTTCCGGGAACCATTGGTCACATTATCATCGGACATTAACAACATAAGAAAAAACTGCTGGATCAGGGCAGTGGCCCATCTAGTCCAGCAACATATTCTCACAGCGGCTAATCAGATGCCTGTGGAAAACCCACAAACAGGACCTGAACACAAGATATGTGTTCCTTCCTCCCTTCCTGTGATTTTCAACAACTGGTATTCAGAAGAATCATGGTGGAGGCAGAGAATAGCCATTGTGGCTAGTAGCCACTGATTACCCATAGAGTACTGTGTAAGGCTGAGGAGAACAGGGTTCAAATGCCTGTCCAGCCACCATGCTCACTAGATGACCATGAGTCAGTTTCTGGGGGATAGTCAACTAAGTTTCACTCAGAACAGACCAACTGAAAGTAATGGATCTAACTCAGTCATGCCCATCAATTTCAATGGGTCTACTCTGAGAAACTTAGTTTAATTCCACTCACTGTCTGTCAACTTAAACTATCCCACAGAGTTATGAGAAATAAGGATGCTTAGCAGAATACAACCCATTTTCATTTAGCTGATTTATTTTTATTTGTTTGTGTCAGAAGGGAAACATTTTGTCTAGCTTTCTACACAAGTGTGACTCTACTTCCCTAGTTTCTATTTTTAATTAAGGGGTTTGTAAGTTACTCTTGTTTCAAAAATGGCAAAGCAACTTCTTATGTGTTCAGAACATAGTGAGGGATTCTATACCTTTTTCTGTAAAGTAATACATGTAAAATAATTACACACATCTCGTATCGTAACCTCACTTTTATTTATAGAGCCTTGGGAATCCTAAATTATCTCTCTTGCCAACTTTATTACCTTGCTTTTGCACTTAATGCTAGTTATTTCTCTTTAGTCAAATCCATGCTGAACCTCATATCTTATAATAGCTGAAACTACATTTACAGTTGCAAAATTTACAAAATTACAGTTTTGTCATTTTAAATGGCAGTAGACTAAGTACAACAGGCACTTGACAGCATAAACATCTAGTTTAATGAGCCACTAGAGTAAGCCTTTAACATTGATTTGTTCACTGTGAGATTTAAAAAAAAAAAATTAAGACAAACAGAATTTTCCCAAAAGCATTGTGAAATGTGCAAAGTATCTGTTCTGGCTTGTTCTCAAAAGGCATAAGGGATAAAAGGCCACTGACTTTAATCAATAAAAGTAAGTGAGGAATGATAGAATTGTGGAGTTGGAAGGGACCATGTGAGTCATCTAGTCCAACCCCCAGCTATGCAGGATCCTTTTGCCCAACAGGGGGCTTGAACTAGAAAATAGAACTTTTGCTTCACCACTACTTGATTTTTAAATGGACACTAAAACTCTTTTTGATGTGTTGATACCTATCTCCAAGAACAACATTTGTTCATTGAAAATATTTATAGGCAACCTTTATGGGTAAAACTCACCCACTCAAGGCCACTTATAAAAGCAACAGATAAAAATACAGTTCCCACGATAAAAATACAATACCCAGCATGAAGGGCGAAATTGAAACATTTTCTTCAGAAGCATTCTCGGAAGATAAGTCCCTTTTTATAGGCAAGAAGTCCAGCCGCAGCCAGCGAGGTGAGGAAAGCAGAACATCCAAGGAACCCCAGGAGGCCTGGGACAGATGGCAAGTTCCTCTCCAAAAACGTGGTAGTGATTGGGAAAGCTGGGACATCCTAGGTAGAATGTGCAGTCATTTTTAGAGCACAGCAATTTTAACAACAAATAAAGCAACTGTACAATGCAGTTAAACAGGGTGCCAGAAACTAACTCTTGCTAGATGAAAGCTAGAAGAACCCCTATCTGGTATGTAAGCAAATGAGTGAGACTACAAGACTATCAGGAACTAGAAGGAGGTAGAGACAGGTACTATGGGATAGAGATGGGCAGTTTGAGGAGCAGAATGAGAGACTTGCAAAGCATGGGAATGACTTTTCCCACTGTACTTAACTAACTGGAAACTATTTATGTGCAATTTTTCCAGTGGGAGAATGCAGGGCTGTTTGGGCTTCTGCTAATGAAATATGCCCACCTTGAATGCACACACTAGAAACTAGGCCAAGATTTCCATTTTAAGTTCATGGCTATTTTTCTATCAGGTGTCCTCATAATAATATGGCAATCAATTATAGTGATGCAGTCATATAAGCCAGACAATGAAATGTTGGGTTCAGCCGTACAAAAAGAGCATGAGAAATCATACTTGCCTTTGATTCTGGTTCTGTCGCCCAAATTTCATTTTTTGAAATCCTTCCCATACTGCACAGTATCTGGAAGACAGAAAATGATATCCCACTAACAGTAATTCTTTTCATCACCATGCAAGTCATGAAGGCAGAAATGAGATAAAGACAACTGAGGGCCATTTCCTGCATCGCACATGGTGTTCAGACACTGTTTCCACACACTAGAATCCCACATTGCAAGATCAGATCTAAGATCAGAGACAGATCATACACTTAACTTCCATGCTAACTCTTGGCTTCCCAGAAGGTACACCACTGATGTGGTAAGCACCACATTGTCTGACCATCCCAAATGATCCGAGTTTCAAACATTACCAGTATGTTGGTGGTGCAAAACCAGACCATGTGGAAAAATAAACACACCACAAGGGCAACTCATAATTCAGTAGGACAATGAGGTGAGATACGAATTGGTTCCATGTTTACTTCCCACAAATACTGCAAGCTAGGAAGATTCATAGATCCAAGTCCTCAATATCTAGCTTATACAGAAAATACCGCAACATGTTTACAAAAGAGGTTCAGATGTCACAAGGAAGTTAACTGACAAACACCTAATACCTTTATCGTTTGAGCCATCTGAAGTGGTTTACTTGATAGCTGAATGGTGCACATTTGACTACAAAGAGCTATTGTTTAAATTAAAGCAGCTGCTCCACGCCATTCAAGTATATTCTGGCTTAATTAGCATTCTGTTTGAAAAAATCCTATTGTACATAAAAACTTTTATTCAGGCATTTCAAGGATACATTAAACAATAATAGCTGGGATTCATTAGCAGCTGATTGTTATAAAAGAATGTTAGTTTCTATTGTTCTTCTTTGGTCCTTCTGATTTGCTGAGAATTCTCTCTTTAGCACAGTGACATTGAATTTGAATACCAAGAAGACCCAAAATCTCATTGGTACAGCTATATCATTTAGGTCTTTAATGAAGATGCCCAGTGAGTTCTGGCTCTCTTTACCTCTCTGGCAGCTCTCTCTCCAGCTTGCACTGCACCTTCCATGTAGCCACTCCACTGAGTAGCTGTCTCTGTGCCAGCAAAGTAGACCCTACCTACTGGCTGACGAATGACCCTGTAAAACAAACATTGCAACACATAAGTCCCACTTGGTAGGTACTGATATCAAAGAGATTTAGGCTACTGAACAGTAGCAGGCAGAATAGCATCAAATATTCATGATGTTCAACTTTTGCTATTGTTACAGATCTGGTATAAATATGTGTAAACATGTGTAAATAAATCATATTTCAAAGACATTGCAGACTCCACTGTGTCTCATTTTCTCCAAAGGAACACAGACCCTGGTTGAGTGCCAAGACCCTCTTTGAAATCTCATGCACTGCTTGGCAGAGATTGTGGTGGCCAGTAACACTGTGAAAGTTGTTTCAGGGAAGGTGCAAATGTTTGGAAAACTCACAGAACCTTCCACTTCACTGTTCATTTTCCCCCTCCCATTCATGATTACGCCATTACCCTAATTGGCTATTGTTTCAAATGGAAAGGAAAAGCATCTCTGCTTCCCAACTGTGCCACCCTTGACTGTTCTGTTGACAGCATCATTGTCAATTTGTATTGTGCAGCAAGACTCTGCCCTGCCTCCAATTATCACGTCTAATTATGCAGTACTAATCGTTGCAGGATGTGGACTTGGTTGAACATTCAGATGTGAATCTCTGTCCACATTCTAGCCCAAATATTCTGCTAATTGTGACTGGAGCCGGAGGAGAGAACATTGGGTCCAGTTGCCTAGCCAATGGTGACATACCATCTAACCTAACACAGTAAAAAAGGAATGAGTGGGTGATGTGTTCTGCAAGAAACAAAAATGCTGTATGAAATGCAGCCTTCCCATTTTGCCTCAGCACTAGTAATCCCCAGTTCCAGAGGTTTAAATATATCCAACATCTATTAATAGGAATCAGACAAAGGGAACTGGAAATATGTGGGCCATTTCGGGGGTGGGAATCTCCAAACTGCCCCCCTGCCCCCCGCAACTGTCTTCTCCTTCAGAGGTCCCAAGCCACATATTTGCTAGTAATCTGTAGTTAAGCCCCATGACTGTAATTGAATTTTTTCTCCTCAATGATGCCTAAATCAGGAGCATGTTATCTACAACCTTAAAATAGATTATTATGCTTTTACAGAGTGCTTTACAGCATATTATTATTTTGCCTGCTGGCAATAGCTTCAGTTTTCTGGCATTTTTCTCACTAGGATAGTGTATTAGTATGCCTAAGTGTAGCAGGCTTCATATCTAGAAGGTTTTATAGTTCAACAAATTTCTGCTAGCAACAACGAACAAGAGTATATTATTAGCTAGTTTTACCTTCCATATTGGCACATAATGCCTGGTGGCAAATAGGCTGAATAGCAGCCACCAGAATATTGTTCGGCACCCCAGTTCTTTTCTTCATAATGCACTGGCTGCAGGAATAAATCAAACAAAGTTTATTTGTTTTGTTTTTTAAGGCATTGATTCATGGCAGAATTTACACTGTAAATGCTGGATATTTTTCCAGGTTTCCATTACTGGATTACAGGGAGGTGTGTTAATTTACAAATGGAATACAATTCTTATAAATCAGAGAAGGAGGTTATGCTACTACACAGTGCTGACTCAATACTTTGGACTGAGATGGGTTTCACTGTTACTGGCTATGACCAAGGCTGTGATTTTTCAAGCATTTCTCTAACACAAAGCCTGATTCATATCTCCGAAGAGCAGAGTGCTTTGAGGACTGGTAGGTAAGAGAAATGATTATTCTTGCAGTATGTCTATGAAGAAATGGTAATAATGGACCAGAACTTTAATTTCCAAAACTTGCATTGTTTTCACATGTTGCAGTCTCATGGTATGGACTCATAGATTATGCTCTTCAACCCCAGGGGTGGGGTCCTTTGTAGAAGTGACACCCCCCTGCAATCCCCCCCTCCAGGAAAAAGTGAGAGTCTTCATGCAAATGGGAAAAATCTGCATTAATTTGGTCCTATAAGTATTGAACAGAATCTACTTTTTTCTAAACTTTTTTGATTTGGCTTATTTTTATTTATTTAAATTATTGATATACTGCTTAACTATAATCATCTCTAAGATGTGTACAAGGAATACAGTACAGAAAATATAAAAATGTGCTACAACTATAAAACCAGGCTTCAGTTAAAATGTCTTTTGGAACAAAACAAAAAAGGTCTTCAACAGGTATTGGAAGTTCAACGGGGGAGGGGGGCCTGCCTGACCTCAGCTGAAAGGGAATTTCATAAGATTGGAACCACAATGCTGAATGAACAGCTCTTGGTGGATATGAGCTGTTTTCATCCAAGCCATGGGCAGTCGTTAATAGTCACTGCTCTGAAGATTTCAGTGATGGGATACAAGGCAATGCTTCGTAACATAGTGTTTCAACAATACAAAAGAATATGGCAGTTGCCTTCTGAAACAATGTTCTAAGAGTAACGATTAACATGTTTTAAGAAAGCATAATTCCACCTCTCAGGGTTGCCTTTGGATAGGCAAACAAGCTCTGATAATCTTTAGATGTATAGAGATTGGTATGATTGCCATTGAGATTACGGTTGCTTCCACATAGATCCAAAGTAAAAGTAAGTTTTACCAACTAAGTTTTGCTCATAGGTAGTCCTATTGAAATTAATAAACTTAATTTAGCTTTGTTCCTACGTAAATATCAATGGAGCAACTCTGATTAAAAGGTAGTTGACTATCACTACATGGTTCTTCCTGCATCAGATCCCCAAACAACATTCCTCAAAGATACCTGCCTCTGTCTGTCTCTGAGATTCTAAATAATTAAAGACCATCAAGCTTCTTTTGCTAATCACCCATGTGAGACAAGATAGGCCCATAAACATTAATCAAAACCATTCACATTAATCAAAACCATTAACAAGATTGCTGTCATATGATAAATTACATTTCCCTATAACAGAAGCACTGCTTTCAAGTTAGATTTGTATTTTGCTTTACAAGGAAAAATAAACAAAAGAATACATTAATCAATTACATGCTGTAAAATATATATTTCCAAATAAAGAGAAAAGAATGCTTTCACAAAAAGGGGGGTTTTCTGGCACCTTATTTTGTCTTGCATTCTAATATAATATAATATAAAAGAATCTTCATTCATTTTCAAAAAGATTGTTATCGCATACCCTATTCCACCTGTAATGATTGTGATAATTTACTTAACACACCTGTATCTCCTAATTTGTGGCATGCAATTCTGCATTTTTCTCTTATTGATTCTGAGGGGACTGCTCTGAATATGACTGGATATCACCTGATATTTACATTTAAGGATTTCATTCAGATGGCAAGGGATAAAATAGTTGTCATCTATTACCTTTTCACCTAAGAAACAAATAATAATATGAACATAGACCTCAAATGTTCATATAGCTAAACCGTAAGTTGTAATAATTAATACTCCACCAATTTTAGATGCTCTTCTTCCTTACATGTAAAGCTTCTTCTGATCCAAAGACTTTTGCATAGAGTTCACAGATTTTTCTCTTCCTACATGAAGAAGAAAAAGGAACAGACAAAATGTGAAAGGGCCCAAATCCATAATCATCAGGTTTTTGAAACTAATAGGATAGCAAAATAAGATTTCAAACAACTATCAAAACCACTGAAGAACTCAAATCTTCCAGTGAGTGTATTTACTCAAAAGACTACATTTTTTGTACTAAACTGAAGTTCATACACAAAGATGGCAGACTTTCGCCTCTTCCAGAGAGTTGGAGCATGCTCTTTAGTTGCTGCTCAGCTTGTTAGGTGACCTTGTCCAAGGTGCTATCTCGTAACAACCATGAAGTTAGGTTTGATTGTATGTATCTTAAAAATCTGACTTCTGCATCTTAAAAATACGCCCATATACAATGATAAAGAATTAGTTATTGTTAGAGAATACGAACAGTTGCTTATTCTTACCTCTCCTCTTTGCTAAGATCTGCTAGTCTAAATGCCTTTCTTGTAAGGATAAAGCTAAACAGGGAGGAAAGTACATGTCAATATTGCATACACAAAGGTACCAATTGGGGAAAAAATACATGCCACCAAAATGTTAAAAAAAAGAACAGCAATATGCAAGAGCTACATGCAACTAGTCTTATACTTATTGGTAACTTCAATACTGGATTCCTGCAATGGGATGTAGATTCCCTTGTGGTATGTGGAGATTTGTGGGCACAGCAACAAGTGCTAAAAGATAATGTTTGCATGTATGTGAAATGAAGGACAGAGTTCAGGACATGCATGATGGAACTAATAGCAAGGCATAAATACATTTTTCTATAGGGTTCTCTAATGTTACCTAGCATACATTCCATAACTTCACACCAGCTGGTCTTGCACAAGTCTTTCTGTCAATATTTTTTGCATCTAATTTATAAATGCAGGCTTCATTACCCCATAATAGCAGGCACAGAGTCATCAGGTTTAGTATCATCTAAGGTGATTGAAATTGGAGCCTCTTCATCCAAAATCATTGCACAACCACAAAAATCTGAAAGGAAAAATAGAATGGCCACCAGAAATACTCAGTGTGGAGTACTATTTCCAGGCACAAATGTACATTTATTTTAACATTAAGTATCCTGTTAGCCATTGCACATTTAGAACCCTTGTGCTGCATAAATCTTCCTGTTCAAACTTCCAAGGAATGCACTTTCTAATCTTAAATTCTTTACAATAAACATTTTTTGCTCATTGCAATATTCAAAAATTCTTTGATATGCCTCCCTGTCTCCCATTGTCATATACAATGATAATTATATTAAACACAGTTACTGAGATAATACACTGCATATCTATGTTGTGATTAATATGGGTTAGAAAGGGAAAGTGCATCAACACTAGTGATTGTACATATTGACAGGATTACACAACTTGTGTACCCATCAGACGAAACTTAGATGCTTGTTAACTCCACCCTTATTACAGTTTTACGTTGGCTCCCTCGGCCAGTAAAGCAAGATGAGAGCCCCAACTCCAGAGTCGTCCGTGACTCTTTAAGTGGTTCTGCTACACTAGACGGATAGCCTAGGGGGCGCCACATGGCACCACAAGTATGACATAGTGAACTGAGCAAAATGGAAGGTGAGAGGTGGGTGGGGGGCACAAGATTTTCACCTTGCACAGTGTGCTACTCAAATTTGAAAGGCCAAAGTCTACTCTGTTTTAGTAAGCAGAAAGTGGGATATAAATGAATCAATTCTTAAAGCACACATACCTGACTTCTTCCAAAAGGCTTCTTTGTAGTACATCATGCATTTGATAACAAAGCCCATGGGAATACGCTGGATTAACTGGTTTCTTTTTGTTGGTAGTTCTGGCTTGAAATGGATCTTTGTGGTTAAGGCTGGTGGGATGGCACTAATCACGTACTTGCTCTGTAAAATGTAAACAGGAAAACATAAGACGCATATCCCAGAAGAGCAACCATGGCAGTTAAAGGCTAACGCTGCTTTGTTAAATGTTGAAAGAGTAACATTTATCGTGGCATAAGCTTTTCATACAGATCTGTACGAGGAAATGTTACACACTTTTGAGAGATGTTCGCTCAGTACTTCAATCATTCTGACATTTACATTTGTACTGGATAAAAGCTGTGAGCACTGTAGTGGCAGTCCAGTGACATAAATATAAAAGGAAGGAAGCAAGTGACAGTGAGGACAGGAAAATGTCAGAGGCTGATGAAGCTCTCATAAATAGATCAATAAAATAGATTTCAAAGATTTTCTCAGTACTGAGAGAAGCAGAGTAATACACAAGGGTGGGGCTGATTACATTGGCTTAAAAGCTATAGCGGACGTGCCCCCTATTAAATGCATACTATGTTTTATTCTTATTGGATTACCTTATATGTCTCATGGTTCAGTGTCTCCACAATGACACTATCACCTGAGTGATCAATGTGGATTACAGGCCTCTCCAGTTTCACAGTGCCTTTGAGTAGTGCCATTATCTTCTCTGTTATCTGTCCAGAACCCCCGACAAACTTCCTCTCCTGGGAACACCAGCACCATCAGAGAAATAAGATAACAATGTTTTTGGCTGTTTTTTTTAAATGGTGTAGTTCATCTTTATTTAAGCTTGAGAGAAAAAGGCATTGAAAGCTGGATTTCCCAAGTAATCAAAATCAGCAAACATCTTCAACATGTGCTTGACCTGGCTGACTACTAGCATCAGCCCTGAACCAGAACCATATCTGGACAAAAGCACATTCGTTCTCTTCTATGGGATATGGTATCTCTAATACATTTAGTATAATTATGAAAGAGATAATAATAGACAGTCTTTTGCTATCATTTCTAGGTCAGGAGAATTCACAATTGATATGAGCACAGGGAAAGCATAAAGTTTCCCATTTATGAAATATTGCTTTCACTGGGGACACCAGTGTTCCTGACAAAGTGTTCCTTGAAATAGTGTCTCTTTATTACTTTCATGTTCTCAGAAATAATAAAAACAATTTTATAAATTCTGCTCTAATTGAGGGACCTTCCCAAAGACCCTTGTGATTATGTCAGGCAATAAGTAGTACTGTACTTTGGGTGCATATTTATTTTTATTTATTTTTTAAATAATATTTATTACTTTGGGTGCATGTTTATTAAACTAGAGACTCTGGGCAGGAGGTGGTGGTGATGAGATACAGAATTCTTAAGAACACAGTAACTGGCTAGTAACCATAGAAACTAAATTGGATCATTATCACAATAGTACAGTAAAGCCTCCATAGTATGGGGTGTGTGACTATGGGAGAGAAAATAATATTAATCTAATTTCAACATGAGTCTAAATGTTCAAAATAGCATGGTCTTCTGTTTGTTTATTCCAGCACATTGAGTTCTTGTCAAATGCTCTTTCTCCATCAGTTAGAGAAGATGCAACAGCACATTTTTCTCACAAGGAAGAATCCATGTATGATTTCACATACCTGCCCTCCATTGGTTACAGAAAATATTCTGGTTGTTCCTCCACACAGCTTCACATACCACAGGAACCAGAGAGCAGAGACCATGTGTGACTCCGAAGTGACGTTGATATCAACAAAGAGTGTAGCAAAATCCCTAGTGGTTCTTTATACAATGAAGAGGTAGAGACAACAAAGATTGAGAGCTATTGATATTAATTTGCTATTATCAACAGTACTTTTCTCTACAATTTTTTGTTTTTTATTATTAGGAGACCAAACAAAGATTCTATTTAATTGGCCTTCTTGGTAGTTCTGTCACCCTCAGAAGCTTGAGGGTTGGCAGTGTGAGATATAAGTAGCCCATAAACTGTGGAATTCCAACCAAACAGAGGTGTGCCTCCAGCAGCATCATTATTTGGCTTTTATCACACATTGGAGATGCACTAATTTATCCAGGGCTTTGATAACTGAATAGTATTATTGTGGCCTACCTGAAAATTGTAAATTAATGTAATGGTTTTAAAATATTATTATTGATGCTTGGTTTTCATTTGTTTTAAACTCTATTGTTTCTGCCATTATAACCTGCCCTGGGTCCTTATGGTGAAGGATAGGTAAGAAATCTAATAAATAATAATAGAAGAGAGTGAAGTGTTTTCTTAATCTGATGAGGAAAGATCATTTGAATGAGTGACAGTTCCTCCTTTGTTCATTAATTTTGTACTGCTATTGATTTGTTCAGAATTTATTGCCTTTATTACGTTCCTTGATGTTATCACTTCCACTAAAAATAAATTGTCCAAAATCTCTGCTAATTGCAAAGACCTTAAAACTGCAGATAGCATATTAATATTGGTCTAGACCAGAATTGGCCAGCTGATGATCTGAGGTAGCTCCCAACTAGGCTGTTAGTCTACAAAAGCAATATGTATGTACAAATTCTGTGGATTCAACGGACTGTAGCCTTATTTAATCAATGGTTGCAGTCAATGATTAATATTTGCTTTGGGGAAAACTGTATTTCATATTTAGTGGTGATGTTTGCTCTGCCCTCCAAGGGAGCCTCATTAAGCTCATCATTTATGTAGTTGAAAAGGTTTTCAGCATCTCTTTTGAACCGTCAGTCCTGGTGTGTGTGGTGGGGCATGGCATGGCTGGGGCGTCATGGCTCCTTGTCTGGACAGGGTTGGGCTAGAGTGAGGCCAGGAGCATGCAGCAGCAGCACTGTCACAAATCCAGCAGCTCTGCCAATGCAACCATGTAGTCCCAACCTCACCATGGCCCTGCCAAGATAAGCAGCAATGACGTCAATGGCAGGAGGGTGGCTTTGCCCCACCACACGCAGTGCAGATACCCCTCATTGTGAGGAGTCTTCCCTTGAAGTCCACCAAAGTTCTCCCTATTCCTGTCTCTCAATGCCTGCATACATTGAGATGTGGGGAAACAAGTGGAACTACCTATTAAACTGTGGGGAATGGTAATGGGTACTATAATACCATATCCCAAAGCCCCTCCTTTCACCTTCAGAATCAGGAACGTGTTTTCTATACATCTTCCACTATTCATGTTTATTATTCATTGACGCAATGAATGCACTTTAAAAAACCAGAGTTTATGGAAGTGATGGGGAAAGCACTGAAACGTGTGAGATGGACCAAAGTTTACCGGGAAGAAGTGTGAACACCCTGAAAACAAATCAGAATGACTTCTCATTGTTGTATAACTGCCCACCAAAGAAATCAGAATGAATGCTCAGTAAATACTAGGTATTGTCTAACCTGTGCATAAGCTTTGCACAAGCAAATCAGGATGGATGCTTAAGGTCAATCTGTCAAGCATGTTCCGCACTTTAAGTATATTCTACATTTTTTACTTTCTGCTCCCAAATGTATTTCTTTAGCCACACTGTATATGTGTGATTGGTTATTCTATGACTAGAGGAGAGAGGCAACATGAATAAGGCTTTGATGTATGTAGCCTGAATATGGCACGCAGCAAGCAAAGAATGAAGTATCACATTAAGGTAAACTTTCAAAATGAATCAAATCACCTACTTGGTCCAGCAGTGTTTGTCAATGAATTCTTTCATTGTCATTTTGTCCCATTCTGCAGCATGTGGTGCATCCCAGGGAGCATCAGCTGGAATCTGAAGACCAGGGGTGGGAGGTGGGGAAATAAGTCACTCTCCTTGCTTGCCAGACTACATACATCACAGTCAAAACTGAACTTCCATCCATGCACCGAAAGAGCATTCAGGCAATAGTTTCACTCCACAGCCCCAAATGCATGCTAATGCAATTTTCTCTCTCTGTGTGTGTGCATGCATGCATATATATGCACACACACACACACACACACACACACACACACACGTGTTTTATGCTTCACAGATGCAGAACACTCCATGTGGAATAAAATTAAATAGGTGAATTCTTCTTTTCAGAACCAGTAGAACACTGTTTTATTCAGTCAGAACAGCTGGAGATAGGACAGCTATTTGCAGATATTTTCCAATGCTGTCAAAGTTCACTATATGTACATTTAATACTAAGATTTCAAGTGCAATCCTATACATGTCTACTCAGATAGCACTACTGAGTCCAATAGGACTTATACCCAGGTACCCAGTGGGGGCTAATCCTTTTCGGCCTGAGGGTCCCATTCAACCATAACCAACCCTCCAGGGGTTGCACATGACCAACTCTCCAGGGGCTGCACATGCATCTTGTACATACACACAGAGAGAGACACCACTTAAAGGCAGATGTTCAGGTGCAAAGTCTCCTTCTCTCAGCTGATCCATGCAGATCAACTGGGCAGAGACCTTTATTGCCCCATCTCTGCCCATCAGATGATCCACCTGATGACTGAGGAGGGGGCAATTTGCATCCCTCTCAAGTCACTGGGCTCCGCCCACCCCAACACTACGTCTGTTTTATTTTCCCCTTCTTTGCTGCTGTTGCAAAAAACTATCAGGTGGAGGGAAAGAAGAAAAATTGGCTTGGACAAAATATACACCACTAACTCTGCTTCTGGGCAAAACAGAGTGAAGCTAGGCTGGGTCACATCCAACAGAGCCAGCAAAGCTGAACACACAAGAGATTTCCACTATCTGTATTTCATTATTAGGATAGTGCTGGAAAGGCAGGTCTGTGCCTCTGGCACAATTTATTTTCCTGAAGTAAAACACACTTGGTTGTTAATCATGCCAGATGACACCAACTCATTTGGCCAATACATTTCACAATTGAAGATTTCAATGTCTACACAATGATTATACAGTATAAAGAACTCTCTTTGATTCTTGATGGATTCTTACTGAATGCTATCTTCATGTAGCCCTAATGATTTTCCATATGAGCTTTTAGAAATATTGCAGATAATGATACATAGTATCCCTTCATTGTTTCTAGCATACCTCTTTTCCCAGTTCATCCATTGTCCTCCAAAAATTGTTAAAATCAAGATATACGATAGGATTCCACACTGGAGGAAATGCACCACGGAATGGATAGGACTTTCCCTGAAACAAATAAATATATGGAACAATGGATTTGTTTCCTGGCATGGATCTGAGGTCTCCATAGCAGCCATATCAGTTACAATCCACAAACAAAATTGGAAATGAATCCATAAACACAAAGTATAGAAAAAGATGGATTTTTCTGAAGACATCAGCCAATAAGCAAAGGTAGTTAAGGTAGCTTTCATACACAGAATATAATGTCCATTTCCGGGGTGTGGGTGTGTGGAATTAAACTTTTTACATGTTGTTATACCACAGTCAAAATCAAGGGAAATGTATTCCTTTTAGTGAGAATATAATATAATATTCAAATATAAGCCAGACCTATCCCAAAACAAACCCTTTACACTACATACAGATTAATCAATAAATATTTAACTGGATGCAAATATTGCTGCATCATATGTCATTTATGTGATTTCATGAATATTCTTAAGTGAATGCCACCCTTCTTACTTTAGGACTATAGGGATCAGGACCACAAGGGCGTGAAAGGGTTAAGGTCTACCATTTCCTTTTGCTAACTGCATGAATGCTCTCATGTCTTCTGAGAAGAGCATAATTTTTTGCTGCTGAATCTACTACCAATTGATTTAATTTTGTGTCCCCAAGTTGTGATATGGGTGTGTGTGTCCAGAATGTCAGCAAAATGCATTGCAAAATCTGGGCTGAGGCTATGGCAAGAAAAAGCTTCATCCTGATTTGCATGCATGTTTGAGTAAAACCTTTTACATTCATGCCATGTAGCTCATCAGATTGAAACTGCACTTGAAACGGCTCTAAAAAGCAACATTTAAAAGTGTGCTCTATATAATCCATCTGCACAGGTTAGCAGGACGTTTCAAATATTCATAAAGCATCAGCTAACAACCCCATTTATCCACTCCAACAAACTGAAATCAAAGAACACATAATAAATGCAATAAACAAAGCTCAAGTTCATTGTCCAACTGCCTCAGAAATAAAGGTTAATGATTACTGTGGGATGAGTATTCTGACCTCTAGGTATTGCAGAAACAAAATCTCCTACAGAGTTTCTTCTTCTTCTCTTCCTCCAGCTGTTCTCACCATTCTGCTTTTGCAAACTGTGCTCAGTTTGGTCTTTAGGACAGACACCCAAAATTGAAAACTTCATCTCCTAAGCAAAGAGAATTGCTTTCTTATACTACAGAGTCCTGCCGCACCCATCCTGCCAATTGCTAAACTTCAGTAGAGAAGCAGGCTAGCATGCACAAATTAGGGCTTTGCCTATTAATTCCATGTCCCGTGTTTCCCTGGAAGCCATAAAAACCACTGTGGTGAGGTAGAGCCACAAAGTCACCCTCCTGACAGCAGGGTCACTATAACACTGGTCTCAGGAGGGTGGATCTGATAAGGTACATAGGGAGCTGCCTTATACAGAGTCTGACTATTGCTCTATTTAGCTCTGCACTGTCCTCACAGGTTAGCAGCATCTCTCTAGGATTACAGGCAGGGAGAATTCCCAGCCCTACCTGCAGATTCCGAGGATTAAACCTGGAACCTTCTGCATGCAAGGCAGATGCTGCAACACTGAACTCCCTTCTAGATCTCTGCTCCCCTATTGCATGGATGTGAAATGCAGTGTTTGAATAGCAACAAAACTACTGTTGTAGCTAAATAAACATAGTGTAAGGAAAACAAATAAGAAAACTGCAGAAAACTTTTGGGCACTTAATCCTGTGTTGCTGCTCAGAGTGGCACGGAGATAAATGTGAGTGGCAGTGCTCTAATGCAAGTTTTTATCCAAAGTAACTCAGCAGATAATCCAATTGGATTTACAGAAACATGAGAAAACTTGTCCAGTTATCACAGCCAAGTAGGAAACGTCCTCAACCCTTTCTTAGCTCATAATCACAAGATACACACCTTCTGGGAATGGAGGAACATGATCATTCCCATATAACTCAAGAGGGAGGGGAAAAACATCATCAATCAAGAAAGCAATTTCTCTTCAACAGTTAGATGTAGACATTTTGCTGTATCTTCTAAGTGCACTGCATTCAGATTTAAAACTCAACAGTGAACTTGTGCTTAAACCAGTGACTGGAATTATGGTCTGAAGGTTGAGAACAGCATGTAACGTAACCAAGGTGGCATGAAAAGAAGTTATTTTTTATTGCATATAATTTTGGCTATCACACTCTATTGCTTTATTATTTTTTAATGACATTTGAGCTTCCAAAAACTTGTTTTTGTCTACAGTGTATTGGCGGGTGGGGAGATCACGCCTTGTAACTATGGAAACCCATGATTGTTTATTCAGATGTAAGTCCCACCGTGTCCTGTTGAACACACTCGCAGCAAAGGATGCATAGACATGCAAGTGCAGGGTTTTGTTCGGTTCTTCTCTATCTAGTAACTGATTTTCAAAAATACAATGTGCATATAAGGAAACAAGAATTAAACTGACACACACTTTCTCCCAAACCCTCCTACTTTTAGGTGACTAGTTACAGCCCTATTATTTCAGTGGATGTTTGGAGGAGTGAGAACCTGGATTTCTGCTGCTATTAGTAATTGTCATTTAATTATTCATTATTTTTTTTAAAAGATTGTGTTTTATGGAATGAAGAGACAGTTCCTCCACAGAAAGCATTTCCACTGATAAGCATGCTCTTTAATTTCTAAAACCAAGATGGGACATTTTTGTTTTGTTGGAAACACGAGAACTCATAGCACTAAAATCTGTGGTTGTCCAAAGAAGCTGAATGCTGGAGGATTCAGAACAGACAAAAGGAAATATTTCTTTACACAGAGCAAAGTTGAACTATGCAATTTGCTACAGCAGGAGGCAGTAATGGTGAACAACTTAGATGGCTTTAAAAGAGGATTAAGCCAGGCATAGGCAAATTCAGCCCTCCAGATGTTTTGGGACTACAACTCCCATCATCCCTAGCTAACAGGACCAGTGGTCAGGGATGATGGGAGTTGTAGTCCCAAAACATCTGGAGGGCCGAGTTTGCCTATGCCTGGATTAAACAAATGCATGGAGGTTTTATATAGGTAAAGGCTACCAGTGGCTGCTAGTCAGGATGGCTATGCCCTGCCTCCATGGTTGGAGGCATTCTGCTTCTGAATGCTTGTTGTTGGAAGGTACAAGAGGGGAAAGTGCTCTTGCACTTGGATCCTACTTGCAGGCTTCCCATTGCCATCTGGTTGGCTACTGTGAGAACAGGATGGGCCACTGGCAGGACACAGCAAGTTTGTCTTATGTTCTTATGAGTGTTTTCGAGTTTGGGGTTTTTTTGTTGGAGGGCAATAAAAAAATTGTTCTGCAAATCTTCAGGTTCCTGAATCTATTAAGTCCTGATCAATTGTCTTCACTCAGCAGTGCTTCATGGATCATCCATATGCAGTAGGTAGTTTATTACAGTGGTACCTCGGTTTACAGACGCTTCAGGTTACAGACTCCGCTAACCCAGAAATAGTACCTCAAGTTAAGAACTTTGCTTCAGGATGAGAACAGAAATCGCGCAGCGGCAGGAGGCACCATTAGCTAAAGTAGTACCTCAGGTTAAGAACAGTTTCAGGTTAAGAATGGACCTCCAGAATGAATTGAGTTCTTAACCCGAGGTACCACTGTATTAGAAAAAGAATGCATAAGAAACATTTCCACTCAGCTGTCAATAAACGAACAGAAAAGAGATCTATGTCCTTCTTATTACAATGCATCAAATGTTTTCCTGTGCACACTGCTGCCAAAAGGAGATGTAGAAAATGTAATTCTTACATTTGTATGCAGGATAACTCTCTCCTTTACATTTACTTTGTATGTTTCTATGCCAAGTTCTTTAGCCAGGCGCAGAATTCGGTTCTGGGTAGGTCCCACGTAGGCTCCACCAACATCTACATAGCTTACTTGCTTGTTCTGTCAAAAGAGGAAAAAATGCAGGAATAACAGAACCTACTGGATGTTCCACACTGGAAAAACCAGGAAGTGCTTATGTTTCATAGCAGCAAACAAAGCTTCACCTCAGAATTAGGCCTAATTCAAACATGCAAACTTAGAACCACAGTTATGTGTTCTACACAACTTTGTGATTAAGCACAACCTTTTGCAGAATTGGCACCCTCTTTCAAGAATGTCATATGCTAGTAAAGGTAAAGGGACCCCTGACCATTAGGTCCAGTCGTGACCGACTCTGGGGTTGCAGTTCTCATCTCACTTCATTGGCCGAAGGAGCCGGCGTACAGCTTCCGGGTCATGTAGCCAGCATGACTAAGCCGCTTCTGGCGAACCAGAGCAGCGCACGGAAACGCCGTTTACCTTCCCGCCGGAGCCGTACCTATTTATCTACTTGCACTTTGACGTGCTTTCAAACTGCTAGGTTGGCAGGAGCAGGGACCGAGCAACGTGAGCTCACCCTGTCATGGGGATTCGAACAGCCGACCTTCCGATCGGCAAGTCCTAGGCTCTGTGGTTTAACCCACAGCACCACCCGTGTCCCTACATTTACATAAAATATGGTTATTGGCTACTTGTTTCTTACCCTAACTGTGAAAGTCCGTCCTCCAACTCTGTCACGAGCCTCTAAAACCACAACGTTAACTCCAGATTCAGACAACAACTTAGCTGCCGACAGACCTAAAACAAAGACAAAA
Source organism: Podarcis filfolensis (assembly GCF_964270895.1). NCBI lineage: Eukaryota > Metazoa > Chordata > Lepidosauria > Squamata > Lacertidae > Podarcis > Podarcis filfolensis. The sequence continues at coordinate 47,920,474 of NC_139607.1, read as the reverse complement.
TAGTGTTTTATTTTATTTCCTCTACCATTAAAAAGTACTGGGTTGTCTCCAACAAAGTTGCTGCTTTCACGCTAGGACCTCCTCTCCTCCCTGCCCTCTCAAGCCCTCTGCATCTACTCCAGAGGGTCAGGGAAACCCCAGTAGAGATTTGGGGAGTGGGGTGCATGGAGGGAAGGGGGAGTAGGAGGGGAAGATTATTGAATAAGTGCAAACAGAACAACTCTGTTTGATTTGTGACATACGGTAGCATTCAGTTGGTATATTGTTTTAATCTGGTTTTTAGGAATTTTATGAAATGTTGAATGTTAATGTTTTTATTGAAACCACTTAGATATATTTAGATAGATAGATATAAACACACACACACACACACACACACACACACGTCTGCTCAGAAGTAAGTCCCATTGAATTTACTTAAACTTAGTCCTAAGTAGTAAGTGTATATAAGACTGCTGTCATAGTTATGTCCTACTGAAGTCCATGGTGTTTGTTACAGAGCAGGTATTCTAGGATTGTGGTGCAAGATGCCCAAAGGGAAGCAATCTGGATTGTCTCTGGAAAATGGGAATCAACCTGGCAGAATGATGTACCCTCAATTTCATTTCCAGGAAACGTGGAAAAAGAAAAGGCTATGTACCAGGAGGGTACATAATTCTGCAGGGTTATTTTCCAATTCCCAGGTCATTTGTGCTTTGGGAACACCTGCTGCTGAGATCCCAGCTTGCCTTTTGGGGTTTAGATTAAGAAAAAAACAAAAACTCAAAAAGACCACCATCCCCTGGCCGCCTTGTAAGACACACATACTGCAGTTGTGGGCCATGAACTGAAGATGGTTGACCTAATGATGCAGGGCAAAATTATTGAACTGTTCATTTGATTGGGAGGTGAGAAACAAATTACGGTAAATGAACTCTTTTGGGGTAATCTCAAAGTGAAATAAATTGTTTTGCCAGCAGTTAAATTTAAATTATAACAATTATTTCTAAATTTGTACCTACACATAAATACTGGCAAATGCACATTTAATGCAAATTTCTGCCCTATCCCCCCCCTTTATGGTGCATATTCTCCCTTTGGGCAATGTGCAAATGGACACCCTCGAATAGGGTTTAATCCCCCCTTTTTAAAATGTATAACTGCATGAGGATGGAGCTAAGTAACACAAAGAACCCCTCAAAATACAAAAAACCTTCTTAAATACAAAAATGGCTGGATATGCAAAGTGTTAACTAGCCATATATTGGCTAGGAATATACTATGAGTGAGGAGGAATTACACAAAACGCCTCAGCGCTCCCAACAGTCTGAGGAAGGAAATAGGTGTACTGCCAGTCTTATATTTAATCTAGCAATTGGCTCTCTGTACTATCAGCTAGCACAGAGGCAGGAAGGAAAAGCCCTTTGGAGCCCCATATGTCTAGTCTCAAGGTTTTGGATCACAAGCCTGGAAAGGACCTCAGCTCATGTGACACAGTGCAGTCTTACAACAACCCAGAGTTCTAAACAGGAAAACCGAGCAAGCAATTTTGGAATTTTATCCTCATGCCACTTATTTTCCTCTGTTCCAGAATCTCACTAGTTCTTGGAGACTCCAAGTAGACTTTGCCTTTTCTATGGAGAACAAAGACCCCAGCTATGATGGGGAGGGGAGCAAGCTACACATGAGAAACAGGTGCATATAATGTTTCTTTAAAATCAAAAAGTAGCTTCAGGAGTGGATGATCAGGAAGAGAGGAGGATGGGGCTTTATCCTTTCCCTGCCAGCTGTTTTTCTGTTTCCAAATTCATTTGCCTGCCACAGTGTTTCTCTTTTGCAGAGTTCCAAGTATTCCAATGCAGCTGGACACAGCAGGTGACTATATCCTCTGTGGTGACTACATGGCAGCTCACAACCATGTAGTGTCTGGCTACAGAGAGAGGTGGATTTTACCATTACCCCTCCCAGTAGTGGCCAGTGGGGCTGTGCAGCTGGGGCTGCATTGCTCTCCCGGCTTCCCAATGCTGCACATTGCTGTAGACTACCAAGAGGGGGAGGGAAGGGAAGGCAGCAGGAAGTTCAGTGTGGCACAGTGGCAGGAACATTGGATTTGCTTCCCCACTGCACTGCACTGAATACAACCCCTTCTTCTTTCATCATGACTTTTAAGCACAGATAGTTCCAAGTCTGCAACTATGTTGGAATTTTAGATGCTTTAATTGTGTGTTTGCCACCCTGGGTAACTTCAGGAGGAACGATGGGATCTTTCTTTCTTTCTTTCTTTCTTTCTTTCTTTCTTTCATTCTTTCCTTCTTTCTTTCTTTCTTTCCTTCACCAGTACTGGTGAACAGTACTCAGCTGTATCCCTCATGTCTTCCAAACGTAGATCTAGTTTCAAAAACATTTATGCCGTTACCATTTATTATAGACCTTGGCATTTTCTGACAAAATTAAGCCTTTCCACCCTAAAGTAACAACAAAACATTACTATCACAAATTTGACTTATTCGTAAGCTCCTAGCAAAGTAGTCTGCTTATTATTTGGTCAGGGTAAATAAGTCATAGCCACTTGAACAGTTTGCCCAGGCGTTTCCATAGCAACTCAACTCAAGCTTGGAGGTGCTACCAAAAGGGGGGGGCTGCATCCCAGTTTGATTCTACAGTGCATTCAAAGACACTAAACTGCAACTGCCACATTCAGCACCAGAACTGACCTACTTTTAGAAAAAGCCCCCAATCTCATTGCATCCAAACACAGATGCACAACGATATATACAATTTGTGCTACGATCCAGTATGATAAAAAGGAAAATAAACTAATGTCAGGCTAAAGATTACAAGCCAGTTCTTCCCAGCTGCCCCCAAATTTAGCTAAAAGTCAAAACAAAACATCAGCAAAATTCTACAAGAGCTGCTTGTTCTCATCACCAACAAATCCTAAGTGTGTGAAGAACCATGAGTGCTAAGTAGAAACTATCCATTTGGCTGCAGACCAGAATATGGTCTGTAGCAACCCCATTCACATTAAATTGACTTCTCTTGTGTAAACAAGCTGTAGACTGAGGGCTTTATCTTAGCATTACTTTTAAAAAACATGCGTAAACTGTTAGTTAACTGCATTCCATTTGCAAGGCTTCCTACCAGAACCAACTCAACAGATCCAAACATGTGAAACTTGGGCTGTTGTTACAATACTCCTCACAATAACTATTTAATATGTGCAGGTATCTCTCAGCTAGAAATTGTTCTAAATGTATTTATTTATGTCAAAGCCTGTAGAGATGTAGCAAGGTGCAAGTCGACAAGAAGGAAGTCAAAACACTTATTCATATATGATGTGCATGGGATGCTAACCCAAAGGAGTGTATAATATACATTGAAACATCATGTAGCACTCCTCTCCACCAGCTTTGGGGGGGGAGAGAGGATTAACCCACCAAGGACTGTGTGGGCTGCTGGGGCTTCCCCCGTGCAGGTGGGCAGGAGGCTCAGAGCCATGGGGAGGCAAGCTGCACCTGGTCGGGCCTTAGGGGCTGGGGTGCCAGCAGTGCCTCCTTCTCCTTGTGGTCAGCTTAGGGATGCTGAGCATGCCCTGACCCTGGGCCTGTGGAGAGGGAAGGAGGGGTAGGGTGCCTGGCCCCTCCATGTGTCGGGGTTGTTGGAGCATGCATGCACATGCTCCCTTCCACCCGCCGAGCCGCCTCCGCCTCCCTGCAATCGAGCAGCATATAAATTTTGTTAAATAAAAAAAATCAATGGTTACTTCTAAGAAAGGAGGAAGGTGGTTTATATGGTTTTCCTGTGCAGTTCTTTACTAATTAAGCAAGATTTTTTTAAAACTGCTAAAGTAATGAACAGCTAAAGAAATAAGTCACGAATATGAGCTTTATGCTAGCATGATAACACAAGCATCCTCCATGAGATTATGGTTATCGTGGTGCATTAAAAAAAAAGTTATTGGCCTATTAGAGCAGTCACCTTGCTAGCTAACGCTGAACAGTAAGCACAGAAAATCCCTTTATGGTCTTGTCTTTGCATTTTATTTGTGCATTTATTTCCCAACATTTCTCCTTTCTTATTCACTGTCCACATCAGTTAGTGGTAAATAAGGCTAATTATCGATGTATCTTTATTACATTAGAGCTCCACCATAATGATGCACTTTTGCCATGATTTACTTTCGCTGCTTCCTCGATGGGGAATCTAATTATTCCTACACACAACTGAGAAATGAAATCTGGCAATGGCCCATCTTAACTTCAGCTCTCATTAGTCAAACAGGAATCTCTGTGCCAAGTAAAATGTGGAGCTGCCAATATGGGCCAGATAATACTTCGAAAATCCCCCCAGGGATAAACTTTCCTGCCCATTCTTCCCTTTTCCAATATGCAGTTGTGTTTTAATGGTATTTTGTTAGAGCAGCTTACTGAAATGCATGGCCTAGACTTGTTTTTCCAATACATCTTTAGGTAGCCACCAATAGTCAAAATCCCTTTCTTTTTAGGATTATACCGGACCATAGGACGCACCAGACCATAGGAGGGGGAGAACAGGGGGAAAAATTTTTTTCTTGTTCTCCCCTTTAAAACAAGGTGCATTCAAGGTGCATTCACCCGAGCTTGTGGGGCTGGCGGTGGGGAGAAGCGCTGCTTTCCCCCACCGCCAGCCTCAAAGATCCCTGAAGCCTTTGCGTGCAGCCATCCCCAAGCTAGAAGAGCGAGACGGAGCCCTCCGTCTCGCTGTTCTGGCTTGGGAACAGCCTTGCTACCCTCCCCAGGGGAGCGGGGTGAAGGCACCCCGCTGCCCTGGAGAGGCTTTGTGTGCAGCAGTCCCTAAGCTAGAAGAGCGAGACGGAGCCCTCCGTCTCGCTGTTCTGGCTTGGGAACAGCCTTCCTTTGCGCACAGCCATCCCCAAGCTAGAAGAGCGAGATGGAGCCCTCCGTCTCACTGTTCTGGCTTGGGAACAGCCTTGCTACCCTCTCCAGGGCAGCGGGGTGCCTTCATCCCGCTGCCCTGGAGAGGCTTTGCCGCGCAGCCATCCCCAAGCTAGAACAGCGAGACGGAGCGCTCCACAGCGCTCCGTCTCCCTGTTCTGTCTTTGGGCTTAGCGGCGCAGCCTGCATTTGCTCTATAGGATGCACACACATTCCCCCTTAATTTTTGGAGGGGGAAAAGTGTGTCCTATAGAGCGAAAAATACGGTAATTCCCAGGGATAAACCAGTCATGAGGATGAACAGACACTGTGGATAGCCCAAAGACCATAGGCAGAATGTTTACCGCACAGAAGTAATTGCATAGTAAATAAAGTTGTTGGTATTCTATCAAGATGACTTTGATATTGTGGGAAATTGCAGTCAAACATAGCAATGCATGAGAGCTAGCTAGTGTATAAGGGGTATGTTCTGTTCCTAAACTAGGTCACTTTCCCTTACCTCCATGAGGAAGAAAATGAAGCTTCTTCCCCTTCCTTCCTTCCTTCCTTCCTCTCTTTCTCTCCCTCCACCACCCTCCCATGTGTCAAAGAAGGACATGGCTATGCTTGCTCCCAAGCTTAGAGCAAATGTTTGGAACTATAGTCTGTATTTTCTACCCAAGAGTATTTTTCCTGTCGGCAAAGCGTATATGATATTTGCAGATGCTGCCATTGCAGAATTCACAAAGCACACCTATATTTTCTGTTTTCATATATTTGAAAACTAGTTAAAATTATGATTTAGCCGGATGAGCAATTCTATGAAATGGAATAGGATTCAGTTTTTTTCTTCTCAACTACTTGGTCATGTTTGATAGATAAAAATGATAGGAAGCACTTTCATTTCCCACTGCTACCAGCAAATTTGAGAAGCCACTTTTCTTGGCAACATGTTTTTGATGTTCCAAGCAACAAACCACTTACTACTATATTCAGAGTCCTCTGTACTAAATGAGATGATGCTAATTATGAACATAGCTTAGTTTCCTATGTCTTAAATTTACTTAGAGATATACCTGACTGCAGGGTTCTTTTTGATGTTGCTTACATACTTCCATTATAACCCCTAGAACAAATACAAGATCACAGAATCCTGACCATGATTAAAGCAGCCCACAAATGCATTCAGATCCTTCTTCTCCGATATTATTCAGGGAAGTGGCCTGTATTAACTTCCTCTGTACTTTGATCTGCTATATAACATTGACTCAAGCTGATGCTGCAGGATCAGAACTAGGAAAAATTATTGAAACATTTCCCAGTATTCACCTCCATTTTATTTGTACTGTGGAAATAATCAATACCACCACTCAACTCAAGTTGGGATACATGAATGATAGGAATACTATCATCCAATATCCCATCAGAGATCAATACAAGTTCCCACTTAATACATTTTATTAAGTTCTGTGGTTAGTGGCCAATGTTATGAGGTCAGAAGTACCTAGTTCAGATTTCACCTCAGTCATGAATTGGTCTTAGGCAAACCACACATCTTCACCCTTGGTTCACCTCCCCCATCTGTAATATAGAGTTACCAACAATAGCCAACTTTGCTGTAAGGGTTACCAGTAATAGGGATATGAGTGGCCAAAACACTTCATTTTCAAAAAGCACAATATAAATGTATGTATTTTAATAAATAAATAAATAGGCAGCACCTATTTCCTGGTGCTTATTCCTGACAATTTTTTTTAGTTTTATTTGTATATTTTTATGGGGATGTCTTGTGTTGTTGTTTTAGCATGCATAGGTTTTACACATTTTGTGATTTTTAAACTTTTTTGGGTTCTCTCACCCAAGGGTACTTGCCCCAAACTTGGATCTTGGCATCCAGGGAATTCTCCTTCTATATGCATTTATTTTCCCTTGCACCAACACAAACTAGCACACAAAATACATGAATAAAATGTACAGCAGGCAGATAAGAACTCTCAGAAATATGTAATGCTTGGAGAGAAGGGGGGTTATACTCTTACTATTATTAATTAAGCACCTCAGCTGGTTCTCTTAACGGGATATGTATGCGGATGCTGGAGGGAGTGGGTGAAATTGCTTTGCACCCCATGTAGTGGAAAGGACAATTAAGACAAAGCTTTTTTGGTCCTGGCCCCTAAAAAATCTGGAACTCCCTTTTGATGGATGAATGTTCAAAAGTGATTTGAAATACTCATCTCCAAGTTCATGGGGAGGGTCATGTGAAATGTGCTTAGGGACTGAGATGTTACATTGCAAGTCTTCACGGCTGGGGCCATCTTTTGTACTGTGCGTCTCAAGGCCTTCATCAGTTCACTGAACTTATAATTGCTGCCATAAAAATACAGCATAGAGTAATAATGAAATTATGGGACATAAATGACAAAGAAGACTGAATTCTTATCCCAAGGCCAAACTACAGGCTAGGCTGAAAGATCCATGATTAGCTGATTCCCAAGCTTTTTTTTTTCATGGAAGAGTGGAGGTACTAATCTGATTGGGGATAAATAGAAAGGGCTCGAGGAATTTAACCCTTGCCCCTGAACTGTTCTTCCAATCTATATCACATACACATGGCGTTTGCTCTGTCTTGAATAAAAATTCAGATATGAAAATAAGGGACTTATATTTCTCCCTCATCCCCCCCACACCCCCAGCATGGAGCAATAGTTAAACTGGAAAAGGGTTAAATGTCCCCATCCCCGGCACCACTTCCTGATCAAACTAGCATTCCCTGCTCCCCCAGCTGCATTTAACAAAGCAACAATGATCTCCCATTATAACATGGAACTTGGACCTCACCCTACTTCAAAACAGGTGACTTCTAATTCTAATAAATCATTGCTCTGCTGCTGTAAGATACCAACATCAACAGGGTGTGATATTGTACTTTCTGTTTGCACATCCTGCCTTATTCTATCCAGATGAATGGGTGTGACATTGCTGATATAGGTGTGGAACTTCACTTGACTAGATTGGGTGGGGGGCGCAGGAATGGCAAGCACCATGTGGGGGAGGAAGTCAATAATCAAATAATAAGCCAAGCGCTTATACAGTGGTACCTCAGGTTACATACGCTTACAGACTCCACTAACCCAGAAACAGTACCTCGGGTTAAGAACTTTGCTTCAGGATGAGAACGGAAATTGTGCTCTGGCAGCGGGGCGGCAGTAGGAGGCCCCATTAGCTAAAGTGGTGCTTGAGGTTAAGAACAGTTTCAGGTTAAGAACGGACCCCCGGAACGAATTAAGTACTTAACCCGAGATACCACTGCACTCTCTTTAGAAGAGGATTAGACAGATTCATGGAGGATAAAGCTACTAGCCACAATGGCTATGTACCTCCACTGCCTCTGAATACAAGTTGCTGGGAATAACAGCTGGGGAGGGTACTGCTGCACTCAGGTCCTACTTGCGGGCTTCCCATGGGCACCTGGCTGGCCAATTTGAGAACAGGATAATGGACTTAGATGGGCCACTGGCCTGATCTAACAGGCCCCCTTTTATGTTCATTTAAGTGTGGTTGCCTATTACCATCTGTGAGATTTGCATGCTTAATATCTCAGATGAAGTAGAATGTGACTCCAGATTGTTCAAAGTTATGCTCTACAGTGGCATAGCGTGGGGGTGCAGGGGGGGCTGGCCGCAACATCTGGGGGTTAGGGTTAGGGGGCGCAAATCCACGGGTTAGGGGGTGCAAATTACTTGCCTTGCCCCGGGTGCTGACAACCCACGCTACGCCACTGATGCTCTATAAACCCTACAGCCTTAAAACCTGTTGTTTTGGGGCTGGCTGTAGCTATTCATTGGGACTATGTGGAAAGCACTCTGTACCTTCTTAGGGTGCTTAGAGGCACCATCTTTATTCTTACTCCACATGAGATCTGGGCCCTGAAAACAAATTCAGCAGCCATGTTCCAGCTACAAATAAGCACCACTCCCACTGTTATTTAATAAGAGACCTCTGTCCTTTAATTTAGAATAATAATGCTGCTCTCAGTCTGAAGGGCTCTGTCTGATTTTTGGTAGCTTCCTGAGATAGAGGCTTGGAGAGAGGTCAATCAAAGGTTTTCCACATGCTCTCGCTGTGGCAAGCATCCAAGAAAGCAATATGATACAGCCAACTGCTACTGAAAAACAGGAACAAGGCTGGCACTATGTGTGTTTGCTCCCTTAGCTAACACATCCTTTCTTTTCTAATCTGAAGCACTGGAAGAAAAAAATGAAGAATAAATAAAAGTCTGACAGTGAAACAGCTAAATAAAGGAAGCTTTGCACCCCTATGCTAGGAGGACTTCCTCAAAAGCAGCCCCTCCCTTCAAAATTCAAGAGGTACTTACTCCTGAGGCAAGTGTGTGCAAGAGTGTAGCCTAATTGTGCATGCAAACTCTGAAGTAAGTTGTACTGAAATTCAGTAGGGCGTACTTCCTGGTATTTGTACACAGACTCATGGCCTTCCTTATTCTGTTTATATACTACTTTCCTATAGATGTGTTTTGTCATCTTAATTTTACAATTCCAGGCTGTAGCAAAGGCTCCTCCTCCTATGTATATGTATATTATTTGCTTTGAAAACGCCCATGCTGCTATTCTGTAAAAGCGCTCAGGGTGCTGAACAGTCTGCTCAAATAAACAATAAAAACATAAAACACCACATAGGGTTTGAATGGCATGGGCGTTCACTTTGGGACAACATTCATTTTTGAACATCCTTGAAAATACAATACAAGAGCTGGATTATATTTCTGCAAGCGCAGGCTTGTTAAACAGGACAGAACTCTTAGCGCCTGCAGGGAGCATGTCTCTTTGTTATAAGGCAAGTAAGTGGGTTATAGTTCTTCCATTGTTATATTTCTAGCACACAAGTGATTCTCAAAAAAAGACGCCATGTGCTTGAAGTGTCCAAGGGAATTAATTTTAATGTAACAGACAGTAGTTGGGGAGCACATATTGTGCAACAGGGGTAAGCACTGTGCTTTCAAGCAACCTGTTAACTGAGCATCCACCCAGACTTGTTTGCATGGGAATTAGATGATACCAGCTATTTAAAGAGCATTGATTCTGATTTGTTCAATGGCTGCGTCAAAACAAGTCCTACCTCACACTTTCCAGTGCATTTTCCTGTCAGTTTCCTTAATGCACGGAGTCTAGTCTTGTGTGTGTGTGTGTGTGTTGCACAAGACCTGCCAATCAACTACAACTGTACTGCCGAACTCAGTGGGACGTACTTCTGAGAGTAGGCACATGTAGGATTGCACAAAAAATGCCAACCCCCTTGGCTGAGATACACGTATTCCATATCAGAATGCAAGTGTCTGCCTCAGGTAGGAGAAGAAACAGAAGAGGAACTCAACAGGTGCCAGCAGCTTTCCTGGGAGCAACGCTGCAAGTCAACAGTTTTGGTAATTTGTGTGTATGTGTTTTAGAGGGGCGGCTCAATGTATTGCTTTCGTTATCCGTCAGTGAAGGCTTTTAAACGCATACACACAATGGATCACAGCATCTCATCGTGAGAAAGTCTTCCCTAGCACCTGCTCAGGTTCTGTCCTCTCCTCTTTGGCGAAACCCTTCCTCTCACTGTTGATATGATCAGTCTGGGTGCAAAGCGCGCTGGGCGGGGATGGGCAGAGGGAGCTCCTGGATTCAAAGCAGACCAGAGTAAAGCCGATCGCAGCGGGACAAGAAACAAACCAACGAAACACTGCGAAAACGAAAGCCCCTTGTACTCTCTCGGCTCGCAAGAACTTCCATCTCGCGGTGCAGTCGCCAAACTGCCTGACGAAACCCCTGTGGCTCCTCCGGACCCCGAGCCCCAAGGGAGTGGGCGCGGCGTGACCAGCCTTCTGACCCCGAGCAGAAGCCGGCTCCGTCCGCGACAGACAGCCACCGCCGAGCCTCGGGGGGCCCTGGGCAGACTTCACAGGGGGCGGGGCCAGAGTCCCTCTCCGCGGGGGCCAGGCGCCTCCGGAGCCTCCGCCACCAAGTTCCTCTCACGAGCTCGGCCGACGACCTTTCCCCGAGCTCGCGGCACCCCGACGCCTTTCCCGGCGGGGCCACCAATGTCCCCAACGCGCCCAGCCGGTCTCCCGTGACTGAGGGCGCGACCCTTTCCCCGCCTTCGCCTCCCGCAGCACCGCCAGGCCGGTTTCCTCACAAGGGTCACCCGGGCGGGCAAAGAGCTGGGAAGCTCACCCACCTGAGATGCCCGCGCCGACCACCACCACGTCGCAGTCGAGGCTCATGGCTGCTGCTGCTGCTGCTGCTGTGCCCTTCGCAGCTCCGGGCGCCGCCAGCCTCCTCGCGCGCCTCTAGTCCTGTCAGCGCCGCGCCCGCGCCGGGCTTCTCCACTCGGGCAAAGCGGCCACGGCGGCAGCCCTGGGAACTTCCCAGCTGGGTCTCCCTCTTTGACGCCCCGCCCCCTCGCCGGAGCCGCCAATCAGGGCAGAAGGTTGGTGCCCAAGGGGAGGGGGCGAGGGCGGGGCGCTGCTCTTGGCCAGACAGCGGGTCTCTCAGGCCCTTCTCGGGAAAGGAAGAGGGCGAAGTTCCCAAACTGGCGAGATCAGCCCAGCCTCTTCCCACTCATGTGCAATTGTGGCCAAAATCGTGGAAAGCTTTTGGAGAAAGTGTATTTCTGAGGTCTGATGGCTCATAACACCACTTTTTTATTATTATTAATAACACACTGACAAATGCCCTCCTTATTTATGTTGTAATAAATAATCCTTCATAAAAGTTATTGCATTCCGTTCTTCATTATACAATGGTACCTCAGGTTAACTACTTAATTCGTTCCGGGGGTCCGTTCTTAACCTGAAACTGTTCTTAACCTGAAGCACCACTTTAGCTAATGGGGCTTCCTACTGCCGCCACGCTGCCAGAGCACAATTTCCGTTCTCATCCTGAAGCAAAGTTCTTAACCCAAGGTACTGTTTCTGGGTTAGCGGAGTCTGTAACCTGAAGCGTATGTAACCTGAAGCGTATGTAACCCGAGGCACCACTGTATTATCTTTCCATTGATATATAATTTTATGGTATTACTAAAAAGAAAGAAAAAAGAGTGGTGTTATGAGTCATCATAGCCAAAACAAGATGACACCTGCTTGGCTCTCTTAACACTCCTATTTCTGGTTATTTGGCTATATCTTTTGATAGAATACAGATAATGGAATGAACCTTGTTGCATTACATTCTTTAATAAATTATCTTTTCACTGATATATAATTTTATGGTATTGCTCCATAAAATTATATATCAATGGTATATAATTGGTATGCAGGTAGGCAGGTCGAGGAGCACCCACACCAACTATTATTATAATAGGATCATAGTGTTGGAAGGGACCATGATGGTCATCTAGTCCAACCCCCTGCAATGCAGGAATCATTAGCCCAAAACGGGGCTTGAACCCACGACCCTGAAATTCAGAGTCTCTTCCTGACATCTGTTGGCTGTCAGAATATCAGTCCTTTGAATCGGATCAGCTTTTCAGAGGCCCACCTATCTTTCTTTAAAGCATGATCTCCTTATCTTTTGAAGGCCATCGTTTGCAACATCAATGAGATATTGATAACCGCTTTCTTTGCAAAATTTATTATGATGTGATGATTTACTTTTAAGTATGTTCAAAGTTCTTTTGCATAGTGAGAAGTAAGGCCAAGCTCAAACTGCTAGTAAATGCCACAAATAGATAAGCAACTTGATGAGAACTGACAGAATCTGCTTTATTCCACCTATCATAAAATGCGGCGCTGTATTTCCCCCCCTTTTATGGGTTCAAATGCTCATTCAGAATTGGCAAAGTGACTGTGGTGAAGCAAAGCAAGAATACACCCTCTGTGCAATCAGGTAAAAAGGTAAATGTAAAGGTACCCCTGCCTGTACGGGCCAGTCGTGTCCGACTCTAGGGTTGTGCGCCCATCTCACTTAAGAGGCCGGGGGCCAGCGCTGTCCGGAGACACTTCCGGGTCACGTGGCCAGCGTGACGAAGCTGCTCTGGCGAGCCGGCACCAGCACAGCACACGGAAACGCCGTTTACCTTCCCGCTATAAAGCGCTACCTATTTATCTACTTGCACTTAGGGGTGCTTTCGAACTGCTAGGTGGGCAGGAGCTGGGACCGAAAGACAGGAGCTCACCCCGCCACGGGGATTCGAACTGCCGACCATACGATCGGCAAGTCCTAGGCACTGAGGTTTTACCCACAGCGCCACCCGTGTCCCCGTGCAATCAGGAGACAGGTGTAAAATGAATGTCTGAGTTCACATAATATATTTACAGTTGTTAAATACATAATCATAGAACCAAAGAACCATAGAGCTGGAACAACCGTAGATGCCAACGACATCATTTCAGAGCAAGTTAACCATGGGAAAGTGTTAAGAGCCCAAGAGTATGAGGACAATAGTATGTCACTGAGCCCACCCACTCCCTCAATAATGCTACCTATGTAGCTATGTTTGCAACATTTACACTTGTATTTATGTATACCGGTTTATATTTTAACTGTATCGGTTAATAATAGTTTCAAATTCTGCAACAGTGTTAGACGGGGAACTTTGTACTGTCAGCAGCATCACTGTGATGTTGTCACTGAGTTCATCTCGATTTTGGATGTTTTAGATGGACTTGTTTCTACATTTTTGCTTGTTTTGTGTCCTCCAAATGCTGCCTGTGCAACTTACATACACAGAATTTATATTTGTGGTGGGTTGTTTTGGGGGTTTTTTTGTATAACAGTATATATTTTGATTGTATCACTTCATAGTAGTTGCTAAATGAGCAACATTATTATATGTGAATGTTATAGCAGCTGCATGGCAAGCAGAATTTGAAAAGGTTTGTTTATCTCTATGACCAGCCTTGGTTGTTAATTATTATCTGATGAGGTTCTCAAAAAATTGAAGGTTGACTCCAACTTTAGCTTAGAAAACCACATGCTAAAAATAACCAAGGCTTGCATTCCGCATAGTTATATGGCCAAAGTTCTGTCAGTGCAAGGATTTTCCTTAGTCAAGAGAAACTTCTCCCCCTCTCCTCCCCTTGTGTGCCCTCTAAATATGCCCTGGGGTTTCCCCAACCCTCCAGAGCAGATTTGGGAATGGGGTACATGGGAAGGGGGGGATTCCCATTGTGCTAGTGGGAATCCTTGCACTGGCTTCTACTAATGCAACGGTAAGCTGGACATGAACCCAAGACACAGAAGCCAACTTGCATTCATACAACCTCCCTTGTCTCAGCTGCTGATGTATACTGGGTCATTCACAACTGCAGGCTCTGGGATCGCACTTTAAACTGAACAAGGGCCAGCAGTGTTTGAATGGGTCTGCCCCCTAACTTACCCCTGAGACTCCTCAAAGAGCTCTCCCCTCCATGGGAGCAGTGGCACAGGAACACTGGCAGCTGATGGTCTTTGGATTGTGTGGAGCTGTTTGCTGGTCAAAGAAGTCATCAGGATTGCAGACAGTGAATTTTCCTGGCCCTGCCTGGAGGTGTCAAAAACTATAGCCCTTCCAAACAGATGCTTTGGTAGTTTCCCCCTTATCATGAGTCTTAGCTGCTCGCTCCCATGTATAAGCCAAGACACAGGAAGAGGGAGAAAACAGCTGAAGTGCACAAGTCAGAGAATTCTCAAGGATTTTTGTGTGTTGGAGTTGATGCTGGGGAGGAAGAGAGGCCAGCTGCACACTCAGGGTTTAATGGCCCCTATGGGTGCTACTTTTGCCCCAAATGGCATCATGGAGGGCTTCCACCATTAATCTTGGCCATGCTTCAGCAGCATGCGGCACATGGGGATAATCTTTTGCTGCAGTGGAGGAAAGTGTGCTAGCTTATGCAAATGTGAAGGCAGTATGGTGTAGTGGTCAGAGTATTAGACTAGGATCTGGGCCAAATACCTGCTAAGCCCTGAAGCTCACTGGGTGACTTTGGGTCAGCTATTGTCTTTCAGCCTCACCTACCTTACATGGTGGTTGTGAGGATAAAATGGGTTGGATATCATGTATGCCATCCTGAGATCCATGGAGGGAAGGAGGAATAAAATGCAACTAAAGACAGCCAAAATTAACACATGTGTATTAGATACCACACTTGAATGTGATTTTTATTCTTAGAATCTTTTGTACGGTGTTCTGAAATCCTCTTTTAAAAGCATTTTAAAAAATCTATAGAACAGAAGGATAACTGAAGTTCTGATTCTCTGCCAACAATATTGAAAGCTAGCAGAGTGGAGATTGGAGTCATTAGCTTTCCAGGTGGCTGGCTGCCCTTCTTGACTGGGGGAAGCTTGTTTTGACATCAGAGTGCAGAGAACCTGGATAAAGGATGTGAGGAAGAGACTTCGTAGTAAAGCCAAATACCTTGTCGATCACAGTATCACAGATTTATTTTGTACATATGGAAAGCCATAATCAGTACAACAGTTAAAAAGCATGGCGTTATCCCTGGGATGCATCTGAAGCAGAGTCTAAAATAGGTCATATCTTCTGTTTTCTTTCTTTTTCATTCCTGACTTTCAGAAACACAAGGCTTTACCATGGACACCCAACAGAACACTAATATTAAATGTTAAAACTTTCTTATCATGACTAGATACAGTGGTACCTCGGGTTACAGATGCTTCAGGTTACGCGATTTCGGGTTGTGCACTGTGCTGAACCCAGAAGTTCCAGAATGGGTTACTTCCAGGTTTTGGCACTCGCACATGTGCAGAAGTGCTAAATCATGCTTTGCACATGCACAGAAGACCAAATTGCGACCTGCACGTGCTCTGCGGGTTGCGAATGCTGTGGGTTGCGAACATGCCTCCCGCAAGGATCACGTTCGCAACCCAAGGTTCCACTGTATGCACTTTCTGATTAAGATTTCTAAACTTGTGTTTTGCTAAATTTCCATACTTGTATTTTTATACCACCTTTTTCTCCAAGGACCTCATAGTTCTGTTCCTCCTAATTTAATCTTCACAACAACCCTGTGAGGTTAGGCTGAGAGCCAGTAACTGTCCCAAGGTCATCCAGTGAGCTTCATGGCTGAGTGGGGATTTGAACCCTGGTCTCCCAGCTATGCTTCACACATTCAGACATTATACAGCCTCAAAGCACATAAGTGCTTTATTTACCCGCATAAGTACTTTATTTAAAGTGCTCTTCCACCCTGGAACTTAGTAGTAAGACAGTCCCTGACATCAGGTTTACAGTCTAAAAGACATGACACATAAAGAAAAAGGGAAGGGGGCGGAAGAGGAGAAAGGCAAGCATGAGCACCAATTTTTAAAGTTTCAGCCTATCCTTTTTCCTCCTTGGCTGGAAGTTAACATACATAGTGTGAAAGGTACAGAGCAAAGCAAGGAGGGGAATTGGTTTAAGGTGGATGAGTTGCTGGGGGCGGTGGGCGGGGGATGAAACTAATGGAAAGCTAATGGAAGCCCATTGTGATGATTTTGCAAGGGACTTTGAGGATGAAATCACCTGTCTCCATGTGGATTTGAGGGCTGGCCCTGATAGTGTCTGATATGCCATCCTATCTGATTTTGAGTTTGGTATGCCATCTGGCAAAGGGTCTGATATGCCATCCTATCTGATTTTGAGTTTGATTTAAGTTACTGGTGCCCGGCATTGTGGACCTTTGCAGCTGTGTGGCCTCCTATATGCTATCTTGACTGGGTAGATCTAGGGTGTGGCGAAAGCATATTATGGGTTGGTGCCTGTTGTGTGAGGATGTAGGTGTGGCCATTCCAGGGGAGAAAAAAACCATCATGAAAACAGAGATTTGTGCCAACTTCCACTCAGTGACCAATACACCCTTGGTGGGGGGCAAGATAATTGAGAGGGTGCGGGTTCAGATGCAGATGTTCTGAGTTGGACTTTGTTGCCTGGATGTACAAGCTTTTTTAGAAGGAAACCAGAGAGTGCAACCTTGTTGCTTCTCCTGGACCTCTCAGCAGCTTTGGATGGTGTTGACCATGGCATCCTGCTGGACTACCTCTGTGTGTTAGGATCACAGTTTTACGGTGGTGTGAAGCCTATGTATTCCATGTACAGGTAGTGGATTCCCTTAGTTACTGGACAAGATGATGAAAGCATTAATGCAGTGTAAAATAAGATTAGTCAGGATCGCTACCCACCCCTTTTGCCCCAGTTCAGAACTTGCAGGTTAACCAAGAAATAAGGTACTGTCCCAACAAAGGAAGAATGGCAAGTAAAGTTAATGGACTATGCAGAAATGGCAAAACTCACGGTAAGATTAAGAAATCAAGAAGAAAGAACTTTCAACAAAGAATGGGGGATTATTGTGGATATGTGGATTATTATTATTTAAATGTAAACAGTTAATACATTAGCAGGATTAATTTAAAATCTAGCAGTTAAAAGGTGGCTTTGGAAGAAGTATAAAGAGTAATAAACAAAAGGAGTTAAGGAAGAGATGCAGCTTTGCAAATGCTCATATAGGGAACCAAGGAAGGGGAGGAGGGAAGTCTAAACAACTATGTATGCCATCATAGGTAAAGGCAAAGGTACCCCTGCCCGTATGGGCCAGTCGTGTCCGACTCTAGGGTTGCGCGCTCATCTCGCTCAAGAGGCCGGGAGCCAGCGCTACCCGAAGACACTTCCAGGTCACGTGGCCAGCATGATGAAGCTGATCTGGCGAGCCAGCACCAGCACCGCACATGGAAATGCCGTTTACCTTCCCGCTATAAAGCGGTACCTATTTATCTACTTGCACTTGGGGGTGCTTTCGAACTGCTAGGTGGGCAGGAGCTGGGACCGAACGATGGGAGCTCACCCCGCCGTGGGGATTCAAACCGCCAACCTTGCGATCAGCAAGTCCTAGGCACTGAGGTTTTACCCACAGCACCACCCATGCCATCATATTTGATTATTATTATTGTTAATTTGAAAAACTGAAAAACAGAATCATAAAAATAAAAAATAAGGTTTATTAACATACACAGCAAGCATAAAATTGCAGTCAAAGGAAAAAAAGGAGCAAAATGTTGGAAGGTAAACGATAGCCCAGGGGACTGAGACAGCTCTCTGGTAGAAGAAATATGGGAAGGCAAGTCTGAGCCAATACACAATCAGTGTCAAAGGTGAAGCAAAGAACACTCCTCGTATATGATGACTGGAAGATCAGCAAATGCAACGTTGCCCCTTAGGAGCAGGAGGCTGGCTGGACTTATGGAGCATTCTGTGCTTCATATATCTTAATACATTCCATTTCTAACGTTCCATGGCAGGTGCATGCCCCAAGGAATAACAGAACACGTGCTGACATCAATGTAGGCTTGAAATATTGTTCTGCATTCCTGAGATCTTAAAATCATAGCATTGTGTAGTTGGAAGGGATCCTGAGGTTCATCTAGTCCAACCCCCTGAAATGCTATAATATCAACACGTGGTCCTCCATCCAGTTCAAAACCATACCGGACCCTGCTTACCCTTGCAAAAGTGGTAGCAGTTTCTTGTTGCACCACTAGGAGGACAAATTTGTGCTGATTGGATATGATCCAGCCAAAGTTAAACATTTGTCAGGATACCATCTTACGTACACATGTTTGCTCAAGTCCCCTTGAGTTCAGGTGATACTTTTGAGGAAACATGCATAGAATCAGGCCACACTGACGTGCTTAACTCTCTCATTGAAATCAATGGGATTTCAGGGTGCTAACCCTCCGTTCCTGTACCAAGCAGTATTATACCCCCAGAGCTTGTCCCAAGAGGACTGAATGCTCACACAGCATCTTCCGCTCCCAGAGCTCCTGCCAGCGCTTTATCCTGGGTGGAATTGTCACAAATTGTGCCAGTTCCTGCCAGTTCTGGAATTGTATTCCCAGGTGCAACCCCAGCAAGAAAAGAAGCTGTTCTGAGTCTTATGAAAACCCACCACTGCCTTCTCCTGCTCTGTCCCTTGGTAAATTGCATCGCTTTGGGGTGGGCATCTCTAGTCAAGAATATTCTCTTTCCCAGTTGCACAAGTTCAACCAGTTCTCTCAAAAGGAATATTTTGGAGTGCTGCATATATGCTAATTGCATCTAATGAACTGCGGAATGAACAAAAAGGGTTGGAGACCAGGAACTCCAGTTCAGTAGCACTATTAATTCATTAGTGGACAGTGCTGATTATTTGATGCTTGAGTAGGCATGAAATTTCTCTAATAACCCTTACTTCATATTTATGCCTTTGATTGTAATATAAAAGAAAAAGAAAAGGGGGGGATTTACCCTGAGAGAGCAGGGCCTCTCATCTAATTAGCTTAAATTTCAAGAACCCTTGTAATAAATTGATGCCAAGATCAATGAGATCTCTAGGACTAGATAATAGCCTTTTGCTTTAATATGCCTTCATTAAGTCTGCCTCCTTGAAATGCAATAAAGCACCAAAGAATGCATGCTGAGCCTGGTGTGTGATGCAAAAAACCCTATATTTTAGTCTCATAACTTTGTCCTTCAGTTTATTTCCTTAAAACATTTTAGGAAAATTAAACAAAAAAGAGAGAACAGGAACTAATATTGGGCCCCTACAGATTAACAAGGAAAGTGTGCAATCTGGGCAGGTAGTGCATTTATAGCTGTACTTACACTGGCTATTAATCAGATTTCAAGTTTAAAAACAAGCTGTTATCAATGTGGCCACATGCTGCGCAAGGCTTATAGTTGCTTCCAAATATTTTAAACGCTTTCACATTCCTACCTCTTTTAAATAGCATTCATTTTGCACTGATTTCTGTTAACAATAGCCACAGTTGAGACACTTCCAAGTCCCATTGATTACCATGGAATATATTTAAGCTCACTGCTTAAACTCCCCATTGAATAATGAGATTCAAAAGCACTGAACATTGGCTAGATCCTACCCAATATTCTGTGCACTTTTAGAACAAGGGCTTTTTAGGTTGGTCAAAGCAAGCTGCCCTTACTGTTCAAGCTTCCTCCTCAAAATGCCACTAAAAGAAAACAACAGAAGGCAGCTTAGCGTGTATAAAAGTCTTTCAAAATGGAATTCAAAGTGGGGAAATGTGCTGTGTAAGGACATGTCTCCCTGACTGTCCATTACAACGGGTCAAAATCTACCCAAGTATATTTTTCTTCTTGATTAAGGAAAGGCTGTTGAACAGGCAGACACAGCCTTCTGGCAAGGATACACCTTTCCTAGAAATTAATGCCTATGCTCCTAACTGAGGTTTGATTACATGTTTGGTACCATTCTATCAGGCTACAGAGTGCAGGGAGAAAAAAGAAGCAGTAATTGCCTCTATTGATGCCAGATGCCATTAGTCCTCCTTCAACTGTCACCCATTTGCAGCCATTTCATCAGGCTGCCATCATGGTTCTGTCCTAGCTGGAGATGATAAGAACTGTAATTTTAAGGACTGGGCCCTGATTTTGCCCCCCCCCCCATCCATCCCTTTTTTCTTCTGTGTTATGCCTTTTTAGAATGCAGGCCTGAGGTCAGGGATTGTCTTACTAGGAAGTTTTTGTTTTGTTTTGTTTTTGGTTAAAGAGCAGCGTAAATGACCATTTCATTAACTCATTAAATAAATAATAAACGTGTTCAGACAACTGTATGCTATTGTGTATTTAGTTCATAAAATAACGTGTGCACTACTTGATTGCAAAACAACAATCCTCAAAGTACTTAACCAAAAAAAAAACCCCTCAAAATAATATCATTAACAATAAGAATGAACAACCATAATTTTAAGACTTCCAAAAAGTTAAAATAACAACAAACTAAAAACAGATTAAAACTCACATCAACTTTCTAAATTTCTGGGCAGGCTTGTCTAAACAAAAGAATGGTTTTTAGCAGGTGCTGAAAAGAGCGTAAGAACGCTAAAAGATAGCATTCTTACAAATGCAGAACAGGCATTATGTGGTACCTGTAACAGGGCCAGTTCCACAAACTGAAGCAGTCAAATGTGGTAAGGTGATTTCATAGGCAAAGTGGTCCCAAGTTGTAAAGTTGTTACTATATACTGAGGTAACACCTTGAACCTGGCCTGGTAGCATACAAGCAACCAGTGCAGATCCCTGAGCACAGGTGTTACATCCTGACAAGGCCTCAATTCTGTCAGCAATCACACTGCAGCATTCTGCACTAAATGCAGCTTCCGGATCAAGCGTGAGGGATGTCCCACATGGAGAGCACTGCAGTAATCCAGTAATCCATTGCTATAGATTTCAGGAAGATTGTACTGATTTGGTATAAATTTGGCATATAGGATTATGTCGGTGCCTGAATTTTGAGAATTGGTAAAATGGGAATATTTTATTAGCACCACTAAAATCAGGGTTAAACACTCACCAGTAGAGCAGGGAGTACACACTGACAGAGCAAGGATATCTGCTGAAGCTGAAATGACAAGCTCTGTTATTAAGGACATTGTAGACAGGGCAAATGTCAGGGGACTGAGCTCACCAAGAATAATAAAAAGTGCTATGTATGTAGGTTCAGTTCTTCATAAACCCAGGCAGAGCTGAAAAGGAGACTCCTCTCTGCCACCCTGGAGAATGTTTGCCAGTGCATGTTGACAGTGTCGAGCTAAATAGATGAATAATCTGAGGCAAATTTCAATATGGAAATTGAATGCAGGATCAATACTGCAGAGGCTGAAACAGAGTCATTTAAGAACTACTCTCTAGGGATAGCAGGAATGTAAGAAATTGCTTGTAAAGCACATAAAAAGGTAGTAGTAGCACGTTGCAGTTTAATCCAATCAGAAGTGTGTGTGTGTGGGACTCTGAAAAGCAATTCTATTATGCCTGTAGTATTTGGTCATTAAAGAGTAAAATATTATGTCCAGTGATTATGGATTGGAGCAAAGACTCCATCCTTAAGCTTCTGATTACTTTCATTTTCCTAAATAGTTGTGTGCTAACCTGTTCATCAGTTATCAGCCTCTTGTTCTGGGCCTGTAAAGTGTGCAACCTTGCTGTATATTAAATGAATAAAACACCACCATTTAACAGTGCCGGTATTTACCACATGAAGTGTTTTACAAAACACAATATGCACGAGCCATTTCACCCACAGGCTGCTTCTGTGCTTAAACACCAGAGCCATTTCACCATTTATAAAGCTGAGGCTGCGGGGTGAAGCGAGATGAAGTTATGGATTCGGCTTATTTATTTATCTTTACATTCCTATCTTGGGCTTCCACAATTATGCTTAAGGCAGTGTGCAGCATGGAGCTAATAAAAAACATAGTGACATTAATAACACAGATTAAACCAAGAAACCTATGCACATTAATCAGGGAATCCTAGACAAGCAACAAAATGCCCAAGTGCATGGGAAACACTGGAAATTGTAGTCCCAGGTTGGCAAAAGCTGGTCCAAAAACTACCTTACAAAACTACCTATTGGTGTAAGAGCAAAACCAGAAAACCCAATTGGTACTCTTCCAGGAAAGTCAGAAGGATTTGATAGTTAGCAGTGGTGGCGCTGTGGGTTAAACCATAGAACCTAGGACTTGCCGATCAGAAGGTCATTAGTTCGAATCCCCGCGATGGTGTGAGCTCCCGTTGCTTGGTCCCTGCTCCTGCCAACCTAGCAGTTTGAAGGCACGTCAAAGTGCAAGTAGATAAATAGGTACCGCTCCAGCGGGAAGGTAAACGGCATTTCCATGCGCTACTCTGGTTCACCAGAAGCGGCTTAGTCACACTGGTCACATGACCCGGAAGCTGTATGCCAGCTCCCTCAGCCAATAAAGCGAGATGAGCGCTGCAACCCCAGAGTCGGCCACGACTGGACCTAATGGTCAGGGGTCCCTTTACCTTTTTAGTATCAAAGGTTTCTGGGACGTCTGGAAATATATCAAGGGGATCATATCCTTCCTTTGTCTTTCTGCAGATTCTCCACCAGGGCCAATTAATTGCTCCTCTTCCATAACCAAAAATGGATATGAACTGAGATCACCTGTTACCTTCATGAATATTTGGAAATGTTAAGCACCAACATCATACCCTCCAAGTATCCCGATTTAAGCAGGACATCACAGATTGACAGAAGCCGCCCTGGCTTCTGATCCACATCCTGAATGTCCTATTTTGGCTCTCGTGCTCTGGCCATGCCAGGACCAAAAGATGGGTATTTTTGGGTTCTGCGCTGTGGTGTGAGTCAGTTGGCTCACACCAGAGTGTGGAACCAAAACACAGAAGGAAAACCCTGTGCATCACCACTTTTCTTCCTCCTTCTGTCGTGGCGCCATCTCCTGACACTGCACAGGCTGGTGCAACCTTCCAGTAGGCCATGCTTGTCCCTGCAGCATCTCCTGACTCTCCCCCTAGGCTGCGGAGGAGGAGGAGGACAGCGGACAAAGGTAGGGGGCGAGTGGGCAGGTGAGGAAGGGCTTGGCAGC
Source organism: Podarcis filfolensis (assembly GCF_964270895.1). NCBI lineage: Eukaryota > Metazoa > Chordata > Lepidosauria > Squamata > Lacertidae > Podarcis > Podarcis filfolensis. The sequence continues at coordinate 47,897,193 of NC_139607.1, read as the reverse complement.
AGGAAGAGGGCAAGTGACAGGGGCAGCGGGATGGTGTGGGGGGTGCCCTGAATTGCCCTCCCAAAATGTTGGGGGCTATGCAACATGTTTTACTATGTTATCCCAAAAAGCTTGACTGTAGTAAGCCTGTACGGCTGCAGCTCACATTAAAGGTAAAGGTAAAGGGACCCCTGACCATTAGGGCCGGTCATGGCTGACTCTGGGGTTGCGGCGCTCATCTCGCTTTATTGGCCGAGGGAGCTGGCGTACAGCTTCCGGGTCGTGTGGCCAGCAGGACTAAGCCGCTTCTGGCGTACCAGAGCAGCGCACGGAAATGCTGTTTACCTTCCCGCTGGAGTGGTACCTATTTATCTACTTGCACTGCATGCTTTTGAACTGCTAGGTTGGCAGCAGCAGGGACCGAGCAATGGGAGCTCACCGCGTTGCGGGGATTCAAACCACTGACCTTCTGATCAGCAAGTCCTAGGTTCTGCGGTTTAACCCACAGCGCAGCTCACATTACACCATGCCATATAGCTAATGTTATCATCAAGGAGTTTTATCTCACTGCCTCTGCTCCTGGTGGGGTTGGTTTCACCAACCCATGGGAACTCCTCTGCTTTTGTCTGTGGAATGGATGCTCTGTCACCGACTTCCAGCCCTTCCTCATATATACCTTTGGCTGTGCTGAGGTCAGCAGTGTTGAGCAAGATTCTGACTTACAGAAAACCTGCCATTAAGACTGCCATCAAATTACCTTGGATTCCATCTTACAAGCGTAAAAGGAGCTACATCTAGCACTGTAAACTGTCTTTTTCATTGTTTAAACATACAGTTTACAGCAGAAGCCATTAGTGAGTCATTCTTATGTGTGTTGCCTGCATAATGACCAAATAGATCGTTAAAAGTTGATGTCAAGCTCGGGTCCTTATCACCTCCCTTTGGCTATTAATGCGTAATGATCAAAAGAGGAAAATGAGATTTCATTACAGCTGGTGGTTAGTTGCCAGCTATTTAGAGTCAAACAATTGCGGCTATTAATACCTAACTGCATATTCCTAGTACAAGTACTGTAAAAACAAGCTTATTTGTTACAGGATCACTTTGCTATTTAAATTTCTCATGTTAATGAACTTGGTATGAGAGTTGCTCCTCGCATAGTGTGCTGGTGTCCAGGGCACTTAAAAAAGCCATTTTATTGATTGCAGGTGGGGGTGGGGGTGGGAAGAAGGTGCAGGACTGCATATGTATGAGCTGCACAAGAAAGCATCTATAAAAGTAACTGCTAACAAATTTCTCATTCCTATATCTTCCTTTCTTTCAGAGGTAACCTCTCGTTCCAAGACTCTTACTCCCCAAGTGTAAACAAGTCTGCAGCGATTTTTTGTTTGAGTTTAATATAATATTATAATCTTGTTTGCAATGGGTGGCACTTCGGCAATCATTTTTTTTGTTGATATAATAGGTATTGTTGTGAATTATTGCCAGCCTTTTAGAGATGAAAAATGTTTAATGGCAAGGTCTCCTAGCGAGGGGAAGGTTGTGCAGTGATTCCACGGGTTACAAACACCCCGGGTTACAAACCATAGCTGTCAACTTTTCCCTTTTCTTGCGAGGAATCCTATTTGGAATAAGGGGATTTCCCCTTTAAAAAAGGGAAACGTTGACAGTTATGTTACAAACACTTCGGGTTACAAACTCCGCTAAGCCAGAAGTAGTACCTCAGGTTATGAACTTTGCCCCAGGATGAGAACAGAAATCGCGCAGCGGGAGGCCCCATTAGCTAAAGTGGTACCTCAGGTTAAGAATGGTTTCAGGTTAAGAACGGACCTCCAGAACGAGTTAAGTTTGTAACCAGAGGTACTTTGCATGCAGAAGGTCCCAGGTCCAGTGTGAAGAATACACAGCTAGATGGAATAATGATCTGCATCTATGACCTTGTCATGGACATTTCTACAGTTGTCTGGCAAGTGTTCAGTTTGTATAGTTCAAAATACAAGCTCTGCCCCCCATAATCAATCACATGATATGGCACACATGCACCATTTGAATGGCAATACCCATCAACTTAAGGGGGGGGCTGCCTACCTCAAATATTTTATTGAAGGCCAAAGTGTCTTCAGCCCCCAGGAGTTGGCCCCATGGGCCTAGCACAGAACATGACCATGCCAAATAAATACTAAAATTGCCCTCAGATCGTAAAATAAATGAAACAACATTACAGTGGTACCTTGGTTCTCAAACATAATCAGTTCCGTGAGTCCGTTCGACTCCTGAAACTGTTCAAAAACCAAGGCGCAGCTTCCGATTGGCTGCAGGAGCTTCCTGCACTCAAGTGGAAGCCGCATCAGACGTTTGGCTTCCAAAAAATGTTTGAAAGCCAGAACACTTTGCAGCGATTGGGAGCCAATTTGTTCGGGAGCCAAGCCACACAAGTACCAAGGTACCACTGTATACTGAAGAAAGCTAATATCTGATTTTACTGGTGCATCTGAGAGAACATCACATTAAGTAGCTTGAGATATGAAAGAAATTCACCAGCACAATGAATGCACAATAATATATATATATAATTTTAAAAATCAACTGTTAAAGGAAACACAGCAATGTGAATCAGCATCTAGGGGTGTGTGTGTGTGTGTGTGTGTGTGTGTGTGTGTTGCATGCCTTGAGGAATGAACGTGCTCTGACCATAGCTGTCAACGTTTCCCTTTTTTTAAGGGAAATTCCCTTATTCCGAATAGGATTCCTCGCAAGAAAAGGGAAAAGTTGACCACTATGGCTCTGACCTAATTTTAGTTACTTTAATTCAGCAGGAGGGTGAAGTTAGGGGTTAAAGGCTATATCGTTGTCTTTTTTCAGATTTGTAATGTGCTTTGTACAAAAGTCTGAAAAATGCATTTAGAGACTATGAGTGGTATTCAACTAACTGGCTCCATCAGAGCAAGAGTTTTCACTCGTGCAATGGAACTTCCCCCTTCTCGGCACCCCACACCCTCCCCAAATCTGCTTTAAAGGGTTGGGGGAAACCCCAGAACAGATTTAGGGAGGGTGGGTAAGTTCCATTGTGCAAATGGACATCCTTGCTCTGATCCATAATTGCATAAAAATAAATAGATGGATTAGACTAGTGCTCATTCTGGAAGGTCCCCTTTCTTAGGAAGGCTTGAAATATTTATTGGTGGATTAGATGATTGTTAGTTTTCCATGTCTGTTTGTATCAAACAACAGATGTTTACAGCTGGACATGCCTGCTGGTAGGTGTTCACTTAGGAAATTCCACCAGGGGGCAATAAAGGTTTAGGAAACATTGATTTTGCACAATACAAGTTCAAGGAGGAAAAGGGGAGGGAAAGTGAACCAGGATTTTTGACAAGCTATATTGGAGGCCTGCAGAGTTACTAAAATCAATTGGAATAGCAATAGGTCAAAATGAAAGTGGTTTTTGCTTTTTATTTTTAATTTCTCCTGTTCCAGAATTGAGCATGCAGGCAAGTCACCACATAGCCAATCATTTACAGTGCCAGATAGCAAACTACCCGGTTCCTCTTGTTCTGAGAATGGTTAGGATGTTAATCATATGCATAGCTACTGGAAGCATGAGTCATGCTTCTGCATTTGCACATACTGTTAATGCCTGAAGCAGGGACTCCCTATCTCCCCCACAGGGAGGTGTGGGTATTCACTGTGTAGGCATAGCACATTCAATTCCACACATGGGAGATGGCAAGGCTTCATTTCATATGTTAATGATATGCACAAATACAGAAAGTGCAGGTGAGTATTTTGCATATTATTAATTCCAGAATCTGCTAGTTTCCACAGACTTCTAAAGGCCTTTGTAGTTTAAAAATACTCTGCTTTCTGAATTAAAGGTCTATTGAGGAAACTTTGCAATGAACCTCGGAAAAGTCTGTATGATTAGAACAAAATCATTTCGAAATACTGTATCATTTTCTGCCTTGTCATGCATGCTATTTCAGAATTCAAAGAGCATTTCTTGAAGCCATCCCATAGTCAGAAGATCTACCCACTCCAATTACGTCCAAAACAACGTTGGGTCAAGCCCCTCTGAATGGCTTTTACCAGTCTAATTCACTGAGCTACTTTATCCTCAAAGTGCCATGCAAATTGCTCACAGTGTGCTGCTGAGTCTCCAGAAGCCCAGCCACCACTTCTGGCACAACCAGTCTCCGGTTGTCTTTTTTGTCTTGTGACTCTGGCAATCTACAGAACCTAAAAGGGTGCCAGGAAAGTGACAGGGGAGAAACCATTTCTCAAATGGAGAAAAATCTCAGATAACCCTATGATGAATATAAATTCAACAAAGAAGCTGTTCTCAAAATAATAATAATAATAATGATGATGATGATGATGATGATGATGATGATGATGATGGTCCTATACCCCGTACAACTGACTCAAATATCTAAAACAGTTTCCCCAAACTATTGGTGAGTAGCATAAATGACCATATTTCCACCTTTGGATGAGAATGTCTTGGATGAGAGTCTTCTTTTGGGAATCTGTGCTCACTGAAATCAACCAAACAGCAGCACATGACTTGTTGCCAGTGTCCTCACTGCCACTTGTAGGTATATGGAGCAATCAAAACAAAGATGGGAAAAGTAAAATTTTAGTCATATTTTTTATGGCTGCAAGAATATTAATCTTTAGCTATTGGAAATATTTGGAGAGCTTTTCTATAGAGGTGTGGTATGAAGGGTATGGTTTTTGGCATTTTCAGAGACACTGACTTAAAAAAAAAGACACATTTTACATCATTTGATCTGACTTCATTGATTATATAGCAAGATCAGAATATCCCAACGGAATACCTCTTCATATGGAACCAATAATGTCAGCTACTTTTCTTTAGAATCTGGATGCCTCTGATAGGCACAATGAGTTGTGATGAGTTAGACATTTCTGTGAAACAGCAGACAGATAACAAACACATTTTAAATGTAATTAATATTTGTAGATATGATTAATATGTGTATTATGGAATGTGGTTCTGGGGAAGAAGGCTAGGTGTGTGTGTGTGTAGTAATATATATATATATATATATATATATATATATATATATATATGTGTGTGTGTGTGTGTGTGCTTAATTCAACAAAGTTTTTTTGGGGGGGAGGGGGAACCTGGAGGGCACCAAGTTGGAGAATCCTGCTTTAAAGGGTAGGAGCAAAGGTTCTAGCATTTTCAGTACATGGACCATTTGTGGGGGTGGGAAGTCCAACAGGGCTCCTGCAAACCAAATGTGCACCCCGGAACATGTGGCACTCCATACCAACCAGTGGACCCCCAAAGCTAATTGCTTGACTCAGCTACAGAGGTAGGAATAGAACCAATGTAACACAGTGCTTCCAATTCCCATCCCAGGGAGCCAGTCCAGGAGGATACCATGGTCAAGAACATCAAAGGCTGCAGAGATATTATGAATAAGGAGCAAGGCTGTTCTGTTTTCAATAGTGATCATCCATCAGGATGAATCAAGGCTGATTCAATTCAAGGGTCAGGTCAGATTGGAAGGGGTCTAGATAACCCATATCATTCAAGAATGTCTGCAAGTGCCCTGCCATTACCCTCTCCAACAGCATCCCTAGAAAGCAGATATGATTGTATCATATTAATTTGACTCACTGTATTTTCCATCTCTGTGCTCCCATTTGATATTAGATAACCCAGTGCCACTTACACTACCAATATTATGCAATTAAGGTAACCATTCTAATTACATCTTAAAAAGCAGAGACATCACCTTGCCAACAAAGGTCCGTCTAGTTAAAGCCATGGTTTTCCCAGTAGTGATGTATGGAAGTGAGAGCTGGACCATAAAGAAGGCTGATTGCCGAAGAATTGATGCTTTTGAATTGTGGTGCTGGAGGAGACTCTTGAGAGTCCCATGGACTGCAAGAAGATCAAACGCATCCATTCTTAAGGAAATCAGCCCTGAGTGCTCACTGGAAGGACAGATCCTGAAGCTGAGGTTCCAATACTTTGGCCACCTCATGAGAAGAGAAGACTCCCTGGAAAAGAACCTGATGTTGGGAGAGATTGAGAGCACAAGGAGAAGGGGACGACAGAGGATGAGATGGTTGGACAGTGTTCTCGAAGCTACCAACATGAGTTTGACCAAACTGCGGGAGGCAGTGGAAGACAGGAGTGCCTGGCGTGCTCTGGTCCATGGGGTCACGAAGAGTCGGTCACAACTAAACGACTAAACAACAACAACAACAACATTCTAATTACTGCAGTTGGTCTTTAGAAGGACGATGAACCTGGGCTGCAGAGATTTTAAGGGCTGACACCATATTTTGTTTTTTAATTGGATTAGTGTTGTTGTTGTTTTAAAAAAAGCATTGACTGGACTGCTGGAATTGCAAACCATTTGGGAAATAGCTGAGCTCATGTGAAACACACTGCTTTTCCCCTTTGTAGGTCTAGATCAAAGAATGGCATGAGCTTGCTAGACATTATATTTTATGTGGCTAATATCAGGCATAGTGTGTTCTGAAAATGCATTTGACAGGCCTCGTTGATTACATGCCTCTTGAAGGACTTAAGAGTTATAGGACTCTCTGGGAATTTCAGTGTTTGGCCAATGGCCATATATTTATTCTAGCACAGCTCAGGTAAAAGTCAATAGAATTCTTCTCATCTTTTTAAAGCCCTTAATAGGAAGGGATTAGGGATTGAGGTATAAACTACTGGCCAAAGCCTTGTGTTACCATGACTAGACAGTCATCAGCATTAGCACAATTTAAGACAAGCAGTGACTGCATCTGGCCATTAGCATACTCCTTCCAGCAAAATTAGGTCCCAAGCAGGAAGGGACAGATTTGCCCATTTCATTTTTTCTCAGTTTCTCTCTTTTTTAAAATCTCAAGTGTAGTTGACCCCATTTCCATATCGGTTTGCAATTTTCCACTCCAAAGGGGGGGGAAATGTGTGAATTTTCGTGCTCATTTTGCCTAATGTCCTCATTTTTGTATGCAATTATCCTTAATATGCACTATGCTAGTCCTACTCAGAGGAGACCAATTGAAATTAATTTCAATTATATTCTGAGTATAACTTAGTTGTTATATAACCTGTTAGTTACATGTTTTTAGGCATAGCAGAGTTAGAAATGCTGGTGCCTATTGATGTCAATGGGCTTCAGTGTGTCAGATTAAATCAATGGGCTTAAGGATATCTATCTCTGATCAGGTCTGCTTTAGGCCCTGTGTCACAGACTTGATTTCTCAAAGCCATTTCACACATGGCATCCTACATCCCCGTGTTGCAAAAATTATGTATGCCAGTGCATGCTTACAAGCAAAAACTGCAATGAATTAGACTAATAGGAGACTGAACGATAAACCATACAACCTGGAACTTTACCAATTTACACATAAAATTTACTAAACCTTCAGTGCAGCATTAGCCCACAATGAGTCTTTAAATAGCATTTTATTTTTATTTCCAAGCTGCTTATCACAGCCATTAATGAAGAGAAATGGTGGTTGCACCAAAACATTGCCAAGCCAAAATGTCAGCAATAAACAATAATGAAATTACATATATAGGCCAATGCTCAGGGGGTTAACTGTTAATCTAAGCATTAATCCTAGCTATACTAATTCTTCCATGCAATGAAAGTGATAATATTCACCATCTATTTTCAGTTCTGGTTTCTGCCAAGTCATTAAAACAAGGTACAGTGGTACTTTGGGTTACAGACGCTTCAGGTTACAGATTCTGCTAACCCAGAAATAGTACCTCGGGTTAAGAACTTTGCTTCAGGATGAGAACAGAAATCATGTGGTGGCAGTGTGGTGGCAGCAGGAGGCCCCATTAGCTAAAGTGGTGCTTCAGGTTAAGAACAGTTTCAGGTTAAGAACGGACCTCCAGAACTAATTAAGTTCTTAACCTGAGGTACCACTGTATGCTGGAGATCACATTAATTCCTGCACACCCATTATAAATTCCTGTCTTATTGACAATATCTAGTATACTTACATAAGCCCAAACAGGAATACTTTGAAACCTAAATGGCAAAAGAGTCTTTATAAAACAGAAATCTTGGCTGCTGACAGCCTGTGTATGAAGTCAGGCCACTTGAGGGGAGAGTTATGTGCCGTTTCACAGCTGCTAACTCCCCTTCTTCAAGCACCATGAATGGATGAAGAGAAATGTCCAGAACTTCCATGTTCTTGTCTGCCCTGACTGCTCCCCAGTGTATAGTTGAACAGTGAAATTCTCTCCCACAAATGGAGTGATGGCCACCAACTTGGGTGACTTTAAAAGAGGATTAGACTAATTCATGGAGGCTAAGGCTAGTAGCTACTGGCCACAATGGCTGCATCCTACCTTTGCTGTTGGAGGCAGTATGTCCCTGAATGTCAGTTGCTGTGAATCACAAATGGGGAGAACGCTGTTGCACTGAGGCCCTGCTTTTGGGCTTCCCAGAGACATCTGGTTGGCCCCTGTGAAACAGGGTGCTGGACTAGATGGGCATCTGGCCTGATCCAGCACGCTCTTCTTATGTTCTCCTTGGTCCCTTGGCCCAAACCAGAAACAGGAGGAACATGAGGAGCCTGGCAAACAAGAGAGGTGTTTGCCCTTTTACTCACATAGTTTTCTGTTATTCCTGACTATAAAAATTGCTGGGGAGATTAGGGGCACTTCCAGACTGTCACTATTTTCAGGTGGGATTCAGTCACATTCTGGCACATTTGAGTTGTGCAATGAAAGTTGATTTGCACAACAACCCCTCCACCCCTGGTTCAGACTTTTTGTGATAAGGAAAAGTACTGGAAAGTGTAGGGGCAGCAACTGCAAATCACGATGCTCGACATGTTTTTGTATAACCTCCTCATAAACAAATCAGTGTGAATGCTCCAAAAACAACTGGCACCATCTAAACCTCCCTGCAAACAAATCAAGGTGAATGCTCAGAAAACTGACGTGTTTTAAGACAGGAAATACTGTTCCAGAAACGGCTGGAGCCAGAGAATGGGATCTACCAATCGACAAGCTGTTCTGTCAGTTAGAAGCATGGCAGCTTAAGATATTCTCCGCACTTTGATGTTGCACCAGGCTCCATTGTGGCTTAATTCATCTGCTCAGCTCATTGATGCTTAACATGGTGCAGCTAAGACTGGCCCCCACTGCTGTCTCTTATTCTCTTGCTTGCCCAAGCCCTGACTGGCCACTGGCCAGGCTGCCTATGACTGTATTATTATTTCTATGTGGGTTATATGTAGACCAGCTTTCAAAAAGTCTGTCCACAGAATGAAGAACCAGGCAGATAGCACAAGCTTTTAAAAGAACAGCAACATTTATTTTGACTACAACGCAGCCTAGAACATCGCTGACTGAAAGCATCACTGAGTGCATGAGAGTGAGAGGAGAAAAGTGATTTAAGAGTAACAACAATGAGCCTCCTAAAGATATATTCACGTATGTCATATCTATAGTCCAGCATCTTCAACCCTTAGTCCGCTGCCCCACCACAAATCACCTATGGATTTCCCAAGCAGAATGAAAATAATCTCAGGGAACTGAGATCTAATCCTGTTCTTATAAGCATGGTTGTTAATCTGACACATTCCAAGAGGAATCAAATGTATACTTTAGTAACAAACAGAAGTGCTCACCTTCAATAATATTTAAAAACAAACTCTGTGCTAATTTGCGGTATAAGTACTTAGAATGGCCTACTTAGGTCAGCTGCTCAAAGGGCTGTGCGATCAGCATGGAACCATTTTGAATAGGGAAGCTTTTTTAAAAAAATCACACCAGTCACCTTCTCAGAGCAATGCTTCACCTGGTTCTCTGCTAATATGTGATTTGTATAAAAATTCAAAGAAATGCAAGGTTTGCTGGACTGGCTACTACAGAGAAAAGCAGAAGACTGACTCCATTACAATGCATGAGGGATCAGATTTTTGTAGAAAGATTATTTGCTCCGTGAAATAATGAATTGCCTTAATTTGACATTAATAGCTTTGATCTGATTTGCTTTGTGACTAACCAGTGTGTCTGCCAAGCTGGAGTGCAGGTGGGAAGGACATCTTACTCTTTTCTTTTTTTTTCTTTTTTAAAGTCCCTTCTACTACAGCACATTACTTGCTCTTCCCCCCCCCCCCCAGTGGAAAATGATTGCTCCATATTTCTAGAATGTAAGAACTCTTAGACAACACAATGGATGGCTTTTATTTCAGAGGCACTACATTTTAGGGGTATCATTTGGTTTGCATATTTAGGATGAAATTTTGGTGTGTGTGTGTGCTAGTATTCAGTCTCTGTCAGTCTTGAAGGATTGAATATACATTATCTCAGCTTCTTTTATAAGGCAAGTCGCATATGGTGTGTGGATGAAAGATACCTAAAAAATACCAAAACTGAGACGAGATTTGAATCATGGCATTTTAGGTCATATCAAAGCGATTCACCAACATTTTATATATTGCCTACTGTCGAAAGCTACCTGCTCTTGTGGCGAAGCGTCATCATCATACCCAAATATTAAATCATCATTTGCAAAAACTTGCAGCAGCATTTACAAAATAATGATGAAATGTGACAAGAGGAGATCCTACAGGGAAGGAAATGTCAGAGATGGGCTTTGGGGCTGACAGGGGAAGGGCAAGTCTCTCAAAGAAGTTTTTGAGAGGCTGATATAGGCTGATGATCCTCGTGGTGCAGGAAGCAGGCAGTACATGGGTTGCAAACACGCTAGTAACAAGGAGAGCTCCTGAGATTTGTATGTCTGGTAAAACTGGTACTTGAAAGGGGTTGGGGCTTGTAGGCTGCTGGGGACTACATAAGTTAGGTGTAAGGCAAGTTCCTATTAAGTGTTTTGTAGTAGCAGCCCTGTAAGCATCTGAACCAATGATCTGGTGAACCTTCTTTGAGCATGCTGCATTCTGAGAAAAAAACAAAACACCCCGTGTGCCCTGCTTTATTCTTCCTATCTTCCAATCATCAAAAATGGTTTCTATGCCATTTCTAGTGCCTCGCTCATTACCTACAGTGTTTGTCCATGTGCATGTTGGGTCAGTAGGATAATTGTGACAAAGCTCTGCCACCACCATATGTACATTCATGTGCATGTTTCCAACATGCCTAAATACATCATTTGATCATACGTGCAGTTGTGGGACTGTGCTTTTTGAAAATCCCCAGGGAGCACATACAAGCCTAAGGGTGTTCATTGTACATGTGTTAAAATGCCTGAGCAGTGCTGGTATATCTCACAGTTGCTCATTTAAATTCTTCTCATTATCCTGCCCAGTTCTTTATCAATCTCCTTACCCTGAGCAGTTTCAGCATTTATATTCATGACAGCTGACCTTGTATTCTCTTATTTCCCAACTGTTTTTTTTTAAATATTATTTGATCCTGAGCACCATATTAACTCCCTCATCCAACTCTGCAGTGTCACCAAAAAGCCCTTGGTCTTTCTCAGATCTTTCATTCTTTCTGATCAACACTTGATCTCCAACAGTTCTGACACCCCTTTGCTAATCTCTCATGCAGTTCTCAAATGCTTTCCCATTCAATGTATAAACTAGACTTTTTTTGGGGGGGGGGGAATATTTTTCACACAGTCTATCACATTTATATAGCTTTTTAAAAAATGGGGGGGGGGATTGACAGATCAGTCTAAATTTGGTCAATACCATTTCTAAAAATGTTCCATTCAGACTCTCTTCTATGATTCTATTTCATCCCATTTGCACGTTAATGTGCAGATTTTATCTATCTTTCTTTCTATCTATCTATCTATCTCTGCATGCTATTCTCAAAAAACTAAAATAAATTTATAATATGATGAAGCAATCTGATAGGTGCCTTTAAAATTCATTCATTCATTCATTTCATTTTATACCCTGCCTTTCCCCCCAGGAGCTCAATGTGCATACACAATTCTTCCCTTCCTCATTTTATCCTCACAACCAAACCTGTGAGGTAGACTGAGAAGCCTCACAAGGATTCGAACTATGGTCTCCTACTAAATGCTGCACTACACTGCCTCATAGCTGCTTGGAGTGGCTAGGGAACACAAGTTGCAAAGGAATCATGAGTAAATTAGGTCCATTAATTCCAGTAGGTCTACTCTGAGTAAAGCCTAGTTGACTACCTGGGGCTGCTAATGCTAGCATGGGAATACTGACATATCCAAGTAACCACACGAAAATGAAACAACATGCAACGAGCTGAAATGCATTATTGGCAGAAGGAGATAGGATCTGCCCATGCAATGCCCACCTGGTGGAAACTCTAGCTCACATGGCCCTTAAATGTAAAACGTATGATGTTCTCCGTCAACAATTTCTAGACCATCTATGTATTCCAACATGGAAACCAGAGACAGAGGTTATACGCTTCTTATTACAGGGGAGAGACCAGGAGCTCACCAAGACAGTAGCTAAGTTCCTTTATTTGATTTTTTTTATTGCCAAAGTATGCTACAGGATCCTGCCCTTGCTGGAGACCCACAGAGATGAAATAGATTGCTCACCTCTTCTTCCCTTTGGCAAATGACTGTACTGTTGAAATGGTGATGAGATCGCACTGGCCTATTTATTCTGAATGTTTGTATATGATGACAATAAAGGTTTGATGATGATGATGAAATGCATTATTTACTAGTGGAGCCTGAGAGCAAGATATAGGGAAATGATTTTGTAGCAGCAAAACCACTACTAAAGTAAGATATGAATTGACATTTTCGTATCTGCTCTTGTAGAATTTTAATCAAGATATTGTGTCTCATGTATGGTCCATCAGTTCAGATCCCAAACTAGGTTAGCCCTGAAGATGATGCACAGGTTTCCCTAAGTGCTGAGCCAGTTGCTGTAAGATTGCCTGACAAATCAGAATTGCTGGGGCACAGCAGTTATTGGAATTCCCTCACGTGCAAAGATGCAAACAGAGGTGGGCTTGAAAATTACGTGCAAGCAGTATTAGCCTGACCTTCTGTTAAATCAATTCTCCTATCGCACTGCTCATTATATTCTGTTATGCGATTTCAAATGTCCGGGAAGACAGATTGACTGTCCTAGGCAGTGGGCTGCCCAGTGCAGAGTTTGTTGGGGGCAATGAAGCTTTTCATTTTGATTGCAGAATGCTTTGTCTGAAATATCACCTGTCAGATTGCCCTAATTATGGAGAGACATTTGCTAGTGTCAAAGTCAATCTGCTACGGAAGCTATCTCTACGAAGTGAGTTCTGACAAGAACAGTTCAGCTAAATCATGACTTATATTAACTAATACTATGAAAACCAATGTCGGTTTACAAATTACATTTTTGTTAGTATTCTGTCATATATTGATTAGGGTTACAATGTTTAGTTGATTTAGTTAATTATAGAGTAATCCTAGCCATCACTATTCAGAAGGACGTTTTACTAAATTCAATGGGGCTTGCTCCCAGTTAAGTGGGAATGGGATTGCAGCTTCAGTCTATTAAAAAGCTGCCCCTGATATAACCAGACTGTTTTGTTAAAGTTCTTAATGCAATAGTTTACAAATGTTTCTGTGTCTTACATATGGAAGGTCATGCCTCTTCTAGGCAATGCAATTGTAACATGTGTTTCAGCCCTTTTCAGCTCCCCCCAAAGCTGTTGTTTTTATATGCAAATTTATGTTAATTTAATCAATAACTAATCTATTTGTCAGCTAAAATTTCTAGCATGGCAATCTTACTATTGATTAAATAGAGATACAGCATGTATTATTCCAAATATTCAGAAATATAATGCTACCTGTTCTCAATGGGACTAGAGCGAGAATAAACTTTAACTTGGAGCCATTTCATTTCCATCCAGAGGTATAGGGAAAATTTCTTTGCTGACCATAGAAGTCAGAAGTAATCAATCAAAGCCGCTGATAGTCAGATGGACTCAATACATTTTGCTCTTTGATCTGGAAACTAAGCAAGGGAAGGCTTGTTTTATCTACATTCATCATCTTCTCTTGTCAGGTTTGGCGAGATGGCCTACTTTCATAAGTGAACTAATAGCTCTTCTTTATTAACATCATTAAGTCAATGTTGTCTTGTAAACTATCCTTTTATCTCAGTATGTAATCTTGCCTGCCCTGGAGAGTTTTTTTTCTTTTCTTTTTAGAAAGAAGTTGCTTCCCAGAAGCATGCACTTCTGCATTGTGCTCGAATACACACTGAAAGAATTGATTTTGGGTGCAGCACTAATGTACAATGTGTGTGTGTGAGTGAATGTGTGCATGCTTGTCTTAAGCTATGGGTGAAATCCAATTTTGCTATCCTGCTCACATTATGAGTTTTTGAAGAAGCGTAAAATGATGGAAGGCAATTTTCTGCAATTGTTCTCTTCCCATTATAGCTCCGGAACACAATCTGGTCTAGAAGGTTGGGGAGGAACCTACAGAACAAGTTACAAGGGGACAGTGGGAGGAGGGATTGAGAAGATTCCCTCCCTTCTATTACATTAGTGCAGGGATGAGGAATCTCAGGCCTGGAGGTCAAATGTGGGCCCCTAGTGCCATCTAAATGGCTGTCAGGACTCCTCCCAGGCCAGGCACCATCCTGAGGTTCACCCCTCACTGACTTTGCTGTGCATCCTTCTTTAGTGTTTTTGCTTGGCAGGAATGCGTTTTGGAATTCTGATAAGAATAGTAGTGGTAGCAGAAAAGAAAGCTTACTTTTCCACCACCATTGTATCTCTAAGTAGCTGTTTGGCAGAGCTTTTCCAAGGGGTGAATGGGCTTTTGACATCTAGCCAAGAGAGTGTTGCCAAGTGTATTTCCGGTTCATTTCTAGATCTAATTCAAGGTGCTCATGTTAGCATTTTAAGCCCTAAATGCCTACCCTCCAACATTTACCTGATGAAAATAGGGACATCCTATTCCATAATAATTTTATTAATAATAATTGTACTGTGTGTACCCACCCATCTGACTGGGTTGCCCCAGCCACTCTGGGTGGCTTCCAACATATATAAAACATTAAACATCAAATTAGAAACTGGGATGGCTTCTGTAAATCTGGGACTGTACCTAGACTATAGTGGCACTTGGAGAGTCTGTAAATGACCTAGGTAAATGACCTAGGTCAAATGACCTAGTGTCTTCCTTCCCTACTGACCCTCTCAGGTGCTAAGATCAACAGAGATTTGGAGGGTAGTGGCCTGATACCTGTCTGTGGTAGTCCCTAAATTGTGGGATTTCCTCCCCACAGAGATGCATCTGACATCTTCATTCTATAGCTTTTGGTGAATCCTGAAGACACAACTCTACCCTGCCTTTGACACTTGATATTTATGCTTTCAGAACCCACCCTATTCCTGTGACTTTAATTTGTTCCAACTGTTCTTAATTTTTGGATTTTAAATGGCTACAGCCTGCCCTGGCCTCCAATTAAGAGTGGGTAATCATAGTCAGAATACTTTTGGTTTGCCTGGATGGAGGACCATCCAGTGTGTATTGAAATCACCCTACCATGGAAAAGTAAAATTCACTTCATCCCTCACCTCTGGCCCCTTCCTCCACCAGTGTCTGATGCCTGGAAAGTTGCCTGGAAGGAAACTTGGCTGGCAAAGGCTTCCCCCTCCTGTATTAGTGGACTCCTCAGCTACACCAGCGGGACGCTGGTAGCACTGTGGGTTAAACCACAGAGCCTAGGACTTGTCGATCAGAAGGTCGGCGGTTCGAATCCCCGCGACGGGGTGAGCTCCCATTGCTCGGTCCCTGCTCCTGCCAACCTAGCAGTTTGAAAGCACATCAAAGTGCAAGTAGATAAATAGGTACCACTCCAGCGGGAAGGTAAACGGCGTTTCCGTGCCCTGCTCTGGTTCGCCAGAAGCGGCTTAGTCATGCTGGCCACATGACCCAGAAGCTGTACGCCGGCTCCCTCAGCCAATAAAGCGAGATGAGTGCTGCAACCCCAGAGTCGGTCACGACTGGACCTAATGGTCAGGGGTCCCTTTACCTTTACAGCTGCACCAAAAGCCATTCAATGAGTGGGACCGCAACACTAGTTTTCACCCTATAGCATTATGTCTTGTTTAACATCCCCTCCTCTCTGTGTCTCTTTGTCAAAAGCTGAAAACAACTGAGAACAATTTTCACTGTACCGAAAGCCAAAACCCACAGTCCTATTTAACTAATCTTATGGAGAGAACGCAAAGAACGTCTATCCCAGGAACTGTGCGCCTCGATCCACACTGCCACAGGGGGTCTCAAGGCAAAATGAATATTTTTCTGTTTGCTGGCTTGTTTGTACCTAAGAGGATGACAAGCTGAATATACTTGCTGGATTTGATTCCTGCCTCTGTGAGTCTGCAATTTGTGAGGCTGCTGCCTATTCATGGTACATTTTGAAAGGAAGAGCTGCTACAAAGGGGAGAGATTGTTCTGCATAAATGGAAACACTGCAAAGCAAATAAATAATTGAGGGCTCAATCCTAGACCCATTGCTTTTTTCTGGGGGGACGCAGGGGTAAGCATAGCCCTAAACATTTTGTGAATCTAAGTTTGGCCCCATTGAGGGGCAGTATTTTAATATGAGTAGGAAAACGAGAGTACCCATAAACATTTTATTTTTTTTAGAAAAAAGCACTGCCTAGACCCATTTAGTTGGTAGACAGCCTCACTGAAATCAATGGGACTTACTTGTGGGGAGATATACATAGAATTGCACTCTCAAATATAGCATGTTGTGCCAATAATTTCAAGTTTGATAGATTTTTTAAAAAATATGTGTAATCATTTCTGACGTAGCAGCGTATAGATACACTGCTAAGCTTTTTCTTTTGGTGCGGCATGCCCTTCTTGCTCACAGAAAGAGGTGCAGCTGTACATTAGAAGGCACAAAAGACTTTCAAAGTTACTTAAGGGTGTGACAACGTGATCCAAAACCACAACACATTTCCTTAGAAATAAGTCTCATTGATTTTAATGAAATTTAGTTCCATTGAAAACACAGCCTAAGTCCCATTTATTAGGCTCATAAAAGTGAAATGATGAATTTATGCAATGATTTTAACAAGGAACATATGAAGCTGAGTTTTATCAAAGCAGAGCACTGGTTCATCGAGCCAGGTGTTATCTACTGTGACTGACAGCAGCTCTCCAAGGTTTCGGACAGAGACACCTGCTGTGAAAGATCCTGAAAACTGAAGATAGTAAATATGGGACCTTCTTTATGCAAACAATTCCATTTCTTCCCCATATTGGAGACACTAATTTGCCTATGTCGTGTCTTTTTCATCTACTTCACACAGTTGGGTGTTTGCGTGACTGCAGTAGTGTTTTGTTTGAATTTGGCTAATTGGCATTTGGAGTGTATTAGACAGAAACTTTACACAGGTACCATGAACACTCAGAGATGTACCATGTACATGTGCCATGTACACTTAGAGAGTGCACCAGACAGGGAATTTACACATGCTCCATGTGTACTCATAAAGCTCTTCCATACCAAAGGAAACACTGGCTTGCTCCATTATCTGTGCGTTTAGAGTACATTGGAGGGGGGATTATGATGACTCCAATGTATGTACCCGGAGCTTCTTTATGCAAGGTTAAACCCTCTTGTGAAGAACCTCTGTGTGTGCATTGATGATGGGCATCTCCTTCTGAAGCTCTCCAAATCGCCAGTGCAGGGACAGAGCTGGCCCATGTGGCTGCAGCAGTCTGTGGGGGGGCACAGGTAGGGCAGTGTAACTCAACTGGCTTCCCAAAGACAAACATCAGTTGGTTAGAGCAGGCTTCCTGAACCTCAGCCCTCCAGCTGTTTGTGGCCTACAACTCCCATGATCCCTAGCTAGCAGGATCAGTGGTCAGGGATGCTGGGAGTTGTAGTCTCAAAACATCTGGAGGGCCGAGGTTGAGGAAGCCTGGGTTAGAGAACATGGTGCTGATAATACCAAGGCTGCAGGTTCAGTCCCCATATGGGACTGCTGCATATTCCTGCAGATGATCCCCAGAGTCTCTTCCGACTCTACGGTTCTATGAATCTATGCTCATTTCTGGTTACTGAGAAAGGGAGAGGCAAGGGAGCCTTGCTGCAGTGTGGGCACACATTGGCATGTCATATTGGCACCACACTGAGCTGCCCGTGCATCTCCCCCTCTCCCTTTCAGTACCCAACAGGGATTCTCAGCATTGGGAAGCCAGGTGAGCAATGCCCCACCCTGCACCGACCACCACTGCCATGTGGCCCACTCTTTCAATGCAGACCCCTTCCTTATATTAAACCAGGGGTCAGCAAACTTTTTCAGCAGGGGGCTGGTCCACTGTCCCTCAGACCTTGGGGGGGGAACCTATATTTTTTTGGGGGAAATGAACGAATTCCTATGCCCCACAAATAACCCAGAGATGCATTTTAAATACAAGGACACATTCTACTCATGTAAAAACGTGCTGATTCCTGGACCGTCCACGGGCCGGATCTGGAAGGCGATTGGGCCGCATCTGGCCCCCGGGCCTTAGTTTGCCTACCCATGTATTAAACTATGCCATAAAGCTGCATTCTCTAAATGCTGAAACAGATGGCAGCCATGAGATCTCCTCTTTGTGACTGATATGCAACAAAAAGCCTTGAGAACAGCTTCGTTTTTTTTAATAGCAGTGCTATTCTAGAGCAGCAGGACCCTTTTCTGATCTTTCAGATTGCAGATTATATCAGTCATTTTTTTTTATTTTTTTTTTGCCAAAACAGAGCTCCTAGCAACCATGCCAAGGATGAAGGCTAATTTTCAACCAGTAAATGTTAAGCTGAATGGCACCTTTTTTCAAAAGCTACCCATCGCTGGAGCTGCCATGTTGGAAAATGGCCATTCCTGCCCAAACAAGGCCAAGTGAGGACTGGCCCCATACCCTATTTTGCTCAGCACGACAAACATAGCACTTGATCCAAATTTCATGCTTCTGCTTCAAATTGAGCAGGATTCTGGCGTTGGAGTGAGCCATCTCATCACTGTGATTTTATGATGGCAAGAATGAGCATGGCTTCTCCTAGAGTGACTATTAATTTCACAGTTGCTTCCAAGGGAGTAAAATGAAACACTGCAGGAGACAAAACTAGAAGGACTTGGCGAATGCTACAGGTGACGATTACAGACCTGCTGCTCAGCACATCCAGGAAAGACAACAACCCTAACCATTCTTTAGCCCTCTATGTTGAGGGCTAAAACTGCAGATGGTGACAGCAGTCACAAAATACCTGCTTCTTGGGAGAAAAGCAATGACAAACCTAGACAGCATCTTAAAAAGCAGAGACATCACCTTGCCAACAAAGGTCTGTATAGTTAAAGCTATGGTTTTCCCAGTAGTGAAGTATGGAAGTGAAAGCTGGACCATAAAGAAGGCTGATCACCGAAGAATTGATGCTTTTGAATTGTGGTGCTGGAGGAGACTCTTGAGAGTCCCATGGACTGCAAGAAGATCAAACTTATCCATTCTGAAGGAAATCAGCCCTGAGTGGTCACTGGAAGGACAGATCCTGAAGCTGAGGCTCCAATACTTTGGCCACCTCATGAGAAGAGAAGACTCCCTGGAAAAGACCCTGATGTTGGGAAAGATTGAGGGCACAAGGAGAAGGGGACGACAGAGGACGAGATGGTTGGACAGTGTTCTCGAAGCTACTAACATGAGTTTGACCAAACTGCAGGAGGCAGTGGAAGACAGGAGTGCCTGGCGTGCTCTGGCCCATGGGGTCACAAAGAGTTAGACATAACTAAATGACTAAACAACAACAACAACTTTGGTGGGTTGGGCCAACACTCACCTTAATTTACATGTTAGCCCTTAATGGCTGAATACACTCTTCATTAATCACCCCAACAGCTGGTTCTGCCAACCTTATTGGTTCCTTCCTGTCTGCTGCTTGAGGTCCAGATCATGACACCATGATTTGGTAGAATCATTTTGTGAAGAGTGATAAATAGCATTTGGAGGATCAGAAAGAGAGAGCACAGAGGGTGGAAACACTAATTAAAAATGAGGAAAGTTATGCCTGGGAGCTTATGTGAGTTTTTCAGCACCCCTTCCAGCTCCATTTTTATCTCCAGAATTTCAATTCGCAAAAAATGGGGTGTTGCACAATATTTAGATGTAGCGAAGCATTATTCATCATAGAAAATAATGCTTTGGGACAATATGCATTGTTGAACTGTGTCATATGTCTTCCCTGCTTAACTCCTCTATTTTTACTAATAACATTGGAAAGCCTATCTGCTATATTAGGCAGTTGCCTGCCAGAAAAGAAGAAAGAAAAATCGACCAGCACCAGAATGTGAAGATATTGCATGGCAAAGAAGAATAGCCCAAAGACTATAACATATGATTAAAAACAAAACTTTAGCTTTTAATATTGCAGTGGATTGTGCCGTTGCTGCCAGAGCATTAGGCATGAATGCACTATGTTTTCTGCATTGTAAGTCTTTATTTATACACAACTGATTTGCCAATAAGTGAATTTGCAATTCAGGTGTGAAAAAAATAATATCTTCTGGCAGTTCAAGGGCAGAGCATCACTTTAACTGGAGAAGGTCAGTCAGATTTGCTTATATAGATTGAGATGCCTTGATTACACTAGCAGGCAGTACTTTCCCCTCACTTCTGAGAAGAAATACTGATTCAACCAGTGCTTTCCTGTGCCTTTCATTACATTTCTCTTGACCTCTCTGCTCTAATCATTGTACATTTGATTTTTCTTCTATTCTTGTGTCATCAACACCAAACATATATGAGCATTAGCTTGCTGGAGCTTGCTGGATGTTGTTCCCGAAGTCAGCTGACTGGCTCTTTAAGTTGGAATAAAATACCCCTTTTAATATGGGCTGCAGGTAGCTTGCTCTTCAATCAAACAATCATAATACAGGCTTGACTACTGTAATTCACTCTACACGGGGCTGCCCTTGAAGCTGTCCCAGAAACTCCAGCGGGTGCAGAATGCTGCAGCGAGGCTCCTCATGGGGTCTCTGCCTTGGGAGCATATTCACCCAGTGCTTTTCCAGCTGCACTGGCTCCTGGTGGAGTACAGGGTCAGATTTAAGGTGCTGGTTTTGACCTTTAAAGCCCTTCATGGCCTAGGACCCTTGTACCTACGGGACCACCTCTCCTGGTATGCCCCACGGAGGACCTTAAGGTCCATAAATAGCAACACCCTAAAGGTCCCGGGCCCTAAGGAAATCAGATTAGCCTCATCCAGAGCCAGGGCCTTTTCAGCACTGGCTCTGGCCTGGTGGAACGCAGTTTCTCATGAGACCAGGGCCCTGCGTGATCTGATTTCTTTCTGCAGGGCCTGTAAGACAGAGTTGTTCCACCTGGCCTTTGGCTTAGAATCAGTTTGATTCCCTCCCCCTCTTTCTTTTTACTTTCTCCTCCTGTGAAGAGGCTGCATCCTAACGTTTTAATGTTGTATTTTAATCTTGTTTTTTTTAATTGTATTTTAATCAGCTTGTTTTTATTATTGGTTGTTAGCCGTCCTGAGCCCGGTCTTGGCTGGGGAGGGCGGGGTATAAATAAAATTTATTATTATTATTATTATAGAGGCACAAACATTTTACAGTGGAAACTAGGGAAAAGATCAAGATCCAAAGCTTTGTGCTTTTGAAAAGATCATGATTCGGTCAGAAGCACTTTGGAGGCTGTTTCATTTGGCTTAGGGTTTGAATTTGAATCCCTGATAGGGGAAAATGAAGCTTCATGGCTCCCTCCCTCCCTATTATGGATTAAAAAAAAACACACCAAAAAACTCAGATAATACTTTCCCCCTCTTGGCAGAACTGGATGGAATTTGCAAGCATATTAACCCCTTCTGAGTGGATAACAAATGCCATATTACTGACAAATTGGTCCAAGACTTTTTGTGTTGGACACCATTAACACCCCCACCACCAATAAAAGTGAAGAATTAGAGGGAATTTTCAGGCATGGCAGTCCTGAATGAATGAATGAATGAATGAATGAATGAATCCTGCCAACTTTCAGGAGGATAGCTGCAGTGTTTTTTCCTGCCAAGGCAGCATTTACTGATTGGGAGTTCATTTATTCTCTCATATTGTTTTATGGGTGATCTGTATGAAAATAGCAGAGATGGGAGAGATTTTCCAAGGTAAGAAACCTGTCAATTCACACACATATGGATCCAGGATGTTTTGTGCCAGGCACTTTTAAATGGATTTGGGGTGGGGGAGAACTGAAAAAGATTGCATCCCCCTCTCCTCTTTTCTGGGCAACAATATGAAAATGGCATGCTTTATAGAAGTGCCCCTAGGAAAGTAACCTACAGAACTTCAGAATGAGAGGGCAGGACCTAGGGAGTAATGATGAATTAAAATGCCTCAGGCTGGTGTTCTGCTAAATTGGCACAAAAAGAGACAGAAAGTAAGTGCAAAGGTGATTTGCCAGGGTGGGATATGTGGTCATGTGGCACAGAGGCAGAAGGACTTGAATATCAAGCATTTTCCAAGCAAGTACCACTAGCAGAACTATTCCTTCTGAACTCCATCTGTTTTCCTCATATGGCAAACTTTGAAAACCAAGTTTTCACTTTCAGAACATATACATCTGCAGCATATTTTTTTAGCACCCTAATAGCCAAAGTTCCTCAGAGATCCCCACTTCACTCTGAGGTGCTTCAAAGAAATCCCACTTTGGCTCTGACAAGTCCCGAATCTGTTTGAAGACGCCTGCTTTGGCTATTGATTTCGCAGCATTTTTTGCACACCCCCAGCGGAGAAAAATACTTGGGAGGGAGGCTCATCATACTTCCAGCTTAGTTGTACAGTGGTACCGGGTTAAGAACTTAATTCGTTCCGGAGGTCCATTCTTAACCTGAAACTGTTCTTAGCCTGAAGCACCACTTTAGCTAATGGGGCCTCCTGCCGCTGCCACGCCACCGGAGCACAATTTCCGTTCTCATCCTGAAGCAAGTTCTTAATTGGAGGTACTATTTCTGGGTTAGCGGAGTCTGTAACCTGAAGCATATGTAACCTGAAGCGTATGTAACCCGAGGTACCACTGTACAGTGTGTCAGGAACTGCTGACTCATCATATAGCAAATGTTTAAGCTGTATGTAGATGGTAGTTTCTCAGTGAGATACCCCAACACTCTTGACTGACACTGCTCATCCAACCGGGCCACTGGATCCCCTTGGACAGAAAGGAGTGTAAAAGGAATTCCTGTTCCAAATGAGCCTCACAAAATCTTCCTGGCTTCTGGCGTTCCTCTATCCTTTGGCTGTCCTTCTGTCCAACTTGTTCCTTGATCCTGCCATCTGATTTGCCTTGTGGTTCCAACTTACTCCTTGGTCCTTTCCACTGGCAGCTCACACATGTTCCATGTTCCTAGAAATTTAAATGTGTCAAGGCAATCCCAAGCTACATATTTGTGAATAAATGAAGTATCACCAGTACGTGTCTCCAGTACTCACTCTTCACAAGCACCCTGGAATATCTTGCTGTGCTGGGACTGGGGAGTGCAAAACAGGCTTCATTTTTTTCTGCTGTGTAAAGAGAGAATTTGGAGGGTTCTTTAAAGAAATAAGCAAATAAGCTGCAAGCAATGTGTTTAGAGTCAGAGAGTAGAATTGCCATTACTGTTTCTGACAGTTTGGGATATTGTGTTATCTCTTTTTCAAGATTTACACCAGAGGCAAGTGTGCATTATAATTCAGTATTATTATGCTGTACATGTTGGATGCTCATATGTTTGTGAGGAACATACTGCAGTAAGACCAGGAATACCAGCCAGAGCTGGTATTGGGAGGCTGGGGGAATAGGGCTTGCCACTGTTGCCTCCTCCAGCATGTCCGTTTTGCTGCTGCCTGCCTCCTCTGGAGGAGAGATGAACTAGCCAGCTATGGACCATCCAGCCTGGTAAGAAGATTCCCACCCCATCTGAACTGTATTTGACCCAGGCTGTTGTGGCCACTTGGAGTACAGCAAAGCTAGAGCACTTGTATTTAGCTTTGGGCAAGGGTAGTGGTGGTCTGTTAACTTATGTTTCCCTCTCTACTTATATTGAATTTATTCTGCTTTGTTGAAATATTATTTTGTCTCATTTGAATTTATTGATAGGTTTTGTGACAAACATCACATAGGTTTAGTGTACCCAAATGTTTTGTATATTGATAATGGTGTTGTTAGCTTCTTTGTGCACAGTAGAAAACTGGCGTTTAAATGAACTAAATTTAATTAGCTACTTTGGAAATGAGAGGTGTCAACAGAACTGTGCTTCACATTTTTGTGAAGCATGTCTGTAAAGATGCAATTAAAAATCATACAGCATCTAGCATTGCACATTGCAATTGCTACAAGAGGCAGAAAAATCATTCAGTGGTCCAAGACAAAAGTGCTGTGATGCACAAAGACCCATCTATGTAGCTGATTCCCCTCCCCCACTCTTTGGGGTGCTTTGTTCTATCCCAGTTATCCTCCTCACCTTTTTCATCTATATAATAAAAGGTTACAAAATCAATAAAAATAAATGGGATCTGCACAAACTTATGCTAGTACTCTTGTTCTGCTCTCAATCATTTCCTTGGTGCCTGGGCAGGAGAATTTCCAGGTGTTTGTACTAATAATTCCCATAATTTTGGACATTAGCAACAGTGGAACTATCCTGAATCTATAAAAGGTCCATGGGAGTTTGCCAGTGCCATAGGCAAGACTCGATTTTTAAACTGATACTTCTTTTTCTTTTTCTTTTAAGGCAGATATTATTGGCTGTAACTAGAATTTGGATACAGAAGATTTTTTACTGTCGAGTCAACACAGAATAGAAAGCCTAATGAAGCTTGAACACATTATTACAGGGATTTTCTACTTCTCTTTCATTCATTTAAAGTAAATATTATTGTAGCATGTATTGAAGGCTTGCCTTTTGTTATTAACGTTTAATGTTTAAAGCCTGAGATTTGAATACTGCCTATCCATGCATATATAGATGTCTTTTATTTTCATTTTATTTTCATTTTCAGTTTTTTAAAGAATGTAAGTATAATGTGCTTGAAATAGATGCTTGTTTTATTGCCTATGCAGTGCAGTCCTAAGTAAGTTTATGCAGAAGCAAGCAAGCAAGAATATTACTGGCATGGGGTATCTGAATCTCTTTTGCAGCTTTATCAGTCAACACAAATGTAAAGGAAGCACAATTCAAAGTTCATAGTAGATGGTGCATTGCTCTTGTTAGGCTTCACCTAATGCGTAGAAGCTACAGTCAGTATTGCTAGAAGGACTGTGGATAGATGGGCTTATTCTTTTCACCTTTGGTGGGACTGTCCAGCAGTTTTCCAGCATGGTTTCTGATTCCTGCCAGGAATGACTACACATTAGACCACAGACTGCACCTAAAAGCTATGCTTCCTCATCCTTTTGAACCTAATGACCCTGGAATCCCCATTTTGAAATAAGATTTCATGACAGCATGGTTTCCGTTTCTCTCCTGTGTGGAAGCCCTTCAGGCTTCCGATCACACCCCAAACTAAAACAAATCTCCATTTCAAATGTCTGTTCACCAGAATTTGGTGTCGCCGAGTAGTTGAGCCATACCTCCTTGTGTTTTTCATATGAAGGCCTCCTGGCCAACCTGGCTGCAGCAGCTGCTGGGCGAGATTAGACAGGACTATAAATAACAAGAGAGCTCCTGCTAACATAGTGCCAAGGGGACAGATAATTAGGCAGCTGGGGGCTATCAAATGTATTGTGCAGAATGTAACATGCATGACTATCTGCCTGCAGGACAGACAATGTTCACCGCATTAACACTCCAACAGATCTTGCTCCCCCTTTAGGTTTTGTAGGGGGTGGGCAAAGCCATAGCTTGAGATTCAGCACACAGAGTAAGTCAAGCCTCTGTCTATCTTCCTGGCCCAGTCCAAGACAGAACTGGCCCCTAGTCTCTTGTTCTCTTACACTCACTGATGACATCACCTCCAACCTGTCCCCTTTACTGGAAGAAGAAGGTAGCAGTGAGGTCTGCGCAGTGCAAATGCACTGGCCGGAGCACCAGATTGAATCTGCCAGTGCATTTGCACCATGCTGACCTTGCCACCACCTCTCTCCCCCTCCTCCTCTCCGTCCCAAAGTACAGCAGTCACACTGACAGCTGAAGGTCAGCTGAGCACCCCCACCCTCCTATCTGCTTCTGAACATTGTTAAATGACAGAGTTTGCTGCTGCCACATTAATGATAGATTTAAAAGGGATGTTGGTGGATTCATGGCAGATAAGGCTACCAATGGCTACTTGCCTGTTGGGTTCAACCCTGAATATCAATTGCTGAGAATCACCAGTGGGGAGAGTGCTGTTGCACCAAGGTTCTGCTTACAGGCTTCCTATGGACATCTGGTTGGCCACTGTGACACTAGACTAGATGGCCCTTTGGTCTGATTCATCAGGGCTCTTGTTATGATTGCATGGAACTTTATGCAAGAGCAGCTGGTTAAGCTGAGACCTGTTGATAGTCCATGCCAATGCATGGCCATCTGTGGGTAGGGCTAGCAACATGCCTGAATCTGGGTGTGGAACCATTTGCTGTCCCTTTCACACAATATGCATATGAAAGGAACACTAGCTATTAATGCATACATTACATTTGGGGAGAGGAATCATGGCTGAGGTTAGAGAGAGTCTGCCAAACAAAAGATGGGCTACACCCAGAGCACCAAAAAAGCTTAGTGAGACCCCAGTAATGAAACAGGGTTTTGTTTTTAGTTTAGTAAAGTAAAAGATAGACACAGAGCATTAGGTTGTACTGACAGGGAGCTGCAAAAACTATTTCAGAAACAGACCCACATTTGATTTATTTTAACGTAAATTAACCAACCACATCAGGGATGAGTGATAATATGAGCATTAAATTGTTCAACAATGCTAACATTAATGAGGATGAGCCTGCCATTGTGCTTCTTGCCTTCTGTGCTGTTTTACCTACAGTTTTTATGTAATGAGTTTTTGCAATAAAGGGGGCAAAAAACAAGTATGGACCAAGTGCATCTCAGACATAAAAACAGAAGTTGCACAGAGATTATGAAGCGGATGCTTCAACCTCCAGCAAGTGTCGTCTGTCTTGTAATTATATAAGCAGGAGTTAATGAGGCCTATTAATGTAAAACCAAAAATCAACATTCTTTGGTCAGGTTGTGTTAAATCTGCAATATTTTATGTAGAAATCATAGCCTTGGATTTTATGCATAATTAATTTTTTAAATGTTCCCATTACTTGGTCCCTCTGCTTGCTAGCAAGTTATTGAGCTTGAAGATACACACACACACACACACACACACACACGGTGCAAGCAACTTGTCATTTGTGGGAATGCTTTTTCCAAATGCTATGTTTTTTAAATAAAGAAGTTCTTGTATCTTTATCCTCTTATAAGGAGGTTAAGCCAGTATAGCACTTTATTTTAAGGGTGAATAAATGTGCTACAGACAACAAAAGATACACGTGTAATGTATCCCTTTACTAAAAGTCCCGCAACAAATAGACTTCAGAAAACAATGGAGATGAAACAGTGAGAATGATAGTATCAATGGCTCAATTTGAAACATTTATTACTCTGAAGTAATAGAGTAAACATAGAGTTTAGCAGCCTTATATCTCTAGGAAGTTAACTTCCATTTGTATCTTTAAATGTACATGGTTTTATGATGATATTGCATTTTTAGTATGCTGTCTCAAATGATAAGTGTGAAGCATAGCCACAGCTTAAGTGTCAGGTCTGGGAAGTGAATGAGCACCACCAGCAAACTCTCCATCCCAAATTAGTCAACCCTGTACCCCTGGATTTCCAGACTAAACCTGGGCATGTTCGCTTAGAAGAAATCTGAGTAGACTATGTAGTAGAACTTCTGCATCCTGAGTGTATATGGGACTGCAGCCTTAGCAAGGTCTGCTGTGATGGGCTTTTGAGAATTCCTAAGTGGCACAAAATAGCAACTCCACGGAGACTTGTCTCCCTACTGCTTTAGGTAGTAGATCCAAAATTAAACACTTACCTTTTAAATTGGGGACAGCTTAATATTACCAGAATTCAGACTGGACTCAATGGGAGAGGAGGGAGAAAAATTGTGCCCATTCTGGAACAGTTCAAGGAGAATATTTGCATTAAGAATCACTTACCGCCACTTTGTAATCATCCTATAAGGAAAGGGGGAAGATTTTCTGGGCAATTTTGATATGTAGGTAAAAATAAAAATAAATGCATAATTAATAAGACATGATGCATAATTAATCATCTTTAATACTCTCTTGTTAGAAGAACAGCTGAGCTTCTGTGATTGGAGTCCATGTTGTCCTGAGCTAATTCTTTACATTTCTGAACTGGGAAATTAACTTTCCCCAAGTGCTGATGTTTGCTCTTTTGGGCTCTAATCAGACTCCTTTGGAAAGAGTAATAAACGATATGAAAATATCTGTTTTACTGTTTCCCTATTTAAATTTCAGTGTTCCAGGTTAAGAAGGCTACAAGTTAAAACAGCCTCCCAAAATAATAAAGTTGCTGATGTGGAAATATTTTCCCATTAGGAACATTTCAGTATATAGGACATCTCAGTAGTGCTGAATTTCTTTATTCATGGAATTAAATTTTATACAACTGTGAAATATAGCTAAAGGACCTAGATTTCTACATGGATGAAGTAGAAAATCCAAAAGATTGTTGTGATGAAAAAGGATGTCTGCATATATAGGCTCAGTTTCCTTCTGGGAAGAAAATATTGGAGAATGATGGTGTCTCTTATAACAAATTTTTTATTTACAAATGTGCACGTGAAGCAGAGGGGACACAGAGATCATTTTAGTTCCTAACACAATAGCAACTTCCCAAGTGCGCCACCTTGTTAGTTACAAAAAATTCAGCCATTTCTCTTGTTCGCTGTCTAAACACAACCTACTTTCTCCCTTCTCCTCTGCCCTCTTCCAAGACAAAAAACCCAAAATAGGAGGTGAGTGACCTTAATGCTAAAACAGCATTGTTAGTAGCCAAGCCACTAAAGGCAGTCTGCCTTCCAGAGTTTATTGTATTGCACATCCCATTATCTCTGCCCATTGAGCAGCAGCAGTTGGTGAGGAAGTAGGTTTGGTGCAGATGCAGCGATGGGAGCTCTGGGTTGTCTTTGTTGCTGTGCCTGCATTACACTCAGCTCCCCTCCCATCCCTTCCCCTCCTCTCCTTCTCAGTAACCAGCACAAATCCCAGGATTGGCAAGCTTGGATAAGCAACACAGTCCCACTTTACCCCATGCTTCTGATTGCTCCTGCCATTGGTTGTACCAGCTGGGGCTGATAGGAAATTGGAGACTGACAATATTTGGAGGGCCACAGGTTGCCAACCTCTACACTAAGGGATCTTTCTTGCTAAGGTTTTATTTGCAGTGTGGGTGCTGATGCCATGCAGCTTAAATCTGTGCTGTGAAGTCCTTGGCCATGAAGTAAAAAGGTAAAGGGGACCACTGACCATTAGGCCCAGTCGTGGCCGACTCTGGGGTTGCAGCGCTCATCTCGCTTTATTGGCTGAGGAAGCCGGTGTACAGCTTCCGGGTCATGTGGCCAGCATGACTAAGCCGCTTCTGGCAAACCAGAGCAGCACACAGAAACAGCATTTACCTTCCCGCCTGAGTGGTACCTATTTATCTACTTGCACTTTGACGTGCTTTCAAACTGCTAGGTTGGCAGGAGCAGGGACTGAGCAACGGGAGCTCACCCCATCGCGGGGATTCGAACCGCCGACCTTCTGATCGGCAAGTCCTAGGCTCTGTGGTTTAACCCACAGCGCCACCCGCTTCCCTTTTGGCCATGAAGTAGGGACCTACATTTGACTCTGTTCTTCATACCAACAATGTCCTGGTTTCAAACAGGCGGTAACATTGGGCTCCTTTCACCTGCCTGGGGCTTCCCTCACTGCCCTTGTGGTCCAGAAAGGACGGAGACATGTTAGAATGTCTCACACATCACAAATGGGGCCTGAGAAGGGACGCTTTGTAGGATGGCAGGTACGTTCTTGCTCTTACACAATAAGGTAACAACCAAATATTTCTACCCTATTAGAAGTTCAAGTGCCTCTGCTAGCTGAGGAGGCTGATCATCTTTGAAGCTGTGCCCCAGTGGAAGAAAGCAATCATTTGGAGGAGCTAGCCATTGGCAATGCCACTCATAATCTGTCCCCCTGAATGGAAGCCCTGCCAATGATGCAAAAAATGGCCCCACTCTAAGTGATACTGGCATTATTTGGCATATAGCACAGGGTTTAGGACCAAGCCATTAGTCAAATCAGATCACACAAAGAGCAACCTTCTATCCAGTTCCCATTACTGAAGATCCCTATGCTATAACATTTATATTAAGACCAAACTGTGGTGCTTCAGAATTTTGATCAGGTCAAGTTTAGATATGGGGATAAGAAGAAGTATAATCCCTAATCAGCCATGTGTTGAATATTCAAATATGCAAAGCGCCAACTGTTCTGCTGAGAATTAACATTCTGGGGGACTGGGCAAGCTACATGCTTGAGGAATCCTTGATGAAATGATTATAATGAAGGCACAAAGACAGATAGGGAGCCACAGCATTAAAGCCTGCCTCAGAAAACCCCCTGCCAAGATAGGTTTGCTTAACAAAGAGGGAGTGACTTGCCAAAGGTTACTCAATTGGTTTCACAGCTAAGGCTCAAATTGCACATTATTGGTATTAGTATTAGCATTATTTTTTTACCTGCCTTTCACCCAGCATTAAAAACATCACCACCATTAAAAACAACCTACATTGTGGCAAACCAGTTGGCTTTACTCCAGATCTGCCCTAGTCATGTATAAAGGGTGGCTTAGGAGCCCTGATTTTAAGAGGTAAAGGAGATGCAGAGTTCAAGGGAAAGAACATAGCTCAGTTGTAAAGTACAGTGGTACCTCGGGTTAAGTACTTAATTCATTCCAGAGGTCCGTTCTTAACCTGAAACTGTTCTTAACCTGAAGCACCGCTTTAGCTAATGGGGCCTCCCACTGCTGCCACGCCGCCGGAGCACGATTTCTGTTCTCATCCTGAAGCAAAATTCTTAACCCGAGGTACTATTTCTGGGTTAGCGGAGTCTGTAACCTGAAGCGTCTGTAACCTGAAGCGTCTGTAACCCGAGGTACTACTGTATACACTTTGCATGTATCAAGTTAGCTCATTAGGTTACAGTGTGGTGCTGATAACACGAAGGTCACTGGTTCAATCCCCATATAGGCCACCTGGACATTCCTATATTGCAGGAGGCTAGACTAGATGATTCTTGATGTGCATTCCAACTCTGCAGTTCTCTGAACAGGTCCCAGGTTCAATCCCTGGCATCTCCAGATAGGGTTGGAAAGGAATCTCACCTGGAAACCTACAGAGCCACTGCCAGCCAGTGTAAACAATGCTAAGCTTGATGGACCAGTGGTCTAACTCAGTGTAAGGCAGCTCCCTCTGTCCTGAGCTCTTACGCGCTCCCGTAACTTACCTCCTTACAGGCTTGCCACCGCCACTCACCTTTCTCACAGCCAAGCTCACATCTAGTATTGGAGCCTGACAGAGAGATATATGAGTTTGGGTGATATACTTTGGGGAGGTAAGTTATGGGAAGAGAGAGGGTCCAGTGTTCCTCACTTGTATGTTCCTTTAACTTCTAAAAACATGGCTCCTCCTCACCCTCACTTTATATGTGATTGGAGTTGTCTCAGATTTAACCAGATGGGCCAGCTCCTCCCATGTGTAGCTTGAGCCTGAACAGTCTTTCCTTAAGTCTAAGCTTTAGTTTTAGCTGTTCAACTACACTGGTATTCTAGCACCTTTCCTGTGTGGTTGAAAGATTACGCTTTGTTCAATTGTTCTTATTACCATGTTTCTGCTTATGTCATTTAACTCAGCACAGCATTAGCATAAAGGAGCAAAGAAAGTTAGAGTACAAAAAGAGGACAGCATATTGCAATGATTTCCCCACATCTGGTGACTGAGTTGTGCCCTTTAGCAAATGCTGCATAAGCTGAGGAAATTCTAGAACCAAGTTGGTTTTGATGAAAAGGCTTTCGCTTGTATGCATTTTCTACTGTGGCTGGCTGTTATATTCCCATGTAGGTGCACTCTGTTCTGAAACACACTGTCACTGTTACACTTGCAATGAAGCAAAACAGAACAAATATCTCACTGATCTGGCTCATGCTCCAAAATAATTCCTGTTGGAATTAAAGAGATACTTCTGTCAAATACATCCACAAACACAGGCTAAGGAAGAAGAGATGTCAGTCTCCATTCAACATATTTTCTAACCTTAGCTTCAAAACTATGTATGCTCCTATACGACTGTACCTTTGCTATAAAATGTAAATACAATATTTTTAAAAAACCATATAATGAGGAGATTTTTTAATGCACAGTTTTCTAACATCATTCAGTCATATTTTTAGGGCTGGTCTTAGGGCTGAGCATCTGACTGCTCAAAAAATGGGATTCTCACTTATCAATGCCTAATGGGCAAAAAGGCCAGTCATAATTATAACCCTAGCCCTCTAGTAGTACTTTACATGGAAACCACCTGGTAACTGTGGGAGATTTTATGCAACCAAACATAACTGTATTTTAATTGCCACTAAGAAAGGGGTTAAGGATCACAGAGCTGTAAATTTCTAGAGAAGGCATGGCTAGGTCATACCCTCTCACTTTTTTGGGGGGGGGAGTATTGTTTGTTTCCTGTTCTTTTCTCTTTCCCCCTGCTTTTGAATCATATAAGCTAAGCAGACATCTGAGGCTGGTTCTCCAGACTCAGACCATGTGTTTGAGACTAACTTCTGTATTTTGCAACCAAGAATACGTTGCCTGTGCTGTTTCTGCTGTAGCATTGAATGATGCATGAATAAGACCTGTAATTTACTGTAAGTAAAGCATTTAAACTTACTAAAGCTCAAAGTCTATTCACTCCAAGTGGGTAGAGGCAGGGGAGAACTGTAAGCACGTAATAGTGGGACATTTAAAGGTTTAACAACCTATATTTCCCATGCTTTGCAAATGCTGAGTAGAACTGTGTTTTAAACTCTGCTGGGGACTGCTTTGGCTAAAGAGTGAGCCAAGCCCCCCTCCCCCTAATTTCAAATTCAGGAAGTCAGCCATTTTTCTTTGTAGTTCCCCACACATGTGGGACTTCATGATTAATTGGTATTCCCCAGTTATTTCCCAACAGTAACAAACTAGTTAGCATCATGCCAGCCCATTTGCATTCCTGTTCTAGACACATGTTCACTTTGCACAGTGGACTCCCTGAATTTCCCTGTCAGCAAAGCAAACTGTTGCTTTCCTACAATGTAGTCTGGGATTGCATCCCAACTTGCAATTGTGGTGGAGAACATAAGCTTCTCCTGGGTGACCTGATAAGGCACTCAGGCCGTGTGTGAGAGATTAGAAACTGCCTAGACTAAGGGGGCTTATTGAAATAACCAATTACTTTACAACGTCTAATTCCCATAAAATAAAGGAGTGATTTGCTGCTCAGAAAGAGACCTATACTACCGAGGAGATAGGATTACCACCTCCCACAGAAGGGAGGGAGCATGTTAATCAACTTAGATGCATGCAAATTTTAAATTACCTACTATTTAGCATTGAGAATGAACTAAAAAAAAAAAAGTCGAACGCATCCTAACTGATTCCTAGCCAACCTTTCTTAAAAACCTCCAAAGAAGGATTTTCCACAACCTCCTTTGGCAGCTTATTCCATTTCTGGACTGCTTTTGTAGCTAGGGAGGTTTGCTTAGTCTTTGCCCAATTCCACTTTCCTGGAGTTTAAAATCATTGCTCATACCCTCAGATAGACTGAAGAATCGACTCTCTTCTTTCCAATTTAAGTAAACCAAGAAAATAGTTGCATTATATTTAACCTCCTTTGCCTTCCCCTCCAAGTTAAAGATATTCAGTTACTCTCACGTTAAAGATATTCAGTTACTCTCACTTCCCTCATATGCCTTTCCTTATAGACGTGATGTCAGCTTTGGCCCCAACCTAGCACAGGAGCCAAGTCCTAGGGGCTGAGGTCCCTTGGCCTTCCCCCAATAAAATATTTGATGGGGCTGTCCCTGCAGTTTATGCTGCTGACTCTCAAACTTTGCGATTGTTAAAACAGATACAACAAAAAATAATGAATTTGAGTCATGTGACTCCTGTTGGGTCTACTAGACCCATTTTTTAAAAGCAATGTGGACTAAAGTCACTTCTGGACCCCCTCCAGGATGAAGGGCCCTGAAGCGTAAGCTTCATTAGTTCCATAGTAGATCTGCCCCTTGGGTTCAGTATGTGCTATAGTAGAGGCAGCCCTCCAGTTGTTCTTGGATTCTTGGATTCTATCTTCTATCATTACTGCAGGCTGTTGGTCGTGTTGGCTGCAGCTGATGAGAGGTGAGAGTCCAAGAACAACTGGAGAGCACAATGTTGGCCATCCCCTGTGCTATAGAGTTATTGGGCAAAGTCTACTTTATACTATTTTATGGTTTCTGTGCTACTGTATTTTTTTTAAAAAAAAATGTGCTGGGGAGATGGAAAGTCCCTGCGGTTTCTTGGCGAATAAATTGCTCGCTTCGTATGTTGATCCAGTGCGCATGGATTGTTTGCCGCATAGAGAATGCCTCCAAAGGAAGTAATTCAACCTGACTTATACCTGGGGGGTGGAGGGGGACTATGTGTGCGCTTCTCTTAGATGGTACACTGACAATGGTTTCACCAGGTGAATCAGAAGGTAAACTTTCTAAGCTGTTAGCAGCAGCTTTCAGTGCATCTCCGAGCGAAGTGGTTGTTGAGAGCATTACAAACTGTGACAGTTGCTTAGGTTGGGCAACCTGCAGTTTTTCAGGAATTAAACACAGTGGGCCAATGTGTGCCCCACGGCTGAACATATGCACGGTGCTTGTTAGAGATACGGAAGCGACCCGTATATCCGAGGGCACGGAGTAAGTTGTCTATTGTCTACGTTGCATAATCTGCCTGTGATGCCTTGCAGCGCTCTCACCTATTTCTTCTTTCCTTTTATATTAACATCCCCCTCCCCCAAGTCTTTTAGGGTGTCTTTTACATGACAAGAGTTTAGCACTCCCATTGCCAGTTTTCATCTATTTACATTGTGTTTGTGCTTTTGTCCCTTATTTGCTCACAGACTACCGCCCTAAAAACAAACAAATGCGGAGACAAAGTGTTAGGTAACTACAGTGGAACCTCGGGTTGCAAATGTGATCCGTGCGGGAGGCATGTTCGCAATCCACACTGTTTGCAACCCGCAGCACCGCGTCTGCACACGCGGGTTGTGATTCAGTATTTCTGTGCATGCACAAAGCGCAATTTAGCACTTCTGCGCATGCACGAGCGCCAAAACCCAGAAGTGACCCGTACCGGTACTTCCGGGTTCAGAGTGGTGCGCAACCCAAAATTGCATAACCTGAAGGGTCTGTAACCCAAGGTACCACTGTATCCCCTTGGGCAGTGTAAGCAAATTCATTACTCCCTGTGATATGAGGAGCATTCATCCCCAGTATTAGGAATTAGGGGTGTTTCCCCCCTCCCTTTCTTTCTTCATTGCTGCAGTGGAAGCATCCTTCTAGCCTGCCTTTGAACCAGAAAGCAATTCTTAATGTATAAGTTTAAATCCCTTCAAGGTTGATATCATACTTCTTCTAAAACAACCAATTAAGCTTTAATTTCACTATCATTTTCAGATACACAGCCATCACTGTCTCCAGCAGTGCTGATAAGGACTACAGTGACAAAGACACACACTCAACTAGTAATTTAACTGAGAGAAAACAGGTGAAGGATATATATATATATGAGAAAACTGAACTATTATCAACCCACAGCTGCTGTTTGCTGCTGTGACAACTATTGATTAAAACAAGAAAACAAGAGTGAATATTTTCTCAGCCTTCTGCTTTTCTCTTTAATTCGGAAAAGTGGGAGGGGGGAGTATAAATATTTTTGATCAATGAGGTGAAGGGTGGGACAAATGCAGCAGAGGCGGCAGGTGCAGGCAACCACAGTAATGGCATTTCCCAGGATTGCTTTGCCGATTATCTTAGCGCTGACCTGTGAGCGCACTCTTCCCTAGGGAGAGCCACTCGTCAGTCTCCATATTAACTCATCACCGAGCTCCTCCATAGCCAAGGCTTTGCAATCCAGCTTCTAGCACATGGGGTTAAGCCGAGCGTCTGGTGTGTGGTGGTGTCTTGGCGCAGATTGCTATCAGCGGGAAACTAAGCTGCAGATTACTTATTTCATTTTGCAGATGATAATAGGAAAGGGGGAGGGCGGTGGTTCAGGAGGCTATGATGAAAGAGTCTGTCAGTTAGGTCCTGATTCTGCCCAGGGTGTAAATGGAACCAATGATCTCCATTTTCGCAGCCATGTTGTATGCTTCTCCAAGTATCAGTTTGGAAACGGCTCCCTCTAATTGAAGTAATCATCAGCCAAGAGGGAAGTAACTGGTGCCTTATTGATAAAAGTGTTCTGCTCTTGGGTAAGCCTATTCCCTGGAATAGTATAACAGGACAGCTTTAAAAAGGAAAGAAAAACCTCTTATGTTCCTTCTGTTGCAGAGCCTTTTTCAGAAGCCAGTGTAGGACGGGCTACTGCACAGTACATGGAAATAATACACAGTGGATAGAGCAGAGCATTGGGGCAGACTCAGGAAATTGCTTTGAGAACTGTATTTGTTTGATTGTACTTTATTGAGGTTTCCTTTCTTTTTCTTACTTTGCAACTTCATTGAAAAACGAATCTCTCTCACACACATATAATAGTTCCAATGCAAACAACAACAACAACAATGGTGTTCTATATGCACAAGAGTTTCCTGTTTTTTATTGGGAAATGCTGAAGAGCATGCTGTTAACATACTTCAATTCTGCCACATCTTAGGCACATAAAAGGGTAATTAATTAATTAACTAACCCTAGATACAAAAAAGTGTAGAGAGATTCATGTTGCTATAAGTAAATTAATAATAATAATAATAATAATAATAATAATAATAATAATAATAATGATGATATAAATAAATAAATAAATTATTTTTTATACCCCGCCCATCTGGCTGGGTTTCCCCAGACACTCTGGGAGGCTTCCAACAGAATATTAAAAATACGATAAAACATCAAACATTAAAAACTTCCCTAAACAGGGCTGCTTCACATGTCTTCAGAAAGTCAGATAGTTGTTTATTTCCTTGACATCTGATGGGAGGGCCTTCCACAGGGCGGACACCACTATTGAGAAAGCCCTCTGCCTGGTTCCCTGTAACCTCACTTCTTGCAGGGAGGGAACCACTTGAAGGCCCTCAGAGCTGAACCTCAGTATCCAGGCTGAACGATGGGTATGGAGATGCTCCTTCAAGTATACTGGGCTGAGGCCGTTTAGAGCCTTAAAAGTCAGCACCAACACTTGGAATTGTGCTTGGAAACGTACTGGGAGCCAATGCAGGTCTTTCAGGACCGGTGTTATATGGTCTAGGTGGCCACTCCCAGTCACCAGTCTAGCTGCCACATTCTGTATTACATGAATAACTGATGGTGGAGATATTAATTTGTTTTTTGTGCACCAGCCTATCTCAGATATCTCCCTCCTAGTAATCTTGTGGGAAAATAGTGATGAAGAGTGAAGAAAGTTTAAGACAGTAGCATTCTGAACCTGAACTGAAAAAAACAAGTATGGTGTTGGGCCAAATAAGACCTGGGAAATCAGGGTTCAAGCTCCAACTCAGCCATGAAGCTCACTGGGTGACCTTGGGCTAGTCACATTACCTTAGCCTAACCCACCTTGCAGAGTTGTTGTGAGGAGGAGGAGAGTCATGTATGCCACCTTGAACTCCTTGGAAGAAATGTGCAATGTAACAATATATATTTAGATTATTTGTGGTAAAGCAGAAAAATCCTTTTCCTACTTGATACCCATTCTACACAATCCTAAACATAAACTCCAACGTATTTCATTTTGTATTTTTATGTTGTGAACCGGCATGTGATCTTCAGATGAAGGCCGGTATTATTATTATTATTATTATTATTATTATTAGTGCAAATTATTAGTCAAGGTTTTGATGACTACCCGTGTTACGGCTTTGATTCTATACACTTCACTGATAACACTGAGGAATCTTGACCAGAGAAACCAATAAGATGGAGAGACAATCACTATGCTCAGATCTGATTTAAAGCTAGGATTGCTTCTCAGTGTGTACTTTTCTAAATCAAAGGAAAAGATCAGTAAAAATAATATGCTCATTCTTTTTTCCAGTGCACTCAGTAAATAGTGCAAATATGCCTATGGAAAACTGGAATAAAATTTTGCTTTATCCTGACTCCTTGTCACAGGGAATTGCTTAATAAGTTGTGGCTGGAAAAATCCTAGGGAAGGTTTTTAGGAGATGAGCACTGATTGTTGAGGAGCCTGAAGCTATTGCTGACCTGTCTCTATTTCAGCGAAACAGGATTATTACGTAAGAAGAAATACCGGAGGCAATTCAAAGTTGAATTTTAATTTCTTTCCCCTGCATGAGAGAAATTAAAAGTTAACACGCAGAAGATTAGTTTAACACACCTTATCTGCGTAGGGCTCTTTAATTCCCTCTCCACAAATATCTCATTGCAGATATTTATGTATATGCCAAGCAGGAGCTTAGGTCAAAATTGGTCCAATGATCAAAGCAGAAATTAGGATCAGAAAAGGAGAGATGCAAGAACAAAAGAAGAAAATTGCTATTGACCCAACAGCGTTTTGGTCTTTTATGTGGTTCCTTGCAAAAACTAGCCAAGAGAAACAAATACTGTGGGCAGGGCTTTTGGGAGAATAGAAGAGACCTAGACATACACTGTGGTACCTCGGTTTTCGAACAGATTAGTTCATGAACAACTTGGAATTCGAACGCCACAAACCTGGAGCTAGGTGTTCCAGTTTGCAAACTTTTTCCGGAATCTGAACGTGCTCTGTTCTGAGTGTTGCACTTCCATTTTGAGTGCCACATTTCTGTTGCCCGCTCGCTTGCCTCCTGGCCCAGCCTTCCCTCACTCAGCACTAGGGCCTCAGGCAACACCTGGAACCTAAGGAGGGGGGGGCTGCAGCGGTGGCGGTGGCGAAGGGACCCAGCGCCAGGGGGCGGTGACACCCCTTGCCTGCTTGCTTGCCGCCTGGCCTTCCCTCACTCAGCCCCGCTGCTGGCGACATCCGGAATAGGAGGAGAGGGTGGCTGATGCTGCAACAGTGGCAGCAGAGGGACCCAGCGCTGGGAGTGGGGTGGCAGCAACATGAGGGAAGGCAGGGCCACGTGGCAAGCAAGCAGGTAAGGGATGTTGCCGCCACCCCCCCCCAGCACTGGGTTCCCTGCCACTGCCGCCGCAGCAACCACCCCCTCCTCTGGTACTGGGTGTCACCCACAGCCACCACTCTAGGCCCCAGGGCAACGCTGAGCAGCTCGGCCCCAGCAGTGACTGCTGCCACTTCACCTCACAGGGTGCAGGATGGCATGGGCAGGATGCAGGCACTGCTGCTGCAGTCCGCGTTCTTCAGTGAGGAGATCGTGCCCAAGTGGTGGGGGCTATTTGTGCCAGCCCTGAAGAAGGTGAGGAAGGGGTGCTGGGGGGCATCAAGAAGGGCTAGCTTGGGGGGGTGAGAGAAACTGACTGGCTCCTCAGAGAGAGACCTTTTGCCTCCCTTTCCTACCCCCCACTTGAACTCCCCCTCAGTGGCGTAGCGTGGGGGGTGCCAGGGGTGCCGGCCGCACCGGGCGCAACATCTGGGGGGGCGCGAGTCCAGAGGGAAGGGACAAGTTCCTTCCTCCGCCGGGCTCCCCGCCGCCGCCAGCCTTGCGCCCTAGCGCGCGCCCCCCCGCCGCCGCCGCTGCGGCTGCGCTCCACTCACTGCTCGCAGGAGGAGCAGCCGCTGCAGCAGCGCCGACGCCGCCACCGACGCCTGGCCGGGCACCGGCAGCCTCCGCACCCCGATGCCGACGCCGGCGCCATCCCCTCGGCCCAGCCACAGGCGGCGGCTGCTTCTGCCGACTGGGAGGGAGGAGAGCTCCGAGGGGCCTCGACGCGCCCTGCCCTCCCCAAAACCCTCCGAGAGGAAGCCGGCGGGCGGGCGAGGGTCTCCCGTCGGAAGGGGGCGCCGCTGGCTCCGGCTCTCAGCGCAAGTCTCAGCCGCGGGGGAGGGGGGGCGAGGACGGAGCTCGGCTGGAAGCCCCCGGACCCGGCCGGGAGGAGGAGAGGCGCTCGCCAAGCCCGGATCTGGAGCGCCTCGGAGCGCGGGCTCCACCTACAGCCCAAGGAGAGGAGGGGGCGGGGAGGCGCCCGAGGGGAGGGGGCTTCGGCTGCCTCGGCCGCGGGGGCTCCGCAAATAATAAATTTAATAAATTCCTGCTGAGCCTTTGGGGGGGTCTTTGGCTCCTTCGCTCGCCCCCAGCCCCAGTGGCGTAGCGTGGGGGGTGCAGGGGGGGCCGGCCGCACCGGCCGCAACATCTGGGGGGGGCGCACTCGCACTCGAGTGCTAAAATCCACGGGTTAAGGGGCGCAAATTACTTGCCTTGCCCCGGGTGCTGACAACCCACGCTACGCCACTGCTCCCCCTTCATGTGCTCCTCGTCCCTCCAATGACAATAGGTAGATCACTGCCAGTTTTTGATACTGGGTAGTAGATTGCAGCTTGGTTTATTGCTTTCATTTTAGATAGTAGAATAGTTAGATAGTAAAATTCATGTTAAATTGCTATTTTAGGGGTTGTTTTTAAAAGTCTGGAACAGATTAATCCATTTTGCATTATTATGGGAAAGTTTGTTCTGGTTTTGGAATGCTTTGGTTTTGGAACGGACTTCCGGAACAGATTAAGTTTGGGAACCAAAGTACCACCGTAGTGTGTTGTGCCTCAGGTCTTTCCCATGAAAATCCGCCAGAGGGCCAAATTTCAGACCGCCCCTGTGGCCTGGCCCTTCCAACTTGGTCAGTATGACTCTCTCTTCCTTCTCTGATTGAGAACAAAGCACGCTGCAACTCGTTGCCTGAAAGGAAAGAGGTATATTCTTCTTCTGTGGGGTTCTATCAGAAAAAGAGGAGACAACTGCAACAGTAGCAACTGTACAGGCAAATATGTGAAGAGGCACAAGGGTACAGCAGAAACAGATGCCGATACAAAAAGACAGTGGATAGCACATTCATAGTACTTTGATCTGCCTTTATATTTTCAGCCTGCAAACACAGGATAAAATGGCTATTTTCTTGGTGTTCCTGTGCCCCATACTCAGTGGCGTAGCGTGGGTTGTCAGCACCCGGGGCAAGGCAAGTAATTTGCGCCCCTTAACCCGTGGATTTTAGCACTCGAGTGCGAGCGCGCCCCCCCCAGATGTTGCGGCCGGTGCGGCCGGCCCCCCCTGCACCCCCCACGCTACGCCACTGGGGCTGGGGGCGAGCGAAGGAGCCAAAGACCCCCCCAAAGGCTCAGCAGGAATTTATTAAATTTATTATTTGCGGAGCCCCCGCGGGCCGAGGCAGCCGAAGCCCCCTCCCCTCGGGCGCCTCCCCGCCCCCTCCTCTCCTTGGGCTGTAGGTGGAGCCCGAGGCGCTCCAGATCCGGGCTTGGCGAGCGCCTCTCCTCCTCCCGGCCGGGTCCGGGGGCTTCCAGCCGAGCTCCGTCCTCGCCCCCCCTCCCCCGCGGCTGAGACTTGCGCTGAGAGCCGGAGCCAGCGGCGCCCCCTTCCGACGGGAGACCCTCGCCCGCCCGCCGGCTTCCTCTCGGAGGGTTTTGGGGAGGGCAGGGCGCGTCGAGGCCCCTCGGAGCTCTCCTCCCTCCCAGTCGGCAGAAGCAGCCGCCGCCTGTGGCTGGGCCGAGGGGATGGCGCCGGCGTCGGCATCGGGGTGCGGAGGCTGCCGGTGCCCGGCCAGGCGTCGGTGGCGGCGTCGGCGCTGCTGCAGCGGCTGCTCCTCCTGCGAGCAGTGAGTGGAGCGCAGCCGCAGCGGCGGCGGCGGGGGGGGGGCGCGCTAGGGCGCAAGGCTGGCGGCGGCGGCGGGGAGCCCGGCGGAGGAAGGAACTTGTCCCTTCCCTCTGGACTCGCGCCCCCCCAGATGTTGCGCCCGGTGCGGCCGGCACCCCTGGCACCCCCCACGCTACGCCACTGCCCATACTCTAAACAGAGCTTGCAAATCTAAGTATGTAGGCACTATATATGCAATTGAGGTTCCTACCTTCTGCAGGGATCCTGACTGCATGGAGGTGGAGAATATATACAGGAGGCACAAGCTCCTTCTCCACTCCATGCATTCAGTGAACATGTGAAAATGTAAACATATAAAATACAGCTGAAGGCATCTTTTCCACATTTCCAAGATACACAAAGGTTTGAGAAATGGACCTGGGCATGAAGTTTTGGTCTGAAGGCTTATGAAGAATGGAGGCAAGACTATTGCAAGGTGTTACCACACACCAGCTAGACTAAAATGTGGAGAGATGTGGAGGTGCAGAGTACCTACTTCTATCTTTAATGCAAATGTCCATTAGTGTAGTACTTCTGTGACA
Organism: Podarcis filfolensis; assembly: GCF_964270895.1. NCBI lineage: Eukaryota > Metazoa > Chordata > Lepidosauria > Squamata > Lacertidae > Podarcis > Podarcis filfolensis. The sequence continues at coordinate 47,854,679 of NC_139607.1, read as the reverse complement.
TGGTGGTTTCATGTACTGGAAATGCCAATTAATGTCCATTAAATGTCAATTAATGTAGTATTTCTGGGAGACAGTGGTAGCATGTACTGGAAGCGTTGCAGGAGCAGAGATCCCTAGATATCTCCTCCTTCTCTTTTTGAATCCAGTGGCTTAAAATGGTGTTGTATACCTTAGATAAAGAATTAATTTTCTTGCCATTGGTTGCTGCATGGATGAAGGATGTAAGGCTGTGGAATAAAATCATCATCAGTGGTTCTTCTGCAGTATTCCTGCTATGGAAGAAAAGTACCCATTAGATACAGTTTTCCCAGAACAAAGCAAATTCAGCAATTTCATCCTATAAGATCTGAACCTACAGTTTGCTTGGCACCTTCTGCAGCTTCCATCTAAGCATGATTTTGTAAAAACACATGATAGAGTTTTAGCCTAAGAAGTTATAGATTCTTCCCCTTCTGTTTTTTCATATGGGAGACTTTGCCGCAATGTAATAATATATTTTGTAGAACTGTATCATAAAATGTCAAAGCATTGGAGGAATTTTAAGCTGACTTTAAGTAGTTATACATTTTTTTTATTTTAAGTTTATTTTGCTTGTGTTTGTTGATTTGTCAGGAATTCTGAAAATTATAAATAGAAAGAAAAAAAGCTGTCTGAACCATGTTTCTGAGCAGGAACCCCACCCCCACCCCCAACATTGTTAGCTCCTCATTTCTCATAAACGTCCATTGTGTACGTCCAACTGGGCACAAGAAGAAACTTGGTACACACTGAACCACAACGTCATTGGGCAGGCGTGGGTACACCCACACCCACACCCACACACTTCACCAGGACCTGTTTTCAAATGGACACACTATGCAGTAATGCAGAGTCAATCTGCAATAAGCCTCTATTTAGGGGAATAAAACCAGTTTCTCAAGAAGTGTTTTTCAGTGTCAAAAAGTGTATAATAGTTCTAGATTGTGTGAGAAATATGTAGAAAAAGCAAGTACTCTTTCTCAATTGATTCTTCAATAAAATATGTGTGCACATAGCCAACGCCTCAGTCTTTTGCATCAGCCAGGCTCTTGTCTTTTATTTAGCCATTGTGTCGATTTTCACTTTTTGTTGTTGATGTCCAGTGTGTTGAAATCATGTGGCTTTTATAACATAATATACCTGAATTATTTTGTTGCATTGCCCCATCTCCCACCCTCCCCATTCCACTCCTTTACCTGATGATGTCAAATTTACACTGCTCTACATTTTTCTGCCTCAGCTTTCTTTCTAGGTTTCCCCCACCTCTATATCTGATGGTTCACATTTAGCAACTGGTGCTCCTGTAACCATGGCAACAAAAGTGACATGATATTAATGAGAGGATTCAACATCACAGTGAGGATTCCAGTCTTTTTTTATTTTATTTTTAAAAACCCATGATAATCAGTAAATTATTATTTTATATATCTGTAGCTCTCTCTGTTATTCATTTAATTAAAAATGGAGGTGGGAGCATGGAACGGGGTTTGTGGGAGGGAGTGGGGAAGGCGCCATTCATAGATTTCTGCATGCACAATGAAAATGCCTCACTCCCTGCCCCCACCAGACTCCAGACAGTGTCAATTTCTGTCAGGGGAAAAACTTGCTGATACTACTGAAGTCCTCATCTGCATCTCTGTCCCTGCCAGATTCAGCACACAGATTCAGCCTGCATAGTTACTAATGATTGGCTTGTAGTTAAAATAGAGTGGAAGGACGAAGCTTAGAAGTGACAGATCCCAGGGCTTATGCCAGACGCAGCATTTTGAGGATTTCCAAGCAAGACGCAAAGTCTCTCTGTGACCTCCTTCTACCTTCCTACCTCACAATGGTGACCAAAACAATTCTTTCTGTTCTTTCTGTGTGTAAGGTTGCTCTGGTAAAGTGGAAAGGTCAGCAGGAACATTTCATTCCACTCCTCAAATAAGCTAACAGGGTTATATATATATATAGTTTAAAGCAGAAGAAGTGGGATTGGTGTTGGCTTTCGGTTGGGAGCAAGCCTGGCCTCTTTTAAATTAGGCAGCTAAGGCTGGCAGAACCCCCTTTCTCAACTGTTAAGAGAAAGCTTATAGGACTGGTTGCTTGATGGAGTGAGAGAAAGGCTTGGAAAACATAAAAAGGGTGTAGATTCCTTCCTATACGCACACTAAAGCCATGTATTTCCTACAGCCATTATAGATGTGAGCAATCCCCCTTTTTTTATTTACTGAGTCAATTCCACTTAACTGTTTGTAAATGAAGCTATCTCCTGGTAAAATGTTCAGAAAGCAATTTCCATCAGCCTGCACAATATGCAACCCACCAGTCTAAACACAACCCGGCAGCAGACATGTATTGTGGCCCACCAGGGGCTGGATGAAGGACCTGATTTCGTAGTTTCAGGCAGACTGCCGAACAAGGAGCTTCATCAGTCCCCTGATGGGCCTCTGTATGTGGTTGTTGGGCTGCATTCAGCACCGTGAGTCACAAGTTGTGCAGGCCTGATCTACAATTTACACCCAATATTCAACTCCCGCCAAAACAAGATTCCATTTTCTGTTCCATATGAAAGATACAATTGACACCCTTCCACCCAGATATGTAGACCCCATATCTTTTGTTCTCCATTTAGCCTTTATGGAAATAGTGCAATAGGAGAACTGAAGAAAATTTCACATCCGGCAACCAATGCACCCGTTTGGTTCCAGAGAGTACATGGGTAGAGAAGTCTAAAAAGCCCAGGACACAAATTTTCACATCCCTCCAGTAGCTATGGTGGATCATCTACCAGAAGTAATGTATTTAGTGTTATCTCTGGAAGTGTATACTCATTTATGACCAGACTAAGCTTCCTGATGTATATTGTGGCTCCTCATACTATCCTGAGGAAAATATCTAGGTGAGTAGGAAATACAAGCTGCTCTGCTCATGAAAAGGGACCATCAACAGCTGCCACTGGCAGGCCCTCCCAGCCTGAGAACATAGCTCTCCCACCTTCCTCAGGCTAAGAATATGATGACCAATAACTTTTCTGTCCTACCTGCAGAAAAGAAGCTAGTGCCTATGGAAGCCCCAGTCAGCGGAGTCCACTGGGAACTGACCAGGGTCCTGATCTGCTTAACAGGACTTGCTGTGACTTTGCTTTGACTTACAGTACTTGGAATTTGCCTGATCTGACTCTGCCTGGACCTTTTCTGACCTGACGTGACCTACATAGAAGATACTTTGTTTATTGCTTCCACTTCCCCTGTAAACCCAAAGGACACGATAACCAGAGCCGCACTTTTTAAACCACATGTTTCCAATCCCAAAACTGTTTCACAAGGTATTTATCCCACTCTTGCAGTATCATATACAATTTGGGTTTCATTTTCAATAGGCCTTTTTTTTCATTTTTAGGGCATGCAAATATATCTGCTAAATATATAAATATATACAAAGAAGATCAAAGCTGAACTTCACTGAATCCAAAGTTGTTGCCCCAAGTTTTAATTCTCAGAAGAATATAGACTACCTACTTCTTCTGCACTGTGTGCAGTGATTGAAGTGGCTTTTTAAGAAAAGGAAAACGTAGATCTCATTACTAGACAAGATCTGAAAGGTAAGAAATCTCAAGTCCATCAGCATGAAGTCTTTCAAATGTGGCTGCATGTTGGATTTGCATATGGGCATTATGTTATTAACAGTTTTCCCCCAAACCATTTTCTAATCATCCAAATCATGCAATTTACTATCTACCATGCTTCCAAGAGTTACCACATATTCAGACCCCATTTATTTGTGATATTCAGGTTTCGCTTGTTTGTTTGTTTGTTGTTTTTTGCTTTGATGTTCATCACTTTACACCTGCTTACATTCAACTTCATTTGCGATTTGGTTGCTTATTCACCCAAGTTAAATAGATCTTTTTTGGGAAGGGAGTCTCCACATTCTCCATGGGTTTTACCATTCACTAATACCTATATGCCTGTTGTTTTTGTCCATGGAGTTTTCTTGCCAGGGATAATGGAGTAGCTTGCCGGTTCCTGCTCCAGGTGCTGGAGGAGACTCTTGAGAGTCCCATGGACTGCAAAAAGATCAAATCTATCCATTCTGAAGGAAATCTGCCCTGAGTGCTCACTGGAAGGACAGATCCTGAAGCTGAGGCTCCAATACTTTGGCCACCTCATGAGAAAAGAAGACTCCCTGGAAAAGACCCTGATGTTGGGGAAGATGGAGGGCACAAGGAGAAGGGGACAGCAGAGGACGAGATGGTCGGGCAGTGTTCTTGAAGCTACTAACATGAGTTTGACCAAACTGTGGGAGGCAGTGGAAGACAGAAGTGCCTGGTGTGCTCTGGTCCATGGGGTCATGAAGAGTCGGACACGACTAAATGACTAAACAACAACAATACCTGTTTATATATATACCTGTGATATGATAAAGTGTTTAAACTGTATGTGTATGTGACTAGGTTCATAGATTAGGAGTACTCCTAGACCTCTCCTAGATGCTCATGAGGTAGCTGTAGGCAAGAGTGCGTCTCCCCGGCCTTGGCTAATGCACCCATTCCTGGTATGGTTCTGCCTACAGTTGCACATGCACCCACAGAGGCCTTCCCTCATGCCTGCAGAATCTCATTTGAACTACCCCCTTGAAATCAGGCTTGAAAGGAGCCAGTAGAAGGTTTTTTATTCAAGCTTAATTGCAGTTTTGGGGGTGGATCCCTCTTTGCCAAAAGCAGCTCTTGCACCACAGTAAATAAACCTTCTGTTGGAGCCAATAGAAGGATGGGGTTTTCTGAAGCCTTGTTGCAATGCCAGAGGGCAATTTGAGGGTAATCAGCTAACCTGTTTCTCCTTAGCTGCAACGTAACACACATATCCCACCGCACTTAGGCTTCAAAGCATCATTTTACTGGCTCCAGTAGAATATGTTTACCATATTTTTTTCAATGAATCCGGGAACACTTTTTTTTTTAAGCTGAGTAGCAACAGGGATGGTGGGGATGGTGAGGCAAAAGCCCCTGGGTGCAAGCACACATGCATATTGTATAAAGGTGCAAAGCCCTTTGTTCGCACCCTGTGAAACATAAGCACAGAGAGTTTTTTAAAAACTGGGCAACAGCTGCCCGTCTGCAACTCCTGAGCCTCCCTCGATCAGTCAAAACAAAGGGGGAAGGGGGCAGGAGATGTGTACCGCTGGACGTCCCCGGTTCCCCTTTGGCAGTGGTGGTGGCGGCAGCAGCAGTCAGCAGCCCAGAGCCAGCCTGGTAGTACAGTTGGCTCTGGCTGGCTTCAGAAGCTGCTCACGGTCATGGCGCCCGCCATTTTTCCTTTCTGGAAGTCCCCATATGATGTGTTGTGCACAAGACACATCATACGGGGACTTCCGGAGAGGAAAAATTGTGGGCACTGCGGCAGCGAGCAGCTCCTGAAACCAGCCAGAGTCAACTGTGCTACCAGGCTGCCTCTTGGCTGCTGAGTCTACCGCTGCCACGTTTCCTGGGGACAGATTTGCAAATCTGGGGACATTCCGGGGACGGAATTTGTCCAGGGACAGATTTGCAAATCCGGGGACTGTCCCCGGGAACCGGGGATGTCTGGTAACCTTACAATAGAAGGCACTCCTAAGTGGTGTCTGCATGGTTCCTATGCATGTATGTGTTTGTTTGTGTGTGTGTATGGTTGCCATGTTTCTGTGTTGCCTATGACAGTTTCCCTAATATGCAAATGTGCTCATTGGCCCCAAAAGGTTTACAATCCGTGTCCTAGGTTCATTGGTTACATGTCAGTTCAAACTACTGCAACTTGCTCATGGTGGGGCTGTCCTTGAAAACCACTCAGAAACGTAAACTAGCTATTTTGACTGAGGCAAAGTGCTGGGATCATGTAATCATCTTAATGAATCAACTGTACTAAATCTGTTTTTTTTCAAAAGTACAATTCAAGGTGCTGGCTATTACCTACAAAGCCCTTAACTAGCTTGGCAACTAAGCTCCTTCAAGGACTATCTCCTCTTCTGTGAATCTGCCCCTCCTTTACAATCAACTCTCATGCCTGTTGCTTTTTAAACAAGCTTTGGATTCTCCTGCTTCTTAATGTATTGATTGTGATTGCTGCTCTTTGTGTTCTGGGGTGCTGCTGATGCTGCTATTTTTAGCTTGACAATTTGTTTCCCACACCCCTTAGGTACAATGGTAAAGTGATGACTGATCAGACTAGGGTAATTTAGGAATACTCTGTACATAACACACAGGTACACAGATCAATATGAAAATAATTCCGATAGCTTGCAATTACGTGCATTTTTCTCTGTTGGGTGGGGGTTCAAGGTCATCAAAGAGCGAGTGAGATGGGCTTACCAAGGAAGTACCAAAGCTTTGACACAGCTCCAGAGAAGGCTGTTTTCTGAGTCCCAAACAGAATTCTGGTGTTGGTGCATGTGTGAAAGAGAGCACTCCCAAAAGATATTAATGAGCTCATTAACTGATATGGGAGAAGATGGACTCTGGTTGCAAGGAGTCCTGGTTATGAGATGAGATTTAACCTGCATTGTGCTTTATTTCATTTCCCTGACTTTTCCCTACCTGATAATTTTCATTTTACGTGCTCTTTCACACGACATTAAAAAAAAATTATAGGAATCTAGTGGATGTTTAGTGCTTATTTCTGTGTTGTTTCCAGAAATAAAAAATCCCTTTATAAAGCTGTTAACCTTGAAAATTGAAAATTGGGGCAGAATCCTGGCATCTAATTATTTCGCACCATTTTCATGGGTGAATCACAGGGGAACAGAAGCACACATATACATAAAGGGTTGTGACATGTCCAATGGTGTCTACTGCTGTGTCACACACCACCCACTGGTGTGAATGAAATTTACCGTGACATGGTGGTATATTGATCAAAAAGCCACATTTCCACAACACAACAGGTAATGCAGCATAAAAGGAACATTGAAATTAGAACAGAAGCGCTAGCATTACAACCAGGAAAACAAACACAAGAATCCCCACATCTGAATGCACCCTTCCTTTTTCAAATTTGCAAAACAAGAACAAGAACTGAGTGAGTGCTGCAAATGCAAGACATCACCCCAAAAGCTGATTTATTGCATTTAAATAAAACTTTGAAGGAATATGCAAATTGTGACATTGCTTTTATTTGTTTGCATATTCAATGACTGCATTGCACAGGCATGCAAATCTGTTTTTACCTATAAATTCAATTTGTCTTCAAGACTGAGGGCATTGTAATACTAAGGTGTATTATTTAAGATTAGAAACATTTTACGTTTCTGATGTATAAAGAGCCAGAGGGTATGCAGAATGCTTCACAATAGGTTCATGTACCACACAAAGAATTTAATCCCTGCCATAAGGCATGGACAGAGATGTGTCTCCCACCAACATGAAATGCATATTTCTTCTAAAACATTTTAAGATTCTGCTCTGATGAATGGAAGTATGGACAAACAGATGGTGCTTTATGTGGTTATTTGCATTTCCTCTCTTAAACTGCAGCTGTTTTTTCCTCATTATATCCTATTATACTTTTTTTAAAATGTGGGCAAGGAGAGTTGCTCTTGCACTGGGGGCTCTATGAAGCAGGAGGTAAGAACTGTAAACAGTCCTCCCTTCTCATCCAAGCCCAGAGCAGAGAATTGGGACCAAAAGACTGGCATGAAAGATACCCTTGTTCTTTTTCAAGATGTCAAGTAGAACTGGAATCCAATGGGATTTCTAAGACTAATAGTACAATCCTGTACATGCCTTCTCAGAAGAAAGCACTGTCCACTTCAATTAGATTGTCTCCCAAGGAAGTGTGTAGAGGATTGCAACCTGACAGATTTCCTCAAATATATTTTGAGAGCCATTTTGAACATGAGGAGGAGGAGGGAAAATAGGAAGTGTGGTTGAGCAGTGTGTTTGTACTTTCTGCTCCATCATGTTCAAAAGTTGTTGCTTTTTTGTATCACCATCAGTAGGAACACACAGAAGCTCTTTCTTCACTGTGTCATCAGAAAAAAATCTGCATCAGAAGCAGTCCTTTGTGTATCTAAAAGGTCAGAATAGATTGTGAAGTCATAATTCCTAAAAGTTTTGGGCATGGCAGAAACATGTGAAACTGGAAGTGCAAATCAGTTGTGCTTCCTGTGTCCACTGCCCTGAATGATCATTTCTTAAATGGCTCTAAGTTGAGACAAATCTCCCAGAGAATTCTGGAAACCAACAGTATTCATGGGTTTCATGGCATCCAGGAGAACTATAGACTGATCAGCTGGTATCTGTTCCCTAATTGAAGTGCAGAGTGTTTGAGGACCAGGACATTCGCAAGGAATCCAAAATCCTTGTTTACAAAGCTATTGTACTACCAGTCTTATTGTATGCTTATGAAACATGGATCACTTATAAACACCATCTCCAACTCCTCAAAAGATTTCATCAACGGTGTCTCTGAAAATTTGTACACATCACTTGGGAAGACAGGCTAACTAATGCCAGTGTACTGGAATAAGCAAAGATCATGAGTGTCGAAGCAATGATTCTTCAACATCAACTTTGTTGGACTGGTCATGTTGCTTGGATACTTGATTATCATCTTCCAAAGCAACTACTCTATTCTGAACTTTAAAATGGAAAGCATAATGCTGGTGGTCAACAAAAGAGGTTTAAAGACTCTCTCAAGGCAAATCTTTAAAAATGTATTATAAATACTGACAACTGGGGAACACTGGCCTGCGAGCCCTCCAGTTGGAGAACAGCCTTTACCAAAGGTGTCATGGGCTTTGAAAGGGACGCTCGAACTCAAGATGAAAGGGAGAAACGAGCTAAGAGGGAGGCACGTTTGGCAAACCCTCACCATGATCAACTCCCACCCAGAAACCTATGTCCCCACTGTGGAAAGATGTGTGGATCCAGAATTGGCCTCCACAGTTACTTACGGACTCACTGTTAAGACCGTGTTCATGGAAGACAATCTTATTCGGTTATGAGTGATCACCAAAGAAGAAGATCTGTTCCCACACAGTTGGCTGGTCATATACTTGATTTGATGCTTATATTGGACATGATTTAAAGATGAACGAGCTAAGGATGGGCCTCTGACAGATTATTATCTAGTGAGATTTAGATTTATATCAGGCCTGGGACTCTGCAGGAGTGGGAGATAAGATGGTCCATTTCTGGAACTTGATGGATCCAATCGATATTCTGAAAGCTCAAGGTGATTTTCTAGCTGATAGGACTGACAGTTCTGTGGATGCTCTGGTCTGACTCTGGGATGAGTCAGGACATGTCCAAGATGGTTGACACAATCATTCCTAGGCATTCTCTCAGATAGAGCTGAAGTTAATGAAGTGGTTGAGTGAAAAGCTGGAAGCAAAGAAATAGACCAATTTTGACCAATTTCTGGTACACTTTGCAGTTTAAGTTATTTTGCTTCTGTTTTGTCTTGGTTTCCATAATTATAGATGTGGTTCTGACTCATATTTCCTTCCTTTTCAGTCTTGCACTAAGTTTGAAATGTTGTGTTATAGATGTAGACTTGCCATGGACAAATTCAATGATATTTGGAAACCATTTGCATAAACACTGTATTAGGTAAAGTTCAGTATGCGTATAATAACAGTCTTGTAATTTTATGTGTTCTTTCTTTTTTCCCTTTCTTCTTCTTCTTTTGTCTTATAATTCTTGTTGTTTTTAATAAAGAATATTTTAAATAAAGAATAAAGTTTGAAATGTGATATTGCAAAGTGGCATGTTAATCCAAAAAAACCCTGACCATGTCATGGAAATGACACATCTGAAGCTGCTCTTAGACTGCTCTAGCAAAACGTTTTTAAAAATCTAATACCAGGAGTCATTGTCTCCAGGTTTTTATTGGTGAAAGTGTTTTGAATATTAATAGTTTTTTGGGGGGATTAGAATAATGTACGCAAGAATGGATTTGACCACTTTTGCTTTAAATCTGCTGTTATAGGGCATGGATGAGTGGATTATTCTTCCCTCATCCAATGTGAGAATGCTTAAGGAAGTCTCTTGTGAACACTTAAGAATTTTGCAACTGTTTGTCCCTTGTGTGGAAAAGTCCCTTCATTTTCCTTCGTCTGAGTTGTGTTTTGATATTGCAACAACAGATGTCGAGTTCTGTGAAAATGTGATGCCCTTACATCAGGGGTAGGCAACCTAAGGCCCGGGGGCCGGATGCGGCCCAATCGCCTTCTCAATCTGGCCCACAGACGGTCTGGGAATCAGCGTGTTTTTACATGAGTAGAATGTGTCCTTTTATTTAAAATGCATCTCTGGGTTATTTGTGGGACATAGGAATTCGTTCATTCCCCCCCCCCCAAAAAAAAAATAGTCTGGCCCACCACATGGTCTGAGTGATGGTGGACCGGCCTGTGGCTGAAAAAGGTTGCTGACCCCTGCCTTACATCATAAGATACAAAGGTATCAGAGGAAAGTACTATGTTTACCTTGAATATAAATACTTATACTCACCTTGACTATTTATACTTCTAGAAACTGGAAATATATTAACAGTTGAGAAGCACAGAATAGCCAGGGACATCTGCTGTCATATCACCATTGTCTCTCCTCTGTACTTACCAATCCATACAAAATCCATTATACGTATAATGTAAGAACAGTTGGAGTTCAAGGCTCCACCTAGCACTTTTTTCTCATCACTTTCTTTCAATTGTTTGTGGAATTGCTTTTCTACCAATTTCTGGAGCATTCCTTTTGAACAACATTGGCAAGACTCAATCCGTTGCTTATGAAGGAACAGGGATTGCATGCCCAGGTGCATGAAACATGCAGCCCTGGGGGGGGGGGCAATTAGAAAACATCAGTGTTGGGTTGAAATAGGCCACGACCGTATTGATTACAGATGTAGGTCGGTTTGAGCAAAGGCACTGGGTATGTATCTGGTATCAACTGGCTGAGAAGGAAATGTTAAGAGGGAGGCAGTGCAAAACAAATATCGTCAGTAGCCTCAGCACCCACTCAGACTGGGAGAATTGCTTAGCCAGCCCCTTGACCACCACCTGGTAATCTGACCCAAACTGGACCCTGGAATTATGAAATTCTCCTGCACAGATATATACTACCACCAGAATGGGGAACAATTCCAGGGAGGTTAAATCATGGATAACCCCTTCCTCCTTCCAGGGTCTTAGCCATGGTCTGGCACACCACTGTCCCTTAAAGTAAACCCTCAAACCACAGCTACCTGATGAGTCCAAGTGTACCTGAATGTCTTGATGCGTGACCAGCCTGCCTGCCCAAAATCAACCCCTTGTGTGCCTGCAGGAATGACTTCCACACCCACAAGTCCTCCTTCATTGCTTTGGTAATATGCAGTTGGGGGTGTAATGTGAGTGCCCCTGCAGCAGGCAAAGTTGAGTTGGCCCAGGAGGGATTGCATCTGCCTCAAGGTTGCCTACTTTTGCAGCAGAAGCTTTGCAACCAGTTCCCTAAGAGCTGCACGCTGCGCAAGAGGTCCCAGGTCCAGGCTGACTTTATTAAGGACTGGCAAACCTGGTTGATGCCAGTCTGTGACCCTGCCCCCTGCCTCCTGATTGGCCTGTTTGAATAGGCTTTTTGTGCAAAAACTGTGTGGCCTCCAGAAAAGGTCCCAGCATCCCCCAGTAGCCATGCAGGAAGGAAGTGGCCCCAAGGCTGAGCCACGGCTCCATTGATCCCCAGGTAAGCAGTTATTGACCACATAGCCCATAGTAATAGATCTATCACTGTCACCCCATTAATCTTTCAGTAGAAAACCGTTGCCTCTTTCCTTCCCATAGAATGCTGTAGATTTTGGTCATCCTCTCATGGTGCTTACACAAATCTGTATTACCGTAAGCCAGTAAATCTCCATTATTGGAATTTTAAACCCTTTTTGATGTGCTTCACTCAAGCATTCATTAGTAATTGCCTGCATATCTTCCTATTGTTCAGTGGCATTTTAGGCTATTCCATTCTGAGTATTAAAAGGAGTATTTAGCTGATTATCACTATGAAACAGTTCCCAATGTGAAATATATTTGCGTGTGTGTGTGTGTGTGTATATATATATATATATATATATATATATATATATACACACACATATATATAGTGAATTTGCACTTTTAAAAGAAGACTTCAGTTTTGCAGGAGTCCAAAGAAGGTGAAATGGATGAACAGTGAAACTAGACCTTTCCAAGAGAGTAACCTTTCTTCTTAGTCAATAAATAGATTCCTGAAATCCTTCTGTGACAGTTCTGGGACTGCAGTCTGATATTAATGCCAATGTTTGATGTAAAAGTGTAGTGGGGCAGAATTGCAGTCACAGCAATGCAAATGTTTAATTTCAATGAAGTAATTAGACTGACTCAGATAGAGCTACTTTGGAGTCACTGAATTGTAAATTGGCTCAAATTTCTGCCCTTTGTCCATTCCGGACAAGCGTCTCATATCACTACATAACTGAGTCTCCTTTGAATATTTATGAATGGCCTCCTGTTAAAAAAGAAGAACTGAAATGGCCGATATATTTCAAATGAATAATGGAACTAATAAGTAAATAAAGCTTACCCATTTAAAACACATCTTTTTAAAAGAACAACAGCAAAGTGAGTGTAAGTGGAAAAAGGGAGATTTTGTGCCATTTCCTTAATGGCAACTAATCAGTATATTGTGAAGCCACACCAGTCAGAAACTTCTAAACGTGAGAGGTTCTTCACAGAGACTGCCTTTGCATCTGGTGAGTGTGAGTGAAATGGTAGGTTGCTCACCTGCTTATCTTCCTTTTCCACTGAAAGGTCTTTGTGTGAGATCCTACAGTTCCTAGGTACACAATTTTAGAAGTTTCTGCAACACGCAGTGAGGATTCATGAGTGTTATACCACATTAATTTAAGTGTTAGATGCAGATGTTGCTGAGTGATTTTATTGTACTGAGCCTTAATGGAATCTTGTATATATGCCAATAAAGGTTTGAGAATTGAATTGAAAGTGCCCCTGCATATCATGTATGAGAATCTCCAGCTAAAAACAGAAGATGCTTTATACTGAGTCAGACCATTGGTCCACCTAGCTCAGTGTTGTTTACTCTGCACTGACCCATAGAGGCTCCCTGGGGTTCCAGGTAGGTGTTTTTCCTAGCCCTTCCTAGAAATATAGGATATTTAATCTGGGACATTTTGCATACAAAGAATGTACAGTGGTACCTCGGCTTAAGAACAGTATGGTTGAAGAAAGATTTGGTTTATAAACTCCGCAAAACCGGAAATAGTGTCTTGGTTTGAGAACTTTACCTCAGTCTAAGAACGGAATCCAAATGGCAGAAGGGCACCAGTGGTGGGAGACCTCATTAGGGAAAGCACGCCTCGGTTTAAGAATGGTTTTGGTTTAAGAATGAACTTCTGGAACGGATTAGGTTCGTAAACCAAGGTACCACTGTACTCTGGTATTGAGCTACAACCTTTCTGGTGTATTCATATAGGTACACACACACACACATGAGTTAAAAATAAGCTCAGATAACTGCTAAAGGAAAGAATTAAAAAATATGACATCATGTGTGCACACACAAATATTGGAGACATTGAAATAACTTCCACACAGGAGCTGAAAGCCTGGGGTTTTTTGTTCTTCCACAATTTGTCCAGGATTTCAATATAGTGTTATAGCAATTCCCAGTAATGTCAGCTACACAGATTTGGGGCCATACAATAGCATGTCTAAGTTCTGGCACACTGTGTGTGTGTGTGTGTTTGGGGTGCAATTAGAGGCGCAGAATGGGCCTGTGGATTGTATGCAATATGCGCAGAACCAAAAAAGAAAGAAAAGAAATTAATAACCTTCTGCATTTTTAAATTAAGGCAACCCTAGGGGTTGTTTAAAATAAATTGGGATTTTAAGGTATACGAGGCAAATTCCCTAGAACGCTGCTAGCAAGTTGATTCACTGAGAATTGCACAGCTAAATCAGGAGCTATCCTCACAGTTCAGTGGAGCGCAGCTGTTCTCTAGGGATGCCAGTATCAAAGGCAGCTTTATAGATGGGGCCAGGCTGCAAAAATAGCACTGATCAGGATGAGAGAAAACAATGTGGTGGTGGGGGAGGGGAGGGTATTGCTACTTCTGTTTGATTCTGCTCCAGGTATTTGGGGAAACCTTCCTCTACCAGACTCACATTCTTTTCTTTTTATTCTTGTTCAAGGAGTATGTCAGGGGAGCAACTAACACTCAGTGTAAACAAAGCCGTGCTATATTCCCCCCTTCCTCTCCAACCACACTTGAAACCCTCTTAACAATACTATTTCTTTCTGGAAGGGGTGCCTTCAGTCCCTGAGCCTGTCAGGATCTGAATGGCTCTCTGCACCACAGCTCAACTCCTCTAGTAAGTCAGGGCCACAGTTGACATGGAATGACTCCGAGGCGTATTGTGCTGAGACTGAGAATCATCATGAAAAGATCTCCTGGAGGTTTCAGTAGCTTTTGACAAGAGTGCAGTTGCAGATGATCTGACCAGATCTATTCTTAGACGAGCTGGAAAATTGTGAAGGAAAAGAAATGGGAAAACTGGATGAGGACTCATACTTGCAGCCTGAAATACGATCATAGTTCCTGAAGGCATATGTAACATTGGTAGGGTGAATGCATGTGTGTGTTTGTGTGTACGGCAGGGGTGGGGAACCTTTTCCAGCATAAGGGGGCAATCCCTCATTGTACCTTTCAGTGAGTAGGGTGAGGGGCAAAACTGACCAGAGCAATGGATATGATGTCTCTTTCTACAGTAGGTTAGTGCTAGCTTGCAAATGTCAGAGGTTTCTACACACACCATCTATCCATCCTACATCTGGCAAGCAAAAAGGCATTATCACAGTTCAAGGACACAGCCACCCGCCCACAACCTTGGTTTTGGGAGATGGTTGGTTCAGACATTAAATCAAACCATAGTTTTGCATTATATCTGAACCAAGCTCTTGGTGGATACATGGAACTAGTTGCAGTTATGACCCATACAAGCAGTATTTCCAGGATTTGGAAGAAGATGAAGAATGAGGAGGGTCCTTCTCTATATCTGTGGAATTTGGTTGTGATGCAAGAGAGAGTGGTTGCACCCAGATTGTAGAACTGGCTTCCTCAGGAATGCCTGGCTTCAGCTGCCTACTTAAGACATTTGATTGCTTTATCTTTATATAAACAAGTGTGGGCTTCAATGCAGCTCATTTTAGATGATCCTTATGTGCTGTGTAATTTGTTTTCATGATATATTGTTCTTTTGATGTAAATCATCTTGAACATCACTTTTACTGTGGAAAGGCAGTGTTAGTTTAAATTGTTAAAGTAATCAAATCTTTGGCACCTTGCAAGCCAACTCTCTTTCTAGAGTTGCAACTAAATAGCTCTCTCTCTCTTTGCATGCTTGTATGTGGTTGACTGCATGCATGCAGCTTTCAAAACGTAAGAAAACAGTTCCACTTTCCTGTTTCTCAGTATAATAATAATAATAATAATAATAATAATAATAATAATAATTTTTATTTATATCCCGCCCTCTCCAGCCAAGGCCAGGCTCAGGGTGGCTAACAAGCAATAATAAAAACAAGTTGAATGAATACAGTGGTACAGTGGTACCTCTGGTTACGAACTTAATTCGTTCCGAAGGTCCGTTCTTAAGCTGAAACTGTTCTTATCCTGAGGTGCACTTTTGCCAATGGGGCCTCCCGCTGTGCATGCGCCTTCAGCACACAATTTTCATTTGCATCCTGGGGCAAAGTTTGCAACCAGGAGCAGCAACTTCCAGGTTAGCGGAGCTTGTAACCTGAAGCCTTCATAACCAGATGTACCACTGTAGTGACAATAGAAAGAAATAAAGAGTTTGGGAAATATTATTTGAGGGTGGTGAATAGAGAAATTGAATGGAATAAGATTTAGTTTGGATTATCACTCAGAGGTATGCCTGATTAAAAAAAAATACACTGTCAGAGCTATACAAGCAAATAGAGTCTATCACATTTCTGTGGAAAGTATCCTTGGATCCTGGCTTGTGTCCAGCTCATGCATCTGTGATGGCTTTTGATATGTGCATCCAGTAGTACTAAATGTTTTCTTGCGGGAGAGGGGGGGAGTAATGCAACATGAGACCATTAATTGACTTTGCCCACTGTCCAAATAAAGAATTTCAGTATGGATTTGATTCAAGTAAATGCCCAAGCCAATGTTTTATCTTGTTTGGATCACTTTGCTCATCCCTCATCAGAAATGAAAAAGTGAATTGATTGCTTCTGCCTACACTGCTTCATTGATCTCCTCTGTCCCAATTGCTGAATTGATTCCTCTGTCCCCTCCCCGCAGCCACCTGGCTATGTGCCTCCTTTGCTTTTGTCATTGGCAGCTTCAGATAGGGCAGGGTAGCTTTGGTCCTCCTTTCTGCTAAAATGTCAGCTGTGATTAATTTTGCTGACATAAAAAAATGTTCCTGAGCCTAGGGATTACCACTGTGCAACATTAATCACATATGTAAATGTTTGCATGCTAGGGGTTTAATTTTGGGGATTACTCAGATGAAAGATGTAATATAACTAATTTACAAGACCCTTTATTTACTGAGCTCACACAGACAGCTTGACAGCACTTAGGACTGGGCTTTTATAACTGTAGTGGATGTGCTGCCATTTTGAAAGTACCCCCAAATCATTTGAGTCTCATTCCAGAGAAGTGCTGTCAGTTGCTATCATTTTCAAATCAAATAATCCTGCTGCAGAACATGGTCATTTTTTATAATATAGATAGGTCCTCCACACATTGTCTTGGCCTTAAGCTGAGATTCTAACCCTTTGATGAATATCATGTTTGAAAACAGTTCTTCTGCTGGAGATTTTCCTAAACATTCAAAGTCCACACTTTATGTTAGCATTTGGATGAAGGATGGTATACAAACTTAAAATGGTATACATTTTTAGAGGTAGATAGGTATGTGTCCAGAAAAGTGGCCTTAAAGTATATTAAGTAATATGATCAGTACGTAAATAATGCCAAACACACTTTGTATTTAAGCCTGGCTTCCATACTGATGCAGTGGAACCTTGGTTCTCGAACGGCTTAGTTGACAAACACATTGGCTCCCAAACGCCGAAAACCTAGAAGTAAGTGTTCCGGGTTTTTGAACGTTTTTCGGAAGCCGAACGTCCAATGCGGCTGTCGGCTATTTTTTTCCGGGGCACCTGCACCAATCTGAAGCCGCGCCTTGGTTTTTGAACATTTTGGAAGTCGAACGGACTTCAGGAATGGATTGAGAACCAAGGTACCACTGTATATGCTTGAGCTCTTAAAAATGATCTGTCCCCAAACTGAGGAATATTTTAAGAATATGGGTGGATCCCACATAAGTATGATGTTCAAAGAGGGGAGAAGTAGCAATGCCGCTACCATTCCTGCATTCATTGCACCCAGGGGCTATTTGCCAACAGCGCTAGACAAATATAAGATAGGGCACAACCATTGTGGAACTTTGTGATAGCGGGCAGCACTAAGGTTCATATTTCTAAGAAACCATAACCAGCACCATGTTTCTAGAAAAAGAGGTACCAGAACTCACCATGAATGCCTCCCTTGTTCTCGTATAGTGGCAATGGCGCCCACCTAAGAGGTGCCAAAACTGAGTTCAGGTGAGTTCCAGCTAAAAAGAAGCCCTGACCATAACCATATTTTGAAACTTCTCTCTCTGCATTTAATGAACATGCAGATGGTGGGGGCCACAGGATTGTGTATCCAAAGCCAAACCAAATAATCAGAGAAGAACCAGCTTCTGCTTTGTATGCAGAAGGTCTCAGCTTTCATCCCCAGCATCTCCTGGGAGAGACCCCTCCCTTAAACCCTGGAGAGCCATTGCCAGTCTGTGTAGATAATACTTAGCTTGATGGACCAATGGTTTGACTCAGCGTAAGACAGCTTCCAGTGTTCCTTCCTATTTTAAACACATGAATGGCTTGTCTTATTAGGACTACTGTGGAGTTTCACATGTCTGTCAGGAGCGCTCTCCTCTTAACTTTATTATTTTTTCAGCTTGAAATGTGGGAGTTTGTACAAAAGCACAATAACCATACGAGCCAACATTTCCTTTGCCTAGGAAATCCTAGGTAACTTTGCAGAGACCATACACAAAGAATAATCATTTAAGCAAATTGCTGGGATCAAGAATGTCAATTTGATTAAAACTGGCAGCAGGGGGTGGGCAGGTAAGCTCCGCCCTGCAGAATGGATCACAAGAAGCGGCATATGCACACCATTTGAATGGCAATGCCCATTAACTTTGTGACGGAGCTCAGCCCCTAGGAGTTGGCTCGTCTGGATGGGGTGAGGTACACTTTAACAAAACAGGCCTTTTGCAGCTGACTTTATTTATTCTCAGACTTGCCAAATGGAATTCTTATTGATAGTCTATATTTTACATGGAAGGGATCTCATGATAGCGATATACAATTAAAGAACCTATTTTTTGCTTGTGTTTTCTTTGCTGTATTTAGCATGCTTCATATCTGTAGTGTCTACAAGCATATGCACGTACATCTAATTAAGATCTGTTGTTTACGCTGAAGTGTATTTTTTCTCCAGCTCCTGCTTATCTTTCATTTCTAGCTTCGCTTTGATGAGGAACACACACAAACATAAATCCTCCCTGGAAATAAAGAACATTATAGCAAGGTGATTATAGCCTCTCTCCCTGGTGTGCTAGTTTGTTGCTTTTTAGTATTTACTTGCTAGAAGTTTGGGGTTTTTTATTTTTTAAAAACCCATGATATAGTACACTGAAAAATGACAGGTCCATCTCTATGGGAAAGATTAAATGAAAACAAATCTGACATCAGAAATGTCAATATCATGAAAAAAGTGAGAAGATTCATTTCAACATCCCAGAATACTCTGTAAGGTGACCATTCAGGAACCAAGGAACTTCAAAGGAAGAACACAGTGTGAAACTGCTCAATTGCAATTCATCAAGAAGTTCACATGTGGGTTAAATTGAGACGAAGGAAGCATTTTTATCACACTACATGTATTAATTAGCTAACCATACATATCTATGACTTTCTTGTGAATGATTCCCTGTGCCATTACAAGTGTTGGTACAGTCATCTCAGCAAATTATCACCAATCTGTTACTGTGAAAGGTATGCCTATTTAACATATGTTCAAACTCTAATTATGCCTGACATTAATTTTTGCCAATCCACTTTCACCTTATCCATTTCTCACTTATATGCCTACGAACTAAGTTTTTGCTTTGTGAATTTGATGAATTGGGTTGGAGTCCACAAACACTTATGGCAATAATACTTGCTGGTCTTTGTGACTTTTACTGAAACACATTGCAAAGCAGTTTGCAAATAAAACAAAATAAAACATTAAAATTATTCATAAAATACAGTGGTACCTTGGGTTACAGACGCTTAAAGTTACAGACGCTTCAGGTTACAGACTCCGCTAACCCAGAAATAGTACCTCGGGTTAAGAACTTTGCTTCAGGATGAGAACAGAAATTGCACGGTGGCAGCAGGAGGCCCCATTAGCTAAAGTGGTGCTTCAGGTTAAGAACAGTTTCAGGTTAAGAACAGACCTCCAGAATGAATTAAGTTCTTAACCCGAGGTACCACTGTACAGTTAAAACATTCAAAACTATGGGGTGTTTTCCTCAATATTTCTAGTAGTTCTGCATTTTAACACATTAAGCATTTACACAGCTTTACCCCCCTCCAAAAAACCGATAAGTTTTTGTAGGTAATAAGTATATCATGCAAATTATTATTATTATTAGTAGTAGTAGTAGTAGTATTAGTAGTAGTAGTAGTAATAGTATTTCAAATCCCATCCTTTTCCCTTGTGGGACTCAAGGTGGTACTTTTTTACTATGGGGTCTAAAATCAATTGATGAAAAAGCAGAACAGAACATCAATGGCTGGCTGGCTAATTAGATAAATAATCATTCACTAAACCTTTCTGTTTCTGTTTAAATACATAGAGACACACATACTGGGAGCTATCCATTTTTACTCTAAGTGAGAGTTATGACAAGAAAAGAAAGCATGATAAAACAGGGCAGGCAACAGCCACAAACTTGATTCACCGCATTTACTGAACTCAAGAGATCTATTCTTATCCTGGACTTTCAGATGCCATATGCAATATATGTGTTGCTTCTGTCTAAATGAAATAACAACCACCAAGCTACGGAGCTGTCTCAGTTCACAAACAGCCACAAGACATATTTCTTTCTCCATGCTTATTTTGTCCATTTTAAATTAGCTTTCGCACAGAGAGGTTTTCAGTAAACCCTATATAATGCACACGCAAACCTCCACCAAAAACCTGAGAAAATTTATTTTGCCATATGTACTGACTCCTATCATGATTTACTGCAGTTAGTTGACTGTTTCACAATAATTTGCTGCTTTGTTTAGGGACAGAACGAAGTTTCAGATTGTCTGTGTGTGCTCAAAATTCACTTAAAACAGAATGCTGTATTAGATGAGCTGTGGGTCTGATTCAGCAGGCTCTTCTAATGTTCTGTGGCCTGGATAGCTCAGTTGGTTAGAGCGTGGTGCTGATAATGCCAAGGTTGCGGGTTTGATCCCTGTACGGGACAGCTGCATATTCAAGTTGGACTAGATGATCCTCAGGGTCTCATCCAACTCTACAATTCTATGATGCTATGATTCTATAAGATGTTGCTGAACTACAGTTCCTATCATCCCTGACCTCTGGCTATGCTAGCAAGGCTAATGGGAGTTGGAGTCCAACAACATTTGGAGGACCACAGAACATAAGAAGAGTCTCCTGGCTCAGAACCAATGGCCCATCCAGTCCAGCATCGTGTTCTCACAGTGGCCAACCAGATGCCTATGGGAAACCAACAAGCAGGACCAGTGCACTAGAGCACTCCCCCTTTTGTTATTCCCCATCCCTGACACAAAAAGCCACAAGGCTCTTTGGATAACCTGCCATTTAAAAAAGAGGGACTCTAAGGACTTGCTCACACTTTTCTGTTTGCCCTGCCACTTTCTGCAGAACGTGCTCTTTAGTGCTCAGTTCAATCCAACCTCAATCCACAGAAAACCTGACTGACATTTACACTGATACAACAATAAAGAATGGGTTTTCCTGTGGGAAAGCAGCAGGACAAGTGAAATTCTGGAGGAGCCCTTAGATCAGCTCCTCTTTAGCCTCTCAACAGGGTTGTGCGTGACCTCCCCACCTCAGAAGGAGGATGGGGAATCCCCAACATAGAAGCATATTACATTGCCAACCATATAATCCCATATATACTAGAAGATGAGACAAAACACCTAGAGAGGGACACAATTGAAAATACCTGCACCACAGCATACCCGCTCCTCCCAAACAAACTAAGGAAAATTCCCACAACACTTAACAGGTACACACAGAAGATGCTCAAAGCATGGAAAACAGAAATAGGCAAACTATCTCCAACCTCATCCCCACTAATTCCCCTGGCCTACCACCCATTATTCCATTATTCTATACATGATATAGAATCCCTTCACTGGCAATAAATTTAATAAAATAGTAATAAATAATGAAAATTCACACACACAATATTTTGATGTCTCTTGATGTATTTTTGGGTGATGTAGCAGTAGCTGTCGTACTCAATGTGACATTTGTATTTTTATATAATACATATTGATTTTTGTTGAAATGTGTTAACTGCCTGGAGACTTATTGAACTATAAGGTGGGATACAAATTAAATAAGGAAATGGACATAAAGCGAAAAATGAAAACGAGGCATTGCAAGGGATTGTGGGTAATCAGCAGTGGGAAGGAATTTTAGGTCTCCCCCATGACCATAACTTGTAGAAGGCAAGCCTAGGCCTTCTTACATTCAAATAACTAAAGCACACACTTTCCAATAATTCATCTGCTTCTGACTCTTGGTTCCATGAAAGTGACCATTGGAAGCCAACAGCTGTCCAACAGTGGAACAGAGTGCCTTGGAAGGTGATGGCCTCTCTTTCATTAGATGTTTTTGAGCGGAGGCTAGATGGCCACCGACCAGGGATTTTCTGCATTGGCAGAGGGTTTGGGCCCTGTGCCTTCCAGCTCTATAATGCTATGATTATCCAGCAAAAGTTTTTTTCTCTATTTGTTGACCTTTCAGCTGTTGCTGAGCTACAACTCCCAGCAGCCCCATCAAGCATAGTCAGGGATGGCCAAAGCTTCCCAGTGCCTTTTAAAAAATGCCCCCTTCCTGATTCTTCAAGCCAGTTTACATATCAAATTAAGAATACTTCAAGTGAACTTAAACAGCCTCCCCCTGAGAACAATGCACAGAACAATTCAAATAGACAATTCTATTTGGTTGACGAGGAAATGGAGAGCATTTTTTATCCTGCCCTCTGACGACAAGAAGCACTTCCCAGCTTTTCCCTTCCCATTTTTAAGCCTTTGTGGGAAACCTCCCAACATGTTTTCTGGTGTTTCAGAAGCAAATTATTAATAAACCTGAAGTGGTTACTTAAAAGGCAAAAGGAGGGATTCTTAGGATGAGAAATTCTCCATGCCTGTACAATGAAGCCATGGATATCTAGAATACATTGAACATTGCTGGTAAGGAAGGGATTTCCAAATTCAATTTAACCTTCCATGTTAGAAACAGTTTACATAATTATAACTTAAAGTTACCAAGTTGAAAATTATATACATACAGTTCTGGGCACAGATGAAAAGCTACAGTTACCAAAACTTTGTGTTACACATAATATTGAGTTTTCTATTACCTTATTTTTCTCTGATTCTTTGCCAATCACTAGTTTCTCCAGACAAAGAAAAGCTATTATCTATTCACGTTTTGGCAACCAGAGCAATCCTGCCTTACATGCAAGTTTAAAAGGAGCAGCCTTTCAAACTATGCATTAATAGAGAATTCCTTGTGGTTAAGATGGAAAATAAACACTTTAGGTTTTCATGCTCCGTCATTTCAAAGATAACAGGCTTGGCCAGTGTAACTGCTCTCATTGACACCAATATTGCTTTTTCCTGTGTGTAGAATTATAATGAGTTTTTTAAAAAAGTTTTTCATTTTCTTATTAACTGAAGTATGAATTGGATACGTCCCTGCACAACTGAACTCAGTCGCTTTGATTCAGTAGCCTGTAGTGGAGGTTTTATTTATTGTAAAAATGTCTATCCTACTGAATCTTCCTAAAAGCAAGACAGCTAACAAATCAGAAGCAGAATACTATGGAAGCAAACCACTATCCTCAAATTAAACCCAGCCACGCAGTCGAGACATTAACATAAAACGAAAACAAATTGAACAATTCCAAAACAATCATGGAAGAAACACAGAACTATGCTGGTGAAGAAACTAATTAGCCAAAGGCCCTTTTAAGAAGCCTCGTTTTCACTAACCACCCAGAGCAGTATAATAATGGGGTCTGAACAGTGATGCTTTGTAAGCATTGGAATTGATAGGGTGGAAGGCTAGGAGACCAACAGTAGGTGGAGCCAGAGCAAATGAAAGGCAGAGCATCCTAGTCATAGTTTTGTCCCCATCCTCTGCTGAGCACAATACTAAGACTAAGGAGGAGGAAACTGACTTACACTTCCCTTAGCAAGGCATTCTACAGGGTGGCTGCCACAGCAGAGAAAGCACTAATTCTGACTGACTTCAAGCTCACATCACAAGGTCAAGGGATCTGGAACAGAGATTCTCTTCTTCTTTGGCGATCACTCATAGACAAGTAAGATTGTCTTCCATAAACATGGTTTTAACAATAAGTCCATAAGTGACTGTGGAGGCCAATTCTGGATCCACACATCCTTCCACAGTGGGGACATTTGTTTCCGGGTGGGAGTTGATTATGGTGTGGATTTGCCAAGCGTGCCTTCCTCTTAGCACGTTTCTCCCTTGCGTCCTGAGTTTGAGTGTCTTCAAAGCCCATGACACCTTTGGTAAAGGCTGTTCTCCAACTGGTGTGCTCACAGGCCAGTGTTTCCCAGTTGTCAGTGTTCATACCACATTTTTTTACATTTGCCTTGAGAGAGTCTTTAAACCTCTTGAGTTGACCACCAGCATTACGCTTTCCATTTTTAATAGAGTAGTTGCTTTGGAAGACGATAATCAGGCATCCGCACAACATGACCAGTCCAACAAAGTTGATGTTGAAGAATCATTGCTTCAACAGTCATGATCTTTGCTTCTTCCAGTACACTGATATTAGTTTGCCTGTCTTCCCAAGTGATGCGTAAAAATTTTTGGAGACACCGTTGATGGAATCTTTTGAGGAGTTGGAGATGGTGTTTATAAGTGGTCCATGTTTCACAAGCATACAGTAATGTTGGTAGTACAATAGCTTTGTGAACAAGCATTTTGTTTTCTCTGCACTTCAATCAGGAGAAAACTGCACTCGCAGAGCTCAGGCGATGCTGGATGTCGGCATCAGTGTTGGCCCTTGTGGAAAGATAACTGCCTAGGTAGGAGAAGTGATCAACATTTTCCAATGTTACACCATTGAGTTGGATATGTGGCGCTGCAGAGGGGTTATTTTGTACTTGTTGGTGCAGTATTTTGGATTTTTGGATGTTGAGTGATAGGCCAAGCTTTTCGAAAGCTTTTGCAAAGATATTTAGGATGGTTTGGAGGTCATCCTCTGAGCATGTGCACACTACGTTGCCATCAGCATACTGAAGCTCTGTGATGGATATTACATTAACCTTACTCTTTGCTTTCAGCCTGCTCAGATTGAAGAGCTTTCTATCTGTTTGACATATGATTTCTACTCCGGTGAGGAGTTTCCCTTCGACAAAGTCGATGGCAATGAAAATAATGAACAGAGTTGGGGCAATAACACAACCCTGTTTAACACCTGATCCCACTGTGAATGGTTCACTTTGAGAGCCATTGTTATCTGCTATTGTTGTGGTCATATTATCATGGAGGAGCCGAATGATGTTTACCCAATTTTCAGAAGGACAATCCACGGGGCATTACAATTTACAGTGTCGAAAGCCTTCAAAGCATGTGAGGAGGAACATGTTGAAGAAGGTGGTCTTGAAGGCATCCGGGTTTCAAGCTGGTGAGAGCTTTAAAGGTTAACACCAACACCTTGAATTGAGTCTGAAGCCAGTTCAGATCTTGAAAAATGTGTGAGGGGATCAAACTGCCTGGTACCTGTTTGTAATCTGGCTGCAGCATTTTGCACTGGTTGATGTTTTGAAAAGGATGCAATAGACAGAAGTGGTTTGCCTGGCAGAGCAGAGCCAAAATGCAAGCTTCCCAGCAGGAGAGTTGCTGCCACCTACTGGGAGGGATAAAGGAAGGGATGAGGTGGTGGGGAGGTCAGGGCGCACTGGGGGAAGCACCAGATGGGATTTACCAGTGCACCTACACAGCCCTGACTTGCCTGCCACCTTGCTCCTTCCCACCCACCTCCTGGTAAGCAGCAGCAATAACACTTTCAGGAAGCTAGCATTGCAGTTAGCCACTTCTATGCATGGAGATTCCCAGCCTGGAAAGATTTCCCCTTCATTTGGGCAGATGATGGGTGGGACATACAGCAAAATCAAACCTGGTTGTTGAAAGGAAAATTCAGGGGCTTTCAAATCACATGAAATTGCAGATCGCTGAGTGCAGAATTAGTTCGGCATACTTAGTCAAAAGTAGAATTTGATTCTTTGGGGCTAAAGAAATAAATGAAATATGGGCTTGATTAAGATAGAATTGTAGGTATTATCTGCAAAGTTTTATTAACCTTGCAGTGCTTTTGAGCATTTGTTCTCAATGCTTTCTGAAATCTCAGTTCTTGAGAAAATCCATTCCTGCGGGGACTGCAAGTGCCATTTCTCAGTTTCAAACCCTTTTTTGAGTTGGGAGGTTCACCTTACCTCTGGGAAAGCACTGCAAAAACATTTCTGCAAATACTGCTTTTAAAAACGTTGTTTGCCTCTCCCATGAGTCGGGCTCCCACTCACCGTTCCATCAAATAAGCTTAATGGCCAAAATACTGACTGGAACAATAAACTGTAAAAGGAAAATGTTTCCTTTTTATTTATTTTTTGCTTTTAATGATAGTATGTTCCCTATTTGCTTTTCCCAGTCAGACACCTCAAAACTTCAGGGTCTAAAATCAGGCAATAAAATGTGCTTGTGGAAATATTTAGCTTTATCTTCTGAAATATTGGTACATGATACAGGCTGGTGTGTATAACAAACCCCAATGAGTGTTTCTATTGGAAGGGGGAAAACAACTTTCGGGTGGGATTATATAGCTTGGAGAAGAGGTGAGTGAAAGGGTAAACAAAACTCTAGAATCCCATGGGAAGGACTCAAATTGGGAGGAGTTGCAGTGAGAAAACGATGGTTTGAATAAGTGCTAAGCTCTTGCACCCCCTCCAAAAGTTAACTTTCACAAGAGAAGTGGTCATTTGGGCTTTCTTTGCATTCACTTTATATTTCTATCCCAAGCCACTGCTTGTGAGTAAAGATATATATTCTTCCCCAACTCTGAGACTTCAAATAGCCATTTTTGCCAATACATTTCTTCACAATACCTCATAGTGTATTTTCAGTAGATGACTGATGTATAAGTATTGGCTGCCCATACTATTGTTGCACACCACCCTGATCTCTGAGCGGTGAGAGATTCCAGGGGATCCAGGTGTGCTTATTCAGAGGTCGTGTTTCCTTTTGGAAATGAGGCACAGCGGAGACTGAGGTGTCTTATGATATATGGTTTACTTACACATATATACAACCTGAGGGGTTCACAGCATAATTAATCAAAGAGGGTCTTGTATCTCCCATAGCTACAGCCCTGGATGCAAACATAGATATCAGCCTCGTGCTCTGACCCTCTCTCCAGCTTTCCGCCTTTTCCAAATTGCAACCTTTTTTCTCTAGGTCACATTTCAGACAATTCCACTCTGATACTCTACTTCAAACTCTGCTTTGTCTTCAAAACTAATGCCTGGCACAGAGCCCCCTCTTTCTGGCTTTCCTAGTTTAATTTTATTTTTTATTAAATTTATATACCACCCTATACCTGCAGGTCTCAGGCCGGTTTACAGGATAAAATCACAATATAAAAACACAAAATACATAAAATAAAAACAAGAACAACCCAGTAACACGCCCCAACACATTTTAAAAGAGAATTGAATGTCAGTCAACCCAAGGCCTGGTTAAAGAGGAATGCTTTTGCCTGGTACCTAAAGGTGTATAATGAAGGCGCCAGGAAAACCTCACCTTTCTTTTGCCCACTCCAAAAAAACCCCTCCAAGAATTAGACATCTGTCCCCAGATGTACAACAAACAGCGCCTCCATAGAAAAGTAACAGAAAAGTTACATCTGAAGGCAGCCCTGTTTAGGGAAGTTTTTAATGTTTGATATTTTATTGTATTTTTTATATTTTGTTGGAAGCCACTCAGAGTGGCTGGGGAAACCCAGCCAGATGGGCGGGATGTAAACAATGAATTATTGTTATTATATTATGATTACTGAAGGTATTAGAACACACATAATCAAAAACAGATCATAAAACACAATTACACTTTTAACCCAACACCAAACAACAGCATCTTATTCCTTTCGAGCGAGTCCCCATCCCTCAAGGCCTTCCTTCTTCTGTCCTTTGTGCTAAAACAGCACAAGATAGCTAAAACAAAAAACCCAGTTATCAGAACACTTCCTAAAAATCATTAAACAGTCCCCATCACCACAAACATGCAAAAAGCACAAATCGACAGCATTTAAAAAACCATTGCCAAAATTTGCAAGAATGATCCCTGCACCAAGTAAGTAAACATTTCCCCAAAGCAACAACCGTACACACCGAATGTTGCCTGCATAGCTTATTCTCAGGCTTTATTCCCAACCCTACTCCTGCCCGGCTCCCACTTTCAGTGAATACTGAGCCACAATCAGAAATGCAATTTCCATTCCTCCATTTACATTTGTGCATGTATGCACTGTTATTTAAATGTAATAAACAAACCGGCAGAGATTGTTGGAACTACTGAACCCTACACACCGCAGTGAGTTGAACTTCATCACCAGGGAGGTTCCTTCCAGTTCTGTAACTCTGCCTATTTTTAAAATTCATTAACCATGAAAGTACTTTCAAGGGGTAAGGTCTTTCCCCCTTAATAAATAGGGGTTTGTGCTATCATTTTCCCCGATTTTGAAACTGTTCGGCATCAAAACAAAGCATTAAACTCACCATACAGCACAAGCCCCAGTGCCACAGTCATCAGCAGGGAAAATACAACTTTCATACAGCAGCTGTAGCTGCTTTAATGAGAAATCTACATAGAGAAAATAGGCAATCAGATTTCTGCAAAGTATGAAAATTTCCATTAAATTGTCTCTTCCTTTTATATAGCACAGCTGCAAGTTTTCTCTATAGTCTTTTTCCCTCCCAGTGCTTCAGCTTGGTTGACATTTGGGCACAGAAACATTACTTCAGAACAATTGATTTAACATTCAGTAGATTCCATTAAAGGGGGGGGGGCTCATTTGATTTCCAGGAATTTAGGGAGGGGGAAATGGATGAAATTCTCAGCAATAAAAATATAAAGCTGGCCATTCTAAATAGGCATACTTCTAAAAGTTAAAAAAAAAAGGCCTGGAGAATGGGGGGGGGGGAGGAGGAATCTGCCATTGGTTTCCTCATGAATATCTCCTAATTTTGTCAAAATATTAATTTTCAAAGGTCTTTGATGTTGTGGGCCATTTTTCTTTGTCTACTGAGCTTCACGGTTTTGGTTTTAATGAGGAAGGGGTTCCATTGCTTTCATCAGAAGAAGCCACTGCTGGTAGATGGAATTTCCTGAGTTACTGTAAAATAAATAGTAAATGTCAGACAATCATCCGATGGGAGTTGTGAAAGCTTTGAATGTGTGGTGTTGTTCTTTTCGTACGCTAATTATCACATCTTCATATATTATAAGATTCTCTTTCCAATCCACTGGGGAAATTACATTCCTTGATCTTGGCAACTATGGGCCATGCAAGCCAAGCAGCTTCTGCTCCTGTTCAATCAGTCTGAAGGTAGTCTCATGGCAATATACGCCATGGTTGACCTTTCCCACCCTTGGTTTCCTAAATATTATTGAACTTTCACTAGCTCCAGCCAGCACAACCAATGGTGAACAGGGAAGGGAATTATAGTCCAACAACACTTAGGTACCCAGGTTTGGGAAAGGCTCACCTAGG
The DNA here is from genome assembly GCF_964270895.1 of Podarcis filfolensis. NCBI lineage: Eukaryota > Metazoa > Chordata > Lepidosauria > Squamata > Lacertidae > Podarcis > Podarcis filfolensis. The sequence continues at coordinate 47,825,468 of NC_139607.1, read as the reverse complement.
TAAACAGGAGCTGCTGTGTGGTGGGGCAGGGCTGGCAAGTCTGCCTCCACCTGGATGTTGGCAGGGCCTAGCAGTAGTGAGGTCAGGGCTCATGGGCATACTGGTGGATCCAACCATCATCACTTTTAATTTGTATACCGCCTTTCTATCTTACAATACTCAAGGTGGTTTACAAGCTGAAGAGACAAAGAATGTACAGTGGTACCTTGGGTTACAGATGCTTCAGGTTACAGACGCTTCAGGTTACATACTCTGCTAACCCACAAATAGTACCTTGGGTTAAGAACTTTGCTTCAGGATGAGAACAGAAATCGTGCTCTGGCAGTGCGGCGGCAGTGGGAGGCCCCATTAGCTAAAGTGGTACCTCAGGTTAAGAACAGTTTCAGGTTAAGAACGGACCTCCGGAACGAATTAAGTTCTTAACCCAAGGTACCACTGTACACCTTATAATAATCTAATGCAATACAAAAATGTGATAATAAAACATAACTATCTAAATCAAATAAAGTAACATTCAACAATCATTAGAATAGTATAGAATAATAATATCAGCATATAAAAATTAAACAGAAACCCACTCTTAACAATTACAATAAATAACTTTGAAACTACAATCAGTAAAACAACGGCAAGCCACAATGCATAAAATAATAACCAGGCACTCCTGTCTGTACACACTAGTGAAGTAGCTCATTTTTCCATGTATAAGATTATGTTCCTTGCTAATTTTAGTAAAAAAGGGGGGTCGTCTTATACACGGACAGTAGCCTTACACACAGACTTTTGGCTTGGGTGGGCTGCAGTGCATGTTCGGCGGGGTGATCGGGGGCTGTGGTTTGCCCGCTCAGACAAAAATAGCTTAACAACTTTGAGGGTGATTCCATATGCCTCCCTAAATGCTACAGATTTCCATCTACTTGTAAGTTGCAATGTCATGTGTGGTTTTGGCAACCCTAATTTAAAATATTGATTTGTTAATTTGGGGTTCGAAAAAATAAAGCTCGTCTTATGCACGGGGGTTTCTTATACACTGGAAAATACGGTAAGCTGCAGTGCTGCCAGGGCATCACATGGGATGGGGCCTCAGTGGTGGCAGCCTCCCCTCCTCCTTGCCTGCTCTCCAGCAGCCACTACGAGCTGCCCAAGGGAGAAGGGCAGTAGCAGCAGCCATGGAGAGGCAACAGGACACTCACTCACTCACAGACACTGCTCGGGACAAGTGGCAGCTCATCATCTTTCTTGAGCTCAACAATGGCAGCATTGGTGAGGGAAATAGGGACATTCTGGGATCAAATAAGAAGCTGGGATGGCTTTTGTAATTCCAGGATTGTCCCTGGACAACCGGGACACTGTCATTTTTATACAAAAACAAAACAGTTCACAATTTAATGTTAGGAGTGCTATATTAATATATAAATTGAACAACAAGGGGCAAAGATCTCCCTGTTACAATCCGCATATAATCTAAATTGGATCTATCACAAAACACCAACAATGTTGCATGTCATCAGCTACACTGCTGAGCTCTGTGGCTTCTATTGATCATAAAGGCCTAGTAACTCCCTAGCCCTTCTCAGCTATTCAGAGAAGAGGTACTCCAAACATGGATAAGGTATAGAGCTGAACCTGTCCCCATAATTGAGACCTCTGTCATCTCTTGGCTTTCAGGCCTCACCATTCTGCCCCTACAAGTATTGCTTGTGTTCACATAATATGAGTTTTAGTGGAGGGAGGGAGTATGCAGCCAAAATAAAAAATATATTACAGTTTGCATAATTCATTTGATTTACAGAATTCATCAGGGCAGGTATTCAGACCTCCTGACCCTAAGCTTTACTTTATATTCCTTATGAATCTACAAAGGCATGGTGCATGGAAACATCATGGTCAGCAGGAAATGAATGGTTTACAGTCAATAAGAAAACTAAATAGCTTGGAAGTAAGCATGTAGACCCATGCCTAGGAAAGAGAGAGAGAGAGAGAGAGAGAGAGAGGTAGCCAAGTTAAAAATATACCATTCACAGCTCAGTTTTGTGTGATCTTAGAAGTTAAGTGAGTGCTTTGATTAGCTAATCCCAAATTCATTGATTTAGAAAACTGCCTTACAGATTCACATGAAGGAGATGAGAATATGTACCAAATAGGTGAGAATGTACATTTTCCATGCAGTTTACATTCTTGTGGGATTCAGAAGGGTCTTGGGTCATTTGTCTGTTCTTGTACAAAAGGTAATGCCCCCATTTATTTCATTCTATGAGCTAGATCGACTATATCCTGAAAAGTGCTAGCTGCAGAGGTTATGTTTCTTCTCTGTAGCTGGTATTTCTTCCACTAAAAGAGCCATTATTGTGAGCTAACTATGAGAAAGAGAGAGAGATGGAGTTTCCTTTTCTATTTTTGTCAGCTTGGAATTGTTTGTATTAAAACATTTTGAGGCATCAGCAAATGCTCCTTTGCTTCTGAGCCATGGGAGTCAATCAGCATTCATGGCATGGGCAGGAACAAATGCTGCGGTCTCTATGCTGTGAGGTCTGTAGGAACAAAATAATCTTGTAACCTCTCACCCTTTCACTGCTTTATCATTACAGAGTTGCTTTGCTGGTGGGATGGCGATTTACTGGTTGAAGGGAAATGGCCCATATGATAAGGCAGTAAGCAGTCTAACTCCATCTAAGGTCACAGTAATCTTCTTACTATCACCTTCATTCTGAACGGGGTTAATGTGTGGTTGCCGAATGCCAAGACAGGGTGAACCTTGGCACAAAGAGTGAGACAGTGAGGAATATTTGAGTTAAGCAATGGCCAAAAACCAAAGCAGCAAATTTCAAAGTTGCTTTGTTGCACATACGTATGTGACTACCATGACATCTGATTTTAAAAGAAGTTTTGCTTGCAGTTTCATTTACCCAAGTGATATGGTTGCACCAAACAGAAATGCACCTGGAAAATGGGTTTGATTTCTTTATACCAGTGCAGGCACAGGCAAACTCTGGTCCTCCAAATGTTTGGGACTACAGTTCCCATCATCCCTGACCACTGGTCCTGTTAGCTAGGGGTGATGGGAATTGTAGTCCCAAACATCTGGAGGGCCAGAGTTTGCCTATGCCTGAACCAGTGTCTCCAGTAGCAGTCAGTGGGATGGCTAGAGTGCATTGCTCACCTGGGTTCCCAGTATCATGTGGTGCTGGTGGTTACTGTCAAGGGAAGAGGTAAAGCAATTTGATGCTCCCACTGCTGTGCCTGCAATGCACCAAGCTCACCCCACTCCTTACCCTCTCAGTAACCAGTAGCAATGCACAGCGTTAAGAAGCCAGGTGATCAATGCCACCTCACCTGAGTGCTGCTGAGTGCTTTGCTTCCAAGCGATTACATATGGGCACAATCCTCTCTCGTGCAAGGGCACAGTGCTCGCGTGAGGAAATATCCCCATGAGGAAGAAAAGGAGTCCTCTTTTCCTTACCTCTCACTTCAGTGCAGACACCTGGGTGCATATGGAACCAGCACTTTGAGGGCTGCAGGGAATATAGCAGGGTCCATGCATGCCTGACAGCACCGCCCTATCCAGTGCCCCCCTCCCCCATGATAGTGTCCACCCCTATCATTCAGCCTGGACACTGAGGTCCAGCTCCAAGGGCCTTCTGGCAGTTCCCTCACTGCAAGAAGTGAAGTTACAGGGAACCAGGCAAGAGGGCCTTCTGGGTAGTGGTGCCTGCCCTGTGGAATGCCCTCCCATCAGATGTCAAGGAAATGAACAACTATCTGACTTTTAGAAGATATCTGAAGGCAGCCCTGTTTAGGGAAGTTTTTAATGTTTGATGTTTTATTATGTTTTCAATATTCTGTTGGGAGCCACCCTGAGTGTCTGGGGAAACCCAGCCAGATGGGTGGGATAATAATAATAATAATAATAATAATAATAATAATAATAATAATAATTTATTTTATTTTTTATTATTATTTAATAGTCAATGTGGGGGATGGGGAAGAAATTCAATCAGTTTGCACCTTCAGGCAAACCCACCCAATAGTTTCTGAATTGAGCGAAATCATAGCTCTCCGAAATTTGCGCTTCTCCGAATCTTGTGATGTAGTTCTTCAACCGAAAAGGTTCACACAAACGGCATATATCAGCGGAACTAGCGTACAAAACTTCATTATATTATGGGAAATTTTCTTGCAGAAGTGCATACATTAGGTCAAATTATGTACAAAAATGCAAATAGTAGAAATCTGCAGAAAAATGCATAGTGCTGATTTTTAAAGGACCATTCACGAATTGAGGCAGAAAGCGGAACCTAAGATCAGAAAAGTGAGAAATGGAGAGAAACTGACATTGGCAGGCTCGCCCATCCCTAGTCAAGGTAATCAAGAGCAGACTCTGCAGTAATTTCCAGCATATAGTGAGGGAGGCCCAGTTGGCAGTATAGGCGGTGTGTACAGGTCTTACATTCCCTGCAGTGTTCTTCATTTGTCTATATGCATGTACTGAGGGCAGGGAAGACAGAAGATGCTATCGAGCCCCTATGAGGACTCAATGGCACAGGGAAGGATCACACACTAATTGTGATAACAGGCAAAAGCTGGATTCTTTCCCAAACACTCCCACTGTAAAGCGTTCCCTCCTAATAACACGCTATCACAAGTGCCACAAAGCTGGTCTTACAATGCTCCTGGAAACTAATGAGATCCTTGATGAGAAGCGGATTGTGCTTAAGTGTTAACTTTAAATATTCATTAGGGAAAGTGGTGTGCTGACAAATCCAATATTGTTCAGCTCCTCGCCCTTCTCATGGCGTAGTGGCATTAAGTGACATAGGACACCGCCGCTGTGGAAGGCGGCTCTCTCGTTGCTCGTGTGCTTCCCACAGCAGCTGAGAAAAATTAACCTTCCATTCTTGCCATTACCACTCAAGCTGTGAATATTTAATAAGGACAAATCCCCTTTCCTTCTTTGTGTTTATTAAACCAATTACTTACTTTTAGTCATTGTTAATGGCTGAGCTGTAATGTGTGCCTAACGAACTTGGAAACAAGCAACAGGCCTGCAACAGAAGGCTGTGAATCACAGGCTACTTGTGGCAATACAGTTAAAAATCAAGCTGGCTTAGCCCCATTAAAATCAATAGAACTGAGCCAGCTTGAGAGTAGATACGGCAGCGTAGTTAGCATTGTATATTTTTTTTAATGTACTATGCACATCTCCATTTATTATTGCACACATCAATACATTTTAATAATGAATCATTTGATGTTGTGAAGGAAAAGCACTAGGCAAGTTGAAGACAACTTGTTTCAGGGATTAGATGCACATGCTAAGTATCTGATCCATTGCATTCAATACTAGTATAAATAAATACAAAGAAGGAAGGCTAGAGCAGCCATAGGTGAACTCGGCCCGCCAGTTGTTTTGGGACTACAACTCCCACCATCCCTGACCACTGGTCCTGTTAGCTAGGGATGATGGGAGTCGTAGTCCCAAAACATCTGGAGGGCAGAGTTTGCCTATGCCTGGGCTAGAGAGTTCAGTTTCTGTAGAACAACAAGCCCCACCCCACCTTGTATAGCAGTAGTGGAGGAGGGGGTTTGTTTCCACTCCTTTGAAGCACAAGGAAGCATCTACACCAGGGTTTCTTAAACTTAAGTCTTCAGTTGGACTACAACTCCCATCATCCCCAGCTAGCAGGACCAGTGATGGGAATTGTAGCTCAAAAACAGCTGATTACCCAAGTTTCAGAAACCATTATCTACACCAGGCATCCCCAACCTTTGGCCCTCCAGATGTTTTGGCCTACAACTCCCATGATCCCTAGCTAACAGGACCAGTGTCGGGGATAATGGGAATTGTAGTCCAAAACATCTGGAGGGCCAAAGGTTGGGGATGCCTGATCTACACCATCTACAGAGCCATGTGCAACTCAGCCAGCCCAAGGGAGACATGACTGGATCCCTTTATGGTGACCACACCTCTCCCAAGCAGCAGTTCCCATCCACAGTGGCAAACATCTGGCAGTGGAGGTGAATTTGTCACCAGCAAGGCTGAGTAGGAATGTTTTTGTTCGCAGCAGCTTCTTTTCTTCTTCTGACCTCCACTGTCAATGCATTGTCTGGGTTCAAATCACTGGTTTATTTCAGCCTTATCTACGTGGGTCAAAAGTGGAAAGTCCAGAATAGCCCCCAGCCTTCCTTGTTTGGTGGGGCAGCCACTTTTCTAGCGGGGGCATTTGGGGACAGGGAGGTGCACAGCACCAGCCAATTCCCCACCCCACTCGCTGGTGGAGAGGATAATGCAAGGGCCAGGCCAGGGGAAGGGAAATAGTAGAATCATAGAATTGTAGAGTTGGAAGAGATCCTAAGGGTTTTCTAGCCCAACCCCTGGCAATGAAGGCATTTCAGCTAAAGCATCCATGACAGATGACCATCCAACCTCTGCTTATAAACCTCCAAGGAAGGAGAGTCCAGCACCTTCTCCATGCAGAGAGAGTGTTAAATTACATCAGGGGTCCCCAACCTAGTGCTCATGACTGTTTTCACTGGTGCTTTTGGGCAGGTGACCCAGACGCTTGAGTTTTCATTCCTTTTTTAAGAAGGCAAGTCTTCTAGTTCTCCTAGAAAAAATGGAGGCAAAGTGTGCAGGTACCTTCTAAGTTATTTCAGTGAAATGAGAGTGGCTGTGGTGTGGCATGGCTATCTTGTATATTTTTCCTGTTATACAGTAACAGCATAAATGTGGGATGTGTGTGTGCGCGCAAAATCAATATTGTGTCACCTCCACAACTGAGACCAGCAGGACATAGCTAACTTCCCATGGTAAGCATAAGGCTGTTGGGAGCAGCAGTAAGAAGACTGCTTTAAGCAATGGGTGGTAAAATCAAGCACCATCTTCCTCACCTCCAACAGCAGGAGGCAGAGTATTGTCTACTTCAGGCCTTCCAGGTGTTGTTGGACTCCAACTCCCACCAGCCCCAGCCAGCATGGCCAACTTTCACAGATAATGAGACTTGTTGTCTAGCAACATCTGGAAGGCCACAGGTTCCCCACTGCTGGTCTACTTTATAAAATGATGGTGCTGGGCCTTTAACTCTGCACTTAGTTCTAGATACCTTTAGAATCTGACTGGTGCTACTCAGGGAGAAGAAAGGGGCACTTTTGTCTATTACTATCCCACAAGCTCCAGAGTTACACAAGAACTTGCATTTGAGCCACATTTGCACCACACATTTAAAACATGACGATAGCATTTTAAACAGTTGTGGCTTCCCCCAAAGAATTATGGGAGCTATAGTTTGTTAAGAATGCTGAGAGTTGTTTGGAGGGTCAATATTCCCTTCACAGAGCTACAATTCCCAGAGTTCCCAATGAAGAGGGAATGATTGTTAAACCACTCTGAAAACTGTAGTTCTGTGCGGGGAACGGGTTCTTCTTACAGCTCTCTGCCCCCTTAATGAACTAAAAAAACCCAGGATTCTTTGGGGAAGTCTATGACTGTTTATCATAGTCTGTGGTATCAGAGAGTATGATGTGAATGTGACATAAGCTTCAGGATTGAACTGTATGAACTACATGCAGGAAGTGAGAGCCAGAAAGTGAAAGAATACTACTGGTTTCCTTGTTCCTCTCATAAGGACATTGTGGGGAACAACAGAGGAGAAGAAGAAGAAGAAGAAGAAGAAGAAGAAGAAGAAGAAGAAGAAGAAGAGGAGTTTGGATTTGATATCCCGCTTTATCACTCCCCTTCAGGAGTCTCAAAGCGGCTAACATTCTCCTTTCCCTTCCTCCCCCACAACAAACACTCTGTGAGGTGAGTGGGGCTGAGAGACTTCAGAGAAGTGTGACTAGCCCAAGGTCACCCAGCAGCTGCTCGTGGACAAGCGGGGAAGTGAACCCGGTTCACCAGATTACGAGTCTACCGCTCTTAACCACTACACCACACTGGCTCTCAGTGAGGGGTGATGCTGGGTAACTGGCTGCAACAGGCAAGCGGGAACGGGTGGGGGATACCCTTCCCTTCTGAAATACAGCAAGGCACTCCTGCATGCATCTATGACAGGACTCTGAGAAGAGCTGTTTCAAATTCTGTTAATGTCCAAGCGGAACGTTTCCTTTTTAACATGCTTGTCACTCACATCCACTCACATGCCTCGATTCTTGAACATATCCTTGTTAGTGAGAACAGATGGTTTCAGTTTCAGCAGACAAACCTCTCAAGTTTGTCAGAATTGCTGTTCAGATTCCAAGATAATTTGCTTAAATTGGAGCCTAAGCCACTGTGCCCTTGTGATGTCATTCCATCTTCCACCTTTCTTTAACGCCGCCTGACAGAACGAAAGAAAGAACAGCTTACCCCCGCAGATGCCGCCAATCACCGAACATTAGTTGGCCATTTGCAGTAGGTAGTTAATTAATTCCTATGCTTTCTAATTATATTCAGTGTAACAGAAGGGAAACTTGGTTCTGAAAACGAAGCTTGCTTGCACACACTCTTGGGTTTGAAAGATCTTGAGTACACCGTGCATTAAAAATTCACATTCACATTCTGCTCAGAACCTGTTCCAGCAAGGTCAGGTGTAGCCCCGTTCCTGTTTGTATGACAGTTGAATTATACTTTAAAATAAACATTAACACAAAGAAGAATTGAAAGGGGAGGACTCTCAGCTTCCAGACTCCAGGTTCCTAATTAAAATCGGAATGTTTGTAAAATGACAAGTGGAGAGGGGGAGGGTTTGAGAGGAACTGCTAGAAAATAATTACAGTATTATATGGGATTTCTCATTAAAGCTTCAGCAATGGTTTGAATGAAAGCCACACCAGACAATCTGTTTAGGGAGACATAACACTGTTGAGCATTAATCCCAATGAAAAACTGCTCTGCTTTCAAGGAGTGGCTCTTAGCTGTCCTGCTCAGCAGTGAAAAGGGTGGGTGTGCCAAAGAATGAATAGCTGAGTCTGTAGAAATCCATTTTTGACCTCTGGGAGAAAATACCTCTCCTTTTAAAGAGTGTTTCCACAGTCCAGGATGATGATGCTTCTTCATTGAACCTGGAAACCATTGGCAAATGACAGATTATTACTAATCTCACTAATGACTAACAGGTTGTTAAGAATACAATGCTTCAAGTATTCACACAGAGTCTGCATCTCTCCACCACCACGCCTTAAAAACAAAGGCTTAGAGAAACAACAGTCAACATACATAACACAGATGTCTGGTTTGCACCTGCAGATGGTATTACCAATGTATTTGTAATGCTGTGTCTTTAAAAAAAGAAAAGCTTTCTGCCCTAAAGTTTTCCTCAGGCCCAGTGTAGTGGAAAAGATAGCCTTGATCAAACAATACAAGATCAAAGAGGTGATCTGCTGTAAGCAATCAGTCTAAATTGAGTACAACTATCTGGCTGATGGAAATTATTTGGAGCCGGCTATGAGAAAGAGAGGGGACGTGGGTGGCGCTTTGGGTTAAACCACAGAGCCTAGGACTTACCAATCAGAAGGTCGGCAGTTCGAATCCCCGCGACGGGGTGAGCTCCCGTTGTTCGGTCCCTGCTCCTGCCAACCTAGCAGTTCGAAAGCATGTCAAAGTGCAAGTAGATAAATAGGTACCGCTCCAGCAGGAAGGTAAACGGTGTTTCCGTGTGTTGCTCTGGTTCGCCAGAAGCGGCTTAGTCATGCTGGCCACATGACCCGGAAGCTGTACACCGGCTCCCTCGACCAATAAAGCGAGATGAACGCCACAACCCCAGAGTCAGCCACGACTGGACCTAATGGTCAGGGGTTCCTTTGCCTTTACTTATGAGAAAGAGATGTTTTCTTTCTTTAAGGTTTGATTTGTTTTTTTTCCACTTCTTGGCATCTTTCATGGACAACTGATGTATATAATGCCCATGTGAGAATCTGCTTTCTAAAAAGCAAAACAAAACTTTATTTCATGTCCTGGTTTGTATCCAATTGGTGTCCTCCAATGACTGAAGATGACTGATCCAGGAGATGTTTCTGCCATTAAAAGAGGAAAGGAGGAAGGTTATGGTGGTGCTCCCTTCACCCCTCTAGCCCCCACATGACTCCAAAACCTGTTCCAGGCAGATGGACCATTTGAAATACCAGCGGAGGTGGCATGGGACTGCAGGAAACAGCAGGGATAATCACCAAGAATCACCTCCCTCTACTGATGGAAGCCTCCATTGAGGAGTCAAAGAGCTTTTCATTTCCAGAGGGATACCTCCAGTTTTTTAAATATAATATATGAGTTTCAGTTTTTACTAGTGTTGTGTCCAAAAAGTAAGAAAATACATACCTATTTGGGGGAAATTCAGAAATTATTTTGGAATTGTGAATGCTATGGTGTAACTTATTACACTATTAGCTATTTTAAAAAATCAGTAGCACAAATGTTGTGATAACTAGATAGCGTTACAATACTATTTTTTTTAAAAAAAATGCCAGTGTGATTTTAGGCTGCATTAATAGAACTAGTTTCCAAGGGCTGCTCCAGATATCTTTTTTTAATTGCATGTCCATGACTATTTATGCTTATGATGCTACTGGGGTAGTCACATGTAATTCCACTTTCAATATTGGTAGCACCTGCAAAATTTTGGGGACCGGCGTACTGCTTCATTTCCAACCATTTTAACTTACGAATGTAAGAAAAGCCTTGCAGGATCAGGCCAAAGACTCATTTAGACCTGCATCCTGTTCCCACAGTAGCCAACCAAATGCTTACCGAAAGCATTCAAACAGGACTTGAGGACAATAGTGCTCTCTGGCTTCTGCTCTTAGCAGCTGGTATTCAGAAGCACATTGGCTTTTGAGGTTGTAGCCATCATAGCTAGTAGCCATTGGTAGCCTTATCTGCCATGAAAATTAATGTGGTGAATACAAACACAGTGTAATTGCTAGAAGTAGAAATATGATGCATAACCTGAATGCATAATCTGTAGTTAGAGCCGTGAGCTCTGGGTCCAGATCTCACTTCTTCCATGAAGCTCACTGGGTGACCTTGAGCTACTTCATGGATCTGTAGTGATGGTGGGGCAAAGCTTTGTTTACTACCTGGAGCTCTAGTAGAAGGGTAAGGTAAAAATGTAATGAATTAATAAAAAGCTGAGTTGGAGCATAAAATACAAATAGGAAACAACTGATGAAACATTAAGCATGAACATATGCCACACAGGAAATTTACGCCAACAGGAATACCATCCACAACCCTTGTTCGCATTTGAGAAACACATCCAAGGTTTGTTCATAGATTTTAATTTTGTAGTCTCTCACTTTAATTACAGTCTAATTTCTCTCTCTTGCTCTTTTTATATATAGCATCCCTAAGGTTAGAGATTGTGACTCCAGGGAGAATGAAATGCTCTGGGAATCAGTGAAGCAGTAAATAATTGACTCATCTCGAACTTGGTTTAGGTCTGCACTAGATCTCTGGCCGCAAACATGATAAGTATATTGTACAGAAGATGAGTTTTTATTTAAAAGGCTCTCAATTTTCTTCCTCCAGCTACTGCCTCAGTGGTAGGTAGACATAAAAAGTGGAGATTTTTCTCTTTAATGATGGAGAGAATGATTGTCTTCTGCATTTTTATGGATCTGTTGTCGACTCAAACATCAACAGAGGAGAGTATAAAACCATTTACAAAATATCATTGCTTTGGGACGGTATGCATTTTGAAGTTTTTCCTGTGGTGAGAATGATTGTAATTTATACATACTTTGAAAAGAATTGCAATTTGCTTTTATCATAGGTTTCAAGCAGCTTCTCACTTTCCCTACCGTGTGTCAAAAACCAGAATGGCTAACCATCAAATAAGAAAAATATCAAGTATATTTTCAAGCTTCTATCTATACGACTTCTATAATACAACTTGATGACAACGTACATATTAAAAAATTGTATTAATAAAACATAAAATACACATCAAGAATTAAAAGGGGGATAATAAACTAGCAGAAAACTCAATTCAAGTAGGACAATCCTCAAAATTTGTGCAAAGATGGATATTAAGATCCACAGGTCATTTGGGTCAATGACTTCCATAAATACTGGGCAGTAGCAGCCGGTGGAGCAGAGTATTGAGAAGAGCAGTGCTGCTTACCTGGCTCCCCAATGTAGAGGTCACTGCCATTAACTGAAGGGGGTGGCAAGTCGATGGGGAGGGTGGTGTGGGCACCACATTGGTTCCCTCACTGTATCTACACCACACCAACTGCCTCCTCCCTGTCTCAGTTACTGGTAGCTATCTCTGCACTGGGAAACCAAGTAAGCAACGCCATGCTATTCCACCCCAGTCTGCTCCACCAGCTACTGAAGCTGAGACCACCAAAAAGGCCTTGCTGTACACCAGCTAGACTGGTGACTGGGAGTGGCCGCCAAAACCACATAACACCAAGTCCTGAAAGAGCTACATTGGCTCCCAGTACGTTTCCGAGCACAATTCAAAGTGTTGGTGCTGACCTTTAAAGCCCTAAATGGCCTTGGCCAAGTATACCTGAAGGAGCGTCTCCACCCCCATCGTCCAGCCCGGACACTGAGGTCCAGCACTGAGGACCTTCTGGTGGTTCCCTCACTGCAGGAAGTGAGGTTACAGGGAACCAGACAGAGGGCCTTCTCGGTAGTGGTGCCCACCATATGGAAGCCCTCCTATCAGATGTCAAGGAAATAAGCAACTATCTGACTTTTAGAAGGCAGCCCTGTTTAAGGAAGTTTTTAATGTTTGATGTTTTATCACTTTTTATTATTATTAATATTCTGCTGGAAGCCACACAGAGTGGCTGAGGAAACCCAGCCAGATGGGCAGGGTATAAATAAGAAATTATTATTATTATTATTATTATTATTATTATTATTATTATTACTCTCTCACACACACACATGGGCCTCCCTCCCTGATCTTTTTTCTTTTACTGTTTTATTTCTTTTCATGGTACAGAAGTTAATTTTTGAGAAAGCAATTGTTACAACAGTAAACAACAAGTAACTTGTTCTGATAAAATTACAGACTTTTACAATGCCATGTGTTGAAGTTTCATTTGATTACTCAAAGACATCCCATGAGTGCTGGGTGGATTCCTGCCACAGTCTGAACAATTTACATATTCAATAAACATTTGCCATATGTTATAAAAGGAATATGGATTGTATTTGCCCTTTGCCTCTCTCACCTGACATGTTAATTTCTCAGCCAATGCTATTGACCATACTCTGTTATATCAAGAATCAATGTTCAGCCCACCAGCGGTTTTCCAACATCTGGCTATCTCCATACAAGCAGCAGTCAATAGAAAAGCTAAGAGGATAATCATGAGCAGACGGATCCTAAGTCCAAGTAGTGCTAGTGCAGGGAACATTTAAAGTGTTCCTTCCTGATCTTAAAGGTGGGTAAGCTAAAGTGGATTTGGCATTTATGGCTGATTTACACCAGTTTGATCAGGAGTCATTTTCTATAGCTTAAGTAATATCCTTCTCCTACCAGTGATTTCCTATATAAAACCAGTGTCTCTCTCTTTCACACTCACCCATTCCAGCATCCAGCTCGGAGTAAATAGTTCCCTTCCCTTAAGAGAGAACTGTCACAAATATCACATCATATTTTACTGAGTATAGGTTGATAGGTCCACAAATTTTGCATTCCTCTCCTGTCACTTCCATGACTAATAACCGAGTTCATTTTGAGATAAAGCTTTTCTGCAGCCATGTGAGAGATTTGCCGCATCTACAAGTATAATTTATAAATTTCCACTTAAATATAAAAGGAGTGTTGACTTCCTGATAATCATATTCCTTACAAATGGAGTTCCTCTCATGTTTCCTTTACAGTGGTACCTCGGGTTACATACGCTTCAGCTTACATACGCTTCAGGTTACAGACTCCGCTAACCCAGAAATAGTGCTTCAGGTTAAGAACTTTGCTTCAGGATAAGAACAGAAATTGCGTGGCGGAAGCGGGAGGCCCCATTAGCTAAAGTGGTGCTTCAGGTTAAGAACAGTTTCAGGTTAAGAATGGACCTCTGGAACAAATTAAGTACTTAACCTGAGGTACCACTGTACATCCTTTGAATATGCAGGTGTGGCAATGGATGTGCTGAACCAGCAATGGACTGGATGAGAACCAACAAACTGAAGCTCAATGCAGGTAAGATTGAAGCACTGTTAGTGGGTGGTTCCCTAGACCAAATGCATTGGAAATTGCTTGCACTCATGTCTGAATCCTCAAAGAGTAGGCAGATTTTATTAGGTATACCTTCATTTTTGGTGTCTTTGCAAAGCAACTTCATGATTTAGAAATGCACAAATTGAGGTAATGAATGCAGAATTAAGCTCAAATCCACCCAGGCCTGAACCCTGCGTCTCAGTTTTAGCAACTACTGTAGTCTAAATCAGACCAGAATCTCCACAGCCAAACTCACACACTTTGCAGATATGTCTCTGGTTTATTGTGACACAAGGGAATTGTTTAGTGAGGCTCTAGCCCATGAGAACTTATGCCACATTGAATGTGCTAGTGTCTAAGGGGCTGCACATAAAATTGGTCGCAATAGCTCTTTTCTTAAGATAATGGTCAATTAAACAACCTGAATCACAGCCAGTTTATCAAGGACCAATCCCAAGACTATTAACCTGGCCATTACTTTGGTATTTTGTTGGGTTGCAGTTATGAGTCATCTCTGCTCTGGGGGGAACAGAGAGCACAAAAAGTGCTGATTGTGGAAATACAGGCTCTCTTTTACCCCCAGGGTATCATCCCTGCTGGAAAAGACATTTGTTTTATTGGCCATCTCCACCTCTCACCTTCATGCCTGCTGAGGCATAAACACAGGGTATCTCGCCTGATTTACTGTGTTGCCAGACAGGGTCGGGTATAATTTACAGGTCGTATTGTTGGTTTGTACCAGTTGATCATTAAATACTTGATAAGGGCAAAGGCAAACCAAACACCACCTGCAGAAACAAGGCAATCCAAGGAAATATAGATTGGATATATAGCAGAAATCCAGCTGTTCAGAAATTTGCAAAATGCAGTTAGGGGACCTGCGCAAGATTGCAAGTAGTGGATTAACAAGCAGGAAAACTCCTCTAGTGCAGTAGTGAAAGACTGAGAAGTTCTGGGCTGAATGAATAACTTCCTGCTCACTTAACTCTGAACCAGGCAGAGGGCCTTCTCGGTAGTGACGCCTGCCCGCCCTCCCATCAGATGTCAAGGAAATAAACAACTATCTGACTTTTAGAAGACATCTGAAGGCAGCCCTGTTTAGGGAAGTTTTTTAATGTTTGAAGTTTTATTCTGTTTTCAGTGTTCTGTTGAAAGCTGCCCAGAGTGGCTGGGGAAATTATTATTATATATGAACCCCAGCAATCCAGCACTGTAGCAAAATTGCTTTATCACACAGATGACTGATGTTGGCAGTTGGATGATCTGGACACTGGTTCTCTGGAAGATTTGATGATGAAACTGGGCTACAGCAATGCATGCAACATTATGTTTGATTCAGTAGTGGAGGGTGGGGCATGTCGTGGTGGCAGCCTTTACTGCATCTCCCAGTTGTGGATAGGCTGCTGTGGGAGGGTGTTCTTTTCTGAACACTTAGCTGTTAGAGGCTCTTACCACCTTACATCTGAAAGAGCCCTTGAGGATCAGGACCAAAGAAAGTGATATTCCTTTTACCATAACAAATCCGTCCTCAGGACTCTTTAAACTTCAAAGGTAAAAAACTTCTATCATTCTCAAATGGGGAATGTTAAGGCTGGCAGATGCACGCTTTGTTGCATGTATCCTTCAGTCGGAATCCAGGATATTATAAGCTGTTAGGGGCTTAAGCAGCCAATTTCACTCCTGATTTCCTTTTCCCACTTATATTCAATTGCGCTCAACATGTCAATGCTCTTGGAGGTCAGTGATTATCCTTGTCAGGGTCTTTCACGGCCCACCTATGGGTGGGTAGCTAGGGAACTCTTCATCCCTGTGAGAATAGGATGCTGAACTAGATCCAGCAGGCAGGGCCGTCTTACCCATAGGAGCTAGGGGTGCGGGGCACCCAGGCACCGGACTCTCAGGGGCACCAGACCGAGAGTCTGGGGCCTGAGAGTTGAGTCCGGGGAAGAGCCCGCCCACTGTGAGTTCAGGGGCAACCGAGCCAATGAGATGCTGAGGCGACTGGCCAGCTCCACCCTCCTGCACGCCTGGGACTGGGCAACCTGGGGGGGGGGTGCGCCGGGAGGATCTTTGCCTCCTGGTGCCGCATACGCTTAAGACAGCCTTGCCAGCAGGGCTTGTCTTCTGTTCTTAGGGATCCACTTGCTAAAACAGGATGCAGCATAAGGAATCCCCTAATCACTTTTTCTGGACTTCATTCCACAGAAGTCACTGATACTGACACACAAGCAGCTTTTAGGATCCCCCCCCCTCACCACAGCATACATTCTGGGAGAGTTGCAAATTTTAAAAAAGCAGTGATAC
Source organism: Podarcis filfolensis (assembly GCF_964270895.1). NCBI lineage: Eukaryota > Metazoa > Chordata > Lepidosauria > Squamata > Lacertidae > Podarcis > Podarcis filfolensis. The sequence continues at coordinate 47,809,017 of NC_139607.1, read as the reverse complement.
ATGGTTTGATTGGTTGTATCAAGACGTTCAGTCACAGCTCAGCTGCGCCCAGTGGTATGCAGCCCTGACACTGCCAGGCTCTTCATTGCATAAATTTGCTCACACTGGGAGCTTTGGTTTTTCTTTAATAATAACGAGCTAGAACACTTTGCTAACATCCTCTACTTAAGCAGTGGGGGAAAGCCAAGTTTAGGGCTTTAATTTCAGCACTCATTACCTCTCTTTTTAAAGGCATAATTGCAGTTTTAATGGATCCATGCAGGAACCCAAACAGCTGTGTGTTTCAGCGATTCAGAATCAACGAAGCACTCAACCTGGGAAGCATCATTTTATCAGCTGAAGGCAACTCTGGCCTTGGCCCCAGAACTGGGATTCTTCTTCATGTGCCAAAACAATACTGAGATGAAGAGGCAAGCATCTATAACCCTATAGATGTGCCAAAACAATACTGAGATGAAGAGGCAAGCATCTATAACCCTATAGATGCTTACCTGGGATTAAATTCCACTGAGCTCAACAGGATTTACTTCTGAGTAGACATGCCTAGGGTTGCATTGTGAAAGTAACCTGTGCAGGACCAAAAAAGGGGGGGGAGCTTCTTCAGCAGGCAGGGCAGGCACATTTTGCCTTCCACACAAGAAATAAGGAGGAGATGGAAAGAAGAAGAAGTGCCAACCAGAGAAGAGTGGCAGACCAAGCCGATGGAATATGCAGAAATGGCAAGACTGATGGGAAAGATCAGAAATCAGGAAGACCAAGTATTGTTAAAAGACTGGAGTAACTTTCTAACATATTTGAGAACAGTTGAAATCATTGGCAGGAATACAATGACACTTGTAATGTAATGTAACATGGATTTGGGATACTATGATATAGATTACGGTAAAACATGCAGAAATAAAATTTAGAATTGGAACCCATGGAGGGAAGGAAGGAGGTCTCAAGGTTCAAAAGAACCCCCTTTTTAATGTTTAATGTAAAACTAACAAAAAATTATTTAAAAAGAGTGAAAGAAATAAGGAGGAAAATATCTCACAGCATCCAGCAGATGTGGTCAAGCCACAAACATTTTCCCTTGGCAATCATTTCAGGGTTTGATTCAATTGTTTTTTTGATGCCTCTACCTGATTTGACAGAGGAGAAAATTGCTGTGGGCTCTTTGACAGAGGTTTTTGAGAAGTATTTCTGCATACCTTAAAGATAATCTAGTATATTTTCTTCTAGTTTACAACCAGACTCAGCCTGTTGTTTGAGCAGTGTGCCCTAAAACCTAAAGCCTGATCAGTCCCATGGCCATAGTGAGAGACTCCTATTTGCAGGGCTCCTTAAAAGTTGAGTTTGGGGCTGGATTAAGACCTTTAGAGACCCTAAGCACTATAGGAGCCAGCTCCTTGGAGCTGAGCTCCTGCCACAGCTTCTAGAGGGCTGCATGTTCCCAACCCCTTTTACACCGCTCAAGTGCTTTCCAGAGAATAAAATTAAGACTATCCAATTTTGTTGCTGTGTTGTTATTAAAACCAGAGTATAAGGTTTACTAAATACAAGGGTGATGTTTTGTTTGTTTATGAGTCTATAATAAGTAAATAATGAACTGTAAATTATTTCTGGGGTAATTGTTCATTTTTTTCATACTGCTTGGCATGAAAATATAAATGTCACAAGTTACCAAATCATCTGTCTAATGAGAACTTTGGGTAATGGATTAGGGAAGTGTATGAAATCCAGACTGAAATGTGCAGACTTGCTCTATTCCCATTTGACTCATTTTAAGGTTGTTTATGTTGAGCTTCATTACTAGCTGTCATAATATGAGCAGCCTAATTTTAACATCAAGGATCACACTTATAGAAATAATAGACGCAGTAAAAAACAAGGGTGGGTGTGTAGCAGTGTAGTGCCTATAAAGCATATAGACAAATTAGCACCACAAATTCCTCCAATAAACGTTTGGGCAAAGAGCCAAAAGAGATTATGCTTAGACAATTAGGGGACAATTCAGTCAAAGTTAAGCACTTTTAAGTCAATGGGAAAGAAGTAAGCCCATTTTTAACTTTTCTGTTAAAATCAATGAATGTAAAGTGTTCTTAACTTTGGCTGGGTTGTATGTTTACCCAGTACAACCTCAGGAACCTAGGAAGAATCCCCCCTGTGCTGCTGCACTAATACCCTTTAAAAGTCCATAACAAATGGCAAAAGTAGTTTCTTTCCGAAATAGGTTTTATTTTGGAAAGGAACCACTTTTGCCATTTTTATGGACGTTTATTGTTTGTTTACAGATAGTTGCCTTGGTGATATTATCTTGTGTCGGTTGCAGTAGTCATTGTGTCACCACCCTGTTCATTGTTTTATTGCACAAATCTCCTGGCAGGTGGGTTGAGCACAGGGGGCTCCTAGTAAACACTTGCTATGGGAAGGAGGCATGAGGGCTCTGGCAGGGTCCTTCCCAAAGCCTAGTAAGCACTTTCTCAGTTTTGGGAAGAAGGTGGGACACTTGCCACCTTCCCAAAGCTCCAAGGGGAATTTGGCTTAGCTCAGGGCGCCATAGTCTGCCCCTGTGGGCAAGAATGCCCTTGTGATTTTGCTTTAAGCCTTCTTGCACGGGCCTTAGGGTGCAGTTGTAACTCTGGCTGCTGCTTAACAGAGTTTAGCAAAGCTATAGGGCCACCAGGGCAGCTAGGCAGGGCAGAAGATGGGGTACAACTTGGAGTTGCCACAGCAATTGAACCCAGATTGGGATTGGTGTTGTCATATGACAATAGTAGGGCTAGCTGGGGATGCAACAGAAGAGAAATTAGTTTGGTCTGCATTTTGAAGCAAACCAATGTGATTCACTACTCCCAGACTAATATGACAATTGGAGCATAGCTCTTAATTGGATTACATACTCCTCTGAATTTTGTAATGGGGTTTTGGTTTCAAAAAATGTGCACAAAAGTCACATTTCAAAGGAAAAAACATACAAAAATATATATTTGAGGGGGAAAGAATTGGAAGGCATACAAAAATGAATGCTTATGGGAAGAATGTGTAGTTTAAATGTGATCTTTTCCCCTTAAATGCATTTTTAAAAAATACAAAAAGAGAGTGACAGAATGGACCTATGACTGAGTGTTTGTGAAACTTAGATGGAACAGAACTGTCCCTAGCTGGGGGCAGTGCATAATATGTATTTGAGAATGGTTTGTGTGCGTGCCAAAGTGGAAAGAAGGTTATATATGGAGAATGGTTAGTGGGCTACAAACAGAAAATCACTGGCAAATTGTGTATTTATGAGACTAAGATTAAGAGGCTCATTCTCTATGGACTGAGCTGTCCCAGTCTTCTGACAATGAATAGCTTACTTGTAGCTGAAGCCACAAATCATATGGAGGGTTCCAAATTGTAAAACCAGTGGTTTTGTTTGTTTGTTTCCTCTGACCTTCCAGGCCAATGGCCCATCTAGTCTAGCATCAAGTGGTTAACTTGATGCCTGTGAGAAGCCCAAAAGCAGGACACGAGCGCAACAGCACTCTTTCCTGGAGGCAGACCATAGCTATTGTGGCTGTTGGCCATTGATAGACTGGCGTCCCCCAAATGTCCCATGCACCCTAAATTAAGAAATTTGCAATGACATCATATAATCAGGGGGAAAGCAATTAGGAATTACCAAGGAAAATGGGTTTTGAAAATGGGTCACTTACCATGTTTTTTGCTCTATAAGACTCACTTTTTCCCTCCTAAAAAGTAAGGGGAAATGTGTGTGCGTCTTATGGAGCAAATGCAGGCTGCGCAGCTATCCCAGAAGCCAGAACAGAAAGAGGGATTGCTGCTTTCACTGCGCAGCGATCCCTCTTGCTGTTCTGGCTTCTGAGATTCAGAATTTTTTTTTTCTTGTTTTCCTCCTCCAAAAACTAGGTGCGTCTTGTGGTCTGGTGCGTCTTATAGAGTGAAAAATACGGTACCTTCCCCTACTGTTGAAACATTATTATCGGACTCAGTAACATCAGATTATCAAGATTTCATTTGCTTGCCACAATTGTTGTCATGCACGCACACCAGCCAGCTTCTCAATCCACTTCATGCATCCACTTTTCCTGCTGAAGCGCATTCCCAATGAAATCACCTTGGCCTCCAAGGTATGTTGAAATAAGGCTGAAGAGGCCTTAAGCTATCATCCCATTTGTATTTCAGATTGATAGACAGACACAAGGAATACAAAACCTATGAATAATGATGGTCCATTCTATATTTATGCTCAGGAGACACATTCAGTGGTGTGTACTTCCAGCATAGACTTGCATCTTTACTCAGAAGTAAGGTGGCCAGGTTGAAATGAAGGCAGGACTTTTGCACCTTGCATGGTTACATAGAAGAAGGAATATCAGGTATTTTCTAAAACCATAGGTAAGCAGGGCCATTTTTTTAAAAGGTGAGGACATTTGAACTCTTCTGAAATCCCTCTAACTTGAACACTCAATTCCCACATCCACATATTGCTATTTGCCAAATGCTACAGTTCATTGTCTTCATTATTCCATCTAATGAAAAGCATTTTGTGCTTCCAGCATTGATGAACAGGTAAATCTAGGCAGATATTTTTATACATCTGTCTAATATTTCCATATATTTTCCTGTTCTGTTCCTCTCAAAACTGAGTGGCATCCTTTAGTATTCAACAGTTCACAATGATGACATTTCAGGCTCTTAGCAAACAATGGAAAAAATGGGGCAAAACATAATTGTGCTCTCTGCAGAAGAACAAAGGTAGCCAGCTGTTTACAAATAGAACAAGGTGAGAGAGCTGCTCAGAAAATGTATTGCAAAGCAAGCACAGAGGGAGAGAGAGAACAAAAGGACTGAGAAATAGATGAGAGAGAGAGAGAGAGAGAGAGAGAGAGAGAGAGAGAGAGAGAGAGACGCAGAAGCTGAGGAACTCCCATATTTAGAATATTTGGAAAAATAAAATGACATCTATTTCATTTTCTGAAGTCTCTCAGGCAGACCAATCTTAATGAAGGGCCAGGTAGGAATGACATGGTGGATCTACTGTCACACCCACAAACCAAAACTTGCAACACTGTTTTCCTCCTAGACTCAAAGGTCAGACCCCTTGGAAGATCTGTATTGGCTCCTCAGGTTATAGACAATGAAACACCTTGTTTGTGAGCTTACCACTTGCCAGTGGCATAATGTGGGTTGCCAGTGCCCGGGGCTGTGTGGAGGGGGGGGAGAGGAAATGGATAGAGTACAGCCAGTGCCAGCTTTCTGCCCACTAGGGCAGAGCAGAAGCTTTATCTGCAATGGAGATTGCTCACCCACACTTACCAGTGGCGCTCCTCTACATAAGCCGTATTTGAAGAGACACAAATACAGTGGTACCTCAGGTTAAGAACTTAATTCGTTTTGGAGGTCCATTCTTAACCTGAAACTGTTCTTAACCTGAGGTACCACTTTAGCTAATGGGGCCTCCTGCTGCCGCCGTGCCACCACCGTGCAATTTCTGTTCTCATTCTGAAGCAAAGTTCTTAACCCGAGGTACTATTTCTGGGTTAGCTGAGTAACCTGAAGCGTCTGTAACCTGAAGCGTCTGTAACCCGAGGTACCACTGTACGCATTTTTCTATCCTCCAAGCCATCAACATAGATTGTGCTCCTAAGTACTTCCATTGGGTTGATAAATGCTGATGTGATTCTTGTCTTATAAAACTTAATGGCATTATCTAAGGCAGGCTTGGCCAACCTAGTGCCCTCCATGTATTTTGAACTTCAGCTCCCATTGGCTCTGTGGAATTCCACCAACTCCTTTAGAGGTATGGATGGCCCCTACACCATTGGGGTTCTCATGCATAGTTAAGGTGCCTTTTGTTCATCCAGGTTGGTCATTGATCATTGTGTAAATTATGATAAACTGCTACTGTTTTCCTTATATTGTTCACTTTAATAATTTTATAATGTGTTTATCATTGTTACAGTAATTCTGTTCTGTTTTACATATTTTTTATAAACTCCCTGGGATCCATTTTTGATGAGGGGCTGTTGAATGAATGAATGAATGAATGAATGAATGTGCCTGCCCCAGGTTGTCTTTCATTCCCCATCATTGCTGCTGGACAAATTGTGGTGCTGTTGGAGAAGTAACCAGGCTTATGAGAAGAACAGACTGAAGGCAACAAGCTGCTTAAGAAAGCAACTAATTTGAAAATAAGAGACAACAGACTAAAACAGTGCACCCACCCATCTCACCCTAAACAATTCTGTGCCCCTAAGAGTTTGTCATTTGGAACAGAGGAGAAGGACAGAACTGGGAGTGCAGTGATATGGAGCAGCTCCAGCCATTAATCAGATTGTGAAGAGAAGCTGAAGTGGTGAAATATGACCTAATGTAAATTGTCCCAGTGAACCCACAAACAGCCCACTTTGCTCAGGAAACAGATCCCAGCAAACAGATCTCTGAAAGCTAATAAGGAGACTTTATGAGCTCTATAAATAAAGAGGTTTATCCATTTGCTTTTGTTTGGAGACTAGATAGGATGTGGATACCCACATGAAGTCATGGGAAGCAGCTGAGAGAACAGTGTCCTATAAAATTAACTTTTAGCTCTTATGCCATGATACAATATGTGAGAGGTTGTGGGAGCTGTCCTTTTTTAGTGGCTCATTCATGAAAAAACAAAGATGGAAGCATTGCAGCTAAAGGCATGATTTACTTTGACTTAATCCCTCTCAGGGATGCGGGTGGCGCTGTGGGTTAAACCACAGAGCCTAGGACTTGCCGATCAAAAGGTCGGTGGTTCTGTAGCAGGAGACCCCCCCCTTCATTAGATAGAGAGCCAGTGAGGATAGAGAGCCAGTGTGGTGTAGTGGTTAAGAGCGGTAGTCTTGTAATCTGGGGAACCGGGTTTGAGTCTCCGCTCCTCCATATGCAGCTGCTGGGTGACCTTGGGCTAGTCACACTTCTTTGAAGTCTCTCAGCCCCACTTACCTCACAGAGTGTTTGTTGTGGGGGAGGAAGGGAAAGGAGAATGTTAGCCGCTTTGAGACTCCTGAAGGGGAGTGAAAGGCGGGATATCAAATCCAAACTCTTCTTCTTCATTATGATGTAATGCACAAGCACCACACACTCTCCCCACCTTCCCCAACCCCGGAGATGCCCCTTTTAGAGGGGCATCCCCTAAAAGCCTTCCGTAAATAAGGAAGCACTATTTTGACAGCTCTCAAATACAAAGTTTCTGGGTTTAATTGACCGTGACTAATCTTATCAAAATGTAGCCAGTTACTTCCGGAAGTGGACCTGTCTTTGAACTCCTTTTGACAGTTCTTGTTATAAATTCATTAAAAATCAGCTGTACATCGGATTTACACCGGACCACTTTTATTTCACTTTATACAACAAGGACTATGAAAAGGGGGTGACTTGGCACTGGGCAGCCATAATCCCTTAAGCGAGAAGGCACGTACTCTGCAGCCCTACCCAGTTGGCATGGCAACCTTGATAGTCATCTTGATGGGCTCAGACAGAAGACTATCAAGAACACAACGGTCTGCATATACGAGTGGATTCAACGCGGACTGTGACAAAAGGACAGTGATCGGATTCCCCCTCAGGGGGCAGGAAACTGCACCTACCCTTTGTCCTCTGAAAATGACTCATGGGGAGGGGGAGAAGGGGCACCGGCCAGGTGTCATGATACTCAGGTTACCGGTGCAACCCCTCCCCTGACCCCTCCTGTTTTTAATGTAGTCATGATGTAGTTATGATGTATTTCTAGGGGTGTAACTTCGGGGATTAGAAGCTAATAAAAATTGGGGTCTTCCTTTGTTCGGGGCTTCCATTTTGCTTCACCTTGTGGGTGGTGGGAGTCCTGTCGCAACAGTATTCAATAAAGACTGAGCCTACAGGCTGCTGATTTGCTCCAAGTTGCTCTGGTTGGTGTCTTTACTTTTACCCAAGGGAGCCCTCGGATTTTCCGGTAACAGTTCGAATCCCCGCGACAGGGTGAGCTCCTGTTGCTCGGTCCCTGCTCCTGCCAACCTAGCAGTTAAAAAGCACGTCAAAGTGCAAGTAGATAAATAGGTACCGCTCTGGCGGGAAGATAAACGGCATATCCGTGCGCTGCTCTGGTTCACCAGAAGCGGCTTAGTCGTGCTGGCCACATGACCCGGAAGCTGTATGCCGGATCCCTCGGCCAATAAAGCGAGATGAGCGCCGCAACCCCAGAGTCAGTCAAAACTGGACCTAATGGTCAGGGGTCCCTTTACCTTTACCTTAATCCCTCTCAGCACCAGGCCAAGCAGCATAGGGGAATTTCACCACTTGGGACTGCTGCAGAGGATGTCTTCTTTGGGGTCACCACCACCCCACAATTGCCTTTTATTCCCACTTCAGCCATCCAATGAGGTTGATTTGACACACACACCACATTGTTCCTGATGTGCATCTTCACTCACCCACTTTTCCCTGTTGAAGGTGCTTCACCTCCAGTTCCAAAATGTCTTGGGTCAGCCCTGGCCACTGTCTCTTCTGGATTCAGCTTCAATTTATTTCCTTCTCCGACAAAATGTGAAATCACTATAGACAAGAGTTAACCTGGCACATTGAACATGGAAAAATGCAGTTTTGAACATCCATCTAAGTTAGATGATATCTAAGATGCCTTTATGCTTTTTTGTCGGTGAATATACCTACCAGGAAGCAATGCTGTGATTGCAGTCTCTGAATGTAAGGTGAAAGGCAATAAATCTACTCTCCCTCCCCCCTGCCCTGCTCCTTAGAGAACAGTCTTATTGAAACAGATGCATCTGTATGCATCAGTTGCTTAGCAATGCTCTGGCAATGTATAGCAGCTGTGAATCATCAGACCATTAACCCAGATTTCCATGTGCTGGGCATAGCTGGAGAACCACAGAGCATTTGTTGTGATGTGTATGAAGAGTTCATGGTGTAATAAACACGTGAATGGAGGTTACATGAGACAGAGCACAAGCGGTGAATGTGGTCTTTTCTATACAACAGACCTTTCCATGATGGAAAATGATGCCCAGATCTTTCCTCTGCATTCAGGGTGGGGGAAGCTGTGGCCTTTCAGATGTTGCTGGACTACAGTTCCTGTCATTCCTAACTATTGGCCATGCAGTCTGCGGCTGATAGGACTTGGAGTTCAACAACATCTGGAGGGACTCAGGTTCCTCAACCCTGCTCTATATGGTTGTTATTTTTTAAAAAAAACAAAACCACAAACCAACCTGTGCAGCCTGCTTATGAGCAGTAGAAGGACCAATGAAGTGAGACTTTTTGTCTCCTGTCACTTCCTGACTCAGAATTACTCTCTTCTCCCTGCACTGTTTGATCATCCATGAAGGGTAAGGCAGGACTCTTGTGCCTTCAATAGTTATGTATAGCTGTAGTTTCCCTCTTCTTAAAGGTGTAGGAGCCCTGCCCTCTTTTCCACTTGGCCCATCCGTATAATTACCATCTGTTTCAATGGGGTTCAGTGGATTTTTGCTCTAAATCTCTTCTGCAGAGCTTGGAGACTTTCTCCCCAAACAATTACCCCTCCAACCTTTGTAAAAGAAAGTTATATCTATAATATCAGGAAAAATTCTAATCAACCCCTGGTGTTGAAAACAAAAAAATCAGTATCTAATTGTAATAAAACGTTTTGACGTTGTTTTCCTCTTTTCAGGATAACATTGTATGTCATACTAATGTTAAGATTCAATTACTAAGAGCTAAGCGCTTTGTGTGTGTGTGTGTGTGTGAGAGAGAGAGAGAGAGAGAGAGAGAGAGAGAGAAATGATCCTAACAATAAATTTTCCTTAATCCTGAGTTCTAGCCTATTGATCGAATACTGTTCTCAGTAGAATGCCGTCGTACATTTTATAGCCATTTAAGCCATTACTTTTATATTTAGCACCATATTTTGTGCTGAGGAAAGGTAATAAATGTCTGCACAGTGATCTGGTAAGGCAACAAAAGAAAAAAAGGAAAGGTGGATACTGAGAAAACATTCTCATGAGCTAGTTTCCACAGTAGCTGTGGAAGAGCGGAATTGTTTGGAATAGTATGAACAATGAACCAGATATCCATCATGCCTTTGCAGCCCATAAGAACATTGTAAACAATTGTTCTATAGCCTCGGAGCTCAGTAAAACATGAAGTGAGGGAAGAAGTCACTTTGGAAACAACCCTTTATTTATTTAAGCTGTACATATATATACTGCTTAATTATTCACATTTCTAAGCAATGTACATAAAAAACAATCTACCGGAAATGGGACAATGAAAAACAAAATCATAAAGCCAAACACTACTTAAGATGCCTGCTGGAACATGAAAGTCTTAGTCATGTGCTGAAAATTCAGCAGGGAGGGTGCCTGTCTAATCTCAGATGAAAGGGAATTCTGCATGCCTGGGCCCACTGCACTTAATGCATCTCTTCTAGTGCATCTGAGCCATAGGGAATGACTAACAGAGATTCCCCACAAGACCTCAGTGATTGGTCTGGGATATAAGGGGTCAGCCTGTTGTCTTTGTCCATGGAGTTTTCTTGGCAGGGATACTGGAGTGGCTTGCTGGTTCCTGCTCCAGGTGGATCACATTTGGTCAAAACTCTCCACTATGACCTGTCCATCTTGGGTGGCCCTGCACAGCATAGCTCATAGCTTCTCTGAGTTATTCAAGCCCCTTGGCCACCTCATGAGAAGAGAAGACTCGCTGGAGAAGACCCTGATGTTGGGAAAGATGGAGGGCACAAGGAGAAGGGGATGACAGGAGGGCACAAGGAGAAGGGGATGACAGAAGATGAGATGGTTGGATAGTGTTCTCGAAGCTACCAGCATGAGTTTGACCAAACTGCGGGAGGCAGTGGAAGACAGGAGTGCCTGGCGTGTTCTGGTCCATGGGGTCACGAAGAGTCAGAGACGACTAAACGACTAAACAACAACAACAACAACAATAAGGGGTCATGCAATCCTTAAGATATCCTGGACCTATGTTGCTAAGGGTCTTATAAATTAATACATGAACTTTGACCCTGGCCTGGTAAGGTATGGGTATTCAGTACAAGCTTTCAAGCACTGAAGGTTTTGTGTTGGTGGTAGTCTGTTCTCGTCAGCCGTCTACCCATAAAGCATTTTGCAGTAGCTGGAGCTTACAGACCAGGCAGGAGGGTGGGCCTACATAGAGTGCATTTCAATAATCAAGGCTTGAGCCTACCAATGCATGAATCAGCACAGCCAGGCTATCCCTGTCCTAGAATGGCTGTAGTTGGCACACTAGCCGTAGCTGGTGAAAGGTACTCCCAGGCATTGAGGCTACCTGAGTTTAAGTGACAAAAGTAGGTCCAGGAGCACTCCCCAAATATGCACCTGTTCTTTCAGAGGGAGAAGGAGCCACATCCAGGGCAGGCTGATGGCCATGCTCCTGGACAATGGAACCGTGCACCCACAAGGCCTACATTACCCAAGGCTCCAAGCTTGGTTTATTAGTCCTCATCTATTACATAAATGCATCCAGACAACATTCTAAACCATGCTCAGCCTCCCTTGACTCAAATGTTATGGAGAAATAGAGCTGGGTATCATCAGCATACTGGTGACATTTTGCACCATGGCTCCTAATGACTGCTTCCAACAGGATGTTAAACAGCACTGGAAACAGGTTTGTGCCTTGTGGCACACCACAGCACAAGGACTGTGAGGCCAAGATACTATCTCCCATGTATTTACTCACTCCAGAATTTCCTCTCCCATTATCTATGCATTTGGATGAGTAGGGCTGCAGTGTGTTGGGTAGCGGGGCTGCAGGATTCAAAACATCATCATCATCCCTCAAAATATATATCAAGGTGCCTGAAGGTTTGGATCATCCAATATCATATTTATCAATGCCCAGCTTCAGCTATTTATGAACTTAATGCAAATGGAAAGTGCTATCTTGGTTACTGAATATTCTGTAGTTAATTACACAATTGTAATTGATCATCATAATATAAATATGCAGATGTTTGCTAAAATAATCCCAACTTTAAAAAAAAAAATCTAAAAGTCATGGAAAAACTATTAACCTTTATTTGAGAATAAGCTAACCATTGGCTTGGATTTAAGAGGAAGCTTGATTCAAAGTGGTACTGTATGCTTGTGACCCTTAAGGTAACCTGGCCCCATACTTCTCAAATTTGCATAACCCTGATACTTCTAAGAAGCTGGGTGGTGGCATGTGTACTATGCTAGGTGTTGCTTTGACTGTGTTCTTAAGCAAAGGTATGTTTGCCATATGGGCATGACTCACAAGCTATGCTCAGCTGACTAATCATGATCAATGGGGATACCCATCACCAAGGATGGGTGATGACTCAAGCAAGGGCAGCTCAGTGGTTCCTGATTCCCTGGGCTGCCAATATGTCAAGTTAGGGCAGAATAAAGCAAAAGTCAGCATCTCAGAGAGAGGTCAAGGTGCGAGTTCAGAACATTGGATAGTGCTCCAATTTCTCAGCAAGGTCTTGGAGCAACTGGCCATGTTTTCTAGTAGGGTTAGGTCAGGCACCCCCAATCTTCGGCCCTCCAGATGTTTTAGACTACAATTCCCATCTTCCCTGACCACTGGTCCTGTTAGCTAGGGATCATGGGAGTTGTAGGCCAAAACTTCTGGAGGGCTGCAGGTTGGGGATGTCTGGGTTAGGTAGACACTGATCATCTGAGTGCTGTCTTAAGGCCATTTTTCTGCAGCTGTTGAAAGTGCAGTTTCTAGTTGTGAAGATATTTCCTCAAGACTCTCTTGATCCTAGAGGAAGTCTGTGGACCAGCCATTAGAGTATAGCCTCAGACATGCCTCTTCAGGGCTCTGGGGAGGGTCTGATGACCATGAATCCACCCAGGGTTAATCAAGAAGTGGATCTATCTCTTCCTCAAAGCTGCATTTGCCAGCGGACTCTCTCTCCAAAGTTGGGGGCTGTGGCACTTTTGTTCTAAGAGAAAAGTGAGGAGAGATTTCCAGGACAGGAACCATGGTTACTGGAAAGATACCGGAGGCCATATGCTGCCAAAAATGTCAAAGGATGTTCTTGACCTTAATAGCTGTGAATCATATGAAGAACAAAAATATATTATTTCTTGAACCTATATGTTTTCTATGATCACTGGTTCTTTTTATTTGCTAGTAAAACCAAAAAGCTTGAAATTTGGACCATGTTAGTAAAATTATAATAATGGAACCCAATTTCGTTGCACTCAGGTCAGTTTAAGTGACTTGAGGAATTCAATTTAATGCAATTGGAGAGCAGAGTCACCTCATTGAAAAACCTATCAATGATAGGCTAGGTCAGTTGGGGAATCCACACAGAGGTGGGGAATTCATGCTGAATATTGCATGTCATTAAGGGGTATTGTGTGGTTAAATCACCATGGGACCAGATTAACAACTCAACTCAGATGGCTCGTACTGTTGTAGAGTTGCCCCAAACTGGGTTGAGCCATGTCAAAGTAAATGCATGTTGTATTTTAGGTGCCTGTGAAGGTAATCACCCCACAGCTTCCCTATGGCCTAGTTTAGGCATACTCTGGCTTCCTTGTGAGCACTTGAGAAGCTCAGGAGCATTCATATGGAGGCACATCTGTGAGACAGGGCAGCCATGATTTGTGCTGTCATAGTAACCATTTTCACTATGAGTTCTCACAAATTGTGTGGGCAATGCTGGCTGTGAGCCCAGCAGCAGTGTCCTGGAGCTCACGAGGTGCTTTCATGGGTCCTTGGATTTGTCTGAACTAGGCCTAGACTAGAACTCTGCACTTATCATCAACCCACAGACTTGTGGATTGACCCTAATTGTTCTGTTCTGTGATGCTGGTTTTTAATTTGCATGTATGTGTTACATTGAGGACATATGATTGATTGGTGGTCTGGTGAAATTTTCTTTTAATTTCTTTGGACCAAGACTGTAATTTGGTAATTTATCTAGCACTTTTTCAGTCTCTCCTGGATGATTTTTCACATGCACTGAGCAGATTTTATATGAAGCTGTCTGCTTGCAGCTCCCTGTGCTTTGCTTTTTCTCATTCTCTAGAATACACCTCCCCTCTTTGTCTTGCCAAAGGCCTCAACAGGAGACAGCAATCAGATTTTGCTGCCCTGTTCTGTAATAACTTATATATTTCCTTTGTGGAGTAAGAGAAAAAGAGGAAAATTATTATTTGAGGACTGACGCTCTCTCTCCTCCCCCACCCCACCCCGTGATAAGCAAGAAAGAACAGAATGGCACCAATCACATCCCTGTTTACATTCAACCTAGTCGCTAACCTGCTTTTTCACAAACACTGCATAGATGTGCCATTTCCCTATTTCTAGATGAGGGGTAGTCAACATGGTGCCCCTCCATCTCCCATCAGCCCCCGTTAGCATGGCCAAAAAGCATATATGTTTGGAATTCAGTCCAGCAACTCCTGGAAGGAAGCCCATTGGCTACACATTCTAGATGTGAGGGAGGAAAGAGAGATTGAAGGCTGCTCAACCAGCATGCCATGCACCCTGCCCTCCATCTCCTATACCACCCTACTGACCTCAGATGTGGTGGAAAGTACTTCCTCACATAAAAGGTAAAGGGACCCCTGACCATTAGGTCCAGTTGTGGCCGACTCTGGGGTTGCGGCGCTCATCTTGCTTTATTGGCCAAGGGAGCTGGCGTACAGCTTCCGGGTCATGTGGCCAGCATGACTGAGCCGCTTCTGGCGAACCAGAGCAGCGCACGGAAATGCTGTTTACCTTGCCGCCGGAGTGGTACCTATTTATCTACTTGCACTTTGACATGCTTTTGAACTGGTAGGTTGGCAGGAGCAGGGACCGAGCAACGGGAGCTCACCCCGTCGCGGGGATTTGAACCACCAACCTTCTGAATGGCAAGTCCTAGGCTCTGTGGTTTAACCCACAGCGCCACCCGTGTCCCACTTCTTCACATAGTGCATAGTTAAACTATGGATGTTTTTTTAAAAAAGCACTGGACAAAATTGTGGAGGATAATGCAGTCAATGGCTACTAGCCACAGCAGCTATATTCTACCTCCATTGTTGGAGGCAGAAAGTTTTGAACATCGGTTGCTGGGAATCGCAAGTAGGAGAGCGCTATGACAACCAGAATTTTTGGTCTGATCCAGCAGGACTCTCACTATGTCCTTATGATAAAGAGATGTGTCTTCAGCTTATGACAAGAGCAATATCATGAAGGTAGCAGACACACGTCTGTGAATTCTGCTCCCCCCTCCCAAATCCTGCACTAACTGCAGCACTGTTCCTAGATCTCCTGCATTGCATCTAATTTAGTCCAGATATCAGGAGTGATAATCTGGCAGCTCAAATTTTTCAGTACGAAAGCTCTCCCTCTTCACATTTCCTGCAGTTCACAACAAATAGCATTTTGCTAACACTAAATAAATATCATGGGTTTGTGGCAAAGGGTTTATGCTGCACTGCAGAGATAGACTCAGTGCCTACTCTGCTATTTTATACCAGAGAAATGTCTTTCTTTTTGTTTGGCTCAGGGCCAAGAGGTTGCCATGGGAAATATAGAGGGGATGTTTGACTATTGTTTAGACTTCTCTAATCACACCAAAGTCTAGACAAGCTCTGCTATGCTGGAAACACTACTGAAACAATAACCACCGGCTCCTAAAAACTCTTCAGAGAAGTGAAATTTTATAACACATCGCCCCCTAAGGCATATTCCTGTCCACAGTCAATCTGCACCAGAATAAGTACTTCCCAATTTAATTAAAAAGTTACTTCTCTGTTCCGGAATGTAGAAAATACTGAAGCTTTTGACCTCCAAGTTCAGGTATCTGAAGAGCTTTCCAGATTATTATTATTTTTTAAAAAAACACAGGAATTTATTCTCAGAACTAGACTGGCACTTGCCTACAACTGTTGTTTAAACCTGATTTTAACACTGTGTTTTAATTGTAACCCACCCTAATAATAATAATAATACTATTTTTTTCCCTGGGCTGCTCTGCCTTTTTACATCTCCGTGACAGGCAAGAATTCAAGATGCAAACCATTTTCTATCACCACAAAAAGTTCCCAGTTCAATTCCTCCTCCGGCCATGTCTCTGTTAGGGACTTTGGCAGGAAAGTGGGGGTCCTAATTAGTCTCCATCCAATTTAGTCACAAGGTATCCCAAATCTCTAGATAAAAGCACAAAGGTCAGCAAGATGCAGTTCCTGTTGCAGTTTTCCTTCAGTACGACTAAAGTGATTGTAAGTAAATTTTCAATTGATTGTCATCTGCACAGAAAGTGTAAGAGAAGGGCGGACAGATTTCCTGATTCATTACTTCCCCCCTGGATCAGCAACACTCAGCATCCTGCTCCGCCTATCCTCCAATTATTTATAGCAAATTCCTACAATTAATTCCAGGACTGACATAGGTGTAATTTGCACTCGCTGCAGCATTCCAGTCCAACCATTTGGGTAACTATAGATCTGCAAAATCTATAGATTCCTAGACACTTTGAAAAGCTTTCAGCAGATGTCACAACTGCTATTTTCCATGCCCACCACCAGAACTCAGTAAATTTAGGAATAGGAGAAAGAGGGAGGAGGAAATAGTTGTAGAAATACTCACTGACATCCCAAACTAACTCTTTCTGGCGTGTGGAGAATTCTTGGGAAAATACTACTAATAATAATAATTTATGATTTACACCCCACCCATCTGGCTGGGTTTGCCCAGCCACTTTGGGCGGCTACCAACAGAATATTAAAATACAATAGTCTGGAAAAGCCCAGACTTTATTGAAAACTGTAGAAACAGACTTGAAAATGTGCAGTCCATTCTGTATTGAGGCAGGCAGGGAGGCAGGAAAGCAGGCAGGCTTTAATCCATCTCTCCTTCGTCACAGGGCTCCTCCGGGCAACCTATTTATTGAGCACTCATACTGATTTGCTTGCACAAAGTTTACCTAGAGGTCAGATTATATCCATGTGTGGTTTTATGACAATGAGCATTCATCCTGATTTGCTTGTGGGGTGTTTATATGTCTTCCCAGCAGCCATTCATTAGGAATAGAATGTTGGACTTGGATTGGCATTTGATTTGATCTAGCATTGCCCTTCTTATGTAAAGCCTGTGATTACTCGCTGGGTGAAAGGAGGAAATATTCAAGGCAAAGAGTAAGACTGGAAAACGGCGGGGGAAACAATCTATATGTGAACAGTGTGATTTGCAAACCCCATAATTCCATTCCGGAAATGGATCCAGTGCTGCTCTATGACCAGGAAAATATATGGTGCTAGTCTATGCACGTCTACTCAAAAGCCATTGACCAGCAGTGGGGAAGAAGATTCAAAGAACAGAAATTGGAAACAGGTTAACATGTTCCCATTCAGTGCTCTGAAATACCTTTATTTAGCAGATATGGCAGCTCTTAATTTTCCATGAGATAAGAGGAACAAATTAAATTACAAGGATGCTGTGCAAAGGGAGAGAAACTCAGGCGATACGTGGAAGCCTTAAATAACTCAGCAGTGTCAGATTCCAGAAGCATGAAAAATGCCTCTAATTTAGAGCGTTTCCTTTGCATCCCAGTTTATACATTGGCAAAATGTACACTAGTAAAATCTTTACTAGAGCGTATGAAGGACACAGTTGCTCCCTAGGTTGGTCCTACCATTAGGCAAAGTGAGGCAGTCACAACAGGTGGTAAATGCTACAGGGTGGGAGTGCACAGAGTTGCATGTGCCACATAGTGACCTCCCCTGCAGCTTCTAAGCTAATGTGCTGCCCTCAGGTGTAGTGGAGCTTGTGAGATTTGTAATGATAGAATTGAAAAAAATAGAAATAGTCCCTTGGCATTAAGAAATTGGTGGTTAGAAGACTATCCCTAAGGTCACATAATGCAGGCAGCTCCAAGAACCTAGAAGTTCTGAAGAATGAAGTTGTTTCAAGTCATTTTTAATTCCTCTGGCTTGTCTTTGGACCCAGAAAAATTACATGGTGTCAGAAGAACAGAATGAAGACTGTACTGAATAAGCTAGGAACAGTTTTCTGGTGTAGAGTTAGATATAAACAATAAGAAGCAGTGGAAGCCACACTTTTATTTATTTTATTTATTTTATTTTATTTTAAGATCACATCTGTTTTTCTTTGGCCAAGCTCAGCTGAAGGCTGAGCTGCAGAAGGAACTGCAACCTTCCCTGGCATGGCTTTCATGAATTGTTATGGAATGTCATGCCATTATAAGTATAAAGGCTGACTTATGGTAGGTAACATATTGTAACCATCCATCAAGCAAGAACTGTAATGACTGTCAGTTCTGTGGCTTAGCTGCTGGACAAAAAAATATGAAATATGAGGGTGCATGTGGTTATTCAGACACTTATATATGGTCTTGTATGGTGAGTGAATTTTGAACAGTGCTAATAAATTCCTTAAACATCCATGGTGCATAGAGATCAACAAACTTCATGTAAGACTACAGGTATTGGTGTTGTGAATATTGGTTGGTGCTTTGACCACTAGATCATGCCACTGAATTTAACGACACACAACAGTTCAAGGCAAAAAACTCTGCTGAACATTGTTAGAAGACTGTTAGACTTGGGCCCACAATCTGTTGTTGATGCTGCATGTCATACATCAACCAGTGTGATCAGCAGAGTATGCACAGCTCTAGCAGAACATCAGAGTTTCCCTGCTTTCCTGTAGTCAGCCTTTTCCAGTGTTCCCAGTTAAGAAAACCTTTCCTACTCAGTTCAGTTCAAGGTATAAAGTGTGTATTGTTTCATGGCACAAGCGTAAACATACTGGCTACATAAACTTTAAGAACTAATCTGCTATAATAAAGTTCTTCTGGTCTTCAAAATAAACCTGGTAAAAATACAACGCAGAGAGATCCACTAACACTTTACCATGCTAGCTCACCATACTACACTTTATCATATAGCTTATACCTTGCATGGAGCACATACCTTATTATCAGTGAATACCTCACATTCTTGCTTATTGCTACTAAATCCAGCCTTGACTTTATACCCCCCACTGCACATGCACACATTTCTTAGACAAAGGGAGGGTGGGTGAGTCATTGAGCCCTGGACTTTTTCTAACCATCCCATGCAGCTGGGTCTTTCTCTAAACAGAATGCAGACATGGGAGATGGGCTGCTCAAGACATGGTCCACACTTTGTGCAATGTCACCCATATTTCTAAATTACACCAACAGGCATGCCTGGCCTTCAGCAGACAAACCACCACCAGTGATGCGTACACATTGGCTATTGAAGATCGACTACACCTCCATGACTTAAGTACAAACTGTTGCTACAAACAATGCACACAATATTTTCAAAGACATGGATGGCATGTATGCCTATGAATATCAGCTACTGGGAAACACTAAGCGGGGAGGAGTACTGTTGCACTCAGGTCCTGCATGCAGACTTCCCACAGGCATCTGATTGGCCACTGTGAGAACAGGATGCTGGACTAGACAGGTCTTTAGCCTGATCCAGCAGGGTTCTTCTTATGACAATGGACATTAGTACACATTCCATGCATGGTCCACTCTTATCACCTGGTTACCAAGGCAGTCCTGTCAAAGTGAGGCTGTGATGGGGAACAGATCCTTAAAAGTGCACATGCTATTTGTGATCACTATCAGCATTTGGAGGAGAGTACAATACTGCAGTAATCTGCTTAATTCAGGATGCTGCTACCCACTGGTACATCAAGCTGCCATAGTGATGCAAAAAGTAAGCCATCTTGGTCTGGTTGCCAGGAACACTTGTTATATACCCCTGACACTCTCCACAGTCCAGAAGCCACCTAACAGATCAGTCCTGCCCTGTGCCAACATAGCCCCTGAATGCTGAGCTATTTTAGTACCTGGGCTAAGTCCACAAGTCCCTTTCCACCAGTGCAATGGTAGGAAATTTACCTTTTGCCAATTGCTCAGCTTTAGCAGGCACGCCCATCAAAGGACCTTTCACACGGAAGCACCCTGACAGTATCTTATGCTTCTTCTGGATGGCTGCCTGCTTGGAAACCTCATCTGCTCATCCCAAGCCTGCCAAGGGGCACTGCCACTCTCACTTCTGGGGCCCCTTAACACCCATCCTGGGTGTCTCTCTCATGTCAGACAAAGTATAACAATTCTATTACAAAACTAGGGGAAAAGAAATATTGCAAGGGTCTGAATTGTAAACCGGCACATTATCCTTTATTTGCTTTCTCCTTCTTTCCAGCTGTATGCTGACATCTTGCACTGATTCTAAGGAATGCTGACAGAGGAAGCTTGACTCTTCCTTTGAAGCTGTTTGGAAGAGAGACATATGAAAATCCCCTACAGGCAAGCAGAACTCAGTCTGATCACTAGGCATAGTGAGTTTTGCTTTGTAACAGGAAGCATAAATCAGCAATTCATTATTAGCCTCCTAAACTATTCTTCCACGCTCTCTTCTAGATTAATAAGCTTTAATAAGGTGCATGATAAATGCACAGAATATGACAAAATACTCCTATGTGTTTTGCAATAAGATGTCGTGTTGGCACAGCTGGAGGAGGCTGGAGGGTGCAGGGAGAGTTCTAGATACAGGGTAATTTATTTCTATTCTCTGCAAGTTCTTATGTCACTCTCACTTCTTAGACCAGTGGAGCTTGGCCATGGGTGAAATGTTCGGCCCAGCTAGGGCAGAGGGGCAGGAGCAAAGTCTTTGCCGTCTATTTTTTCCCCTGGCACTCCTTTTCTCTCTGGTTCATGGAACATGAGTGGTAGACGGCAGTCCTGAATTACTCTGTTTTCCCATGGCTGTGAAGGAAAGGGGGGGGGGGGAATTGCTTCAAACACATTCAGCACAAGCCTGGCTAGGAAAAAAGTCCTTCATATGTGGAAGCACATGGAGGCAGCATCAGGGGGGGAAAGAGGTTAATGAAGTGTGCCAGAATTTATCCTTGCATGCTGTATTGTTGTGAAACTTATCAAATGCCAAAAAATAGCAAGTGTGAGGTGCACACTGAACTTGAGCCTTAGGTCAAATGCGCGCGCACACACACACACACCGATTGGCCCTTTTTGTTTGTCTGTATGCACGGATATGTAAACACACATCTGAGGAATTAGCAACACTCATCTTTGGATCTCTAGTGGAGACCATTGTGCACACACAGCCAAGATTGACTTATGAATATCTTGTTTATTTGGGGCAATTTACCACTGACCAGGGACGCAGGTGGCACTGTGGGTTAAACCACAGAGCCTAGGACTTGCCGATCAGAAGGTCGGCAGTTCGAATCCCCGAGAAGGGGTGAGCTCCCGTTGCTCGGTCCCTGCTCCTGCCAACCTAGCAGTTTGAAAGCACGCCAGTGCAAGTAGATAAATAGGTACCGCTCCGTCGGGAAGGTAAACGGTGTTTCCGTGCGCTGCTCTGGTTTGCCAGAAGCAGCTTAGTCATGCTGGCTACATGACCCGGAAGCTGTATGCCGGCTCCCTCGGCCAATAAAGCGAGATGAGCACCACAACCCTAGAGTCGGTCACGGCTGGACCTAATGGTCAGGGGCCCCTTTACCTTTACCTTACCACTGACCAAAAAGGAACAAATGTGAGTGAACCTGCTCTAGCAGTAACCACACCATTCTTGCAATTGTAATAAGTGGATATAAAAGAACAAAGGGTTTACCTCGGCATGGGATTTGTATTTGTGTGTGGCACAGAGTTCACACTGCCTGTTTTTATCTCCTTTGGATTTATAGATAGAGATTATTTTGCACATTCATCATCTCTAGTGAATGAACCAGTATCATAACAAGATGGCTTGCAGTGCCTTTATTAGCCAGTCATATGCACTCAATTACTGTGCATACAGAACCACACTGCACTTACAGGCAATGAATAAAGAAACATAAATAGATGGGACTTTTATCTTGGGCAGGATGTAGAAGACATGCTTAATTATTTTGGTGTGTGATGTAACTCAAAGATTTACTGGCAACCAGCCACTGTGATTGTATGTATCCATGCAAGATATTATTCAGATGTGCTAAGATCTAAGATTTGTACTTCCCAAGTATTATATAAAACTAGAACCTCACTCCAGCATGTTATCGGAGTTCTCTCCCTTTTCCTCTTCCCTTGTAACTTTATTAAAGATCTACCAGGTTTTCTTGTCCCTCTCACAAGAGGTTAGATGTGAGCCATCAGATGTTCCACTAATGAAGGTGAGGGGAAGGTTGGAAAATCAGTGATACATGCAAGACACTCTGCAGGGATCTGCAGGATTCCTGTGTCTTTCCAGCAACTGCAAACAGTAAGTGGAATAAGGTGTTGCAATGTCTGTTTGATGCTCCCCAAGCAGACCTTTAGTGCTATAATCACAAATGCTTTGATCTGAAGAATGCAACACAGCAAGGCTTTCCTCAGAAATCAGTTGCCATTTGCTTTGGAGTGTATGAATCTAGAATTAAGTGCCAACCAGTGGTGTCTTTGTTATAAGGAGAACAAAAAAAAGTAACTTCACCTTGATGAACTGTTCTGGAAACCTGAGCACTTGCACACCTATGAAATAAAACATTCGTTAAAAAAAACCCTGGGAAATGTTGGCATGTGTCTAACAAAACAATACAGTATTACCTCCGGTTACAGACGCTTCAGGTTCCAGACTCCGCTAACCCAGAAATAGTACTTTGGGTTAAGAACTTTACCTCAGGATGAGAACAGAAATCGCGTGGCGGCAGCAGTGGGAGACCCCATTAGCTAAAGTGGTACCTCAGGTTAAGAACAGTTTCAGGTTAAGAACGGACCTCCAGAACGAATTAAGTTCTTAACCCAAGGTACCACTGTAATGATATAGTCAATATTCTCAGTGAAGAGAATTCAAGCTACGTTCTAGCAATTATGTAATCCTGACCTCAGTTCCATTAAGTCCCAATTTACTTCAGTAAAGCTTATTGTGGCTTTATTTTATTTATTATTTATTGTGTGGATTCTCAGTTTTGTTTTTGAATATCTTTGTTGGAAGTCTCTTGCAAAGTGAAATGTGGGTTATAAACTTGATTAAAAATAAGTGTGTGAGTTAAATAAGGGGCTAATACTGTGCCTACCATGGATGTTTACTATGCATGAACATCTAATATGTATTTTATTGGCATATCAGTTGCAGCATCTGTGCTGCACATAGTTAGGAGTCTCTGGGGAGTTTCAAAAGCAGTTAGCAATGTGGCAGGAGGGCCAGTCTTCAAAGAAAAGTCGTAAGTCACACAAGATGCATGCAGGGCCCTTGTGTGTGTGCAAATGAGCTCTCTGAACCGTGGCCTCTATCTCCCAAATGTTACTGGTGAAGCCTGGAAATAATTGATAGGGAACGAATGCCTTTAGAGTAGACAGAGCACAGAGCACTATGGATTATTGGACTGACCTAGCAGGAATTTTCTTTTTATAAGAAAAAATGTCAGACACAGCATTTTTTTTTTATTTTTTAAAGAAGTATCTGGACCTCTGAAGTTGCCACAGTGCCAAATCCTTGTTTGGTACCTGTGTACCTCAGATATGGGAGAACGGGAAGGAGCAGACAAAGACAGGCAAATGAACTGTAAGAAAAGGCATTCCCTAATTTCAAAAACTTGAGAAATCCTGCAGGGCACATGCAGCACTCTCAAAGACCCCAATTCAACTTGTGGATAGTCTGGTTTAAGTCACATTGAATTAGCTTCATGTCTAAAGGACATTTTTTTCTATTTCATTGCTGCTCAGGTTTTAACTAAGCTGAAGACCGCATAGCTAATTGCTTGCATATTCTGCCACCAGTGCTGTGGCTTGTTTACCACAGCACAAGATGACAATGGGAGGAGGCTGGCATGTGGGGGAAGCCAGAGTGTCCTCTAAGTATCTGCTGAGTAAGACTTCACTCAGATTCTCTTCTTCCCTGTATGTGTGGCAAGATATCGCAGTCAGTATCGACAGCAATTTCACCAGACAAAGAATAAACTCCATAATCCCCAAGATGAAATAATACTCTCTGTGTAAAGCTGAGGTGAAGTAGAAGGCTTTCCACTTACTTATATGACTAGGTATAATCTCACATTAATTGGGTGCTGAAGGACTACAAGCCCCATGATCCACTGGAAATGGATACACAGAGCCTACCCTCTCCTACCCTCCTCTAAAATTAAGCACCAGTAGCTGGACTGTTCATTAAAAGAAATAAGAGAAGGGTGCAATTTCTCCTGGTTGAACTCTTCTGGAATCATATAGTCTTGAGCATTGGCATGCCTATGAAAGGAAACATATCATTGGGAAATGCTATTCCAAGCTATTCAATCTTCTCCGTGAAGAAAATCTTGACAATGGTGTAATCCTGATCTTGATTCCATTTGCATAAGTCCCAAACTGTAAAGAATTTAACTGTTTGGACTGGTTCCAGAAGCAGATTGGATGTTCCAAAAATGGAGTCACACACTACCAAGAGGAGCCTCTATTAACAACCTAATGGAGACATGCCAGACCAAAAGAAGTTTCTGGTTCCCATTTCAAAGGCAGCCCCATCTAAAGTGCATTGCAGTAATGTAGCTGCTGCGCCACAGGTTACTATGGCCAGAGCTGCAGTATTCAGAAACATGTGCAGCTTGTGCAACAGCCTCAGCTGAGTGAAGAAGGCACAAACAGCCACCACCATCACCAAGACAACCAATGTTAAGGCCAGGTTCAAGACCTCCAAATAATTAGCCTTCATTTTCAAGAGGAGCACCACTCTCCCTAGAGTAGTGTGAATCTCTGTTTGTGATCAGGAATACCTCTGGGTTAAGCTTCAATTTGTTTGCCTTCATCCATTCCACTAGTGCCCACAGACACCAGTTCAGAACTTCAGCAGCCTCTCTGGATTCTTACAGAAAGGAGATACAGAGTGGATTGCCATCTTCATAAAGATGAAATTGCATCAAAGTCTCCCTAGATGTCATATGGAGCTGTGCCAGGCCATGGATTGCTTAGCGGTTGTGTGATTTCCTCCATGGCTCAAGCACTTTTAAAGCATTAGATTGTAGTTTAGATATATAATATCTAGGTAGACAAGACAAACATAGCTGTACTAAATAGGTTCATAAAGAGAAAAGTGGATTTGTTTAGAGGATTTGTCTTCATTAATGAAACTGACTGATATAGCCATACATTGTGGTCTTTTTCAATTCTAAATCCACCTTGGACAGAGATGTTTTGGAGACTATTGGCATTAGCTTGCATTAGCCTCTTCAGGACAAAACTCTACCATTTCATGCATAACAAGCAGCTTTTTATCGTTAATGTCTCTCCCGCATATGATGTAACATAGGAAAGGGGAACTCAGTAAAGAAGGATGTCATCTTGGTTTTGTTTTTCCACTTCCAAAGACAGACAAAGGGATCTGCCTCCAGCAGTGCTCTCCCTTCAGACACTCAATAGCAGACAGAAATAGGTTTAGCATAATTGATTTAGCATTGTAGGGGGACACCGCATCATGTGATGACAAGTAGCTTGTGCCAGCTTCAAAGGTCATTGCTATGTAAGTGTGCCCTATGGTGTATTATCTGTAAACATGGCTCTTGATTTAGTGTAATTGATTTAAAGCTGGATAGTTTGCCAAATTGATTTGCAAGATGAATCACTGCTGAGATGAAAGTTCTGTGTAGTTGTAAAATATCCACAAAT
Source organism: Podarcis filfolensis (assembly GCF_964270895.1). Classification (NCBI taxonomy): domain Eukaryota; kingdom Metazoa; phylum Chordata; class Lepidosauria; order Squamata; family Lacertidae; genus Podarcis; species Podarcis filfolensis. Next base: position 47,783,381 of record NC_139607.1, on the reverse strand, counting down.
ATAAGCCAACTCTCAGCAGTATCCAGTGGTAGTCCCACTCAGAATAGATCCATTGAAATTAATGAATAGGCTCATCATTTTCAGTGGGTTGTATGTAATATAGTGCAACGGTGAGCATTCTTTCCCTCTCCTCCCTCCATGAGCCTCCTAATTCTAGGTTTTCCCCCAACCCTCCAGAGAAAATTTGGGCATGGTGCAGGGAGAGATGGAAAATCCCATGGTGCTATCATAAGTTTTCAGCTGAATAGCCCACACTGAGCATAACTTAGCTGAATATAACCCTCTCTGTCTGCTGTCCTTCTTTACCATCCTGATGCCAAAATAGTGATGTTTCCCATCAACTACAATGTGAGGATTGAAAACAACTGAGGGACACAATGGAGCCCTTTTCTAGTTATGCTTCAAATGTTTTGCAGGTACCATGCAGGAAGAACCGGTTTTGGTTGAAAAGTTCCATGCTACACTTTGAATGGCTTTGTTCCACTTTACTCCGTATCGAAATAGTTCTTGATAATGTTTTTTTCCCCTCCAATAATTTTTGACAGGTTCTTGAAAATACTTTTGTTTCTTGTTATTCTCCAGTACCCTTTCAAAGCTGGCTTTTCTCTACCATTTTGCAATGTTTCCTTATCTTTTGTAGATATGCCATTATTTGTAAAAAGTGAAAGAACAGAGAGTTGATCTGTAACCTTTCTGTCACTTGTTCAAACATTCTTATCTCAGCACAGTCTTGATAACATGGCATCCCCTTTTTCTTTCCAAATCTGAAAAATCACTCACTGGCCATCTAAGTTAAAACTTCCATCATCAAATATAGATGCATTATGTGATATCTCTAGAATCAGTTTTTGTTTACACTCACCCCATATCATTGAGCAAATGTTTATAATATAGTTTTGGCCGTTATAATTCACTTTCCTAACTTTTTTTTAGTAATCCCTATAAAATTGAGTACTAGTTTTAACAGAGAGCTCCTCTACAGGTCTCAAATACTTATTTCCATTCTGTTTCATTGTGGGGGTGTCAAACTATGACAGGAGATTCAGATGGGGGAGGAGGGACTGAGCTGCCACACACCCAGGCTGGAAGCAGAGCCCAGAGAAAAGACCCACACCAAGGTTGGCCTTAGTGCGGGCCAATGCTCAAATGTACCAACCAGATGGACTGGGTGATACAATCAGTCAGCAGGCAGGTTGATTCAGGCTGGACCAAACCATAGTCTAGCTGTAGTCAATTAAGTTGTGGCATTTCCATCCCACTTTTGAACTCTAGTGTGTTATTGCCCCTGAGCAGCATGCCAGCATACATGTAGGCCACTACAGTGGTACCTCAGGTTACATACGCTTCAAGTTACAGACTCCGCTAACCCAGAAATAGTACCTTGGGTTAAGAGCTTTGTTTCAGGATGAGAACAGAAATCGTGTGATGGTGGTGCAGTGGCAGCGGGAGGCCCCATTAGCTAAAGTGGTACCTTTGGTTAAGAACAGTTTCAGGTTAAGAACGGACCTCCAGAACAAATTAAGTTCTTAACCCGAGGTACCACTGTATAGTATTCCTGCCTCAGAATGTTTCTCCATCTGGTATCCCTGGTCCACCTTTTTTCCACAGTATTTTTCCTTCCTTCCCATACAACATCACTTACTACTTTTTGCCATTCTCTTAATATTTGTTTAGAACATGGTACCAGTAGCTTCTGAAACATAAATGCTGTTTTGGGTAAAATATTGCATTTTAATTGCATTTATTCATCCTGGTATGGCTAGTCTAAGACAGTGTTAGAAACTGACATTATGTAAGCTAGGAGCTAAATGGCACCTTAAACCCAGGTTATGGGCACAACGGAATGACTGGGTGCACTTTTTTATACAAAGCTGAAAATGAATGAACTGCAGCCAAAATCTTATGTTCATTTTTCACAAGGTCTAGTCCTTCCCCTGTCCACCCCCCTAATATTCTTAAGAGGGTCTCTTCTCCAGTCTTCAGAGAGTGGCTGGAAGTGGGGAGACAGAAAAAGGTCCTCCTTTATAAGACTAGCTGGAAGTGGGGAGGCATAAAAAGGTCCTCCTTTCCTTCCACTGTGCAGTTTTACTCTGAAATCTTTGGTGCAGTACTGCACCCAGAGCTCAGAAACTGCTCGCGCTAATGAAATTCCCATCCACAAGACATGCCTAGAACAATGGGAGTTTCAAATGCTGGACCTCAGATCCTTCCAACTTTTAAGATTTGTTTCCTGCATTTGTTTTTGGAGGGATATATAATTACCTTTATGTAGATCATTTAGATTTCTCTCTATGTCGATGCCATTCAATCTTTCGATGCCACTTAATTCCTTGAATCCTCTTTGTCCTCAAGATGTAATAACAAGTTGGCTGCTAGCCTTATTAATTTTAATCCCAACTACTTCTTCATAGTATTGTAATATTTTCACTAATTTATTTGCACAGGGAAGCCCTTTTCTTGTTCTGCCTCGAAAGGTTCACACATACTGGCAGTGTCGTTTTACTTCTCATTTTAAGGTACTGCGCTAATAGCATTGCTGTGGGATTTTTGGAGGGGCGGGGGTGGGAAATTGGATAATGAGAAAGTTGAATTAATATCTGAAATTCCCATCTATGTGTGATGTTCACTACCATTCATACATTAAAGCATGCAGGCCAATTTGGGGAACACATATATGTGAAGTCATCCTTAGATCACAATTTCTATTAACGTCTTCCCTCTGGAGTGTTCTGCTTTTAAGAACGATCAGCAATAGATGAGCCTGTAAGCGAGGCTTCAGCAAAGTGGGGGCTACACCTTCTCACTTTGTCTCCAGTGGTGAAACAGGATGGGCTGCCCCTGGTTAGCAGCATAGTTTACATACATTGTTCTTGTTCTGCGTTGTTACATAAGGCATTCTCTGTCTGCATTAAAATGTCTGCATTGAAACTAGCACACTGCTATCACAGGCCAATGCAAATTCATGGCCAGACGAGTCAAACACAATCTTCTCTCCCTTGGCGAGGTCAGGCCTCTGTAGAAAACTCTCCCCCAGACATTACATTTGAGTAAATGTCATGCTTTGTCAAATCGCACAATACTAATATGCAGTTGGAGCACACTCTGGCTGTTTCTATGAGATACGTTTTGCTGCAAACCTAGACACAAACATGTACAGCAGTGCACTGTTAGTGGCTTACTGGTCCTTCCTCCCCACACATCAGAGGAAAATTAATGTAATAAGCCACTAGAGACTGTTTCAAGGTAACATTTTTGGCAGCATTGTGCCTTCCCCTTGTGACCTTCCTCAGCGTTCAGTATGCACACAAACAGATGCATGAGTCAGATAATGCATCTCCCCTGCACTTCTTTTCCATTTTTAGTTTGAAGGCAGAATCGAATGCTGCAGCCCAATGCACATAGGTCATAGTGGAATGAGTGGTAATGATCTTCACAACTTTCTGAATGGACAAGTGAGCAAGGATTATAATCAGAGAGGCGAGGGTAATGGTAGCCAAGCTACAAGGTAATTAGTCTGTAGTCATTATGCACTCTTTTCTGATGTGATATGAACACCGCGATGCTTCAGTGGATCCACAACTTCATTGGGCATAAGGAAATCAGAGCTACACCATCTTATCTCTTACAAATCAGGGTCTGGGATCACTTTTCCAGATTTTCCCAGAAAAGCGTGTGAAATATGAAAAGCTAGTTTGTACCAAGTTCAAATACCATGCGAAAGAAAGTGTACTGCACAAATAGAAGGTTTCTCCATGCATTCAAAGGATTTCATTCTATTTACGCCAAGCTCTTACACACTACTCCAAATCATTCCCTCTCTCACACACACACATGCACAATGGCTTGAGCAGGGGTGGGATGAAGGATGGGGAAAGACCCAGGGTATGTGGTGCTCTGCACATGGCAGTTTGGATCCTGGCCAATATAACCCATGTAAATCCATGGAGCCGGCAGACATTTGTGACAGAATGTGAGTGTGTGTGTGTGTGTGTGTGTGTCAGGTATTAACCAGCATTCACACAGCATTTACCTGTGTGCGGATTTGTTGGCCAGTGAGGTCACAACCAAAATAAGGGAGAAGAATGCTGGGGGCATTTCCCAGAGCAAATGTCGATGAATTCCCAATTAAACCTCAACTCCTTCCTTGGACAGTTGGACAGGCAAGGCAAAAGGAAACTGCAACTAGTTAACTACAGCCTTTTCCATATGTTATGCTGCTACTGTTCAGAACATTCAGTTAACCATGCAGCAGGTAGTAGCAGCCTTCATTCTGATGAATGAGAATCCTCTGAATACTTGAACCGCCCTGTGTCCTTAACCATGAAAAGGAGGCCATCACTTATTATGCATGCCTAAAGGGGTTAGTCTAGCAGGTGTCAGAGAGGGTTTGGCTGGATTACAGGACTTTGGATAGCTCCAAGCAGGCACTTTTCTCTGACAACAGCTGGAGCTCAGGGGAGACCTGTATGAGGGTGTGCAGGGACCCTGGGATCCACCCTTTGGTCCCAAATTGGGCAGATTTGTCCTGTGCTGCCCTGGAGGTTACCCACTGTGCCCCAGATCCACCCCGCAAGCAATTTAAGGAGCAGATCTAAGGGTTTTTTAAGAGTTTTTTTAAAAAACAAAAACAAAACAGGGTTTAAAGGGGGCTGGCATGCACCAGCACTGCATAGGATTGGATCCTCCTATTTACCAGCTGTTAAGCAAGATCAGGCACCCCCAAATTCGGCCCTCAAGAGCTGTTTTGGGACTACAACTCCCATCACCCCTAGCTAACAGGTCAAGGATGATGGGAATTGTGGTCCGAAAACATCTGGAGGGCTGAGTTTGGGGATGCCTGAGCAAGATGATCCAATTCTGCACAGTGTAGGTTGCTTGAAAAGCAGCACCTGCAGCCCACAGAAACAATGCACACCTGTTGTGTGTAGACACTGCTCCTGGGGGGAGTCAGGCAGGAAGGGGAGTTGTTGCACTGGACCAACCTTCTCCCAGGAAGACACAGCAGCTGGTCAAGTAGGTCTCAGCTCTCTTCCTGTGGTTTTCCTACCCTGCCTGCCTCTGATTCCCACCTGATGCCCCACCCCCTGCCCTGCTGACAACCACAGGCCACTCTGGGTCCATCCAACCCAACATTCTGCAATTCATGGGCGTGTATGTGACTCATCCAAGGATTCCCAATTTGGCTCAGGATTCAGGCCTAGGCCAAATCCAGTACATAACTCTACCCTGCACCCATTTCAGGCTAGGCTACCCTACCCAGACTCCACCTCCCACCTGAAGAGCAGAGATGTAATGTTCTAGCCTGGAGCCCAGCACACCATAGTCTCTCAGTCAGCTCCCACCTTGTGCATTGGCTGCACTAGCAAATGAATACTGAGGAGTCTACCATTGTGATGCTATCATCTATACTGAATGCATGGAGAGGAAAAGGAGGAGCTAACAGAAGAAAGGGCTAAAAGGAAGTCTTTCCTAGCACTGTTTTTAACTAGATATACCTAAGATTAAACTGATCTACCTTACAGCCTGAATCAATTTTTCTTTCTTGTTTTGAGCTATTTACTGCTATCCTGCTTATACATATGAGTATCTTGGAGAAAAACTTGCACTTTCTCTCCAACTTTCCTCAGAAGCAACTGAAGATTCAGCCTGAAGTGTCAAACAGAAGTCCAAACTTTTTCCAAGTCAATGAAGCAAGCGTTTTGCTTTCAGTTTAGTAAATCAGTTTCTTGAGATGCAAAAGTGTGGTCAATGCCTCTTTCTCCATGGTGGGAAAAAAAGCATTATGGTATGGTATGGCATGGTTTATTGGGTATTATAATATGATTTTGTTAAACGTGGAACAAAACAATTTGTGGATCTTGCTGCAGTTATCTTCAAGTGAACAGGGGATAACTGTTTTTTATACTGTGTGTTTCCTACTCAGCTGAAATATTTCGCAAGACCAGTGTCATGAATAGGTCCAGGAATGTGTTATTAATAGGCAATGTTGGTTTTGTTTCAGATAATGTTTCTGTATACCTCCTCAATGAGTGTTTGAGCAGGAATCTATCAGGTCCCTCCTTCCCTCCCTGGAAACTTTTCAATGTGTTCCAAAATCTTGCATCAGACTATATTGCTTTTCTTTTTTCTTTTAATGGAAATACTGCACCCGTATTTTGTTATCATTTCATGTGTTTGAGCTTTCACAAGACAGTTTCTCATACTAAAAAGGTAAGTTCCTAATAGTTGTCATCACAGCCAAGTGATCATGGGCCAGCTCACAAACCATTGCTAGGATTTATATTCAACTCATACTGATGTTTTTGTTTCCTCAGTGTAAACTGAAAATGCACATTGGCTCTATTCAGGCATTCAGTGGAGGGAGCTCCCAGTCCATATTCTGTCATTGCAGAAGCCCAAACTCCTGCTCCTAACAGTCCGCTGATGGGCAAAATGGGATGAAATGTAACTTGGAGCACACAAGCAGCTGCATTCTTCTTTGGTACATTACCTTAGTTCTTTCCCTATTCCTTGTAAACATGGCAGTATAGAATTTCACTTGCGCACCTCTGCCCACTTGAAACAGGCTTTAGCTGCTTGGAAAGGCATTAGGTGAACAAATGGGTAATCAAGAAAACCAGCTCTTTTTGTTGTTCTATTACTTTTCTACTCCATCCTTCTTTGTAATAGGAACAAGGTGGTGTCTTAACCCTGTTCTTTACAGTATCTTGTTATTTAAAGATCACATGATGGATCAATGGAAACTCTTCGAAGAGACAAATGTGTCATTCAGGCAACCTGTTTTTATCCTGGAGACGGTTCGGAATATGTTGGAAGTAGGTGCCATAATCTCTCATTCTGGTGCACAAAAATAAATAAGGAAGACCACTCAAAGGAAATGCTGTTACAACTAGAGCACAAAATTGCTTCGTGCTCTACAGAAGCAGGTCAAAGAGGGAGGGGGTGTTAGCTCTCTGTGACTGCAAGCAGAACCATGAGAATTCGGGTCTACTTTTGACTCTGACCCTCTCGAACTATGTGGCCCCATTAATATTACAAGCATGAGAATTAATCAAGAGAGACATTCACCTTTGGCTCATGGAGATTTCACATCCAGCCATAAGGCAGTTTCATCCCACAGGGAGCAGAACAACAGCAGCAACTTGTCTGCGTTTCCCTAATGAGCTCCCAAATTAGAGAGAACCTCTTGGCATGATAAGATGCCAATTGCCAAGAAAAGAAATACTACTGAATCATGTCACAGCAAGTGGGCACAGAGTGTCCATGTGGGGGGGTTTCTGCCTGAGGAATCCAAATAGCATTCCCTACCCCCAACCCAACCTACAATGCTAGGGTCAACACTTTTAAAAGTCTCAATGCATAATTCAGACATCAGTTACTGCCATCATTTCTTCCCCATCTGAAACAGGTCATCTCCTTCTGCTGCACGGTAGAGAGAGTATTATTATTATTAATGTCATTATAAAGAGAACTGAGATGGAGCAGGATTTGATTGGAGTCCGTATTCAGCTTTAGAAACTTGAGCATTGGGTGTAATTTGATCACTATCAAATTACCAACTTTGATAAAAAACCACCAACTTTGATCAAATTAAACAAGCTATATAGAACACTTTCTATATAGCTTATTTAATTTGATCAAAGTTGGTGATGTCACATCATTTTTAAAAACTGTAATGATTGAGATGTATTTTTTACAATTAAAAGTGTAACAAAAGGGGGGAGGACTAAGAACAGGAGGATGGTCAATGTGCTCTTCTAAACATACCTGTAATCACAGCCAGCCCTTTCACAAATGAAATTAAAGAGCTCATCTTTCAGATCAGAGCTTCTCAGCAATTTATAGTCTCAACACTCAAGCACCGATATGGAATGATTTTGTGATAATATTTAAAACAACAATTTATATAACATGCACTTGGTGATTATTATAATAACTCTAAAAGGCTAGCACTTCTTATCTATGCAGTTTAGCACCAGAGGGCTGAGGTTACAAGAAGTCATTGTGGCGTATGGCTGTTAACTAGAAGGTTGGTGGCTGGAGCCCACTCAGGGATGGCTGTGGACAGGATCCTTGCATTGCAGGGAGTAGACAAGATGACCCTCAGGGTCTCTTCCAACTCTACAATTCTGTGGTTCTATGACTATCTTAAGGCTACCAATGAATTCACGAGGAAAGGGCAATTTGAACTAGGGACATCCTGGTTCATAACACAGTATCTCAGCCACTTAGTTCTATTATATGAAAGCATCTGTGGAACTTTGGGCCTTCCAGATGTTGCTGAGATACAACTGTCATCAGCCCCAGCAAGCAGGGCCAATGACCAGGGATGATGAGAGATGTAGTTCAGCAACATCTGCAGGACCAGAGCTACCCACAGCCATATTAAAGGCTGTAGTAAAGAATCTGAGGGGCAAATGGCAAACCTGCTTGCCAGGGAGACACAGGAAAAGGACATGGAAATGCCTATTATCATATCACAGCCTCTAAATTAAAATGGATGTCGGATCAGCCTTCCAGTACAGGAACACTGATCCTTATCAATCAATATCTTGTCTCCAACAAGAGCCTAACTCAACCAGTTGCTAGGGAACTGGAGTATCCAATGATAATTCCCATTCCTTCTCATGCTTCCTGTAAGCTTCCGGCAGATTTTAACCCAGGGGACCCTCACCACATACACTCACCACTGTTTTGTGTGATTTTTAAAGTCCTATTTTGAATTCATTCATACTCCATTACTGTATCCACACCCATCGTCTAAATGAGGTGTGAGGTCTCTGGTTCTTTTTATTGTGTGACCGTGTAAACAGCTGTTTCCTACCTGGCACTTTCAAACCCATTCATGTTTTTTATGTACTTCTAGCCCAAACTCAATTAGCCTTCTCCTTTGTAATAGCATGCAGTGTGAAAGCTGCCAGGCCTTGGCAGGCATATGTGGCAACTGTCAGCTTGTCGAATACTTTGGATATGTTTCTTCCTGCTATTTCTCTACAGGTTTTTGCTGTGTAAGCAGGGCCCTTGTAACTAGCTGTGCACTTCAGAGGTCTGAGAGCGAGGAGCTGACGGGAGTCGGCACAATTTTGCTGAAACTTCATGAAGGGGAGCGGGCCGTATCCTCATCAACCACAAATTGTCAGCTTGCAGCTGATGCAGACTGACATAATCTCCAATGGAAATGGGAGGAAGTAACTCGAGAATGTGGAGGGATTGGTGCAGACAGACAGAGAGACGGACTTCAGAACACCATGGAGATATGATCAAGACTACATAAAGTACAGAAGTTAAGAATGTTCTATTCAGCATAAAAACTGTTTGGCTTGGCCACAAGCAGCCAATTCCATAAACATTTGAACTGGTGCCCTCTCATTCTTGGATGACTTATACATTTGCTTTTCATTTATTGCACACAATCCTCATGGTCTCCTCTCTGCTGCTCTTCTAGTGAGGAGAGAGATGTTTTTCTAAGAACAATAGTAGTGGAGGGAAACGTTTGCACATTCATTGTTGTGGTATGTGGGAAGGGGTGTCAGACAACCCTCCACACACACACACACGTCACATTGAACAAACATAAGGTTAATGCAATTGAAATATCAGTTTATTTGTCCCGAAGTGATATTCCACATCCAATCTTCAAGGTGAGGGTTAACCTTAGTACTTACACATTCAGGATAGTCTTCAGAGCATTTTCTCCCCTCCCAGGTATGGTACAATGTTCATAATAGGGAGTTTAGGGTTAGGGCATATCTCAAGATTGGGACCTACAATGTCAGACATTAGTAGATGGTAGCATGTATGCACGTACAGTGGTACCTCAGGTTACAGATGCTTCAGGTTACATACGCTTCAGGTTACAGACTCTGCTAACCCAGAAATAGTACCTCGGGTTAAGAACTTTGCTTCAGGATGAGAATAGAAATTGTGTGCCGGCGGTGTGGCGGCAGCAGGAGGCCCCATTAGCTAAAGCGGTACCTCAGGTTAAGAACAGTTTCAGGTTAAGAACGGACCTCCAGAACAAATTAAGTTCTTAACCCGAGGTACCACTGTACAGCATTGAAACACAAGCAAAATACTGAAAAACCTTATCTTTGTGCAAAAAAAGCACACATAATCCATATTGATTTTATCTTCCCGAAAGCGACTGATAAATACCTAACAGTATTTTTCCTACATTTCCATTCTACAAATTGCCAACTCTGTTTCTATAGCAACTCTTTTGTTTGTCACTTGCAAGCCACACTGGAAATAGCCTATTTTTTTAAGAGGGGCGAATCTAAAAAGACTTTGATATAAATAGTTATAATAATCCTACAATGAATGTAAACGCCACTACAAACTCAAATAAGGAGGAACTCATTTGCCAGATAAAGAAAACTGAATAGAGGATCGCTATTGAATTTTTATATTTTTTTAAATGGGTGTTTTATGTGTAGATTTCATTTTCTTCACTGGCACTGGAATGGCAGCCAAATTGAATTACGATGGTGTTCTCACATAAGCATTCTAGCTCTGTAATGTACGGCAAGCACTGCTGTGAGAACATGCGCACATTGTATAGCTATGGCTCCCCAGTTGTACATGGAGACCGTTTGTGGAGTTTCTGGGTCAAAAAGGCAAGAATTAGCTGCCCAGGGCATATTCCTGAGCACCATTCCATTTGTTTATTTGCAGTAGATGTCTTATGGGGTGGAGGCAGGTTCACAGAACCAGAGAGATTGCTTCGACCCAAACATACATAAGAACACAATAGCTGCATTGTCCATTTTATTTTTATTCTTATCCTCTTTATGAATTTGATGCTAGCTATTTCCCCTCACTTACCTGAGGAATCCTTTCCTCCACCTTTTTTGGCAGACAGGATTTGTTTGTTTGGCAGGCATTAAAAAAATTTTTACTACTGACCACTCTGGATTTGGTAGCAAATTAACAGGGTACATTAATTTTAATTTTAATTCTTTAAATAAACTTTTGTCAGTAGTTGAAGAAAAGAAACCTTTTAAATCAATACTAAAATTTGCACAGGGCAAGGCAGAAAATGCATAAATCATCCTCAAAATACCAGAAGCCCCCTTTTGTGACAGTCATGAAATCAAATCACATGAAATCAGTGGCAGCTCTGCCTTATTTTCTCAAGAGGAAGAAAGTCACCAGAAACACTGAATTGTAGTTAGGCTACGAGTTAGAAGACTGTACCACTGTAATATTCATACAAGCCTCCAAGATTCACGAAAAATGCACCCTGCGCTATACTTTCCATGAAACAATTCCACAGGGCAGGCAAGTAGACACTGCATTTGCTGACTGCTCTTTTCCACCATTGGTGACACTGAATTGGCTGAAAACTGAAGTGCAAACATAGTTCAGACACCCCACTTTTTTACCACCTTTTCTCCAGGATGTCTCTGGGTCCCATGTGCTTTGCTAGCTTTGTTGATTCCATGGTTTGTGCATTGTGGGGGTTTGCTTAGGAGTGTTCCCTGCACTCTCCCCCTCTTTTTGGCTGCTTTGTCCTGCTTTATCTTTTATTTTAGGGCAGGGGCAGTTGCCTATCATTTTGTCTGTGCTTTTATTTATTTATTAGATGTATATCTGACCCTTCTTCCCAAAGGAATCCAGGGATTATTTTTCAGATGGCAGCAGAGGTCAGAATCACCAAGGTTTCATCTGCGAAATAGGTATTTTGTAGTGTTAATGGCAGCTTCTTAGATTTCCAAATATGCCCACAAGCCCCAAAAGGTTGAGCGCACACACACACCACATGCATATCCAGAAATGTTTTTCTTTCCTTTAAGAGGGCTAAAAGAATACAATAAATTCAGAAAAACTAAATACCGTGATGCTTTTTGGTAAAGGGCTTTAATGTATACAAAAACAATATTTTCAAGACTTATGACTTTAGTTTTTTTTAAAAGACAAACCAAGTGGCCCCCTAGCAGAAGTGTTGTTTTGAAAGCTCGCATGCCTCTTTCTGCTTACTTTCCTCTGTGTCATGAGGATCTTTCAGTGAGACATATAAATGTATAAGCTGCCATTCTGTTAAAGATCTGCTGCCTCAGGAATGTTTTCTGCAGGCTGCAAAACCAGTTAGCAATTCAATCTTGCCAGAAAGGGCTTCGTTTGTATTCCAAATATGGGTAAAACTAATGTTAATGTGGGTATTTGTTTAGAGCAGAGGTACTTGGTATTGCAATAAGACATAGTTTGAATATATTCTGTGATATTTCTCAAGTTTCCCTTCAATTCAGAAACAGCTTTCTATTCCTATGTGTACTATAGAAAAGAAAATAGTGGAGATTATTAGAGGTGGATATTGCAGTTTCTAAAACTTCTATATTGGGCCGAGTGTTAATATGATCTTTAAATTTCATGAATTATAAACAACGACCACTATTTTTCTTCAAGTGTAACAAAGCAATCGAAAACTCCAGATCTGCTAGCTGGAGGTGATTTAGAAGGAGTGGAGGTTCCTCTGTGCCAGTGGAGATCTTTGCTAGCAGTGTGGCAAGTCCATCGGATTGGCCCCATGACACTCACAGGGAACTCTGAAGTGAGAGTGCTGATGGCGGTGCTTTTACGGGGCAGGTATAAGTAGGGGTGAGGATGAGGGAGTGAAGTGAAGGCACAAGACTGGGTTTGATCATCAGGTGAGCTGCGCACAGGTGAGCTGCATGCAAGCTGCCGGCCAGCCCTGTGGAGCCTCCTTTTATTGAGACAAATATGCAAACCAGGCAAATACATTTCGGGCTGTGACCTTTACACATCTTCGGGTCCTGAGATTGTGGGGTGGTACAAAGTTATTTTGGCACCTGTTTCCACCACGTCATTTTCCTCTTGCACAGTGTATGACGAAGGAGACAAAAGGTCTCAGGGACAAAGGTTACAGACAGGACACCACAGACTACTGAGACCACAAAAGGTTAGACAGAGGGAACGATGTTCCAGACAGCCTTGACTTTGTCTGTGAGGGGGAGTATGCTACGCACCCCAGGGTCACACGTGCAGGCAGACTGTGGCTGCCTGCTGATGGGGAGTGTCTCCCTCCGTACCCCACTCCCCACTCCGCGATATCCCTACATTGGAGAAATTTATTTTGATCCCATTGTAATGTGAACCTACCTAATTTTCACTTCCTGAAAAAAGAAAACCAAAGCACAGCTATCCTCTGAAATTTGCACTACTCTGAATTTTGCAGTGCAGTTTTCCAACCAAAATTTTGCACAAGAATGTGCTTATTAGGGCATTTGAAGAAAAAATGTATCTGTGTAGATGCATGTGTAAAAATTCTGCTTCCTATCTAGGTTTCCCTAAGACCCTGTGATACAAAGCATATCTAGAGGGAAGGATGTAACCCTAGGGGTAGAAGGAATGCTTTGATTAGAAAAAGTCCTAGGTTCAATCCCTGACATGGCCAGAGAGCTGGAGAAGATTTCTGGAGAGCCACTCAAAACCTGCCAGTGCACTGTAGATAATACTGAGCTAGATAGATCAATGGTCTGACTCGGTGACCTGGTTCACACATCACTTGAAAACATAATTCAAATTAAGCTATGGTTTAAGGTGAACAATCAACATGCTGGTGGATGCTGTTCAAAGGTATCCACAGCGTTCTTCCCTCTTCCTTCCTTCACCAAACAAACCAAAGGCTGACCTGTTGTTACATGTTGCCAGCAATCATGGCTTGTTTCTGTCTCAACAAACTATGAAGGTAAGCCAAATAACAGCAAGCCAGCCTCCAGTTTGTTTTCTCCTCTGTGCAGGAGAAAAAGGAATGGAAGAGGAGCAATTAATGAACTTTTAAACAGCAGGCATCAATACATTGCCCATTCTTGCTAAACCATAGTTAAATTTATTTTGACTATGGTTCAGTGTCATGCGCAAAATGGACCAGTATAAGGCAGCTTCCTATGTTCCTCTGGAAGTAAGTAAGATGCAGAGACCAGAAACTTTGACCTGGACAAGATGTTTATACAGTGGTACCTCGGGTTAAGTACTTAATTCATTCCAGAGGTCCGTTCTTAACCTGAAACTGTTCTTAGCCTGAAGCACCACTTTAGCTAATGGGGCCTCCTGCTGCTGCCGTACTGCTGGAGCACGATTTCTGTTCTCATCCTGAAGCAAAGTTCTTAACCCAAGGTACTATTTCTGGGTTAGCAGAGTCTGTAACCTGAAGCATATGTAACCTGAAGCGTATGTAACCCGAGCTACCACTGCAATCATTATTGCTGCAGGATTGCAGTTTGGGCCTTTGCAACTAATAGTACGCATACTTAGCAAAAGTGCAATTTAGGACTTTAGTTTAGGGAAATCATTTCACTCCATTTATTTAACTAAAGGCCTGAATTGCACATTTTAGATAGTTAAAAATAGTACAGGAGGCTAAGTAACCATCTTCCATTTGAGCAGAGATCAAATCCACATCTGGAAAATATTAGCACGTACTGAGGTTTTAAAAGCGTGGGTGGTAGAATGTGCTCATTTACTTCACATGTTTCAACGATGATGCTCACATTCATTTCGAGACCAATGTTGGTTTCTGTTTTAATTTTTTGTCCATCATAGTTGCTGTTTTCTACTAGAAATATATTTAAGTTGGCCAACAATCAACTCCATAGCCCAAGTGTAGATGTCATAAGAGCATAGAAGCAGAATTTGTGCAAGACGAAGTAAAAAGGGATTCCCACCCCCGTGTAGAGTCTGTCCTTTTAACAAGTAAGAAGCCAAACGCCAGCAGGGAAAGCTTCCCATATATATGCAGATGCAAGGTTTTTCCAACTGACCTGCTCTTGTGAGTTTAACAAGAAACCAGCACGATGGTGAACTTCTGCAGCGCATAGATGAAAATAAGCAATAATGCCAGCTAATGTCAGTAGTTCAAACTGCTATTAAATACAGGGGCATATGAAAATGTTGGGAAGCTTAACAGATGCAATGATTTCCTTCCGTTATTCAGCACAGAAGCTTGGTTTGGAGTGGGGGGAGCAGAGGGGAGAAAGAGAAGATCGGAATCCTAGCCTATAAAAAGAGGAAAGAGAAGAGCTGTCCTGGCAGAAGGAAGAAATGCCACAAAAGAAGGGAGACAGGACAGAAAGTCCAAAACCAGAAAGCCACAGGTGCTCTCAGTTATGTATTAGGTAGTGAAATATCCTAGGCGTTTCAAGCTGTGCCTATTTATCAGGGACAGAAAATCCAACGCCAGCTTCCCTATTCCAGCCTTTGAGTGAAGCAAGGAAATTAATTCCAACCTCAGAGCACATATACTTCCTTTCTTTCCCCTTGCTGTGAGGAAATAACTTACAAAATGCATAAATGGCACATCAAATATGAAGCATGCCTGCGTGTATTTTTAGTAGCATTCGTCGCTTGCATGTATTTTAAAGAGGAACGGGAAGAAAATGCTCTCTGTTTACCATGCTGCTTCAATCTTGAGGGCAAGCACATCCAACACACACTTAAAGCACACTGCATTCTCCAAAGGATCCTGGAAACTGTAGTTTTGTGAAGGGTGCTGTGAATTGTATCTCTGTGAATGGGACTACAGTTCCATTACATGGGAACTACAGTTCCCATGATTCTTAGGGGGGGGGCGTTGTGTGCTTGGAATGTTTTGTAAATGTGTGGAATGCATCTGCCCTAGGTCTCCCATTTTTTAAAGCAGAGCCGAGGAACCTGTGGCCATCCAGATGTTGATGGATTTCAGCTCCCACCAGCTGCAGTCAACAGGATCAATGGTCAGGGCTGGTGGGAGCTGTAGTTCAGCAGCATCTGGAGGGATGGAACAAGCCACAAGCTGAGGAGCACACAGGGTGACCAGATGCACTTTAAAAAGTTTTGTCCCTCCACTTTCTCTGGAAAAACTCACTGTTTACTGGTGAATAGGAACAAATGAGACCTGATTGACAATTGTTCTTGTTCAGCAGTAAGCAGTGGGTTTTCCCAGGGAAAGCAGCAGGACCAAAAAAGAAACCCCTTGGACAAATGAAAGCATGAAGGAGCCCTAAGATGTGTATAAGAGGGAGGTTCAGTAGGTTTATCAATGCCTGCTGAAATTTCATTTATTTCTTTAAAGTTCTTACACATGTCATGCAGACCTCAAAGCAGTTGCCATGAAAAATATACCTCAATAATAACAAGATCAATGAAATATCGATGAAGTATCATGAAATAAAAAACATACATAATCATTCTATTAAAAATAGAGCCAGCCCCCAAAGGCTTTTCAAAACAAGCCGGTCTTCACCCAGCAGCTGAAACACATTAATGCTGGATGTACATTAATTGTACATCCAATTCCCTCTTTCCCATAATTATTGAAGGTGCAGGAGGAGCCCTCTTTTGCACCTAGTCACCCTAGGAGGGACTCAGAATATATGTGAAAAAGCCAGGAAGATGTAGAGCTGCCCTTTAGTTGTTCAGCTGTTCAGTGTGCCACATGACACCTGCTGAGTGACAGCAGAGGATCAGGGCCGAATAAGTGCACCAGCTGTGCTTCCATGAGGCTGCCTATGCTTCCGTGTATAGATCCTCCATTCATTTTGAATCTTGCAAGATCTGAAATATATATACACCTATATATATGTATATATATGTATATATATACATATATACAGGATATAGAGGCATAAGGCGTCTCCTCCTCTATATCCTGGAAGGTATGCTTTGGTGCAAACTCAACTGTTTCATTTTCAACTTCTATAGTTAATTAATCTTTGTCCAAAGGGCATGTTCTTGTTTCTCAGAAGTATGCCTTCATATTGCTAATGTTCTACCGAAGTGACCTGAAGTGGGTTAACAATTATCACTCTATAGTTTTCTAGCCAATTATCTCCAAAGGTTTTAGAATGGATTATTTATTATACTCCATTCGTGCAGTGATAAAAACAAGCTTGCAAATTAATTTAGATTCCTCGGGGGGAATTATAAATCTATACTTTAGCACAATGAAAGGGCAGCAATTATTTATTTATTTATTTATCTCTCTCTTCTTCCTTAATCTTCATATAACATTTTCTGTGTCAAATGTAATAAAACAATGATTTAAAATGCAACATATATATATATAAGGTCAATACATACTCAAGAAGATATGTGTTCATAATATATAATGTACTGTGGATGTGTTACATATGTTTAAAATGTTTCTTATAGGATGGTCAAATACAAAAGAAGGCAGGGCAAGGCAGGGCAAAGCCATCATTCCAACATCAGCATCACTGAAGCTGACATGGATGAGGAAAGGTCAAGGCTCATGGGCATACCAGGAGAGGCTATTCTGTGCTCCCATATAACCCCACCTTCCTCACCACTGCTGCCTGGTCCCAGAACTTGCAGTGACCATGGTGTTGGGAGGTCCACACTGGTCACTACTGCAAGTAGAGGAGGGCATTTCACCAGCTGTTGCTTGACATAACAACACCACCTACTGAAATTTGCCTTCTACACTATTAAATGTGCAAAAGCCCTGTTCTATTTTGTATCTCCCCATCCATATTAACACAAGACACAATCTAGCTGTAACTAACAGCCCAATCCATATTTACTTGAATGGAAGTCCCCTGAGTTGAACTCACTTTCGGTTCAGTTTCCATCAGACTACAGCTTTCATCACCTTGAAGTCAACAGCATTCAGGTCACTACTTTGACCAGTTCTAGTGCTTTCAATGGGATGTGCATTAGAATGTGCATTAGAATTCTTTAAGTGCACATTATGATCATAGAAACAAAACAAGACAAAGGGACTTTATGCCCAATCACTTTTCTAGATGTTTCTTCGTATGTCTTATGTGTTAAAACAATGGGGATGAATAGTAGATGTAAGGTGAAGTTGCTGCTTTATACAGTGCTCAAACTTATAAGTGGGAAAGGTAGCTGAACCCTAAATGAAAACCACACAACACACACCTTTAATTCTTCCAATTCTAGCTGCTCTTTAACCTTCTAAAAGAATAGCTAAGAACACTGTCACAAAAGATAAAGGAGCAATACCGATGCTGGGTGGGGCCCATTGGGATTGGTAGGGCAGAAGGCGGGGGGGGGGAATCAACAGTAGGGAGAGCCAGGGCCAATGGCAGGCAGAGTCAGCTAATTCTAGCTTGGTTCCCAAAGTTTCCCCAGCTGAGTTCTGCAAGGGTGACACCGAGATAGAGGAGGAGGAGGCTCATTTGCAATACTGCCCCCTAGAAGGCAGGGAGGAGAAGGGGTCTGGTCAGTGCTCAGAATGAACTAGTTCAGTTGAGCAAAGTTCACTGAATTCATTCAAACATCTCAACTCCACCTGACAGTAGTTCCCATCATTGCTAGGTGAACTGAACCTGAATTAGGTTTGTTTTGGGATAGAACTTTGAACTAGTTCTACTCAGTTCATGGTTTTTTTATGCTTTAGTTCATGTGTTTTTTACACTTGAGACTCTTTGGGCCTCTATGGTCTATTGATGGCGGGAACAGACAAATTAAATGTTGATGTTATATTAGTCTTCTTAAGTAAATTTTATCCTTCAGCAAAGCAGCTTGTAGCACTGTGAATGCGGAAAAGAAATTTCCAATGATCATTTGGATGAACCTGAATTTGGAACTGAACCAAACTAGTTTGTTTTGTAAAAGGAGGGGTGTGAATTGGAATCCATTTCTTTTGGGACATCGTGAGCTTGAACTAGTTCCTTTCTAAAATGAACTTTGAAAGCTCTGCGCTGGTTGAAAGCAGACTGAAGTTGGAGGGCAATGCCCCACACACTCTGATGGACCAGCCTCCCTGAGCCGTGCCCCCTGTTCCACCCCACCTTCCAGTAATTCAAATGGTGATGTTCTGATACAAAAATATATCAAAATATTAGCTTTTCCACAAGGTGCTGCATTAAGTTACAAATGAAAATATGAAATGCAGTTCTCGATAGTCTCTTGGAATTTGAGTCTACATTATATATGAAGCTACACTGAGGACAAGTTTTCATGATTACATCTCCCGAGACTGGTTGCTACCTACTCTTATAAAAGGAATAACCAATTCATTGCAAGAATACACTTTTAGAACAGGAGCTGCCTTGGCGCAGGCTGCTTAGTAACCCAAACACAAAAAAGGCTAATAGCAGCTTAACAGACAGTGAACGGTGTGGGAGAGACAAAAGAGAAATATAAACTGCACTAAGGCAAACTACTTGAATAGCAAACCTTCCTGCAGCACTGATATTTTCATGTCCCAAGACTCCTAATTTATCCAGCTCCTTCTATTTTATTCACTTTCATGCTTGTTACAAGTGCCTGTCACCAAATCTGCTGAGTTTTGTTTGGCTGCCTTTGCAGCAAGGCTTTTGACATCGGGAATTCAAGATGTAGAACATGTCAGTGACCATAGTCCTGCATAATTAGCGACGACTAATAATTTTCTAGTACAGCATCGCACACACAAAATGACTTCTTTGCTTCTTTAAAAAATTGAATAGGCATGAATCAAAACAGGACCAAGAAGGCCAGCACCTTTCAAATTTTCATCGCTCTCTGATCTGGAGTTCAGAAGGCAGGCTGGTAGCAATTTTGTTTGAACATTTCTGCAAGTAACCAGGTTCCAAACTGCAAATTAACATTGTGGGCAAAGGTGCCCCATTTTGATGCTGTCTTCAAAATAGAAATCTGTAATTCTATGCAATATTTTCCCTTTTAGCAGCCAACATATCTAAATTATTACTTCCTTGTTTCTAACAGACAAAAGGTTCTGAAATAAATTCCGGACAAACATCATTTATCCCTTTCTGGGAGGTTGTTCTGGAGCAAAGCTAGAATAACAAATTGGGTCTGATCTTCCTAGCAATAATTTGGCTGCAGATTTTTGACATTTGCTCTTTTCATCAGCTGTCAGTCTCAGCAGAAGTATCCCTAAAGTGCAATCCTATACATGCTTCCTAAAACAAAAGGCAAAAAATGGGATTCAGTGGTGCTTACTCCCATGAAGTAATCATGATTTCTAAGAATACTCTCACAGTGGAGTAACACTGGATGATCATTTATTAAGTAGAAATTTTTCACAATCGGCCAATCAATCTGTATAGTTATGGGTAGACATGCAACAAATGGGCAGGTCTCTTACACCTTTAATAGTTGTTTGAAAGAGGGAATTGCAGCGCTATTAAAGATGCAGAAGAGCTCTATTCACTATTGCATCTGGCCGCTCTATGTATTCTGTCAATCACCACAGTGGGAAGAGTTTTACTATAGCCTTGCTGCCAGTCAGAAATCTCTGGAAAAGAAACAGCGCTAAAATCTCACCAAGAAAGCAGATGCTACGGATGACCAGTAATTCTGCCAACTGTCTGCAGACCACAGTAAGATTCTGCTTTAGAAACTGTCATCTGTAGCCACCCATTAAAATGCATCCATAAAGTACAATGAGCAGGTACAGAGTGTCAGTAAAACATGAAGTTATTATGAAGCCAGTCGTTTTAATGACTGTTCTGTATTGCTTCTGAACATTTCTTTTCCTGTTGCTATGCCCTAGCCTGGTGTTTTGTGATAGGGAAGGATGTAAATACTTTTCATAAAGAAATACAGTGGTACCTCAGGTTACAGACGCTTCAGGTTACAGACTCTGCTAACCCAGAAATAGTACCTCGGGTTAAGAACTTTGCTTCAGGATGAGAACAGAAATCATGCTCTGGCGGCGTGGCGGCAGCGGGAGGCTCCATTAGCTAAAGTGGTACCTCAAGTTAAGAACAGTTTCAGGTTAAGAACGGACCTCCAGAACGAGTTAAGTTCTTAACCCAAGGTACCACTGTAAGCAAATAAAATAGACACCACCACCTCCCCTTCTTAATCACCAACCTTAACTTTGTGTGTAAACATATAGTAGTTCCCTCGTAGCTCATTCTTCAACTTGCACTGTCCCAAATCTTTTCAGAAGCGAGGCTGGGGATATCTCTGGGTATCCTTTGCCTGCCCCCTCCTTCCATGTTATGCAGAGTCATAATGACCATCCACCTTCCTTGCATTTGAGTCAAATCTTCTTTTTCCTATGGAGATGCTGGAATTTATTAACTGCATTTAGCAGGTCACCAAACCCCTTGTACTTGCTGCAGGGAATGCTGCAGACACCACTTGGAGATCAAAGCTGTGGCCGTGCCCCTGGTTTGATTTTTTAAAAGATTAATCTTACACAGAGATACATCCAATCAAGGGACTGCAGCTGTGACTTGAAAGTGATAATTGAAGTTGTGAGCCTTTGATTTCCTTGGAAGGCTTCCTGTTTCACACTTGTCTGACCGCTCCCCCCCCCCCCACGCACACTCCCCACCCTTCTCAGAACAGGCTCACAAAACCCATATACAGCCTCTACCTGCAGCTTTACTTTCAGTACTTTCAGCATTCTTTTTAAAAAACCCACTGCAATTTGTTCCATTGTGTTCAGTCATATGCAACTTGCCAATCAAATAGCATTGCACTGGCTAACTACTCCTTCCACCCATGATCATCTCTCAGGAAAGAAGACAGGACACCTGAGGCTAAACTGGTGCCAAATGCATTGTTCTACTTTCCTTTGGACCACATCAGCAAGGCCAAGAGGGGGGACTTGTCATCTGGGCAGCCCAGAATCTCCATACACACTTGTCAGAGGCGAGCCAGCGGTAAGTGACACTGTGCAAGTCAGAGTTTTTTATTAGCAGAAACAAGATTGACACAGCAGTGCCAGGCCTAATGAGGACAGCAACTCATATCCAGTAGGTCTTGCCCCATGTAGCAGAAACTGAAGGTTCCTGCCTCCTCACAGCTACCTAAGTCCCCTCCCCTCCAGGGCTTTTCCCAAGCAATCAGAAACTGAATGTGCACCTCCCCAATCTCTCCCCTGATCTTTTCAAGCATCTTCTGGTTCTGAGAGACTGGGGGCAGGGGGAAAAGAGCTTGTCACAGCAGGAGGGGGAGACACCCTCGACTCTTCACCAGCTTGACTCATCTCTGCCTCTTGGCCTCCCTCCTCCCACTTGCCTGCTTCAGCTTCTGCCACTGATTCTGGACTTATCTCTGCCAAAGACTCTCCCTGCTGGGATACTGCCAGGGAGACGGAGGCATCAGGCAGGCCCCCAGTTGTCTCCGGACGATCATCGGTCTCTCGTGGAACAGCATCAGTCAATTAGCGACACAAGCCTCAGAGACATTCCAAGACTCGTGCACACCCTTTCAGCAAAGTCTCCACAATGAAAGGATGCAGACAGGAGAGCATATTTACAGCTTTATTCAACGTAGATCAGAACAAAGGAAAAACATGACTGCTTGCCTCCTTGTCCAGGAAAACAGCCGGAACAAAAGCTATATACAAAACGGAAGTTCCCAGAGAGCTGGAGCTAAACAGGCATGTGACACACAACAGCCTGTTCCCTTTTTAAGGTGGAACGGAACTATCCTAACACTCCCAGCTCACTAAGACCTGTCACCTCTTCAGCTTCTGACACCTCCTCCTCCCAGTCTTCTCCCTCTGACTACTCATTGTTGTCCCACCACCATTCCCTGGCCTCTGAGCCTTCCTCCCTTGGGGGTTCCCCAGCTGGTTTCTCTCACCATTCCTCTACATCCAAGCAGCCTATGACTACACTGCCCAGGCTTGTGCTCTGGGGAAGTCACTATCAAGGAACCATCAAGGTGGGTCCAATGATATAGTCCTTATCAGGTCACTTTTCTCTGACCGCTGTACAGCAACTTGTTGTACAACAGCACCATGTAGCTGGAGAAAAATGCAAAATCAGGTGGCTACTCAAATACAGCTTGAGGGGCAAACAGAACAACAAAAGGAAAGCAGCTGAAGGCATTCTCCTGCAAATCTCTTCCCACAAGACAAAGGCAGTTGTGTGAATGAGGTGTCCCCCTAACCCAGGCGTTTTTATAGAAAGCGGCATAACACCCTAATCACTGACCTTTTTGGTGTGGAAAGCTCTTTGCCCTTCACTTTCTTTTGGCCAAGGGGTGTGTGATGAACAGATTCTGGGGTCAGCCTCCTGGTAACCCAGCAACCAATCAGAGCTGGTTAGAAAATCAGTCAACCAGGAAAGACTAGTGAATCCAAATTTTGGAATTTAACAATTAAATGGCTTGATAGGGATTGTTTGTCACCTGGGAAGAGGTGGACCTGGGAACAGGGGTTAGCTAGCTACCCGGTTTGATTCCCTGAGGGTAAAGGAAAAATGTGTTGATGGTGTAGTGATACTAATATCCATTTTAGGTAGAAGTAGTCTATTCTGAGACTAGATTTAAATAAGAGTGCTGAATAAGGTTTTAAAGTTCTCTGTAAAATTTAATAAATAAAGAAATAACAGTGCTTGTGGGAGGTTTTTTTGTTTTATTATGTATTTTGTGTTCTCATATTGTATTTTTATGTTGTGAATTGCCCTGTGATCTTTGGATGAAAGGAGGTAAAATACATACATGCAGACAGACAGACAGACAGACAGACAGACAGACAGACTGTCTGCCTGAAACTAATAATTATATCTCACATGAGTAACGGCCAAGCTTAAAATCCTCGCTGAGCATGAATAAATAAAAGGTGTAGCTTTGTTCTGGAACAGCTTCCTCATTGCTTTGAACCTCTGGTTGGCGTTTAAGAGGACACAGAACATTCTCTCACACCTGGCTGCGATTTGATAAAGAAACAGTACCCCAAACAGTTAAAACAGGCTTCTCTAGTGTTGTTACTAGGGAGAACTGAATATTTTAAACATCCAGGAAGTTGGCCATGCTACCCAGCTCACACCTTTAGTGAGGGAGTCTGTCGTAGGGGATCTTTTGACTCCACCTGCCCTCACAGTTCTCAGCATCCATAATAAACCTTCAGGAGTGACATGGTACCCTGTTGGTGGTGTTGTGTCAGTAAAGTGCTTTGCTTCTGAGAAAACAAATGCCTTAGCAGAATCACTGCCACAAGGCCAACGTCTTCTCAGTGTTTCCCTTTACAACATAATGTTTATATCAGATGCTTTGACAGGGCTTTACTGTGATGAGACTGCTGGGGATGCTCCACAAAGTGAGCACTCCTAATAAGGGAAGAACAGATATAGAAGAGCACCACACAAAAAGGCATTTCACCAAGCCCCGCTCTTTTTCCTGGCCTACGTTGCTTTTGGTATCGTGTCCAATATTTCTTCCTCTTGCTGGAATTGCTCTTGCAGTTGAGCACAGAATGAAAACTGATCTGGTTTAATATATCCTCTGCTCTCCAAGGTGCAAAGGGCTAGTTTCACTCCCTGCATCAGAAAAGAACACACTTGGTTCCCTTGCTGCTCCGGGATAGGCCTGTAATCATAAAGATAGTGAAAACAAATTGTTTCACCCCGAAGTGTCAGGCAAGGGGTTGTTAGCGTGGTTGATGTTTCAGGAGATGATGTTAGATGGATTATGAAAGCACAGCTGAGGAAACAACTTTTACAGCTGCTGATGTCTAGCAAGACAGGGGGAGAGAACCCACCTATTGCTGCAACTGTAGATTACAACATACGTATTGGACTGCTTGATCTATCTATCTATCTATATATCTATCTATCTATCTATCTATCTATTCTCCATCTGTGTCGTGGCATATATATTGCACTATTCTGTGAAAGAGGATTGCAAAGAGGATTGTGTTTTCCTAACCCTTGAAGGAGCTTCAATCCTCTGCCAGAATATTATTATTTTTTTGTAAAATAAAAAATACAAAGGTGCTCTTTGTTATCTCCCTTTACAATTCAAAGGAAGGAAGGCACCCATATTCTGGCATGTGATTAACAAGCCCTGGTAACTATATCCAAGGGCTCACCACCCCAATCTGCATGATTTTTCCAAATGTTCATTTGCTATGTTCGATTTCTGCAAGACTCTGCCCAATGGGCCAGGAGGCTGCTGGCCTTTCTTTTTTCTGTGCCATTTCTTCTGGGGTCGGGGGGGAGGGAAGGAGACCCAAGTCTTTTATCCTTCCAGATTCTGCCATGGGATGTAAATGATAACTGGAGGAAACCGCTTGACAAAGTGAAGAGACACAAGGCCAGTTCTACTCATCTTTGACATTATTTACAGTGGAAAGATCTTGCAAATGTTCTTGGTGGGAAATGAGCCGTTGATAATGCTCTTGAAAATGCTATACATTCAGAGAAGGAAGAGTGGTGTAAATTATTACAAAATTTGCCATTCCAGGGATCACATTCTACCCTAGACCATGATGGCTGTGCACTATTCCTTTATACTGTAAAGTATATCAGTAAATAAAATCAAGATCTGAGCTGCTGCCTTGAAACTGTTACAGGGCTCAAGAGAGAATGCAAGCACACTGCATGTCCTGGCACTTCTTAAAATTATTATTAAGCTTAAACTTATTAAGAAATTCCTGTGGTCAGCAACTGGGAAGGATGGGCAGAACCATGTCTCAGTGGAGAATGCACCTGCAAAGCAAATAAATTATGATGATGTAATTTATGACTTTGCAACTAGGAAGGCAGTAAAGAAATGCTTTGCTTATACCTGTAATTCCCCTTGCATGCACCTAAACAAAGAAAGTGTTTCAAGCTTTGCTTTGCTTTTTTTATTTTGTATTCCTAACTTTGTGGCTTAAGTTTAATAAATGCTTCCCTTGCTGTTAATTTGTCTCGGAGATAAATTCTGCCAATCTTGCCGTGGAAAAGTCCTCCTGTTTTCAGGGCAAGGAAGAGCTGCATGAGGAATGTCTTATTTCTTCTATGCAGTCTGTGCATGCAAGAATTCTCTTATCTGGAACCTTGGCTTTGGATACAAATTCATAGGTTCTGGTAGGGGTCCCTGAGTGCTTCACTTGCTCCAAGTTCCAGTGTGATCCAGTATAGCTAGTTTTTGGAAAGCTGCACTCAGTTTTATCTTCACTGAGGTTTCAAAAATATGTGATTAGCAATTAAGGTAAAACCGCTTCTATTCTGGGTTCCATTTGCAAAGCTTAATCAAAAGGAACCTGCAGATGGAATCCTTAATGGATGCTGTTTTACCTTAAATTAAATCATAAACTATTACCTGTGCCTGGGAGCTATCTAAGTGAATATAGGTAAAGGTAAAGGTACCCCTGCCCGTTCGGGCCAGTCTTGCCAGACTCTAGGGTTGTGCGCTCATCTCACTCTATAGGCCAGGAGCCAGCGCTGTCCGCAGACACTTCCGGGTCACGTGGCCAGCGTGACAAGCTGCATTTGGCGAGCCAGCGCAGCACACGGAATGCCATTTACCTTCCTGCTGGTAAGCGGTCCCTATTTATCTACTTGCACCCGGAGGTGCTTTCGAACTGCTAGGTTGGCAGGCACTGGGACTGAACGACGGGAGCTCACCCCGCCGCGGGGATTCGAACCGCCGACCTTGCGATCGGCAAGTCCTAGGCGCTGAGGTTTTACCCACAGCGCCACCCTTAAGTGAATATAGCTCTGGCCTTAAACCCCACCCAAATAATAGCCCTTATTACACAAATATACTATAAAAATATATGGAAATTATATGCACACAAATGAATATTTTATGTCATTTTGTTTTATCACATTTGCTATACCATTGTTGATTCAAAAATTCACAGTGGAAGAAAATGTTTAAAATAACTTTTATTTAAAAACCAGAAGCTTTTATTTTAGGGATAGTTGGCACAGAGTTACCTAAAGACCAAAAAAAAAAAACCACCTGTTTATGTATGCTACAAGTGCAGCCAGGATGATTGATGCTCAGGGATGGAAAGAAAATTCTGTCCCAGCCTAAGGAGGAGTGGCAGATTAAATTAATGGACTATGCCAAAATGGCAAAACTTACTGGAACAATAAGAAACCAAGAAGAAAGAAATTTTATTAAAGAAGGAGGAAAATTTGTGGAATATCTGAAGTTTTGTACACATATAAGTTCATTAGCAGGATTAGTTTAAAACCAAGCAGTTAAATCTAATGTTAAAGAAAGATTAGGGAGTAATTAATAATTGGAATAAGTGGGAGATGCATTGTTAAGAATTTAAAAATATAAGAAACTGCAAAGGGGGTGAGGGGAAATCAATTGGGAAATTATTTGATGTGTATGTTTGGTAAAATGTGAAAACTGAAAAATAAAATGTATTGTAAAAAAAATCACTGGTTTACAAAAAAAAATTAAAAAAACATATTCAACTAGGGAAGCCATATGTACTACTTCACAGAGGTCAATCCTGTTGTTCAGTCCAAGGCTGGTTTAAAGATGAAGAGTTCTAAAAAGGAGAGTGGCAGGGGCCTTGAAGTGGACAACACTCCCTGGCCACCATATTCCCCACTATGATGAGATTAAGTGGTTTCCATTTAAATTATAGCATTGTTATGCAAAATTACCATAAAAGTAGCATATGCAAACTGTGTGCAAAACTGTATCTACCTTTGTCGTCTCCTTTGGCAATGCACAAGTGATCACCCTATAGCCGGCAAAATCAAGCAGAGAATAATACAGCACAATAGAAACTGAAACTGAACAGGCCAGAGAGAATTACATAGGTATCTGATACATTAAAGACACATGGCGAGCCTCTTTGGACAGGCCATTCCTTCAGATGGCAATGATCCCATTGCTGCTCCATCTAGCTCAAAGCGAGGGTCCCCAACTGGTCCTATCCAGGCACTGACCAGACTTAGAACTACTTCTCTGCAGTAAGATTGCTACACCATGTTTCCTTCAGGCCACACCAGAGGAATGTAGGTTAAACTACTCTGTATATTTACATTTGTGCTGTTCTGTGCTGACTTAAAATGGCCTGCTGAGTACATCTGCAGTGGCTTCTTTTAAATGGCTCTAGGACTCTATTCTCTGAGGAGGTTAGTGACTCAGGAACTTAATTTAAACATCTGTAAACTGAAATTAAAATGTTTTAAAAGACTTCCCAAAGAGTTCCCAATGAGCAAGATCAAAAGACCTACTCTTTATACAGCTACTGGAGTATATGAAGTCTTAAACTGATGGTCCAGGACTCTTCTTTCCTGCTTATTTTTCAGCCTTTATTGAAAAGGAAAATGGAAAGAGAACACACACAGCCGCTTGTATAAATGTTTGAACAGCCCTCATCCGTTACTATTACAGAAAATATGGGCTAGAATCCAATTACATGGAAGCCCAAATCCACGTAAAAACAACCTCAGTGGGTTTGTTTTCAGAGAGAACAGCATCCTTTAAAGAAGAGCAAATCACTGTGTTTAGCTATATTCCAGCACCATCTTCTCTTGCTTCTCTCGCCCCCCACCCCACCCCCTCCCAGTTTCCTGGCAGACTGTCCAAGTGAAGAATGAAGGCAAGGAGCCTGCCAATTCACAGTCCAAGCCACATCCTCCCTCCCCCTCAGCTTAAGTCATTTGCCAGCCTTAGTTCCACAAGGAGGTGCTAGGGAACATTTCTTCCCCTGCTTTGTTTTTTAACTAGTCAGTCGATCTCAGTTATCATGGAATGGTGTGGTCTTTATACCACAAGGTGCAAAATGCCATGGATTTGGCCTGCACAGTTCCATACATTTGAATTGTGTCTATTATATGTGAGGCCACCACTGAAATGCCAAGAAATTCTGGGCCAGATGCTTTGGACCTGCACTCCTCAATGCAATTGTTTCTGCAATCTCATCAAACTAGATTCCTTCCAAATGTTCTATCCTAAATGGCCTCATCCCTGTATGAAGGAGCATCTCCACCTCTGTCATTCAGCCCAGACACTGAGATCTAGCTCCAAGAGCCTACTGGCCATTCCCTCAGTGAGAGAAGTGAAGTTACTGGGAACCAGGCAGAGGGCTTTCTTGGTAGTGGTGCCCGCCCTGTGGAACGCCCTCCCCTCAGATGCCAAGGAGATAAACAACTGTATGACATTCAGAAGACATCTGAAGGCAGCCCTGTATAGGGAAGTTTTTAATGTTTGATGTTTTACTGTGCTTTTATATTCTGTTGGAAGCCGCCCAGAGTGGCTGGGCCAACCCAGTCAGATGGGCAGGTTATTATTATTATTATTATTATTATTATTATTATTATTATTATTATTACTAGAGAGATGCAAATTAAACAAAGCTTATATTCTTGTGAAATGCCAGCTTTACTTTTGTTCTGTTATAGTTACACTGTTGAATCTTCCTATCTATGCTGTAACAGTAAACTCAAATCTGAGTTAAGTTCTGAGGACACGATAGCAATGGAAACAAAAGGGAAAATGTTCGTTGAGCTTTCCCAGTTTTGATAAAATGACACACTGAGAAAGGAAAAGGTATCTACTTGTGTACGTAGCCGAAGTCATTTAATTATATGAAACATGTTACAAGAAGAAACAGAGGACATGACAAAATTGTTCAAAAATGTGAACCACACAATTGGTGGAGGGAAACATGGAAAAACCCAAATGATATGCATATGTCTAGGCTGCCTGAAAACCCTTTCTCACACTTATTCACAAGACAGCAAAACTTTCAGGAAGAGATATCTATTGATTTTTGACAGAATAGTTGGTGACATGGTGAGTGAGGCAAGTTTACAGAGAAGGGTATGATAAGGAAGCTTCAGATTCAAGTTGCAAAACTGATAGGCAGGAAATGGCTGAGCATATCAGCACTTTTAACAGGCAATTTGAGAAGAGTTGTCAGATGAAATCTTTTACCCCTAGCACAGTTTGCTGTTGTGAAGAATATGATTCTTTATGGATCTTGTTGCTTTCACAATATCACTACTTCTTAGGGTAGGTGGGTTGTAAACTATGTTTTAAACCAAATGGGTGTACAGTGAGACACCAGACCAATGAAGAACTTCCTTTGCCAGTGGAACTTTCAATATATGTAATGAGAAAAAAGGGAAATTGTGGAGACATTATATAACCTGGCCTGTCAATCTTATTATACCCATGTTTGGAAGCTCAGTTTTTCTGGTGGTCATGTGGGGTGGTAAAAGCTTTCTGGGAAATGATATATAATGAGTTGGGTAAAAAATGTTTAAGATAACTTTTGTTAAAAAACCAGAGGCCTTTTTGTTAGACATTATAGGTGTGGAACTACTAAAATAAAATAAAAGACTGTTTATGTATGCAACGACAGAGGATGCTTCTTGCCCAGAGATGGAAAGAAGAAGTACTGACCAGAGAAGAGTGGCAGACCAAGCTGATGGAATATGCAGAAATAGCAAGACTGATGGGAAAGATCAGAAATCAGGAAGACCAAGACTGGAATAACTGTAAACAGTTGAGAACTTTGGCAGGAATACAATGACACTTGTAATGTAACACGGATTTTGAATACTGTGATTATATAACAGATACAGTAAGAGATGCAGGAATAAAATTTAGAATTGGAACCCATGGAGGGAAGGAAGGAGGTCTCAAGGTTCGAAAGAACCTTTTTCTTTTTTTAATGTTTGAAAATGTTATGTTTATGGCATATAACTTTTATGCAAAACTAATAAAAAATTACCCCTAAAATGAAAGCTCAGATTTTTAATTATTATTATTATTTGTTTATTTATTAAATTTGTATACCAGAGAACTGAACTCAAGATGGGCAAAATGAGAAATTCAGAGAAACTGAAATTCACGGATACATATCAGTTAATTGCAGGTTTGCTAGGAGAACTAAATTACCAGCAAGCTCTTGCAAATTACACTAACCGTCCAAAAGAAGTGGGATTGAGAGTCATAAGATCTGGGCAAATCCATGTAATTCTGATAGCAGGGTCACTGCCGTTAAAGGCATCACTTCTTTAGAGCGAGCTTGTAAAAAAACACCTGTACATCTCCTTTGCAGAGTAACTTCTCATCAAGAGTAATTCCTTATTTGAAGGAGGTGTTTCTGTCTGTTCAGTATGCCAGCCAAGAAGAACAGCAATCAAAATTCTGCCCTAAAGTACCTGAAGACAGATGTTAAACTGTTCTGGGTGTTTTTCATGGAGAGTGAATCGTGAGATGGATATTGAAAAAATGTTCAAACATGAAAATCTGACCTTTCTTCCAACATTCTTCATCAATAGTGCTGTACGTGTGGGCAACAAATCAGAGTTAATACCACTTTTAGAGGTAGCATGTGACCAGAATCAGCATAACTTTTTGGGTTCGTGTGATGCCACAGTGTGATGAAGCAGCCCTTGCTAATATTTTGAGATCCATCAGTGATATCCAGGGGCTATTATTTTGACACTTGTCAACCCTATGAAGCCAAAGACATTACTGAAATGTCTCCTTGGCTAATTGACTATAAGGCAAAGGGCTGTTGCTCGGTAGCAGGATACATGCTTTGCATGCAGAAGGTGCCAAGTCCATAGCTGTCAACTTACAGATTTGAAAATAAGGGACCAGCAGCCTTGAAAATAAGGGACCAGGCTGCTGGTCCCTTATTTTCAAATCTGTAAGTTGACAGCTATGCTATGGCTTCCCTATCCAGTGGCCTTGAAACCATGAAAAAAAATCCAGAAATATCAGATGCATGCAGCAAGTTGCTGAAATATGCTTCTGCAAAAGTGTGTGCAACAGAACCTGTGGTTACACAAAATCAAGACTATTTTATACTGCTCTGGGAGCAAACTGCAAAGGTGACTGCTGAATATGATTGGTGCAACTATTTTCTTCTTCTTTTGTAAAGCAGACCTTCTTTCATGATAAACATTTCAGTTCTATTGATTTGAAGTCCTAAATGTATTTCTAAAATCTCCTATAATTACTGGACTTTATGCAGGAAATTCCATTTCATGTGTGTTGCAATTATTTATTTATAAACATATTTACATTTTTAGTTCTAAAAAGGAACCCTATAGTGGTTTACAATAAGATACTTTACTTAAAAAGAGTTCCATCAATCACAGTCAATGAGTAGGAGTGAAAGAGAGAGTGGGGGGCTTTTAATGCCTATTTCTTCTAAAACAAAAATTATATACTTGTATTTTTTATTTTTCAAAAAATCATTAACCATGGCTTAGCATGAATAAACTATCATGCTATTGCACAGTTAGAAAATCAAAGCTGCTTCACTTCTCTGCTCCTGTCAAGGACACACTACCAGAAGCTAAGCCATGGTTTGTCTTAATGTTATATCGAAACCAGTACTTGTCTCACTCCAAACAAACCACAAGCGGCAATGAAGGTTTGTTCTTGGATTTACCATTCATGGTTTCTTTGAGGGAGACAAACTATGAGCCCAGTTTTGGATATGAACCAAACCATGGTAGGTCCTGGTAGTCAGGAAGCAGTAGGACCAGTGGAAGAGCCAAATGGTTGCAATTTTCTAACTGTGCAGTAGGTTGCTGGCTCCTTCACACTAAACCATGGTTTGGCTTAGGCTTAGTATTACATGTAAACAAGGCCCCTATAATTTGCACACAGAAATATAGTGTGTATTCCATTAATATACTTAGGCGATATAAATACATCTACTGTTGCACTCAGAGCATATTTAATGTTGAGAAACTCCTTCTTTCACCTCAAAAGCTATAGAAATGACACCATACATATCGTCATGCATAATATGGAAAGTTTTAAATACAAAAGGGGGGGGGATCACCATCATAAAGGAATCTGCATTTTCCAAGATGGTTCAACACCTGAATAGGATATGTAACTGGTACCTACAATTAGGCAAAGAGTTATCAACATTTGCAGTTTTCTTATGAATAATTTGAGTTAGCACCCCAACTACTTCCTTTATGTTTCAAATAGAAAGCTCATATTTGCATGAGGTTCTAGGGGGGTCTGATTTTATTTTATTTTATTTGTATTGGCCTGCTAAGGTTTTTGCATTTGTGATGGAAATGAAAAAAACAGGGATGCTAATTTTCCTTGGCATCTTTATTTTAGCACAAAGGTTGAATTGGCATAGGAAAAGGAGCCATCTATCAGCAGCCAGATGCAGATGCTCATCTTATGGTCTCATTCCAGCTTTCATTTCCTCAAGAAAATCTCCACAATATATAAGGCTTTTAAAGTCAGGGCTCTTTGTCTCTTACAACTATTGATTGTTTGAACGCTAGGGAATAGGGGATTCAATTAACTGCCCAAAGCCTTATAATTCAAGACATAACAGCATCTCCTGTCTATAAACCTCCCTTTTCAAAACAAATGCAAAATTGCAATAATAATAATAAGGCTGGCAGCCAATGCCACTAGACTAGACGTCTGCTCTCACAAGGGGACTTCCCTTTCCACTCCTCCCTACTGTGGTGGCCCATATCCTCAAGTCTGGTTCCCCAAACCTTCAGAGCACATTGAGAGGCTGCACAGGGGATTCCAGGAGAGAGGAGAGTAAGGGCAAGTCCTGTTGCCTAAGTGGAAGTTCGTTCTTCTTGCAGACAACCCCAAAAGTGGTTGTCACCCGTATTTTTTGTAAAATATACCATTTGTTGCCTTTCACCCTTGATTTGTTTTTCTTTATTGCCTTTATTATTTCTTAGTACCTTGGGACCTCGGGTTAAGAACTTAATTCGTTCTGGAGGTCCGTTCTTAACCTAAAACTGTTCTTAACCTGAAGCACCACTTTAGCTAATGGGGCCTCCTGCTGCCGCTGTGCCGCCACTGCACGATTTCTGTTCTCATCCTGAAGCAAAGTTCTTAACCCGAGGTACTATTTCTGGATTAGCGGAGTCTGTAACCTGAAGCGTCTGTAACCTGAAGCGTCTGTAATCCGAGGTACCACTGTATTGCAAAATTACAGTTTGCCTATGCTGCACTATTTAGGATGATGATGTGCAACTCATACAGTGTAGTGTGTCCAGCTGGGAAATGTTCCCACTGTGTTTAATTAAAACATACATTCTTGAATTTAATCCATTCTAGGAGTCCGTTCAACTCCCGAAACTGTTCGAAAACCAAGGCGCGGCTTCTGATTGGCTGCAGGAGCTTCTTGCACTCAAGTGGAAGCCGCTTCGGATGTTCGGCTTCCAAAAAATGTTCGTAAACCAGAACACTTACTTCCAGGTTTGCGGCGTTCGGGAGCCAATTTGTTCGAAAACTAAGCCATTCGAGAACCAAGGTACCACTGTACTTCCATCTGGGGAACGCTCTCCCCAGAGAAGCCCTCCTGGTGCCATCATTACATATCTTTAGGCGCAAGGTGAATACATTCCTCTTTACCCAGGCCTTCGGTTATTAAATAATCTATGGCCTGTTAATGTGGGGTGGGGAAAACTGTTATTATGATTATTTTATTATTATGCCGTGTATTATTATGCTTTGTATTATGTTTTTCTTATGAAAATGCATAAATTATTTTCTTAATGTTGTTCACTGCCCTGGGATCTTTGGATAAAGGGCAGTACATAAACTGAATAAATTAAATAATAAGTAATAAAATATACTTCTCCCCAGCCCCAGCATCACTGCAGCTTAATGGGAGGAGAAAGCCAGCAGAGAGGTTGTCATGGTGCAGGTGTTCCAGTGGACCCAATCCTGCAACCCCACCAATATGTCCACACTGCACTGCCATCCCCGGGGCTTCTCCCTCTCTAAGGCCAAGCTCTTAAGAAACCAGCAGCAGAAGCTAGATATGAACAGTGTGGACTGGCCAGAGACGGTCATATTTCAACTGCTAATTTATATACTTATTTTTGGGCCACCTTTTAGGGCATAGCCCTTACAAGGTGACTTGCATAAGCAAAAAAATACATTAGAAGCAAGTAAATGCAATCACTAGAAGACATAAATGATAAGACCCATGTCCAGTCCCTACAGTACAACCTCTAAAAAAGAACAATGTCTACGCCAGCTGACAGTGGCTTTCCAGGATTTTGGGAAATGCCAAGGATTGAACCTGGGACCTTCTGCATGCAAAGCAGTTGCTCTACCACTGAGCTACAGCTCTTCCTCAAAGAAGAGCCTACTGCCTTCCGTAGCAGTTTGTTCCACTGCTAAGTTGCTTATACCATCAAGAAATTCTGCCTAATGTTTTGTCTAAATCTTGTTTCTCATCACCCATTATAACGATCTCTG
Organism: Podarcis filfolensis; assembly: GCF_964270895.1. Lineage (NCBI taxonomy): Eukaryota > Metazoa > Chordata > Lepidosauria > Squamata > Lacertidae > Podarcis > Podarcis filfolensis. The sequence continues at coordinate 47,748,506 of NC_139607.1, read as the reverse complement.
GCAGGCAAGCAGCCTGATCAGCAGCAAGGACTCTCCGTCAGTTTTGTGTAAGTTTATTTACAAGAAAAACACATCCAGAACATGGCTTTCCGCCTGCTCTCATTAACATTAGTTGCTCAGTCTGATGCATCGTCCCTCTCCCAACAGTAAGAACACCAAAATCCCGCCTTTCTTCTCTTTCCCTTCCATTGGTCTTTGAGCTTCTCCTGTCTCCTCATACAGGAACTGAATGGCTGGCCTGTCTCTTCCCCAGAAGACACACCCTCAGTCTCTGGCTTATCTGATGGTTGCCTAGCAATGCTTTGGCCAACTTCCAACTCTTCCTCTCCTTGGGAGCTAACAACTTCTTCCCTGGGAAGGAGGGGGCCTGGACTGTCTCTCTAAACTCAGACAGACAGGTCTCATCTGCAGAGTTGGCCCCTTGCTCACTCAGCTCAATTTCTGAGGCTGACTCTGGGGGCCACATTCCAGACACCCATACTTATTGGTTTGGATTTTGCTTTCTGAAGCAACAGAAAACAAATTTTCCCCCTAATCAGTGCCACGGGTATTCAAATATCTGAAGATGGCTATCACATCACCTTTTATTGTCTCCTCCCCTGACTAGATATCCAAATCCTTCAACTTTTTCTTATAAGGCTTGATGATCTTCATTTTGTCACACATGCACCCCAGCACATCCTCTAGCTTATCAATATCCTTCTTAAACTCTGGTGCCCAGAGCAGTTTTGTACAAGGGGTTGAAGACCTAAAGCAGCTATGGTGACTTTTTCTGGTTCCCAATTCAATATGGCCCTGTGTAAAGCATGTATTATGAGCAGTACTGAAGAATGGGACAGCTCCCTATGTGGCCACATTCCTCTGGGAGTCACATTCACTTAGGTCCAGAGATCATTGCCAGGGATCAGGGATAGGAGCTGGAGTCCAGCAGCATATGGAGAATCAAGGGCTCCTCATCTTTAGAAGGAAGGAAGGAAGGAAAGGAAGGAAGGAAGGAAGGAAGGAAGGAAGGAAGGAAGGAAGGAAGGGAGGGAAAGGAAGGAAGGAAGGAAGGAAGGAAGGAAGGAAGGGAGAGAGAGAGAAAGAAAGAAAGAGAGAGAGAGAGAGAGAAAGAAAGAGAGAAAGAGAGAAAGAGAGAAAGAGAGAAAGAGAGAAAGAAAGAGAGAAAGAGAGAAAGAGAGAAAGAGAGAAAGAAAGAAAGAAAGAAAGAAAGAAAGAAAGAAAGAAAGAAAGAAAGAAAGAAAGAAAATAGCATGAAAACAATACACTGTGCCATAAAATAATGTTTAAGGAATTTCCCCCTCTTCATTGCTTTTTTCTTCCTGTTAAAATCTTGTCAAACAATATCTCTACTTCAACTTGCAAATTAGAATTTACACACTAGGAAGATAATTGAGATTTAAGCAAGAAACAATAATATCTGGTCACGGAAGCAGTAAGAAATGTAGCACCATTTCCACTGTGATATATTGCAGTCTTATGGCACATGAATGTCTTCTGAACATTTTGCCATATGTTCTCTCCAACACTGATTTTTAGGATCCTGAAGAAACATTACATTTCCCCCCTGAAGTTGGCTGTAAATGCATGGGTTCGCGACCTCTATTTTGAAAAATAGTTTACAGAAAACAGGAGACTGAATTCTCTGGGGAGCCTGCCAAGCTGGACTTTCATACTAAAGCAATGTTTTTCTCCCATTTGCTCCTCCCACTGCCTTTTTCAGGAACATAAATGATCATTAACTGAGAACGGTGAATTTTAGCAGCAAACAATATTACATCTTTTCCAACTGATATACATGTAAAAGGTCCATATGATTGTGTTACTCTTAATTGGTAGTACCTGCACCTAGCTGTCCTGAGTTTTTTTCTACATATGGTAGGGAAAATAAGTCCTTGCCAGTCTGCCTAGCTATCCTCAACAAATGGGAGGAGCTTCATTACTTGCCTTGGTGAGTGTGTTGGGAGTAAAGCAATAATTTACCTGAACCTGTGGTGGAGCAATAGACAAAAAGGCAACCTAGAATTCCCTCCCTGGTTTCTTTTAAGCAACTGTTGGTTGACATGTAGATTGTTTTTTCTTGGGCTTTACTTTCTTCCTTCTTCTAGTTCAGTTATGGTCAGAGCTAGTGTTAACCTCATGTCCATATAGCTACATATCTGTTTCCCATAACTAATAAATCTTACGTTTTCTTTATTCTTTCAACCACCAGTCTCACCAGACTATTTATTTCTGTTCTCCACTGATATATATGCCAAGCTCCGATAGAATTGACTTTGATACATTTTTATTGACCTCCACACCTAACCAGAAATCTCTAATTTGTTTCCATCACTGAAATGCAGTCCAAGGTCAAACAGGCATTGACATTTTGTTGAAATCCCACATCATGTAACCATTAAAACCAATGCCTATTCTTGTCAGGGACTGGACTGAGGAGGAATGGTGGAGAGCGCCCCCTCCTTCTGAAACTTCCAGAGAAGAGGAAGACAGAATAGATTTACACCATTGGTTTGCAGAAGGTCATGGCTCAGAGACAGATGAGGGGCAAAGCTGGGAAATAATGGGAGAAGGTGGGGAGAGAAGCAGAGCCAAAACAGCTGGCTGACACATTATCACTAGAAAGCATTCCAGACCCCCTTCTCCCAGAACCCGGTGAGCATTGAAAGTAGGAGAGCAGAGAGCTAAGAGACAAGTGGCCTTAAGCAGCCACTGTAAGGGGGTTGGTGCTGTTGGTGATTGAGAAGGGAAGGGGGGAGGAGTTTACTCTGAGCAACGCCATTACTCCGAGAGGCTGACTTTCTAAGCCTCTCTGTGTGAATATTGAATGAAAAACATTGGTAAGAGCTTTTCTTTCTTTCTTTATCCCTGCCTGCCTCCCGTGGTAGGGGGGATTGGATTCCCGGACGCCTGACAATTCTAGAGAAGCAGAATTTTTTACTTTTATTTTTATTTACCGTATTTATAAGTCTGCTCTTCACCCAAAGGTCCCAGGGCAGAAATGCATATAACTGAAATACATATAACCAACATAAATTCCATACAAATTAAAGCAGAAGTGGCAATAATAATCCAATCCAACATACCAGTGTGAGACATACCAGTGAGAGCCAGTGTGGTGTAGTGGTTAAATGCGGTGGACTTGTAATCTGGTGAACCGGGTTCGCTTCCCCACTCCTCCACATGCAGCTGCTGGGTGACCTTGGGCTAGTCACACTTCTTTGAAGTCTCTCAGCCCCACTCACCTCACAGAGTGTTTGTTGTGGGAGAGGAAGGGAAAGGAGAATGTTAGCCGCTTTGAGACTCCTTTGGGTAGTGATAAAGCGGGATATCAAATACAAACTCTTCTTCTACCTCCCCCCATCCCCCGAGATTTGGGCAAAGAGGTGTGCCTTAACCTGAAGGCAAAAGAACTGGAATTTCATGGTGAGATGTACATCAGAGGGGAAGGCCTTCCTGCCAGTTCCCACTTTATGGATCTCACTGGGATGGGGACCATTAGCAGAGCTTCTTCTGCAGATCTTAACACAAGCATTGATCAGTGTGGAGATGTTCTAACATTTAGCACCTTGGTAATTTAGGGTATTGAATATTAGCATAAGCACCTTAAATCTGTTCCAGAAGATGGAAGGCAACCAGTGCAGTCACATCAAATTTGGTTTTATATATGAGCATCTCCAAGCACCCACTAGCACCCTGGCCACTGAATTTTGCACTGACTGCAACTTCCAACTATTTTCAAGGGCAGCACCATATAGAGTACATGGCAGTAGTTCAGTTTGGAAGTTCCCAGATTACGGATAACCTTGGCCAAGCTATCTCCGTTTATAAACAGCCATAGTTGGTATGCCAGCCAAAGCTGGCAATAGGCACTCCCAGTCAGTGTGGTCACCTAGGCCTCAAGTGACAAAAATAACTGAAGTAATGCCCCAAACTATGCACCTGTTCCTTCAAGGGGAGTTCAGTCTCCTCTAGAGCAGAATAACCTACCAGTTCCCAGACCTGTCCCACTGACAGAATTTCAGTCTTGTCTGGATTCACTTTCCAATTCATTGGCCCACAGCTAGTCCCACACTGCCAAATTTCAATTTGATCCTTGGATTTACCTCAGAAATATTATGTTTGGGGCTGGCAAAATAGAATTGGCAGTGAAACTCCTCTTGTGTGTTTCACAGATGATTACTTTCATAGGTATGAGAGTAACTACAAAACAGCAGTCTGTTGTTTTGCCTTTTATCTTTGATTATACTTTGATCTGCAAACAGGTTCACTGCTTACCTCTAAGAGCTTCCTTAATATTCACTCGGCAGCATATTAAAATTCAGTTTTCTGGTTCTCTTTGCTCCTTTCATCTCTCCTTCTTTAGGTGAATTACAGTTGTTGACGGAGGGGTGGAACCACATTTATGTGAGTAACAGGCACAATATTTTCTTTGCTTCCATAATTTTAAAATATTTGCCCATTCTGTTTGTTTTTGTTTTCCATTTTGTAGGTATGTAGCCTCCTTATAATATTTACTTGTTTTTCCCCATTTGAAAAAGCACTTTAAAATACTTCTGGAGAATTTGACTAAAAATGACTTAAGATGCCATCTGTATACATATTCAGTGCCTATTCTTATATTCCTGTTAAATTGTCTTGTAACATTTTGGAGCTACAGAATGAGTCCTGTTGAAATGAACTGCAGGTATCTTAAAATGCTCCATGGCAGTGGATAATACATGCATCTTGATTGGAAACCATCCAAAGTCAAGCAAAGGATGAGCAACGTGCACAATGTTCCAGTCACACAAATGAATCCACTGAAAATCAATCCAAAATAGGGTGGCCACGTATGCATGGCCAAAAGTGAGGAAAGGTATCAGCAGAAAAGAAGACAAAAGGAGATGGTAATTTGCATAAAATTGAATATGCAAATGTATATGCAAATTTAGAAATAATTACTATAATCTAAAAAAAATACAATAAAAAAAACAGAAGCAGAAGACATCAAGAAGAGGTGGCAGGAATACACAGAGGAATTATACTAGAAAGATATGGATGTCTCGTACATCCTAGGTAGTGTAGTTGATGAAATTGAGCCAGACATCCTGGAGAGTGAAGTCAAATGGGCCTTAGAAAGCACTGCTAATAACAAGGCAAGTGGAAGTGATTATATTCCAGCTGAACGATTTAAAATTTTAAAAGATTATGCTGTTAAGGTGCTACACTCAATATGCCAGCAAGTTTGGAAAACTCAGCAGTGGCCAGAGGGTTGGAGAAGATCAGTCTACATCCCAATCCCAAAGAAGGGCAGTGCCAAAGAATGCTCCAACTACCACACAATTGCACTCATATCACATGCTAGCAAGGTTATGCTTCAAATTCTAAGAGGGGCTTAAGCAGTATGTGGACTGAGAACTCTCAGAAGTGCAAGCTGGATTTTGAAGGGGCAGAGGAACCAGAGACCAAATTGCAAACATGCGATGGATTATGGAGAAAGCTAGAGAGTTCCAGAAAAACATCCACTTCTGCTTCATTGACTACACAAAAGCCTTTGACTGTGTCAACCACAGCAAACTATGGCAAGTTCTTAAAGAAATGGGAGAAGAAGCTACAGTTAGAGCTGGATATGGAACAATTGATTGGTTCAAAATTGGGAAAGGAGCACAAGGCTGTATATTGTCTCCCTGCTTATGTGACTTATATGCAGAATTCATCATGCGAAAGGCTGGGCTGGATGAATCCCAAACCGGAATTAAGATTACCAGAAGAAAAAACCACAGATATGCAGATGACACAACTTTGATGGCAGAAAGTGAGGAGGAATTAAAGAACCTCTTAATGAGGGTGAAAGAGAGCGCAAAATATGGTCTGAAGGTCAACATCAACAAAACTAAGATCATGGCAACTGGTCCCATCACTTCCTGGCAAACAGAAGGGGAAGAAATGGAGGCAGTGAGATATTTTACTTTCTTGGGCTCCATGATCACTGCAGATGGTGACAGCAGTCACGAAATTAAAAGATGCCTGCTTCTTGGGAGAAAAGCAATGACAAATCTAGACAGCATCTTAAAAAGCAGACATCATCTTGCTGACAAAGGTCCATATAATTACAGCTATGGTTTTCCCAGTAGTGATGTATGGAAGTGAGAGCTGGACCATAAAGAAGGCTGATCGCTGAAGAATTGATGCTTTTGAATTATGGTGCTGAAGGAGACTCTTGAGAGTCCCATGGACTGCAAGAAGATCAAACCTATCCATTCTTAAGGAAATCAGCCCTGAGTGCTCACTGGAAGGACAGATCCTGAAGCTGAGGCTCCAATACTTTGGCCACCTCATGAGTAGATAAGAATCCCTGGAAAAGAACCTGATGCTGGGAAAGATGGAGGGCACAAGGAGAAGGGGACGACAGAGGACGAGATGGTTGGACAGTGTTCTCGAAGCTACTAACATGAGTTTGACCAAACTGCGGGAGACAGTGGAAGACAGGAGTGCCTGGCGTTCTCTGGTCCATGGGGTCACGAAGAGTCGGACACGACTAAACGACTAAACAACAACAAATAAAAATCCATAATGGGGAAGACTGTGTTTAGGTTACCTGTATGCCTGCTCCGTCTGTTGCCCAGATGTTAACTGTTGGTTGGCAACATCAAGGCCCTTGTCTTCCTCTCTTTAAACAAAACTTGGACTAGCCAGCAATTCAAACAGAGGACTGTCCTCTGTAAAGGATGCCAGGAGCCACCTTACTCCAAAATCTTGTGACTGCAAAATGTCACAATGGAACTGGCCCTTAATGTACTGTTCTAACCGGTGATGGGACAAAACAAAAGCAGGAATCCAATCGCCAGTAGACCATGTTATACCATTTGTTGTTGCAATGGCGGGGGGCGGGGAGTCAATTGATAACAAAACTCTGAATGCCTAATGTCAGCTAGGAGAAGGCTACCTTGACCCTCAGGCCTCCAGGGCAAAGAAAAGCATTCATTTTATATCATATTCCAGCTGTCCTCATTCTTTCCACCCCACAGTGTGCTCCATCACTAAAAGAGAGAAGGAAGAGGCAGGCAGGGCAGGTACCACACTGCCACAAAAGTGCTTCTAACTGAAACCCATGAGCCCTAAGAAGATTAGCTCTAGCATTCTCAAATCTGGTGATCAAACTAGAACCCCTATTCAATACATATTGAATAAGTAAAGGCTTTTAAAAAGAGTCATTTCTTTCCCATGTTGTATAGATTTAAACCTCATATTCATGGGCAAGGAATTAATCTAAGAATCCTCTAGGAAGTGAAAAATGTTGCTACATTCTCATGAGAATACCAATAAATACAAAGTAATACAATTTGGACTAATAATTGCAACTACACAGATAAAGTGATAGCAACTGAATTAGCTGTAAATCCTCCAAAAAGATATCTAGCAGTCATAAATTTACATGGTGGGGATCTTTTCTGTATTTTTTCCACGCAAAAGGCAAGGCATATGTTAGAAATTATTAAGAGCCCCAAAATAAAACAGCAAATGCTAGAGCACTATGATAACAAATGTATGTTGAAGTCATACATAAAATACTGGGCACAATCCAACCCAAATTAAAAAGATTTAAGTACCATTAATTCCAGCGGGAGAGTTAAACATACATTTAAATCTCTTCCATTGAAAATAGGAATTAAACTTGCCTATCTGTGGCTGGATCCAGCCAGCCTTTTAGGAAGAGTTAGAACAGCCTTCGTCAACCTGATGCTGTCCAGATGTTTTGGAATATGACCTTCAACAGCATCAGCCCTGGGTGAAGCCTGCAATATAACGTAGCAAGTGAAGATCCACAGAAAAGGGCTTGAGTAAAGCACTGTAGAGGTGTGGGTGGGAAGTGAGTCTATGAAACAAAAAGTTGTTATGTAATTATCTAAGCTGATTTGAGAAAATTTGGAAACCTAATTAAAAATTATATTGGGGGAGGGGGGAGAATACCTCAATACAGAACCCACAGGATGCACACTGCCTTGTAGCGGAGGGTGGGACTGAGGCCAAAATTTGATGCCTCCCGCAGCCCATTTCCATTGGGTTTCTGGATGATAATATAAAATTCTTGAGTCTGGAATCTGGATGACAATATGGATTCCATGAGTGGTATTCATGAGTCACATGGGAAGAGAGATACAAAGCCATGGTTGCAAAATACAGGAATGTGGAGTAATCCAGCTGAACTGAAGGGCAAAAAGGTTTAAGACACACTGAAGGAAGTGCTTCTTCACAGAAGTGAAGTTCATTGCCGGAGGTGCCGTAAGATCTGTTATTTTATTTACAAACGTAGGAAGCTGCTTTACACTGAGTCGGATCTTCGAAACATCTAGCAAAATAATGACCCAGCAGTAGCTCTCTAGGGTTTTAGCAAAGGGTGCTTCCTGGCCCTGCTTGGAGATCATGCAGATTGAATCTGGGACCATCTGTGTGCAAAGCAGATCTATCCCACCAAGCTATGTGGCCTTGCCCACTCTTCAACTCAAAGGAAACTTCCATAACAGCTAACAATTAAAAACCAGCAATTTAAAACAACCATCTCATTAAAACAAACAAATAAAAAACCCAACATTATTGAGCATTAAGCCCATGGCAGTAAGATAAAACATTCCCATTTGCATCAGAGGCTTTGAAAAACATTTGATGATTTCAGGAGAGTGGGGTACTTAAAATCTATTGGTAGCTGCTTGCTATGATACCCAGAATGCAATGTCTACAAGCAGAAAGGCATACTCTCATTATTAGTTCCTGTAGAGAACCAACGGGGGATTCAGCCAGTGCCCACCTCTCTTATTAGCTGGAGTTGGTACACAAACACTTGATTATTTTCGGGCAGTTTATATTGCATGCCATAATGAAATTAATTTGATAGCAAGCTATAGCACCTCAAGCACTCAGTCCTTGTCAGCAGAGACAGTTGACACAGCAATTCATCAAGTGTTAAGTAAATCAAGTGATGGACATACACTGTCGCTATTGTGCCAATGTCTCAACTTGGGGGGGCTGCTTGTGATTCCCTGTTCTGACAGCAGCACAGGGAATAAGTAGCACAGGGAGCCAGGGCCTGGTCTGCAGGAATCCCAGCAGAATGTCATCTGGTTGAGCTATTTGATTGGTGAATGGATTATTACTCTCCAAGTATTATACAACCAGAAGAAGAGCAATCTACATCCCACTGTGTTATACTTGCAGAGCATTTTGCAAAATAAAATTGCTCACCTCCAGTCTGACTGTAGTCCTCTTAGTCCAAGCCAAGGATGTCACTGTCAAAATCTTGCTGTGACTGTAGGGATCATTTTCAGCTTGCTTCATCCTTGTGTAATGGCTAATGTGCATAAAGGTTTTATCCAAGTAAAGTAAATGGCGAATGTGCATAAAGGTTTTATCCAAGTAAAGGGACTCAGCCTGCATTTTTTATATGTTTATATTAATATTTGAAGGTTTTTTTCCTGAAAACGCCAACAGTGTGCGATAAAGTCAATTTTCTTTTTAATATTTTTTATTAGGAATTTAAACAAAACATATTTTTATTAGGAATTTAAACAAAACATATTTTTATTAGGAATTTAAACAAAACATATTTTTATTAGAAATTTAAACAAAACATTTTTTTCTTAGGAATTTAAACAAAACATATTATCTTAAAACATAGCATCCTTAATTCCCCCCCCATTTCCCCCCTCCCCCCATAAAACAACCTACCTTCCCCTCCCCATCCCCCGACATCCCTCATTTCCAATCTCTGGTTTCTCTATAAATGCTATTCTCTGCATGTTACAAAATTGTTTAGATCCTTAATTTATCTGACTGGTTATTATCAATAAAAAGTTTGTTGGTGTTTATACAAACCCTGCCAAGAAGTCCAGTTCACTTTGTTGCATCTTTAAATACTTTGTAAAAGGTTCCCATTCCTCTTTAAAGTCACAGTTATCCTTGTCCTGTAATTTATGTGTCAATTTTGCCAGTGTGTGAAAAAGTTCAATCTGACTGCCTCTGAAGACTGAAGGATATCCTCAGCCTCTCTTGATGTTTCCCAGTTAACAAGAAGAGTTCACTCCATTTTTAAAGCATTGGGATCAGGTGGGATGTTACTAGAGTGTGCAGAATTGTGGCCAAGCTCTCTCAATCCAGAAAGTCACCGAAGCCACTGGATCTAGAAGCATCCTGCAGACTAGTGGAGGAGTGGGTATTCCACCCTGCCCTGTTGCCAGACACGAGAACTGCTCCTCAACAGCACCTTCATCTTGCCACAAATCAGTTTCAATTTATTCCCTTCATCCAGGTCATTACTCTCTCCAGGCATTGGTTCCGCACTGACACAGCTACATGAGACGGAGACATGGAGGTGTGTATCCAGGGGCAGAGGAAGGGGGACAGTGAGGGCGGTCCACCCCAGGTGTCACCACTGAGGGGGTGAAAAATGCCGGGCGGCACTCACCACAGGGCCTGCAGTGCGCCTGAGCCACGCGTCTCTCCTGCCCCAAACGGTCTGCCCACCACCTCCTCCTCAGCTGTAGGGCAGCTGAGTGGAAGGAGGCAGGCAGACTCCTCAGAGGCCCTGCGGAGTGTCCAGCCCCAGCTGGTCCCGCCCCCGCAGGTGGCTGCCCCTGCCCCTGGGTGCAGGGCACAAACACTGCCCCAGCTGCCCGATCGGTTTGCTCCACCGCTGTGTGTATTCTGGTGACCTGGAGCCCCAACCCCCTGATGACTGCACCCAACAGCTTCATATATATGTTAAATACCATCAGGGACAGAACTGATCTTTAAAGGAGCTCACAGCGGAACTGCAAATTCACCCAGTGCTACTCTCTGCAAATGGCCCTGTAAGTAGAAGTCACCAGTTTGCTGAACCATGGTAGAAGGATGCCATGGTCAATAAAATTTTAAAAATCATAAGAGATCAAGTAGAACCATCAGGGTCACACTTCTTTGTCCCAGCCTTGATGGAAGTCATTTATCAGAGTGGACAAAGCTGCCCCAATACTGAAGCCAGTCCTGAAGCTGGATTGAAATGAGTCCAGATAATCAGGTTCATCCAAGTACAGTGGTACCTCGGGTTAAGAACTTAATTCATTCTGGAGGTTCGTTCTTAACCTGAAACTGTTGTTAACCTGAGGTACCACTTTAGCTAATGGGGCCTCCTACTGCCGCTGCGCTGCCGCTGCACGATTTCTGTTCTAATCTTGAAGCAAAGTTCTTAACCCGAGGTACTATTTCTGGGTTAACAGAGTCTGTAACCTGAAGCGTATGTAACCCGGCACTTCCGGGTTAGCGCCAACAACGAATGGCGGAGTTCCTCCGACCGGAGGAAGGGGCTCTGTGGAAATTGGGTCTTCCCGCCGCGGCGAAGGCGGGGACCCGCTAGAAATCCCAGGCAGAGAAGCCTGGGAACGTGGGGTTCGGCAGAGCACCAAAAGCGCCTCCCCTACTCACGAGGAAACCCCTTTCCGGGGCTCCGGAGTGAAGTGGGGTGAGCAGCGCGGTGCTGCAAACTGATCGCTAATTTCCATGGAGGGAAGCCGCATAGCCATCGCCGGAGAGCGCTGACTTTTTCCTGATGACATTTGGACTCTAAATCAAGTACCCGTGAGTAAAAACGGAGAATTGGATCAAGAAATCTGCAAAATTTGGGAATTAGGCACGAAGTGGGAAGGTTTAAACAGGAAGTCCGCCTTCCGCTTTTTGTATATAGACTGAAGCAAAGACCTTGCAACCTAATAGCCTGGAAAACTGTTGGAAATTTCCTGCATCCACAACCAATAAAACCCCCTTGGAAGCAGGAGAAAAGGGGGGGAACTTGACTGTTTAACCCTGCAGGAGGAGAGTAAAGGAATTTAAGTTTCCATCGCCCCAAACCTGGGGACGGGGTGTCGGGACAGAAATTGTTTGAGACGTCCATTGATTGAAAGTGGAGCATTTTGACAGATAGTCAAAAAAAGAGAAACAAATTAACTTCAACGCTACTTTCTGCATTTCTGCATTTTAAAGAAACAAAGTATCTGAAAATTGAAAGTATTTGAAATCGAAAGTAACCTCTTTTGTTGGATACTTTTTAAAAATGGATACAAATAGAAATTGTGTCCCCTAGAGGGAGCCTGTCAGTTTGTTGTTGCAGCTTACTTGGAGACGCTACAGCTGCGAGATTGGGATCGTGGGACCAGCCGTTTGACCTTGAACAGAAATGTGTTGGAAGGAAGGTTTGGTGTCTGCCCTTGGCATGACAAATACTTTGCTGGAGCAGCTGCATGAGAAAATGAACTTGATGCATGAAAAGTTGGACTTGATGAATGCTGTAGCCAGTGAATTAGACTTAACAGGAAATAAGGATAAAGAAGTTATACAGCGACCAATTCAGGAATCTGGTTTGACAAGGCAAGTCCAAGGGCAGATGAGGAAGGAAGAGGCTGTGATTACTCCTCAAACAACACAAATGGAGAGATCCAAAGTCCTGCAGGAAAAAAAGCCACTGCGTTGGAATATTGAACTTGGAGAGTGTTTGGAAGTGTTTGAAGTCAAGGAAGCTCTTAACTCTAGTGGGACCATGAAACAGGAGGACAATTATCTTTTGGATAAATATTTTTTGGATTACAAAGATGACGATGGGGAGTGGGACTGGGGGGAATGGGCCAGTCTGATGAAGGAAAATGGAAACTATTACCGGATGGAACCCTCCGGAGACCCACTCCCCAAGAAACCAACAATAGACAAAGAAGTGCGTAAGCACAAACAAGAACAAGAAAATCTGCAGAAGGGGCCTAGAAGAGACTTAAGGGCCTCGGACATAAGAACACCAGATTGATGGACTAGATGTAATGGACAGAAAGGACTGACATAACCCGAAACCAGGAAGAAGGGACGTTGGATAAAAATTAGAAATATTAAGGAAAATTTCTTTTTAATTTTGGAATTAGTGCAACATTAATGAAATATTAGGGAATATACTGGATAGGAACTAAATTGGCTTTAGCAGAAATGATTTAAGGAGATATGTATGAATATGATTTAAATTTTGAAATTTTAAGATTTTTAAGATAAGATAAGGTTAAAGAGATTAAGGTAAATTGAATAACAGATTATATTAAAAGATGGAAAGGATATATTGAATTAATAAATAAGATAGATTATTAAGATTAATTATTTAAATTAAAATTGAGAAATATGGGAAGAATTTGCTGGAATAACGAATTAAATCAGAATACAAAAAGGGAGGTGCGAGGAGGTTCAAGAAATAAGCAAATGAAAAGTTGTAATTTGAGATTTGTATTTTTCTTCTTTTTTGTTTTTTTCTTTTTGTTTTATTTTTTGCTGTATTTTTCTGTTTTTCTTGTTTTTTTGTGTTTATGTATTCATGAAATTTTGAATAAATATTATTTTTTTTAAAAAAAATGAAGCATATGTAACCCAAGGTACCACTGTATGTCTAAAGCTGTACAGCTACAACACTCTCAAACATCTTGCCCAGAAATGAAAATTGGGTGGTAGTTGTTTCAAACCTGAAGTTTGGGGGGGGTATTAAGAAGGGTGAGCAGCACTGCCTCTTTCAAAGAGGCTGGAACTGCCCCCTCTGACAATGAGGCATTCACCACTCCTTATTGGATAGCTCATATTAGACATGTAGGACAAGGTGCAAGTGAGCTGGTAGCTGGAAGTAAAATTATTTATATCACTTTCTGCAACAGATCGTTCCAGTAAAGGTGTGTCTATTGCTTCAGCACATATCTAATTAAATCCAGAGGGGCTTCCTCTTTCCAATTACTGAGACTATGATAGATATAATAATAACAGCTGCAAGTATGTTAAGCGCTGGGAAGGTTACGTCTGAAAAAATTATGAGGCTCATTAGGAAGCAATAGAGAAATTACTTGTGTGACCCACAGAGAGTCCTTTGAAGTTGACTGAAAACATCCTAAGGCTGGGCTCACATCGTGATTTCGGTAGAGAAAAGGCAGCAATTTTACCCTCTGCGCTGCCATGTCACTAGCCCTGATACAGGAGCAGGCTTGACACTTATAGAACATAATACGGAAGGCTGCAGGGGAGCAGGGGAAAGCGGTTCTCTTAAGCCTCCTCCATGTGTTACTCATGTGAAGGGGCATTATGCAAGTATATGGGGGGCTGTGCTCCTGACCCTGGAATCCTGCGTGCTGCCTGACCCTCTTTCAAAGCACCCACATCTTAGTGTCGCCATATGCAAAGAAAAAGCCTATAAGTGACTGTTCAGGATGCATGTGTGGTCTGGGGAAGCCACTTTCAAGGAGAAGACAAGCAGTGGCTGGCAGCAGGGTGCAGCTGCAGAAGAACAAGACCCTACTAAGGCCTAAAAATGCAAATGGATCTGCAAACTGTGCCACTGAGGTAGCAAGGGATTAAAGGGATGGTGCTCTGGCTTCAAGCAACACAGGATATCCAATGGCTTCTGATTATGAGTGGGCTGAAAGTTCCCCCATGAAAACCTTGGGCTGAATTTTATGAACAGTTTAGAATTGAAATTGGCCTACCTCTTTCACCCCCACTAGTTGCTTTTGCTGGCCGCTATTTATTTCATGGCAACGGAAGCCATGACTCAGCTGGACAGCTACTGTCTAGCTGTTGTGCATCCTGACTATTATTGGTTAAAATTGATAGTTAGCCTAGCTATGTCAATTTGGAACTTTCTGATAACTGAGAATTGCTGGATGCCAAGATCCAAGTTTGGGGCAAGTATTCTTGGATGAGAGAGTCCCCAGGAGAGATTTAAAAATCAGAAAATATGTAGCAAACATGGAAATATAGGCTGTTAGACCTTTAAAACATACCCATGTGAGTTCCAAATCTTTTCTCTTCCCCCCAGCATTGGAAAAGAACATACATTTGGCAAGTTAAAAATTTGTTTACTTACAAAATCTTCAAAGGTCAGGTTCATGTGCTTTTCCATTTGTCAGTCAGAAAGGCTTAGTTTAGTTCCAAAGTGGTGGGAATTCCTCAATTTTTGGTAAAGGAACACAAGAATGGCTTGTGAGAGTCATGTGGCTAAGCTGGAGCTTGCAGTTTAACCCCTTAATGTGTGAAATTGGACTTAAGCTCGTTGGAGTTTTTGGGGGCTGATTATCCCACAGTTATAAGTTAAGAGAGACCATGAGGGACACGAGTGAGAGGGAAATGAGGTTCTAATGCAGAGGGATGCAGTAGGCTGGCTAAGACTGATAAGTTATTTACAACTAATGGATAGCTGGCTCAACTACTATATGTGTGCACTCCTGGTATAAACCAATTATTTATCCAACAGGCTCATCTGGTGTGAGGTATATTTAGCCACCTGCAGCATTGTGCAATGCACACCTGTCCTCTGTAATGTTTAGACGCTGCACTGTAACTTCATGTTCCAGTATTTTATACATGGAAAATGTTCAGTCACCATTCCATAGTACAGTGGCACTGAGTCAGAGAAATCTCTTGTTAGGTAACCCAGCTGGAATAATTCACTGGCTTGTACCTTTTGAACACAACATTTTAAGGCACAGTTAATCACACTCAAGCAACCTCCCAGTACTGTTGTATCCTAACAATTTATTACAGGCTATAACTTAATTTGGGGCAAAGTACTTTTACAGGTATGAAATGGGTTTTTTTTTTAGACAGTATCAAAACATTCAGCTGCTTGTCTTACTGCAACTTTCTGACATAAATTTACCTTTTCAAATCCACTGGAGGAAGGACAGGAAAGAGCAAATGAAGCCATCTTGCAATTGCTCTTTTAAGCAATGCCTAAGTATGTGCCTCTTCAAAATTATTTACAGCTCTTAATTCCCACCTATTCGATTGCCCCTTAACTGAAATTATAACCATTCTTGTGAAAGGCATTTAACAAAATGAAGCCTCTGTGTTTTATCGGTATTTAAAATCTGTTGATGCTTCAGAATAATAGACAGCTCTTCAATTGCTGTCGTTAAACCATTCATTACTGAGATACCCAGACCTCCCCTTTAATACAGTCTAACAAAAGGTATTTCAGAGCTGTGGGTGGGTGGGACATGTTTATCTCCCAGAACAAAAGTCACAAGACAGCGATGTATATTTTAAAGTGTAAACAGAATGTCATTCTTTAGTTTGAAACAGTCCTTTACGGCAGAGGTTACTCTTCTTTGTGTATGTACAAAACACACCTTCTTAAAAGGAAATTTAAGTGTTCTTCATTCATAATTAGACCTGGATTTGTTATATCTTCCAAGGGTAATTTGCAAGTGTTGAAAAGCTGATAATGCCATAGTTGGGTTCTGGCTTATTTGGCATGCCATCCAGTGAGAAATTTGTCCATTGCAACTTGTGGTACCCGGAATGTAATTTGTTCAGTCTGTCAACTGTTCATCTTATCATTACAGAGTGTATCTACCCATTCGGTAACAAGGAGTTAACCTGAACAAGCAAGAGGGAAATATTAGAAGAGCCATACCAAGTCAGTTCAAGACTCCATCCACCTTTGTGTCTTTCCATTGGCAATAACTTAAGGAAGATTTCATGAATGGTGGTGTACTCTGAAATTGTGGGATGTGAAACACAGAGCAGTCAAGTACAACATCCCTAGAGTGGACATAAAAAGGGGATGTCTGGACCAGCCAGTCAGAACTTCCTGTTTCCTCCTAGGCTGGGACAGACTTCCTCTACATGAGACCAGAGGTGGGCATGGCCTCACCTGTGCAGGTAACAAAAGCATAGGACTGGACGCCATCTCTCTCTCTCTAACTACATTCATTGAAGAAGCAACATCTGCTTAGCCTAAGATGCTCTCTTGGCTTCCAGCCAAGAGAGGACAAAGGAGCTGTCTCCTTATGGGGTAGTTTCCAGGTATATTACTTTTGTAACTTAAGTCTGTCTACTTTTATAGAAGACTGTGTCATGTCTATTTCTTTTATGAGGGACTAAGGGGGAAATTACCAGGTAACTTATTTTAGAGGCTTTAGCGAGCCTGAGCAAACGCATCCGCTGTGCAAGTTTAAAAAGGGGAATGTTACTCTGCTAAATTGTAGAACTTGTTAACACAAGTAGGAAAGGATATAATCAAACAATATATCCTCTCCTGCATTCCCTGAAGATTCTCATAGAAATACCTTTTACTAAAAACTAGTCACAGACAATGCTTGTGCTGCTTGCAAGACTTCAGGTTTCTTTCGTTCTCATACAGCAGTTTCCTTTGCAATCCTGGTGACTTGAGAACAAGTATAGGAAACTGCCCAAGTATTGTCTACTCTGTTGGGCAACAGCTCTCCAGGGTCTCAAGTGGAGGTCATCTGCTACCTAATGATTTTAACTCGAGGTGCCAGAAATTGAACCTGGGGCCATATGCATTCAAGGCACTTGTTCCTCCACTGAATTGTGATCCTGCCCCTTACAGCCTTCTGCAAGCCAGATAATAATCCACAAAGAGATTGCGCACATGTATGCTCAGTGTGCATGATGAATCTGTCAGGTGATCAAATTTCACAAACTGGCCTTGACACGTGCCGTTATGCATGGGAAACATGCAGCTCACATATGAAGCTCAGCTCAGTTTGGCATGGGAAACATTCACCCACTGTCTCATACACATGGCTTTGACAGTCCTCTCTAGTTGTTGAACTCATTCTCGGTCTCGGAAGGTTGTGAACTATCAGAGAGCGAGACGTGGGGAACCTGTGACCCTTCAAGTGTTGTTGGACTCCGGCTTCCATCAGACCCAGCCAGCATGGTCCATGATGCTGAAAGTTGTAGTCCAAGAATATCTGGAGGGTCACAGGTTCCCCATCCCTAACTTTAAGTCAGTTCTTATGATTGCTTTAGCTGGTTAGGCTGTGGATGACTGAATTCATGGTGAGCCCAAAATTTACAGTCAAACTGCCAGGTGATTTTTCGTTATACTTCCTGACCTTAAGTCAATACACAGCCACAAGCTTGGCTTGTATTGTGGTAATTTGCAGATGGTACAACAGCTTTTTCTCTTTTTGAAGCACCAGCTTCAGCTGAAAATCATGATCAACAATCTAAGCCCACTGTGAGGTTTTCAGAGATTCAGACATTTACCTCAACATGGACTCAATATACAATAAGAGAGCTGTTTGCAACATGCAGCATGTTGAAAGGAACACGTGAACTGGTCCTTAATTTCTGCATGTATTTGGCTACTGATCTCTAAAACTGGAATGGCAACAACTTTGGAATTCAACTTTCTGATCGATAAAACTTTGCAAAAGGTTTTGCATCCCCCCCTCCCAAATTTTAATTTATAGAAAATTAATAATCAAAGTTTAAATCTGTAAACAACTTCTTGAAGTATAATATTTTTTAAAGAATCTAGTAAAAGCTTTGGAAGTAGTTGCTGGTGAAACACAACGTGAGCATTTTTCAAAGTGGAATGTATCAGCTGCTAAAAAAAACCAAAACAGGCAGCAACATAAATGCTTCTAGACACTTTGCTTGCACTTGAAAGTGTCAAATACAATGTGTGTTTATTTGTACCTGACCAGTGACTTGGTGACATATATGTTCAAAATATTTCAAGGAGATTGATCTGTTCAACTCCCATTAATGTTAGGGCTGGTTGGAATCACACAGCTAAACTCAGACAAGAACACTTGGTGAAAAATTAAGAGTACTTAATGGAAATTCTGACAGATTCCAAAATAAAGCAAAACAAATTCGGGTCTGGAAGACATTAGCTACTGAGGGAAGTAAAGAAAAGCATTGCCTACAATTTGTTGGAAGAACATTTTTATTCCGAAACCTGCTTCTGCCTGCTAGTTGCTAAATATCCCACTCTTTCAAGAAGCCTTTTTAAAACAAACACATACTGGCTTTTTTGACAAGAGGCATAAGAAACGTGTTACCACGGCAACTGCAAAGCATCTGAGGTAACCCAGAGATTTTGGGTTATAATGTGCCTGCAACCCTGTTAATGAGTCCCATAAAAACCATTCCCAGGTCATACGGAAAATTTGAATTAAATCTAAGCCCACCTAGAGGACAGGTGTTTGAAGTGTACTCCTATATTACTCTGCACTATTGCTTCTAAACCATAGCTTTCAGTCGAGGAAATGGATGGGCTTTATACATTTTAATTAGCTAAGGCCTACAACAGCCCTGTGGGGTAGATGTTGTTCTATTTGAATCTGAGGAAACTGGAAACCAGAGAAATCCTTTGGCTAGCTCAAAGTGACACAGTAGGTTTATTCATTCATTCATCTTTATTTATATGCTACTTTTCCACACACACAAAAATCATGCTCTAAGAGGCTTACAACAAAGAAGCAGAGATGAGTTTCAAACAAACACCACAAAAATAATTTCATAATAGCATAGCAAAACAAAAAAGACAGCAAATACATGCCCAATAAGCATGGGATGCCTTTGTCCAGTGGCACTGCGGCCCATAGATTGCAGCAGGTTTTGCCCAGTATCTTTTCTTTGTGATGGCCTCATGGGAAAAAGCTGTCCCATGAGCCCTTGCTGCAGAGGTGACTGAAAAGCATATATAAGGCTGCTTCCCCTGGAGCTCACAGCCATTTTGCTTTGAGAGCTTCCCCCCCACAAACACCCTCAGAGTTAGAGCTTTCACTCTGCAATTTTGGGTCACTGGTTGATAGGGTCAGAAATGAATTTTTTTCTCCCAACCTGGTTTTTTACCCCACCTTTCCCTCAGTGAAATTATGGCTTTGCTTTGTTAGGTGGAAGATCATTGTTTGAATGAGGGTGGAAATGACATTAGGCAGGATCAGCATAGTATAGGGGGCCCCCTATAAAGGGCCTGAGGGGAGGATTGACCACAGCAAACCCAGGCATGGGTTCAGTATCTGCCTGGTTGGAATCTGACCCCTGGTCCCCCAGTGGGACCTTGCTTGCTTGGCTTGCATCACAGCAAGGTTCAACAATGACCAACTCCCATCTTACAGGTTTGGAGCAATCCAAACCCAGTGGATCCATCAACATGGGGCTTGTGGAATGATGAACTGATCCTGGGACTCGATGCCATGCCAACCCTTGCCCTGCCTGCTGCTGTCAATAAAGATTTGGCCTGATTTTATCCCATCACCGTTGTACATTCTGGTTATTCTGCTGCTCTCGTGGGTCACATAATGTGCCTGCCTGGGCAAAAAACCACATTCCAAAACCAGAAATAAAACAACATGCAGCGTCCAGCAGCAAAAATCACAAGGCGGCTTCATAGTTTCACCTTAGTCCTAGAAACATGCCTTCCAAGATGTTGCTCACAGTCACTCTTCTACAGCAGCTTCCTATAAGGCTTCCGAGGGCAATGGATGGATGCTGCTTATGAAAGGAGCATCATGGAAGAAATCTGATATTTCTTAGCGTGGTGGCTTACCTCCAAAAATTGCTTCATCAGTGACATTGAAGGACAATTTATACCACTGTCATGGGAGGTTGACCTGACTCACAGCTTTGCTGGCGCCTTGTGTTTTTCTGGTTTGCACTCTGAGAACAACATGACTACAGTGTTCCACATCTTTAGGTCTAACACACATTTGCACCCTAAGACAACTTGTAAATAGAAGCCATCAAAAAACAAATGGACCCCTAAGACTAGTTTTGAAGTTCATCTTAACACAGTATTATTGGTGGGGTGGGGTGTTATTAAAAAAATGTACAATAAGAAAGGTAGTGAATCCACAGTGATAAGGTGCAAGTTCAAGGGAAGCACTTGCATGTGATAGTAAGCAAGACACTTAGAGGTGTTTTCAACTCATGCCCAGGGATGGGGGAGTCAGTTTGCTTCACCTTTTAATTCACACTTCCTAAAAGTATGTGAACTGAAATACAGCTATTATTTGAAATCCACACATCTCTGAAGTTTGCAATGCAATTGTCCAGCCAAAGCATGTCTACAAAAGTGGCTGGGGGAAACCCAGCCAGATGAGCGGGGTACAAATAATAAATTATTATTATTATTATTGCAAAAATGCATATGTTAGGGTAAAGTGTGCTTATATAAAAATGTGCATATAAGTGAATGTACCATACAAAATACATTATATAGCAGAAGTCACTATTTGTGTACATTGGGCAAAATGATATACAAAATACATATATTAGGAGAAATGCAGGACAGTGACAATTTCTTGCGACAATCTTTTTTTTAAAAAAAAAAAGATTATTGTGAAATATGTGAGCTGGAAAAATGAGAAATTGAAAAAAATTGAAATTCACAGATTCATTCATCTTACTCATATCATGTAGGGTGCATCATAGCAAAACAAAATATTAGCTCCATCATTTTGCTAACCAAGGAAATACCCATAGCAACCATTTTCCATCTGTTCATCATACTAATATGTATACAACCAATGGAACCTGCGTTTTCCCTTGCATTGATTGTGTCCTCATCTGAACCATAGGCTGGATCAGCCATTGTGTCCTACTCTGCAAGCAGCTGTAATGTCAGCATGGGGCTCTCTCCAGTGGCGTAGTGTGGGGGGTGCAGGGGGGGCCGGCCGCACCGGGCGCAACATCTGGGGGGGTGCGCTCGCCGCCTCCAGAGTCGCCGAAGAGCCTCGGGCGCAGGCTGTAGCAGAGCCCCATGTCTCGCGGAACCGACGAGCTGTGTGCACGTCCGGGCTGAAGGCGTCCGGCAGGCAGCGGCTCTCAGCGCTCGCCGGGGACCGCGCGTCAGGGCCGCGGAGGGTGCGCCAGGCAGCCCCTCCTCACAGCCCGCTGCCACCGCTGCTGCAGCTGCTGGGCCATGTTGCATTTTCCTCGCCTCTGCCCTCCTCCTCCTCCGGGCAAGCGGCGTCGTTTGGGTGGCAGCGCCAGCGGCAACTCGCCTCAGATCACCTGACACAGACCCGCCGCCGCCGCCGTGGCTACCTTACCGTAAATACCCCAGCCCAGGCAGCAGCAAGAAGAAGCTGGCAGCGGCGGCAGGTTAGGGGTTAGGGGGCGCAAATTACTTGCCTTGCCCCAGGTGCTGACAACCCACGCTACGCCGCTGCATCATTCCAACCTAATGCAGAAACTCTGCTTGCTGTTCTGCCATGATTTAGCACTTGCAGTGCGGAAATCTTGATCTTGTACGGTAAAGGGAAGAGAGTTGCACAGTCAGGGTGCCACTAAAAGACTGCCCTTTCTTGTGTCACTGCACAACAAAGTACACTCGCTAGAATGGACACCCTGCTGATCTCAGGTTCTGGGTCAGCTGGTATGAGAGGTGATGCTTTCTCAAGGATTTGAAGTTGTTCGGGGCTTTATGTAGCAATTTTAGCACCTTGAATTGGGCCTGGCATAGGCAACCAGAGCAGATCCTGCAAAATAAGTGCTATGTGACTGTGTACCAGTGGATCGATCAGCATTCTGGCAGCCACGTTATGCACTAATTGCAGTTTCTGGGCAGAGAACATTATAATACAGTGATACCTCTGGTTACGCACGCTTCTGGTTATGCACACTTGCAGTTGCTCCCGGCTGCAAACTTTGCCCTGGGATGTGAGCGGAAGTCGAGTGCCAGAGGTGTATGCGCAGCGAAAGGCACCATTCGCGAAAGCGCACCTCAGGATAAGAACGGTTTCAACTTAAGAACGGACCTCAGGAACGAGTTAAGTTCATAACCAGAGGTACCACTGTAGTCTAAATGTGAGCTTACTAGACCACGAACCACTGTGGCAAGGCTAGGCCTAGGCTATGGGTGGTGTCTAGCTTTTCTGTGCCATATCAGTACACTTTATCACTGTCTGCCAAAATCCTCAGCTGTCCTTTGCTTATAAGGTTGTGTTATTCAACTCTAAAGTTCTTACACACCAATCCTTATCAACATGCTTGGAAATCAGTCTCATTCATTTCAGTGAGACTCACTTCTGCTGAACATGCTTAAAATTAAGGTACAAGAATAGGAGGACGATATGGGCATTCAGCCCATATTTTACATTCCATTGTTCTTTCCTCCTTGTCTAAGTCATTCTAGATTTTTGTAGCTTCTTCTATTCTTTCTTACACAAGGGAGGTACATATTTTCAGCTCCATGATAGCCATTTGTTCTCAGTCAGAAAGGATATTAAATTAATGTTTTAAATCTTTCTATTATCTTCCACTTAATAGAAAATGTTTAGCATCACTCAGCTGTAAAGTTCCTTGGTTGGAAGGCAACCTTAGGTTGTTTTTCATTTGTCAGCAGCTTTTGTGGTAAAGGAAATGTCCGGCTTTGTGTCTTTTAGAAAACATGTTAGAATCATAGAACTGTAGAGTTGGAAGGGATGCTGGGGGTCATCTAGTCCAACCCCTGTCAATACAGGAATGTCAGCTAAAGCATCCATAGCAGATGGCCATCCAACCACTGCTTAAAATCCTCCAAGAAAAAAGAGTCAACCACCTTTTGAGGGAAGGACAGCTCTGACCATCAGAAAGTTTTTCCTGATGTTTAGTCAGAATCTCCTTTCTTGTAACTTGAATCCATCCGTTTGAATCCTGCCCTCTGGAACAGGAGAAAACAAGCTTGCTTCATCTTGCATGCAACAACCCTTCAGATATTTGAATATGGCTATCATATCTCCTCTCATTCTCCTCTTATCCAGGCTAAACTCACCCAACTCCCTCAACTGTTCCTCATAAGGCTTGGTTTCCAGACCCTTGATCATCTTGGTCACCCTCCTCTGCACATGTTCAGTCAATACCCTTCTGAAATTATGGTGCCCAGAACTGGACACAGTATTCCAGGTGTGGCCTGTCCAAAGCAGAACAAAGCATCAACAGAATTACTTTGTTTTGCTGCTGCATCACACTGTTGACTCATGTTAAGCTTGTGGTCTACGAAGACCCCTAGATCCTTTTCACGTGTACTACTTGCAAGCTAGGTGTTTTAAGTGTGTAGTTTACTATGTTCACTTCAGAGAAAGAAGCTTGTGCTCTGAAGTAAATGAAGCTTAATTGATATGAAACCCCTTACAAGTTATTATAGCCATTCATAACCTTAAACCTTTAACCACCATTTAAAGAGCAGTGATTAGAACATTAGCCTAGGACTGCGGAGACCCAGGTTCAAATTCTCATTCACACATAAAACTTGCTGGGTGACAATTATCATAAGAACTTGCCATAGTTTGCTGTGGTTGACACAGTCAAAGGCTTTTGCTTAGTCAGTGAAGCAGAAGTAGATGTTTTTCTGGAACTCTCTAGCTTTCTCCATAATCCATCACATGTTTGCAATTTGGTCTCTGGTTCCTCTGCCCCTTCAAAATCCAGCTTGCACTTCTGGGAGTTCTCGGTCCACATACTGCTTAAGCCTGCCTTGTAGAATTTGAAGCATAACCTTGCTAGCGTGTGAAATGAGCACAATTGTGCCGTAGTTGGAACATTCTTTGGCACTCACCTTCTTTGGGATTGGGATGTAGACTGATCTTCTCCAATCCTCTGGTCAATGCTGAGTTTTCCAAACTTGCTGGTATATTGAGTGTAGCACCTTAACAGCATCATCTTTTAAAATTTTAAATAGTTCAGCTGGAATATCATCACTTCCACTCGCCTTGTTATTAGCAGTGCTTTTAAAGGCCCATTTGGCTTCACTCTCCAGGATGTCTGGCTCAAGGTCAGCAACCACACTACCTGGGGTGTACGAGCCATCCATATCTTTCTGGTATAACTCCTCTGTGTATTCTTGCCACCTCTTCTTGATGTTTTCTGCTTCTGTTAGGTCTTTACCACTTTTGTCCTTTATTATGGTAATCTTTGTATGAAAATTTCTTTTCATATCTCCAGATCTCTGGTTTTTCCCATTCTATTGTTTTCCTCTATTTCTTTGCATTGCTCGTTTAAGAAGGCCCTCTTGTCTCTCCTTGCTATTCTTTGGAAATCTGCATTCAATTTCTGCTACTCCATTTCTGCTACAAGATTCTTGCCCACAGTAGTAGATATGATGGTCAGCCAAACTGATTTTGCCCATTCCTGTCCATTTTAGTTCACTGATGCCCAGGATGTCAATATTTATTCTTGCCATCTCATTTTTGACCCCATCCAGCTTACCAAGGTTCATGGTTTTTACATTCCAGGTTCCTATGCAATATTTTTCTTTATAGCATTGGACTTTCCTTTCGCTTCCAGGCATATCCGTAACGGAGCGTCCTTTTGGCTTTGGCCCAGCCGCTTCATCAGCTCTGAATCTACTTGTACTTGTCCTCTGCTCTTCCTTAGTAGCATGTTGGATGCCTTCTGATCTGAGGGGCTCATCTCCTTCGTGGATCACTGCCTTGTCATGGTGAAGGGGCTTGAACAACTCAGAGAAGCTATGCCATGCAGGGCCACCCAAGATGGACAGGTCATAGTGGAGAGTTTTGACTAGACATGATCCACCTGGAGCAGGAACCAGCAAGCCACTCCAGTATCCCTGCCAAGAAAACTCCATGGACAAAGACAACAGGCATGCAGATATACATAAAAACAAAAGAAGTTGTGTAGGTCGTAAGAAACCATCCATAATATACAGTTAGTTTATTAGGATCAACCAAAATGCCACAAAATAGGGTTCAAGTTTTTGAGTTCTCTAGAACTCTTCATGAGGCTGCATCCTGAGGCCTTTCCCTTTTATTTTTGATAAAACTGCCTCTATTACTGAATCTCAGTCTTTCAACAGAGGCATGGGATCGTTACTTTTTATCATGTTCAGTGTCATCATAACGATGCCCTGTATTTTCATCAATCTATTTTGCTTTGCCTTCCCTTTGCTATTTGTGCTGAGAGCACCATACACTTCAGCAGACGGTTGCTCTTATTGCTGCAATAGCTCATGCTGGATACTTTTAGACAAAACAACAGTGCATTTAAAACAAATAAGGCTAACCTTTGCTATTGGCTTACTGTTACATTACATCCTTATGCCTCAGCATACAATTCTAATTAGATGCACTTCACTTATTTGATTACTTGTTCATCTACTTTCATTTGGGAAATGCAGTATTCATTCACCTCTAAGAATCCACTAGCCTTTTCAAGGTTAAGCCTGTTTCTTGATTTGCCTAGTTAGCAGTTTTACTCAAATATCTTAATCTTTCTAGTCTCTTAGTGAGCTCCTTTTAATTCACATCATATCGGAAATTCCATTACAAAGTATGTACTTTTTTTTTTTTTGCAAAGTAATTCTTTTACATGGTGCAGTGTCAGACCAGGACCTGGGAAATTAGGGTTCAAATCTCCACTTGGTCATGAAGCTCATCGGGTGGCCTTGGGCCAGTCACTGCCTCTCAGCCTAACCTACCTCACAGGGTAGGTTACTTCTCTCTGCGCTGCTCCCAGTGGTCATTTCTCCTCTGGTCACTGCTATGGATTCACGACTTGACTGCCCGTCTCTGGGCACTGTGGTTGTCTGCAAGGGATTCCCACACAGCAGAGTTGATGTCGCCAGCCTTCAGGTCACATTGGCAGACATCTTTGTAATGCAGAGTTGGTCTGCCAATGGGGCTGGTGGAGGAAGCATGTCCTTGGAGATCCTGCCATCTTCCATTCTGTGGACATGAACAAACCAGCATAGACATCACTGAGACAGGAGTGTGAACATGTTGGGAATGTGGGCTTGGGAGAGCACATCTTTGGAGTTCTGTCAGTCCTTCAAATAACTTGGACCTGAACCTTTAGAAGGTCATAATCAATACTTTAAACTGGGCTCAGGAAAGCCCCAGTCTCAGGTGCAGCTAGAACAGTAATGGTGTTAAATGATCCAACTGTCCACCTACCAAAAGAACTAGGATGGCTGCATTCTAGACCACCTGACATTTCTGAATTATTCTTTAAAGGCAGCCCCAGATATATTATAGTAGCTTGTTGCTTTCGCTGGCTATGCCGCAAGCCTTGGATGTGGCTGCGCAGCACCATTTTGGTGGCTAGGGACAAAATGTTTCACGATGCAGCTAACTTCATTAGCTTCCATTGCCCCCATCAACCAGCAGGGTCTTCCACCATGCTCAAGAGAGAAGGAAATTCCATCCACTTTGCAGAATGGAAAACCACATATATATTAGCATTTCAGATACACAGTTTTATTATTTATATTACTCACATGTATTTCAAAAATAAAATACAAGCCCAGCCTTTACCTTTACTACGAAGATCATGAAATATGAATTTCAATGCATGTAATCCAACACTGCCTAGTTTTGGGATCCACAGGGTCCTCTGCCTTGAGCTAACTGCAGACACAAAAGCCACTTGATAGCAGAAGGGGGGAAATCTGTGAGTCCAGCATGTTTCTTGAACTAAGTTTGGCTCCAGAGTATACATGGGTGAAGAAATGTGTAGATGGCAAAACAGAATAAAGCTTTGATGGCAGAAAGTCCCTGTGCTACTTTCTGATCATTAGGGCTGAATGCAGTAGCGATGCATTACAATAACAAAGCGCTGCAGTATATTTTATTTCTCAGGCTAGCGGGAAATGACTGTACTCAAAGCAGATAACAGCATCCCATAGTAAGTCACACACTAGAGCTAGTTCTGTAATCCCCTTTACTTCCTGGAATCTTTGTGTATGCTTCATCTCACCAGAAAACTTAATACCCAAAAGTGAAAGCCATAAACTCACCACATTATCCAGCAACAGTTTGGCCATCAACTGATCTGACTTATTAGTTCATTGTAAGTTCTGTAAAGCGTTGCCATACACTTCTCCACTGCTTGAGGGCGGGGAGTTGCAAAGCAGTAACGCTCTCCCTTGCAGCAAGACTATTCCTTCTCCACCCCTTGCCCTAAATCTATTATAAGCAGATAGGATATTGCACTGCTGACCCAGGATCACGGTGCATGTATATTAAGGGGTGGGGGTGGGGATCTGGTTTTTTTGCATGTCTCAAAAGGCCTTTATTTAAGTGAGTTTGTGAAAAGTGTGCATTTATATTACACACCTAGTCCACAGTGATACAGATTTCATGTTGTGGAGGAAACCACTTGGTGGGCTTCGCTGAGAACTCTGAAAAAGGTGCAGTGCCCTAGCAGTGGCTGCAGCAATTCATGTTAATAGGACACAGCATAAAGCTGCTCAGATGCACCGGCGGAGCTAACCCCACTGTCAGCCAACAGGACTCTGAATGAGGAGGTGACTTTGCCACCTGACTCTCACCACCCCCAATAAGGAGGAAGACCTTATTGGGTTTATCTATTGCTGAGGATGTGCTGTGATCAGATGCAGAGGTAGCTGGTAACCTAGATTACCCTGGTCAGTATCATAATTTATTTGAAATTGTTTTCATATATGCCATTCAAAAAAGTACTTTAACATGTAATTGTTTTAACTGCTTTTATATATGCGGTTGATATGTATATGGTCTTTATTGTATTGCGAAATTGTTTTGAGATGTAGGAAGCAACTAATAAATGAAATAAATTATTATTATTAATAATAGCCTATTTTCTATAATGGCTGTGCAGATGAAGCAGGAGTAGGTGGGGGCAGCCATGTTGGGCTCTCCAATAGAATCAATGAGTGTGCAGTTACTTACACTGGCTCTGTTGCTGTCATAACCCCACACTAGTGGCACAAATTAGACTTTGCCCTGGAAGAATATATGACCTGGACCTCATTCGTCACTCTCCTGACACTGTCCTGCCCCCAGAATCACAGAGTTCCCCCCCCCTTACATCACCTTGTGCATAGGAGCCTAGGACTTAGCATAGACTTACAAGTTACACTGTGTTAACTTCATTTATAAGTTCCTCATTTTTTCATAACTTATTCCAGCATAAGGGGTTTACTATCATTCCTATCCTTAACCAGCTGGTGTAACTTGAAGACAGGATTGCAAAATGAAATTTATACAATTCGTCAGTTTAGATTCATTGGGAAGTGACCCTAGTATTCATAAACCAATGTACTGACTTAAGTATTTTAAACGCTATAAATACTCTTGTGCTGTGAAAAATTATTATGTATGACTGTACTAAATCCTTCCCTTAAAACAGAATTGACCACCCATACTTCAAATTATGAAACTTCTGGCAGAACACTGTTGTGCTTGAGTGATGGTGGGAAAGATTTAACCAACGAATATGTGAGTTGAGATCATTTATCACAAAGAGAATCAGAGAATGATCCAGCATACTGTAATACATGCATTATCAACTAAATTTCTGGCGCATGGCCACCATAAGAGAGGCATGTATGACCAGCTCCTGAAGTGCAGGCATGTGACCTGGTGGGAGGCAGAGAGGGCTTTAGGGGAGCACAACAGCTTGGTTGCACTGGGCGCAGAGCCTTGGGGGAGCCACAGGACAGAAAGAGAGTGGGGGGTGCTGAACTTTGGCATTGCACAGGGCACTGTTGAAATTTGAGAACCCAAGGTCTGTCACTGCTGGAGGAATTAGCTTGTGCAAGTTCTCAGGCCTCATCAAGAGTAAAGCTTAATTTACCATTAAACATCATGGGAACCGAACGTTCCGGCTCTCAAACAATTGAAAACCAGGAGTGATTGTTCCAGTTTTCAAACATTCTTTGGAAGCCAAACATCTGGCGCAGCTTCTGATTGGCTGCAAGAGCTTCCTGCAGCCAATCAGAAGCTGCACCTTGGTTCCCGAACCATTTTGGGAGTCGAACAGACTCCCGGAACAGATTGAGTTTGGGAACAAAGGATCCACAGTGTGTTGACAAACAGCAGCAGACAAGTGTGATAAGATCACTTTGTACAGACAAGGTGCTGAAGATTAAGTACCTTGATTGAGATCATGTTAAGATTAAGTTTCTAAACATAAACTTTGCTAAATGTTTAGATGCAGACCTCATATGCCAACTTGTCTGGTAAGTAAAGTAAAGGTAAAGGGACCCCTGACCGTTAGGTCCAGTCGCGGACGACTCTGGGGTTCTGGCAAACCGCTTCTGGCGAAACCAGAGCAGCGCACGGAAACACCGTTTACCTTCCCGCCAGAGCAGTACCTATTTATCTACTTGCACTTCATGCTTTCGAACTGCTAGCTTGGCAGGAGCAGGGACCGAGCAACAGGACCTCACCCCATCGTGGGGATTCAAACTGCCGACCTTCTGATCAGCAAGTCCTAGGCTCTGTGGTTTAGAGCGTATAGTAAATCCTCTGTCCTCATAGTTAGTCCTGAGTTGCATTTTAGCCTAATATACATTATCATAGTAATATAAAAATGAAGTTTTCTTCCTAAGCCTTCACCCAAGATTGTTTGATTAGCCAAGGGAAACATATTTCTTGAGATTCTGCAGCAGGCTTTTATCAGGATCTCAGTCTCTTATAATACAAACATATAATGCAAAGCCTTTGTGAAATCATATCAAAAATCAAGCAAGGGTGGTTGGAATCCTGGCAAGGATATGCATCACAATGTTAAATTTTTAAAGAGTTAGGTAATAGATACTAAATAAATGATGAACAGGAAGACTCTCAGAACCATCCTCATAATGCATCTGGAAAGTAATCAATTTTTTTAAGGGCTTAATGCATTACATGCCCTGTGCAAGGTGGAACTTGGTCATGCATTTCAAATTAAGATTTATCTAAGGTTGGGCTTCAGACATACTATGTTTTCATTCATCCTGTACCGCTGCACCGTTTGGCAGTCTGCCACCAGGAGCCAGTCACTCTGAAACAACATACAGAATGCAGTACTTATTCCCGAGTGACCTTTATCTCTTGGTATTAACAAGGCAAGGTGGCCCTCTGCGCAATTCCTTTTTACTCTTCCTCCCATCCCCCACATCTATCTTCATCAAAACCTTATCACAGTCCTGCTTGTCAGCAATACATCAAAAGTGTCACCGCAAGATTGATCTGAACCAAAAAGATGAGCTCTCCTGATGCCCCACTTCAAAACGGTCGCACGGAATCAAAGGGCGGCATGCTGTGTTAATAGCTTGAAAAGTTTCTGCTTTGTAAGAAGGGATGGTTAGGAGCAGCTCTGATGACTTCCTGCCACAAACTAATAGGCAGCCAGGCAGCCAAAGAAAGTGAGCTCATTAGTGCTTGCAGAACTGCTGAGAGAAGAGATAGCAGCAAGCCATACCAGACTTAAGATTATCCACTCTGGGCTAATCACAAAGACAAAGGCCTGGGCCTTCAGAGACAGGACTAGACAAAGTGCCTTGTTTGTTCTGGGGTTGTTTTTGTTTTTGTTTTTGTTTTTGTTTTTGCCAAGCCCAGTTTTTTCCTAAAAGCTAGGGCTGTGTCACACAGGAGATATATACAGTGGTACCTTGGGTTAAGAACTTAATTCGTTCTGGAGGTCCGTTCTTAACCTGAAACTGTTCTTAACCTGAGGTACCACTTTAGCTAATGGGGCCTCCCACTGCCACCACTGCACAATTTCTGTTCTCATCCTGAAGCAAAGTCCTTAACCCGAGGTACTATTTCTGGGTTAGTGGAGTCTGTAACCTGAAGCATCTATAACCTGAAGCATCTGTAACCTGAGGTACCACTGTAATGACCTGCAGAGCCTTCCCTGTGCCTCCTGGCAGTCTGTGGTTGCCGCCCATGACACTCAGGTGACTGTGAGACAAGGGCAAGCACACGGAAGGACTTTTCCCACTCTTCTTTCCCAAGCACACCTTGATCGACTCAGCTTTCCCTTGGCTACACAACATCTTACCAACTCAACATCTAATGATAGCCATCCTGGATTTGTGGTAGAGTGGTATCACCTCAAGCAAGGAAATGCATCACCAAAAAGAGGGCAAAAGAGGGGGCCGATTTCCATATGCTACTCTATATGTAAAGATGCAAATTTAGAAATCATTTCTATTACGTAAATATAAGTTCATCTTGTTAGCTACTTGTGATAAAATAGACGCCCTACACAAGACTTGAAGACAAAGCTTTACTTGTCAGGTCGGCAACACTTGAACAACAAGTATTATTCATATATCTACTAATGAATACAATGTGTTTCTCTCCCTTAAGCCCAAGAGAGGATTTAATCCCTTTTGTTTTCAAAACTCCTTCATAGCAGTGTATAAGTTATTAATCCGTAGCTTGCCTATATTCACAAACTCCTCCAGACAGTGTCTGCTTGAAGTCACTATACTTCCACATTCTTAGTCAAAGAATCAACTAACAGAATAACCAACCAGCCAACTGCCAACTGTCACCTCCTTTCCCCAATGCCATTTATTCTCACCATAGCAGAGAAAACCATGACCAATGTGCCTGTTCAGCCTGCTATCCTGGTGCTAACTGCTCTCTCCCTTCTCAGGATTCTTCATCTTTAAACTGGACTTGGATTAGCCAGCCTTTCAAACATAGGATTCCTTCAGAGGATTGTCCACTGTAGAATAGGACATGTGGCCACCCCAATATGTGGTAGTGGATGGAAAGAAGGGATGAGAAATTTAAAATGGAGGAGAGGCATCCTCTCCCCATATGAACTGGCCCAGACTCTGCGTTCATCATCCAAGGCCCTTCTTCGTGCCCCCTCCACAAAAGGTAAGGAGGGTGGCAACACAAGAATGGGCCTTTTCTGTGGTGGCTCCCCATTTGTGGAATGCTCCCCCCAGGGAGACTCACCTAGTGCCATCATTATATATCTTTAGGTGCCTGGCAAAAACTTTTCTCTATAACCAGGCATTTTAAGTATCTGTGGCCTTTTAGAAGTGGGTGGGATGTTTTTAATGTATTTCTCTTTCCTCTTGGTTTTAATGTATCTATGTGGGTTTATTGCTTGGTTGGTTGGTTGTAAGTTGCTTTGGGTTGCCCTGGACAAAGTAAAGTCACGAACAAAATTAATTAATAAATAAAATAAATATGGATGCAGGGCCCAATATTTCTCATGGGGCCTGCCACAAAGTTTCATTTATGACATAAAATTCAAATAATGTTTTTAACTTCCTAAACTAACAGACCCTAAAGAATGCTCTTTAAAAGGCAAATACATATAGTCATAGTCATCATCAGAGTCTCTTTGCCAGTAGCTATTTCAAGCTGCCTGCTGTGAGGTCTATTGCAAAATTCCCATTCTTGGCTTTCAAAATGATTTTCTCAGCATCTTTTAGACCCTGAGAGCTTGTGCATTCTCTCCCAGTAACTGATGTCAGTCCTATTACCTACTTCGTGGAAAGGAGTGCATTCATTTGAATCTTTTTGGAGTCGCAAGCAGCTACTGTATTGCTGTTAATTTGTTATAAGTTTGCAAATGAGTTTTGAATGATTGGGATTTGTTGAACTATCGATAGCACAACAGCAATTCCAGAAACATCTTGGTAATACCACAGAATTTGACTTCAACTAACTCTCTGCCTAACATGCTTTCCAAATGTAGGTCCTGCATTCTGAACAGAACAGCTATTATGTTTTGCCTTGTACCAGATCTTTCCAAACTTTTCATGTTGGTGACAACAGTTTTTAGACATGAATCATTTCACACCACAGTAATTCAGTTTTACTAGGAAACCAGAGGTTAAACTAACCCATTTCCAGCCCGGGAGGAGTGCAGGGAGTGTTCACGCAACACACCTACATACTGCAGCCGACACACTAATGGCGACACACAGTTTCGAAAACTCTGCCTTATACTGTGGGAATGTGTACACAGAATTAATGTGGTTCAGGCCCTGCTTTGGGTGGAGAGCTGCTTCAGCTCATAGCCCCAGACAAGCATCGCACTTCGGTTCAGCAGTGCTTCAGTTCCTTTTTCCAAAGCTTCAAATGTCTCTCCATTGACTATTAGGGTGAAATCATTATTATGGCTATAACTTTTTTTATCTTTTAGAAGGATGGGGTGAAATTTATAAGCATGGTTTCCTCTTCTGAAGGAATAAAGCCTATTGAATTTCAGACAAATAGGTGCAGACATTTTTGTAGTGGGTATCTTTAAAGATTCATTTTTTGGTGAGAACTTTTTCACAGTTGATAAAGAGATGCACCTTGATTTACCCACCCGGGAAGAATGGCAGATGAAGTTGATGGACTACATGGAACTGGTGGAAATGACTGGCAGAATCCGAGACCAGGGAGAAGAGTCGGTGGAAGAAGATTGGAAAAAATTTAAAGTTTATTTACAGAAATACTGTAAAATTAATGAATGTTAGAAGGATGCTGGAATGAAGTTATATGGCTTTAGCAGAAATGTTATAAAGAATTAAGTAAAAATAGATTGTTAATGGGCCAAAGTGGAAAAATTAAGGTTAGATTGTGTTAAGATAAATTATAGAACAAAAATTGAGAAAGATGGAAAGGATTTGCTGAAATAGCTAACTGAATTAGAATACAAAAAAGGGAGGTGTGAGGAGGTCGATGAAACAAGTAAATGAAAGACAAAGATATGGAAATATTGGATGTGTTTTTAATTGTTTTTGCTTTTCTTTTTGTTTTGCTGTATTGTCTTTTGGTTGTTTTTTTTCCTATGGATTGTAATGCATTGATTTGTTTTGTTTAACTTTTCATTTTTTCTTTCTTCTTTTTTCTGTAATCTTTAAACTTTTAATAAATATTAGTTTTTTAAAAAAATAAAGCCTACTGAATTTCAGACAAATAGGTGCAGACATTTTTGTAGTGGGTATCTTTAAAGATTCATTTTTTGGTGAGAACTGTTTCACAGTTGATAAAGAGACGCACCTTGATGAAACATGAAAGTGTACATTGTAGTACTTGTGTGCATATGAGAATGTGTACAGCCCTCTGTGTGTGTATATATAAAACAAAGTCTCACAAAGTCAGTCATATGCTACAGATACCCAGTGGTAGACTGGGTCTAAAAATATTGGTTGTCAGGAGACAAAGGGGGCCCACACACAACTATAAGGTTATCAGGTAATTTTTATAAGAAATAAATGCAACTAGAAATGAAGAAGTTCCTTTATCACAATCATCTATTGTTTATAAAATAATAAATTCACTTTAGCTATTACTTTCTATATTTTTCTTCACTGCTTTATTTATTGATTGATTGAATCCTCTCAACTAGGCCAATCTAAGCATAATCTAAGAGTCCATGGAACAGACTCTGTCTTCGGCTCTGTTCTAGAAAGCAGCCCATCAGATATGCAATCTGTATTCAGAAACATGCTGTCCAATGTGAGGTTCCCTGCACTGGCTCTCTGTTTTTCATTATTACAAGATGTGATCGCATGTAATATTAAAACCTGCAAACAGCAAATGTAAATATTTGATTCAATCGCAATGATTTGCACCTTTTAATGTACATTTCTACTTCTGCTGAAAATAACTAGATTGTAAGCAAATAGCGCCATAAGCAACTGCAATCTTCTTCCAAGGTATCTTTAGACAGATAAAAATGTGAACCTGCGCGTAACAAATTATCTTTTATTTAAAGAACTCTATTCAAACTGTGACCACAATAGACTCTTCCTTTTTTCCTTACCAACTGCCTATACTCTTCCAAAGATAACAGAGTGGACATACTGCTAGCATGGACTATCCTCATGCTGTGTTAGAATTATATTTCACTCTGTGCTGCATTTCAGTCTTGTGTGTGTATTACTGCAATGTTAGTCATTCCTAAATAGACTTGCTGCTGAATTGTAGCGGGGGGTAGGGATGGGAAATGGTCAAATACTGCAGTGTTGCCACTTCAGAATTCTGTGAACATATTTTTCTAGGATCAGGATCAACACAACAATTGTTCCTGGATCCAACAGCTCCTGGCAATGTCAGAAGTACATAATATGACTAAAACATGATGTCATGAGACATCAGAGAACTTCACCCTGGAATCAGAAAGGACATTGTTACCATGCGCACAACCTTCTTTTCTAGTCAGGCCATGAGAAACTACGGAATACAACCAGTGCCCTCCCCTCAAAAACAACAAATTCTACCAAGCCTCAGTTCCTTCTTTTTGTCATGAAGTTTTTCCATTCAGCTGGGCTTGCATTGCAGAGTAGTTACCAAGTCCCTTCCTAATCTGTAACACCGCAAACCGATATCTGCACCTTGAAAGGATGCATTTAATAAATAAATAAAAAGTATCACTACCAATATGGCAGGTAATAATCAGAATCATACCATGAAATAAGGACATGAACTGTCCTTGCATAAGCTGAATACTGGATCACAAAATTGTTCAAACATAAGCAGGGTGCAATTGACGCTACCATTAGCTGTCTCTCCAGCAACTGGGCCTTCTTTCTCTTGAGTCCACATTTACTGGCAAGTAGAAACCAACAGAAGCAACTGTTCTGTCAGGCTAGCCACAACCAACCTTACACAATACAACCCAAATCCAGGACACCATCTTCCGGGTCCAAAGCTGCCACCACCATACAGGCATGGAATATAACAAAGTGACAGCACAGACCCCCAACAAAGCACTGCTCTTTATGGGGATTGTTCAAAGACAAGATAATGACAGACCAGGTAGAACCTTATCTAATCACTAAGTATGTGGAACACCACCACCTATTGGTTGGTGGTGTATCTTACATGCTCATTACAGTATGTTGTCAGAAGAAAGGAAGAAACTGGAGATTAGCGTTGAATCTAAATCTTCCGAGAATACTTTAATAGCAGAGAAGCAGGAGTGGCTGGTTGGGAACTTTCCTGCAGAGCTGCCAGACCCCAGAGGTAAGGCAAGATCTTGTGCAATTTTGGCGAGATTCCCCCAAGATTGGTGCTGATGACAGCACCATGTCTCTGCCAACAGTAGAGATGGGCGGGCGGGAGGGGAGTGCTGGTGGCAGATGTAACAGAGCAGGGCAAGGTGACTTCCCATTTCGATTCAAGCGGCAAATGGGGGGGTGCATCACCCCTGGTGAAACCAATGTGCTATGCAGCACATTTTCCTACCGCATGCTCAAAGACAGGAGATTCAGCCTTGACTCTTTTCCAAGAGCAACACGCAGACTTCTATAATTATCAATCTAGCATTGGCATTTAACAGCATTATCCTGTATATAAATCATCCTGTGTTTCCAACAGGGATAGCCGTAAGCAGATTGTCACTTTGCCAGACTACAATTCTGATTTTATTATATTTAGAACTCTTCTATCAACACTCCACCCCACTGTGCCTGCAAATGAAAAAATTATTTTACTCATCTCTTCCAGCATATATCTGAGACAGATAACATACTTAAAAAGTTACTGTGCATTCCTCTCAACTGATCTATACTCTGCAGAGGGAGAAATACTCCTAAAAATGTATAGAATCTATACACGCTTGTGTGTAAACAGCATAAACTCAAACAGGCACAACCTTCCTCCCCTAATAATAATAATAATAATAAATCATTTCTATACTGTCCGTCATCTGAGGATCACAGGGTAGTTTATAATATAAAACCACAAAACCACTTAACATAGTTACAAACAAAAACAGTATCCCCACAATTGAAAAGACCATGGATTTAATTAGACAACAGCCTGAAAGAAGACAAATGCCTGGTGCCTAAAGATATATAATGTTGGTGCCAGGCAAGCCTTCTTGGAGAGCATTCAACCCTGATTTGATGTACGTCATAGGGTGATTCTTAACCTTGGTTAACCATGCCAGATAATCAACCAGCAGACAGGTTGGTTGATTCAGGATACATACCCAATGTCTCTATCAAAATCTGCTGACACCTGTAATCAATAAAATTGTAGCCTGTTTAAATTCCCAGTGGTTGTCCTTTTGTTACTTCACTTCACCTCAGCCCTACCAGCTATGGCTTCATTGCACCTGCTATGAAGTGAAAAAAAGGAAAGGTGACAGTGCCTCTGTCATTGGTGATATGGATGGCATATTTCTCTTGTAAAAGGAATGGTATTTTTAATGACAAAGTAAGGCTCTGTATGGAATAAACTCATTTTATTTTATTTATTTATTGGAATCCTAAGGAACCAGTCCCCAAACAAAACAGACAGGTTCCTTCTGCCTACAAACTCTACAGACACACTCGGCATGAATTTGAGCAAGGCTTCTGGAATGCTGTAGATCTGCTCAGTCATACAGCAGCTCACAAAAAGAGAGGGGAAACACAATTGCTTCCAGCAAAGGCTGAGTGCCTATTATCCATCAGTTAATGCCTGAGCTGTTTGGGTGACCATCTGTTCAACCACAGCTACGCTGACTAATTTCTAGGGAAGACATCCCGTTGTCCTTATCTATCACTCAGTACCTTTTCCCTTTGTCAGACCAAACATTAAGTAAAGCACCTATGTGGAAATACTAGTGAGAATTCTCCCTCCGTGTATTGTTAAATTTATGGAGCAAACAATTGGGGGGGCAGACACTTATTTCCTGTCAAGGGGCTGCATTCCTCTGGGAAAAGGTAATTTTTTTGGAGAATGCATGCCAGAAGTAGACAGAATAAGGACCAAAACTGATTAGCAGAGGAATGGTCTAGAAAGTAATGGGAGGTCTACAGTATGAGTAGGCAAACTAAGGCCCGGGGGCCAGATCCGGCCCAATCACCTTCTAAATCCTGCCTGTGGATGGTCCATGAATCAACGTGTTTCTATATGAGTAGAATGTGTGCTTTTATTTAAAATGGGTTATTTGTGGGGCATAGGAATTAATTCATATTTTGTTTCAAAATATAGTCCAGCCCCCCACAAGGTCTGAGGGACAGTGGACCAGCCCCCTGCTGAGAAAGTTTGCTGACCCCTGGTCTACAGTGTCTGTGATGCAACATGAAATTAGGCTTTGGTTTGCACATGCCCCTGGCAGTGGTATAGCATGTGTTGCCAGCACCCGGGGCAAGGTAAGTATTATACCCCCTTACCCATGCCCCATGTGCTGTGTTTGCCCCACAAAAGGGGTTAAGAGGAGCAGCCAGGGGAGGTCTTTCCACTACCCAAGAAGCAGCCCCACAGGAAGAGCTGCTCTGCCTAATAGGCCTCACAGCTGCCCTCAGGCACAGAGATGCCTCCCTGCACACTTTCCTGCATCTTTCACCTTTGCTACAGTGTTGTTTAAATGGGGACCGCTTGGAGGGGAGGGTGGGAGGGAGGGAAATTGAGTACAAATGCACTTTCAACTGCCTAACGGTGTCCACATCACCCAGAGTTTTGCACCTACGGAGGTAAGAAAAGGAGACTCATTCTGTTGTCTGGAGAGGTCACTTCCTGGTGACATGAAGAACCCAGCAATGTAGCCCAGCAATGGAAGCACACAGCTGCATTGAAGCAGCACCAGGTATTGAAATTTTGCACCCCTAAGAATTTTGCACCCAGGACAACTGCCCCTCTGCCCCTCCCTATGCTACATCACTGGCCCCCGCACCACAGGTTATCCACCACTACCAAACAGCATGTTCAGGATGGTTATAACGTGACCATCCAAATGAAAATGCAGCCCATCTGCATTTAACGCTTTCAATAGAATGTTCACTCTGGTACCCAAAGAAATGTGCATCTCCATCCACAGCAGGATGTGCATTATGATGCGCATCCAAGTGCTTGTTCCATTAAAAGTAATGCAATGCAGGGAGACAGCTTCCATTCTCCAATGCACATTTGAATGAACATCTGATTTAGGCAAGATGTTCCTAATCCAGCAAGTGAAATGCAGGTGGTAAGCTGCTTCCATAAGTGGATCTCCTTAGTAAATTGAGGGTGGGGATGAAAAGGGAGAGTAGATTCAAAGGGGAAATCCATCCTCTTTGGTATCAATCCGCAAAGATGTTCCAGAGGTCTACAGTTAAAGGCTCCTATTATTTATTTATATTATTATTATTATTATTATTATTATTATTATTATTATTATTAAATAATTATTATATGCTTATATATTTATATAAATTACAGTGGTACTTAATTCATTCCGGAAGTCTGTTCTTAACCTGAAACTGTTCTTAACCTGAAGCACCACTTTAGCTAATGGGGCCTCCTGCCGCCGGAGCACAATTTCTGTTCTCATCCTGAAGCAAAGTTCTTAACCCAAGGTAATATTTCTGGGTTAGCAGAATCTGTAACCTGAAGCGTCTGTAACCCGAGGTACCACTGTATATAAATGTTGTGGTGTGGATGTGTGTGGGTGTGTGTGTGTGAGTGAGTGAGTGAGTGAGTGAGTGTGTGTGTGTGAGTGAGAGAGAGGGAAATTTATATGCCAGCAATCTGACTGGGTTTCCCCAGCCACTCTGGGCAGCTCCCAACAAAATATTAAAAGCACAATAAAACATCTACCATTAAAAAAAACCAACCATTAAAAATAAGGACAGGTTACAGAAATTTGGTAGAACAAAGGAGGTTAATGAATCAGATGCAAAGGCTCCCCAAAGAGAATTAGTGTTAGAACAAAATCCAGTTGAGTTGGTTTATGCTGAAATTAAAAGTCCACACCAACATTTGCTGAGCAAGGCAGGCCTGAAGCTGACAACCAGCTACACCCCCTTTTTGCACACAGATAAATGTGTTGTGTGCGCCCCAGATGTTCCTAGCAGTGATAAATAAATAATTTACTTTAAAAGAGAGGTCACATATGAAGCCCAATGGACCTGTGCACTGAAATGGGGAGGGAAATGTCCTGGCACTCAATAATGTCCTGGCAATGTGCAGCAGGGGAAAGAGGCCAAATGACATCATTCACTTGCTCTCTCTTTTCTGGCAGAGAACACTAATCGGGCAGAAAGAGAGGAAAGCTGAAGGCAGGAAGTAATGGAAATGGAAATGCTTGTGACCATTTAAGTATCTTACCATTGTAAAAGTTTGAAAATCCGTGGCAATAGAGCAGGAGGTTAAGAATGAGGAGGCTAGGATTTCGGTCTTAGGCGTTGTGTGATCTTGAATGATAATTTGCTGTTCATTCCTAAGCCTATACCTTATGGTCAGAGTTTCCCCATAGAATCATAGATGCTAAGGATTTGCAAGGATACTTATCTCTCATAGCTATGTCTGGAGTCAAGAAGCAAAGTTACAGGGTGGTACTCTCCCTTCAGATGTCAAGGAAATAAACAACAATCTGACTTTTAGAAGATATCTGAAGGCAGCCCTGTTTTTCTGCTGGAAGCCTCCCAGAGTGGCTGGGGAAACCCAGCCAGATGGGTGGGGTATAAACGATAGAAGAATTATTATTATTACAACTCTGGGTACCTAGTATTTATATCAGAAGGTAAAGGTAAAGGGACCCCTGACCATTAGGCCCAGTTGTGACCAACTCTGGGGTTGCGGCGCTCATCTCGCTTTATTGGCCGAGGGAGCCGGCGTACAGCTTCCGGGTCATGTGGCCAGCATGACTAAGCCACTTCTGGCGAGCCAGAACAGCGCACGGAAACGCCGTTTACCTTCCTGCTGGAGCGGTACCCATTTATCTACTTGCACTTTGACGTGTTTTCGAACTGCTAGGTTGGCAGGAGCAGGGACCGAACAATGGGAGCTCACCCCATCGCGGGGATTTGAACCGCCGACCTTCTGATTGGCAAGTCCTAGGCTCTGTGGTTTAACCCACAACGCCATCCGTGTCCATCTTTTATTTAAATTCAAATTGAATGTGCTGGAGGTTTTTAAGTGGTGGCACAGGTCAGGAGAACAACACCCAACTTCGCTGCATTTTAACCCATGATCTAGATATGCAGGAGAGATTCCATTCTATTTGTCAATTTTTGACAGCCAAGAACAAAAATTCACATTTCTGAAACAGATGAACAGCGTAAGTGAGAAGGCTTTATTGGGGGACTGGGAAGATATAGTTCTTAAAAACCTGTGGCATGATTACAGCTGTGGAAATTACAAGTTATATGGCTCAGAAATAGCAGCAAAGAAGCCCACAAGATTTGCAGGCCATTTATTTATTTCCAAGAAAAGAGAGATAAGTGCTGTTAGGAATGAATAATCCAACTATAGCCACTCTCATTGAGGAAAGGCTAAAACCTGTGAAAATTGTTGTCACTTTCCCACTAAAATAATTGGATTGATACATTTATGGATGAGGAACCGAGGTGGTGTCAGTCTGTGATATATCCTAACAATTGCTTTCAGGGTTTTGTTTGCAACCATAGGCGCCAACTCCTAGGGGCGGAGGTGTTTTTGGCCTGCTCAATATTTGTTAGCAATGTTGAGGGGGCAGAGGAAGCCGAACGTGGAGCCGAGCATGGCGCAGAATCAGTGTCTGGCTCTTCCTGAGCACGAGAGAAGAGCTGCCACTGGCCATTGAAGCTACATGGCACTGGGCTCTGCACTCAACCTCCTCCACACACACACACACACACAGTGCTGGGGCCCCTCAGTCCTGGGCACAAGACGGTGCCTCTGTTTGCAACACAGGGAAACAGGAAAAAACAAGCAGATATCAATACAGTGGTACCTTGGTTTTCGAACGTAATCCGTTCCAGAAGACCGTTCGAGTTCCAAAACATTCAAAAACTGAAAACTCAGTATGGAAGCCTCAAAATGGAAAACTCAATACGGAAAACTCAATATAGAAGCCGTGTTTCCAGTTTGACTTCCAAGGCACGTTCGAAAACCGAAGCATTTGCTTCCAGGTTTACGGCGTTCGAAAACCGAAATGTTCATCAACAGAGACATTCGAAAACCGAGGTACTACTGTACTGAAAAGGGTGGGTAGGTCCCACTTGTGATATATTCTTAGGAGGATCCCTTCTGCATTTACTCATGTGATTCCATGCTTCCTTGTAAACCACATCCACAGCAGGCTTCCAGAGAACTATGGAACAGTTGCAACAGACCTGGTGAATTGAAACAGGGGAACAAACACAAGCACTGCCTGTGCCTATAAACTGAATCTCTTCCAGTTTGATTTGCTTGCTTTTCCCAATCCTTGGCCTGTACTGTTAACAAACAAACATAGGAGGAAACTGGCTATAAATCAAGCTGTCATGAGGATGAGTCTGATCATATGTATGTAAGTATAGTTTAGATACAGCTATGATACAGATTATTCATTTCTTACCACCTTTAAATCAACTAATCCACAATCCCCAGGTGATAAACTGGAGATAACCTGGAGATAAACTATAATAAACGATAATTTGGATGGCTAAGAGGACACCTGAGTCAGTTCCCAAACATCTGACATGGAGATTGCAAGGCCACCGGGTATGCAAAGAGCGCCTGCAGCTGGTACTCAGTTTCCCAACCAGCCAATGCAACTGAACAAATAGTGAAAGTCATGTGACGACGTGACGATTGATAAATTAAAGCAGGAGTTTTGATTTATATATAAGTAAATATTGGACAGAAGAAGCCGGGAGATAAGAGGAAAGATGATGGCAATCATCACAGAGTGATGGCAATCATTAGCAAGAGGAAGAGTCAAGCTAACATTTGCTGAACATGTTGAGGTTACAGAATAAGGCAGCTGAATTAATATGAAAATCTGGATAATGTTACTGTAAAAGAACATCCAAGTCTTCTCAGGATGTGGCAGGCGTAAGACAGAGTTTGTTTGAATGCTAGAATAATTCCAATCCTGCATACACCCAGTTAGGAGTAATTCGCTTAATTGTGGGGCTTTAATTTCTGAGTAAACATGCATAGGGTTGCATTACAAAAGTCTGAGCTACAAGGATATAAGTTTGATTTTTCTGGGATGATGGTGCAGCAATAAAATTACTGCTAGCACATTCGCAAAGCTAATCCAGTATGGTTTCAGATTGGATGGGGTACTGCGTGTTGAGATTCCTGTACTGCAGAGGGTTGGACTAGAGCAGGTTTTCAACCTTTTTGAGTCCACGGCTCCCTTGACCAGCTACATTCTTTCTGTGGCACCCCTGTGGAGCTCAGGAGCCCAGTTATGTCACCCCTTGCCTGCAGAGCTGGCAGCCTCTCACCCTTTTTCAAACACCCTCCCTTGTGGAGTGTTCCCTCAGTCTCCTCTCCACTCTCCTTGGGAGTCCTCTGGGCAGTCATTGCTGCTCTCCCTGGTCTCTGAGCTGCACCCCTGCCCGAAAGAGAGGTGCCTCCTCACACTGCCCCACAGGGGCCTGGGAAGAGGATGCCCCCAGCTTTAGTGGCTCCCCTTCAGCACCGGGCACGCAGTTCCCAGGCAGGCCTTGCACAGAGTAAGAGCAAGAAAAGGCTAGTGCCGTGCCTGCCTGCCTGCCTGCCTCCCACTTGTCTGTCCATTCTCAACAGCAAGGGTTGGTGGACTGGTTGGTTGGCTCCTTCACCCACTTGCTTGCTTACTCCGAGGCCACCTCAGCTCTTGGCAACCAGCACCCAGCCCCAGAGGCACCATTCTGTAGGTTAAGTCCATCGAGGTTGGTTCATCTAGCTCAGTGTTACCTACACTGGCTAGCAGCAGGCTCCCTGGTTTCAGGCAGCAGTCTTCC
The DNA here is from genome assembly GCF_964270895.1 of Podarcis filfolensis. Lineage (NCBI taxonomy): Eukaryota > Metazoa > Chordata > Lepidosauria > Squamata > Lacertidae > Podarcis > Podarcis filfolensis. Next base: position 47,704,402 of record NC_139607.1, on the reverse strand, counting down.
CTCGCCCTATCTGGAGGTGCCAGAGATTAAAGCAGGGCCATTCTGTTTTGTTTTTTTTATAATGCTATTTATTAAAATTTCAAAAGAAATTACAAAAGTAATAAAGAAATAAAAAACAACAAAAGATACAAAGTACAGAGAAAATAAAAACAATTAAAAATAAATCCATCTTTCCATGTCTTGCCTTTCATTTACTTGTTTCCCTGACCTCCTCACACCTTCCTTTTTTGTATTCCAGTTCGAATAGTTAATTCAGCAAATCCTTTCCCTCTTTGTTTTTATCTTAATTCTTTATCTTAACATATTATAACTTTATATTTTCATCTATTAACAATCCATTTTTACATACTCCTTTTTAAGATTGTTGCTAAAACCGCTTCATTTCATTCCGACATCATTTTAGCATTCCTTAATTTTACAATGTTTCTGTAGATAATCTTTAAATTTCTTCCAATCTTCTTCCACCGACTCTTCTCCCTGGTCTCGGATTCTGCCAGTCATTTCCGCCAATTCCATATAGTCTATCACTTTCATCTGCCATTCTTCCAAGGTGGGTAGATCTTGTGTCTTCCAGTACTTTGCAATGAGTATTCTTGCTGCTGTTGTAGCATACATAAAAAAAGTTCTATCCTTCTTTAACACCAATTGGCCGACCATGCCCAGGAGAAAGGCCTCTGGTTTCTTCAAGAAGGTATATTTAAATACCTTTTTCATTTCATTATATATCATCTCCCGGAAAGCCTTAATCCTTGGGCACGTCCACCAAAGGTGAAAGAGTTTACCTTCATTATCTTTACATTTCCAACATTTATTATCGGGCAAATGGTAGATTTTTGCAAGCATGACTGGTGTCATGTACCACCTGTATATCATTTTCATAATAGTCTCTCTTAAGGCATTACATGCTGTAAATTTCATACCTGTGGTCCACAACTGTTCCCAGTCAGCAAACATAATGTTATGTCCAACATCTTGTGCCCATTTAATCATAGCAGATTTAACCGTTTCATCCTGAGTATTCCATTTCAACAGCAAGTTATACATTCTTGATAGTATCTTAGTTTTGGGGTCTAACAGTTCTGTTTCCAATTTTGATTTTTCCACCTGGAAGCCAATTTTTTTATCCAGATTGTAAGCCTCCCTTATTTGATAGTAATGAAGCCAGTCTCGCACTTTATCTTTTAGTTTCTCAAAACTCTGCAATTTCAATTTGTCTCCTTCTTGTTCCAAAATCTCCCAATATTTCGGCCATTTGGCCTCCATATTGAGCTTTTTCTGAGCCTTCGCTTCCATCGTTGATAACCACCTTGGGGTTTTGTTTTCAAGTAAATCTTTTTATCTTATCCAAACATTAAACAATGCTTTCCTGACAGTATGGTTTTTAAATGCTTTGTGTGCTTTAACCTTGTCATACCACAGATATGCATGCCAAAGCAGGGCCATTCTGTATGCAGGGTAGATGCTCTTTCAAAAAATAAAGAATGATGATTCCATTGGAGAGCTTTGCTGAACTTACCTTAGTCATAGGAGGACAATAGCGTCACCTTTTCCTTTCAGAGCTATTTAAAGCAAAGGCTTAAAAGAAAGGGAAAAATTATCCCAGGTATAGATGCCAAATTTCACATCAGACAAAAGCCCTTAATAAGGAAGCTGAGTTGAAAGTCTTTCTTCTTCTAACATGAACCAAGAAAATGAAAAGGATCTTACACCTCAAGCACTTAACTCATCTCATAGCTTTATGAATAGAAGGCAGTATATAGGCAACCCCTGATTTGCCTGGGGGTTGCATTCTCAGCCCCTGCACATGTTGGTGGAGTGCGCATAATTCTACCCTGCCCCATTAGGCACCCTGTTCTGCCTTCTTCCAGGTCCAAAACGACCCCCACGTCAATTGTGTGCATGCAAAATGATTACTGCTTGTACAGTGTAACAAAATGGTAGCTAGTTAAACTTGCAGGAAAATTCCACATTTTAGCAAAAAAAAGGGGGGGAAACCCAGCACGGAAGATAGCTACTGTTGTCTTTCTAAAAGCACCTTTATTATATTGCTGCATTGCTGCAGCTTTGAAAGGAAAACAGCAGACCTGCGATGGTCTTTTTTGCTGCGTAAATGAAAAGAGGCAGGTAGCAGTCACCGAGTGCCGTGGCTCACACTGTGGCGTTTCAAAATGCAACTCACCAGAGTCATAAACTCTGGAGAACGAGCAGCTCTCAGAGCTCACAGGCTTTGCTGTTCATCCCCTAGTGGGTTTCCCCTTCATCACAAGCTTGACTAGGCCCATTATGATAGCAATGTAGGGAAAGCCTCAAAGACTAATGTGCAAAATTGCACTGCTTAAGCTCTCCGGAAATTCAAACTTTTCCATGTGTGGGAGCCAACAAGACTGCTGAGCTGTAAGGAAATAGTCAGCCACTGATCCCTGCATTATGATCTCATTGAAACGCTGAGTGGAAAAAGGTTGAGTGAATATGATCTCAAAACCAGACTAGTGACTGACAGAAATGAAGAGTGTGGGAAAATCAAGCTGTCTCCTACCTGTATCAGTCTTTAGAAGAAGTGTCCGGGCTGCTAGCAGCATTTTCCCAGCTCTCCTGTAAAGATTCTCTATCTACACACATAGTAGCAGGAGCAACTTGGGACCTCACTTTGCTACCTCCCAGTAAGGGGCTTGCATATTGACTTTTCTTTTTCTAGAACATGCAGAAGCTGCTTTTCAGGGGGAAGTACGAGCATTATACACACATCTCTCTAATATTTTTCATGTGATATATGTCTGCCAGCCAGCCAGCCATGTCTTTTTGCTTTGTTTTGTCAGACCAGATGGGAAGTTCTTCCAGTACCCCCCACCCCACCCACTGGAAGAAGGTACCTCTCCCACCTGTAGTGGAAAAGGACACATAAAGACTTTGTGCTTAGATATATTTTTGGCATCAGCAGTCAATGGGCCAATTTCCACTTTCTAGCCACTCGCATTTGCATATTTAAGGCCTATTTATACAAGGGAGTATCTTTGATCCTTGATAGCCTTGATGCTTAATTTGTTATAGTTTTAAAATAATGGGCTTGATCAAGCCAATGCTAAGCACTTAGAAGTTCTATTGGTTTCAATAGAAAAGTTATTGATGTGCTTAAAGGTCTCCCTTTAATAACAAGCTTCACATTATATGCAAATATGTACAACAAAGCCCAGTGCTTTTTTCAAAAGCAAAGTAGCAGTGGGAGAGGTGATTTTAATAAACGAGTGGCAAAGAGGGGGTGCTTAACCATTTCCTCACTGGATATCAATTTAACACATGGAGGGAAGGGGACAGCTTTATCCCCTGAAGCACTAGATATGTGTTTACCTTCTCAAACACAATGTTTAAACTAAAGCAGTGAGTCCTCTAGCAAAGGTCAACACTATTCAAATCCTTTCTTGGTTAGCAGACAAGGGAGGATCTCAAGACCAGGTGCTTTCCAGCTTTATTCTAAAGTGGCAAGCCATGTTTAAAAATCATCCCATAATATGCAGTTTTTCCAGAATGAGGAATGTTGTGGTGCAGAAAACAACTGTCTAATCAAAAGGTTGAGGGGATTGTTTGCATTTTAGGCAGAGATGGGTTCTTCATACTTGTATCAGGAAATAGAGGTATAAATTAAGGAAAGGTTCCCCTTCTTGGTTTTGTGTCGGACAGAAGCTGAATATCACTGTGTATATATTCAGGCAAACTGTGTACATGGTTGCTTTTGGTAGTGATTATGGGCAACAAGAACCTCTTTGCAGAGATGGGGAATTCTAAATAGAGAATTGGGGAGGGCTGGAGTTTGGATATCTTTCAATGGCAACTTGAAAAGCAGCCCTTGGAATGAATGAATCCTCTGCAGAAAAGACAGCAGAGATCACTGGCTAAGGGTTCCCAATTTCCATGTCTATTTGCCATATCTATCTATTTACATTCATTTGGAAAGAGTCATTTTCTCCCAGCAACTGCTATCTCCCAAGTTTAAAAGCACATTGTATCCAAAAGGAGATGGGGAAAATCACTAATGGGTTTTAGTGAAATTGCAGTTTAATGGAGAGCAATTTCACATCTGGATAGCCACGCTATGTTTGGATCCGGCCGGTGTCAGAAACAATTAGATGTTCATCGCACACTGACTAGAAGAATCAAAAACTTGTTTCAGGAGTTAGTTAACATTCCCCCCAAAAAAATTCTATCCAATGTTGTGTACAGTTGTATAGGAGAATTGTACACCTTAGTTTATAGTGTTTTTAAAAATACTCAGAGGCAGGCCTAGAGTCAGAAGTTTGTGGCAAGAGACCCATAAAGAATTGCTGGGAGAGTATTGTTAATACAAAACACTCAAAGTCTAAAAATCTGGTTTTAGAAGTATTTTTTCTAGCCATCACTCTGTCACCTCACCTCAGAAACGATATTGTAGAGCTGGGAATGCTACCAAAATTATCAAGGGAATGGACCATCTCCTCTCTGAGAAAAGGCTGCAACATTTAGTGCTCTTTAGTACAGTGGTACCTGGGGTTAGATATGCTTCAGGTTACAGACTCCGCTAACCCAGAAATAGTGCTTCAGGTTAAGAACTTTGCTTCAGGATGAGAACAGAAATTGTGCTCTGGCGGTGCAGCGGCAGCGGGAGGCCCCATTAGCTAAAGTGGTGCTTCAGGTTAAGAACAGTTTCAGGTTAAGTATGGACCTCCAGAACAAATTAAGTACTTAACCCGAGGTACCACTGTATAGAGAAAAGGTGAGTAAGAGGAGAAATGAGAGATGTGTATAAAATGATGTGTGGAGCAGAAAAAGTGAATAGAGAAAAGTTTTTTCTCTCTCCTCTCTTACAATACTGGAACTCCCAACCATCCAGTGAAGCTGAATGTTGGGAGATTCAGGACAGACAAAATAAAGTACTTAAACTGTGCAACTTGTGACGGCCACCGGCTTGGAAAGATTTAAAAGAGGTTTAGACAAATTCATGGAGGATTAGGCTAGCCATGATGTCTTATGTTCTGCCTCCATGGTCTGAGACAATATTCTTCTAAATACCACTTGCTGGAAAACACAGGAGGAGACTCTTGGGCTCAAATCCTACTCATGGGTTTCTCACAGTCATCTAGTTGGTGACTGTGAGAGCAGGATGCTGGGCCAAATGGTCCATTGGCCTGACCCAACAGGCTCTTTTTATGACCTTAGTGCCACCAGACTAAAGGGACATGGGGACTTCCGGGGTGGCGCCATCGGCAATGGCGGACTCCCTCTGAACCGGAGGGACCAGCTCCACGCGAAACGGGTTGTTTCCGCTACAGCGAAGCGGGGACCCTTTAAAAAATCACAGGCGGATGAAGCCTGTGACCATGGGACTCGGCGGGCACCTTTAGCGCCCCCCCCAACCCGCAAAGGAACCCATTAACGGGCTCTGAAGCAAAGAGGGGGAAGTGGCACGGTGCTGTGAGTCTACTGCTTTTTCCATGGAGCGAAGCCGCATAGCCGTTGCCAGAGAGCGCTGCCTTTTTCCTGGGACAATTTGGCATCTAAAGAATCACCCGTGAGTACTTAAAACTCACAATTGGACTTTAAATAAGGATTGGCCAGTAGAGAGGAATTGGACTTAAAATTTACTTCAATTTGGTACTGAAACGGGAAGGTCTAAACAGGAAGTCAGCCTTCCGTTTCTTTGTAGTCAGAATAAAGCAAAGACAACGTAACTAGAGCTTAGAAAATTACTTTTAAAGGATTGGCTTTCATCATTTAAAATCGTGGAACCCCCCTTCGGTAGCAGGAGAAGAAGGGGGATCTCTTTTTGGACTGTTTAAACCTGCAGAAATGAGTTTAAAGTAAGGTAACTTTCCACCGTCCTGATCCTGGAGCGGAGTGTCAGGACTGACGTTTGAAGCTCATTGACCAGAGACAAATGTTTTTGACAGACAGCTAAAAGAAAAGTAACATAGTGACTCCATTGTTTCCTTTCGCATCTCAAAGGAACAAATATTGACTGAATATCTTAAAAAAGAAACTTTGTTGCTATTGTTCTTAAAAGAAAGAATAAACAGAAGTTTCCCCCCTAGAGGGAGACTGTGAAATTGTAACCAACTTCAGGAGCTTGCAGCTGTTACAGATTACAATCGTGGGAAAGGACTTGTGACCTTGGAGGACAATGTTTTCAGAAGCTCTGTTGGGTGCTTTCTGTAAAATAAATGCCCTATTGGATCAGCTAAGCCAGAAGACGGATTTGATGACTAATGCGACCAGAAATTTTGAACAGGCAGTAGGAAACTACATGGAGCCTACTCAGGAACTAAAACAGGAGTGTGCTATGACAGCACAGATGAGAGAAGAGGATACTGCTGAATCCTGGCTGCCAGAAATGGAGGGGGTTGCGGCCCTGCAGGATCATGAGCCTTTGGATTTGATAAATGAATTTGGAAAAAACCAGATTTGGAAAGATAAAGTCTGGTTTGGTTTGGAAATGGGGGGTTGGACTGACCCTCCCATTCAGGGGTGTCTGGACTTTCTGAGTCTGGTAATGGGCCGTCAGATGTTTGGAGCTGTGGGGGCTTTTAATTTTGGAGGGAATCTGAAACAGGTGTTTAAATTTCACATGGTGTTTAGTCTGGACTATGGAAATGGGGCTGATCTGCTGAAAAGGGTCAAAAATATTACTAAGCTGGAGTTCCCACGAGTGAAAGGAAAATATGAAGAAGAGCTGCGGAAGGGACATGGAAGAGACTTGAGGGCCTCGGATATAAGGATACCAGGTTAATGCGCTAGATTAATGGGACAAAAAGGACTGACAAAATCCAGGACCAGGAGGAAGGGACGCTGGATGAAGATTGGATTGTTTTACTTTTCTTTTTTTTATCATTAGGACTGTTTTAAAATAATTGATGAATGTTAGAAAAATGTTGAAATGGAACTACTTGGCTCTAGTAAAAATGTTTAAAGAATTAGGTTAATGATATGGTTATGAGAAGTTGGTAAAAATAAGATTTAAGTTTTAAGTTTTAAGGTTTGCTATAAGACAAGATGAAAATAGATTAAGATAATGTAAGGACAAAATATTATAAACTATGGAAAGGATTTGCTGTGATAATTATTAACCAGGATACAAGAAAGGGGAGGAGGAGGAGGTCAAAGAAAGAAGGTAATGAAAGTTAGAAATTTGAGAATGATGGATGTATTTTTTCTTTCTATTTTTCTGTTTTGTCTTTTTTTCTGTTTTTTCTTTTTTATAATTTTAAAAAATCTTTAATAAATATTATTTAAAAAAATAAATAAATAAAGGGACATGGGTGGCGCTGTGGTCTAAACCACTGAGCCTCTTGGGCTTGCTGATTGGAAGGTTGGCGGTTTGAATCTGTGCGACGGGGTGAGCTCCCGTTCCTCTGTCCCAGCTTCTGCCAAACTAGCAGTTCGAAAGCATGCCAGTGCAAGTAGATAAATAGGTACCACTGCAGCGGCAAGGTAAACAGTGTTTCTGTGCGCTCTGGCTTCCATCACAGTGTTTCGTTGCTCCAGAAGTGGTTTAGTCCTGCTGGCCAAATGATCCGGAAAGCTGTCTGTGGACAAACACCGGCTCCCTCGGCCTGAAAGCGAGATGAGCACTGCACCCCATAGTTGCCTTTGACTGGACCTAACCGTCTAGGGGTCCTTTACCACCAGACTGGAGAGCTGTTTAGCAAGGCCATCTAAAACCTGTTGGCTGAGGGGTGAGCCAGAAGAGGTAACAGGCAATTTATATCTGTAGCAGGATTGACCACCCTCGAGCACCATATCTCCTGCTGTTAACCACTGAAATATAGGCACCCCAAACATTCCTCCAGCTCATGTATGTCTCAGCTACTTTCCTCCGTACTCCAGAAAGTCAATCAGAGCAGCTTCACCAAACAAGCAGTTTGCCCTGTGACCACAATGGTCAACGAAATGTGAACACTTTGTAGGACCAGCATATGATTACATATAGTTCAGATTTAAGTGCAAATGTAAAATCTCAGTCCAGGGACATTATAAAAAATACCTTACCCAGGCTTGCTACTAATAATTGACAAGTTTATATACAATACTGACAAAAAAGCACGAGGGATAAGCACCAGGGATATTAGATCCAACATACCCCCCTTAACCCACCTGTATCATTTAAGGTGAGGCATAGTTTGGTTTTCATGCATTGCTGGGCTAGAAACCAGGGCTATTACAGTGAGAGTCACCAACTGTTTCTGTACTGAATCACTAACAGCCCAAACAGCAGCAGTATAAAACATGAAACGAGTGCCCTTCAATTTTCTTTGCTCACGCAGAACTTCAAGAATCAAATTAAAATTGGTGCTTGAAACTCCTTGGAAGCCAATGTCTAAAACCAAAATTTCATTCTGGAATTCGAGTCAGGTATCTATCTGTGAAAAGCAGTTCTACCTGATTCCCCAAAGCACATGCTGCATTTCTCAGATCCTATCAGAGGACACAGATATGTTTGATGTTATTAAAATGACTCTATTTATATGCATATCAATTATGATCTGAGTGGTATGCTTATGGTAGTATTATTACAACCTAGAATTTTCCGGGGGGAGGGGGGTTTACAACTTCTGCAAGTATAATTTATTGAGACATAAATAGTAATATTAAAACCATCAACCATAAAATGTCAATACTCGATGCTACAGTGTAATTTAAGTGCTGTGCACATCTAAATTCAGATGCAGTATTTTCTGAGCACACATATATTAAATCTGCACACTGCAGTTACCAAGAATGCAACACTTTCAGAAGCAGCAGGCTATCACACAGTCAAACGCTCACGGATGGGAAAAGGGTCTTTCAGAAAGACCAAGAAATTGGCAGGACATACTTAAAATATTAACATATATGGATTTTCCTTCTCCCCACCCTGTGAAAATAGTCCCTGTTGGCATTAGTCATCATCCCCCCTACAAACAAGCTCTCCGTTAAAAAGTTTCTTCCCCAAAAGATTAATTAAACTTTTAAATTTATATCCATTGCAGATTGAGGGAACACAACCAACTCCAAAGCTTTTTCTGAACTCTGTTTCGCAGTATTGGGTGATCTGTTAGAGACAGATTTTTAAAGTATCTCTTGGGAGGGAGGATGAATAAAAAGGAATGCTACATCCTTGGCAACGTTGGTGATGAAAATTGTAACTGATGAAGTAAAGGATACGAGCATTTGCTCTCTAACGTGAGGACAAAGTGTATGAGAGAGGTTGTTGGGTTCCTTTCGGAGGGTGCATGGGATAGAAATCTAAATAATAATAATAATAGTAATTTTAAAAAAATCTGGGAGGAGATGTAGCCCATTAGAGATGCTGTCTGAGAAGTCGAGATATCACAGAGTGTCAAACTTCACCACGTAGAAATCTCAACAGCTCATAGCATTCACATCTAATATGAGGCAAGGATTACAGCATCAAGAGCTCTTCTCCAATTTAGAATCATAGCTGGTTTCCAGGTTTGAGGGGGCCTTCAGCAAAGTGTTTTCTGTGAAGGCCTGCTTACAGCGGGCCCTTCTGGTGAGCTTACCTGGTGGTGCACAACAGCAGCAGCACTCCAGTGGAGCTGCCATTTTGATTTCTCACAGTGCCCCAGTGTGACACCACACTGGAGGCATCTTGCATAATCAAAATGGTGTTTCCTCCAGGCCTAACCGCTCAATACTCAAATTAGAGCACCAATTAAAGGGGATTCGCATACCAGAGGTGTCCAAACTCTTTTCAAATAGGGCCAGATTTGATTAAGTGAACATGTGTGAGGGCCGACCAAAAGGCCAAACAAAGTTGCTGATCTTTTTAAAGGATTTTTAGGATTGAAGTTGTTGAGCTTTTTAAAAGATTTTTTAGGATTTTACCCCAGGAAATAAACTGCCACAAGGGCCAGATTAAACCAACCAGCAGGCCAGACTTTGGACATGCCTGGCATAGGCATTAGGAGCAGCTGCCCAGCAATACTATGTGTTGACACCAGGCCTTCTTGGAATACAGAACAAGTTTCTGCACATGCACAGAGTGCTTTTTAACTTAAACCCATCAGATGTCAAAGAGATAAACAACTACCTGAGATTCAGAGGACATCTTAAGGCAGCCCTGTTCAGGGAAGTTTTTAATATGTAACGCTGTACTGTTTTTAACACTTGATTGGGAGCCGCCCAGAGTGGCTGGGGAAACTCAGCCAGATGGGTGGGGTATAAATTAGTAGTAGTAGTAGTAGTAGTAGTTTACCAGTTAGCACTTGCACAGAACTAGAAATAAATTATTCCAAAACCCCAGGGACTGGTGAAAAAGCACAAATGTTGGACTGGGGGGGGGGGAATCTGTAAGCTCTGACACTTGTCTGACCAAGCTCTGGGAAGCTTCCTTGCCCAAGTAGTCAAAAGCCTTTGCCAGCAATTCCCCTAGCCTATCTTTTCATGACCTCTTAAGTTTATAGCAAGAAAGCAAATGACAAAAAAGCACTCCTTCAGTGTTCAATGAAAGTCACAGCAGCCACTTGGTGTGCCAAAATTTCAAAGACATTTGCCTCAGCTAAACAAATGTCTGTTAAGAGAGAGCCTCTGCCTGTATATTTGGAGGACAGCTTGGCACAGAAGCTTAGCAGCTCATCAGCCATGTTGATATTGTTCCCTGCATCTGGATCCTTCTGATCTCTATCTCCACTCCTTGTGATATCCATCAGCTGCCCAGGGCATAGAGACTGTTGTAAAGTGGAAGTAGGGAAATGACAGGTGTTTGCAATGGAAATGAGAAAATAAGTATCCAAGTCAACTCTGGCACTCAGTGCGCAGAATTTTAATTTGCCTAAAACATAAAAAAACCTCTAAACACTGAGGATCCGGTAAAGAACTCGGTGGAGAGGGATACAAAAATCAAATAGCTGGTACAGAAACTGCTTCAGCACTCTGCCAGGAACTGAAGGTACTGCCTGAGGTTTGGTCTACTTATGAGGGGTAGCTTACTTACAAGTATGCCTTTACTCCTGAGGAGTTCTTGTTCCTCAGGTGGGCATTTTGCCATTTGGAGGCCAACTAAGCTAGCATCTGTGAGCCCTAGAGCTTGGTGGTCATTCGGCATCCACCTCTAATTCTGTGAAGGAGCTTTCCATGACTTGAAGCAGAAGTTGGGTTGTCCCCTGAGGACCTCAGATCCTCTTATCTGCCTCACAGTCCCCAACACGGGCTCCTGCTCCATCTTTGGCCCAGGACTGTGACCTTCCAAAGACAAGCAAACCCAAGTAATCATTGCATCCCTGGAGAATCTCACTACTTGCCACATTATGAGCTGTTTGTCTCGACCAGGCCTTACTCTCATTTTGTCTTTTGGACAGAGTTTATATCTACAAGATTACCTGCTCTATATTATGATAGCTTAAGAGCAGCTCAACCCTCCTGATTTGAATTAAATGTGCAGCCAAGTCCCCTAATTAATGGCTGGGAAGAGCCACCTATTAAACACATCCTTTGAGAAATGTTTAAGTCTTAGGGGCTTACAAGGCTTTGTTCTCAAATGAATATGGATTTCACATGGATCCAGATGGCAGATTCCTACCCAGCTGGTTCCACAGTTCACCATGGCCTACAAGGTTTGTGTGTGAAAAAACGTTTAAAAAAAACAAAAACAAATATGCAAGCTAATTATGCCAGAATTTTGTTTTGCATTATATCAAGACAATGAGCACTCACGGCTTTTTGTAATGTAATATCCAAGGGAAGATATAAGGATGAGAAATAACTCAAGGCTATGAATGCTGATTTCAAGTCCTAACAATTCCATGGAACAGTGTGTGAGTGTGTGTGTGTGTGTGTGTGTGTGTGTGTGTGTGTATGCAGACTAATGTCAGTATATATATATATATATATATATATATATATATATATATATGCATATATATATATATAGTATTGCATGCACAGATTTGACTCTCTGGGGATTGGTGGAAATCCCAACTGAGTGCAGTGGTACTATATGCTCCAACTTTTGTTCATATCTGAAAAGCCTGTGAGACTCACAGGCCTTGTATGACCAGATGTCTGTACACAGTAGGACATCATTACTAAAGACGGCTGCTACCAGCACTCCAACGCACCAGTCATAAAGTAAACCCCAGTCATTCCCTAAATCCACTTTTGAAAATATCGTTTGAGTTATTACAGTAATCCAGATCAATATGCACAGCACTGTAGATTGTAACAAAGTTACACAATCCAATTTGCAACCCAAATCACTTAGGCAGCTGCTTGCCCCACCCCCCACCCTTTAACCACCACACCCTGCTCAAAAGGCTTCATGTGTAAATTTGGAGTACTGCTAAACAGGTGATATTATGAAATTCAGTTAGAGGGGATTTGAGGAAGTCAGTTATCAATGTAATGAAATTAGGGATTGGAAGTAATAATTCTTTTTTATGTCTTTTTCTTTGTTTTTGTGCTTTGTAATGTTTTTCTTTTCTTGTTTCTTTTTTCTGTGATAAATGTGAAAACCAATAAACAAAATTTGGAAAAAAAACAAACAAAAGGCTTCATGTGTTTTGACCTTTGCATTGTAACCTCCTTTCACGTGGCACTGCTTTTATTGCATGAAGTGCTTGCCACTTTTTAGACAGCATCAGTGAGCACCAAAATCTCTCTGAGACCAGAAAGTGGTTCTCATGCACAGGGAATGCAGGATGCTTTCAATGTGGCTGCCTGTCAGGAAAGTTCATGAATGCAGGTGCTGCTGAGATGAAGCCAAGGATTGGTGATGAAATCCATTCAGGGAAAGGAGGCATGCATTATGTGATCTAAAACATAGGATACAAGAGTGGTACTTATTGAGTTACTCACATTGTACACACATCATTATAGAGAAGGCATTTAAAGTGGCCCCCCAGGCAATTTTGAAAAAGCAATCTCTTGCAGCCCCCGAGCGCCTGCCCAGCCATTTCCTTTTTGTGGGCTCGTCACGAGCTCTCCCCTCTGTGCAGGGGGCGTGGCTAGCCCCCACACCATTAGGGAGCCCCGGTTGAGTCAGTCCTTGGGTCAACCAATCTGGTTGGCCAGGGGGCATGGCTAAATAAATAAATACTACAGTACACATTCGGGATGTTGATGCTGCAGCGGTGGTGGTGGCAAAGAGGCAGCCGCCGCCTTGACCCAGTGCCAGATTTATGTAAAGGCTAAGTAGGCTTCAGCCTAGGGTCTCTAAATCTAGGGGGCCTCGCCAGCCTGCCCTCTCACCAGTACCACAATCTCCCCCTCCCAAAATTGCAAACCCAATACTTCATTTGAAGGCAGGACAACTCAGGCCTCTAAATCTAGGGGGCCTTGCCAGCCTGCACGCTCTCCAGTGCCGCAGTCTCCCCTCTCCCAAAATTGTAAACTCAAGACTTCATGCAAGGGCAGGGCAACTCAGGCCCAGCAACTATGAGGCTCAGGGCTAGCCAGTAGGGCCCAATTTGAAGCAGTGGGGTGCAACTTGAATTTTTTTTTTGTAGGACCCAAGTTTAATTAATTTAATTAATTTTTATAATGAAATATTTTTAGAATGTTGGATTATTTGATTGTTTGATTATTTGATTGTTGTTAGCCGCCCTGAGCCCGGCTTCGGCTGGGGAGGGCGGGATATAAATAAAATTTATTATTATTATTATTATTCACAGCCAAAGTCTACAAAATCTTATGATTAAAAACCATCTAGATTGCCCTGGTGCGGGTGCCCCCTTAGCAGCGGCATGCGGGGCCCAATTTGGCCAAATTGCTCCAATTGGCTTAAGGTCAGCCCTGATGGACTGTGCAGGGGTTGGACTGACAAGCCCTGTACCTTCAAGGTCCCTGGTTTCACTATTCAGACTACAGACTCAAGGACTTGTTGTGGAAATAAAGGGGAGGCACTTATTGGAAATCAGTTTTGTCACCTCTTCGCCCCCAAACCCTGAGACAATGAGCCCAGCCACCTTTTATTCACAGTTGCATAAGCACTACACTACAGCATGGCCATAAACCTGTACATTCAACCACTGAAATATACACCCAATATGTAGCAATGGAGATTTATGTTACTGCTTTATGAATGAACACTGTGTTTTATTAATGGACTCTGTATTTTGTGAATTACCTAAGAGCCACCAATAGGGAGCTCTAGAGTCTGACAGCTAACCAATTGGGTACTACCAAACAGCAACCCCTATTGCTGAAAGCAGGTAACCAACAGGGAATGCTTCATCTCAGCCTTTGCACTGTTTACTGAACACCCCCTGCTATGCAGATAATGGAGAAAGCTCGTAAACTGTATCCCTTCTGGCATCCTGGCCAACTCTATTACACTGGTGTAAACCCTGGTGCACCAGAAGCCCAGAATAGCAGCAAATAAAATCCGCTCATACGTCAGCAACTGATAAGATTTGTCAACCAGTTCTTCCAAAGTCTTCCTAAATTATAATGCTCCAAAATACGGGCCAAAAGAGAGCAGGTCTGGAAAGAGCGAGCCATACAATGGGCACCACCAGTGAAAAGGCCCTGCTCCATGTAGTTCCTGCCCTGTCATTTGATAGGGTGCCCACTTGCCCTCCTTCTTGACATGGAATGCTCTCTATTGGAGTCTCCAGGTCCAGTACAAAGACCTTAAGAAGGGAGAGCAGGGACCTTGAAGTTCCCAACAGCTGTTAATCAAGCAAGCAAGGAAGCACTCAGGTCACCTTTGTCACTGTCAGGACGCCTATGTCCTGGCCAGGCCTGCACCCAATCTTGTTTTTGTACAGTTCTTGTTTGTCCTCAGTAACCAAAATTATACTATCAGCATATGCAAGCAGAAAAGTTGTTTTCCTTCATTTGCAAGGAATCATACAAAACAAAGTGGCACTAATAAAGAAAAGTTCCAGGGTGGCAACAGAAAGCAAACTAAAAATGCTTTTGCAGTTCATCAAAACTTTCCAGCAACATCAAGTTATAGGAAAACTGGTGCTGTTAAGAGTAATCCTTCTAGTTGGTTAATTGGTTCGACAACTTCCATGCACATGACGTGTGATGCTAATTATTTTCCCCAAGAGTTAAATGATAACTAAGCAGAGGCAGCTACAGTTGCAAATGAGAACAAAATATCTGTGAAAGGAAGAGGAGCAGGTTTGCTCAAGTGTGCTGCAGGTAGAAATACTGTTTGTAATGAAGTGAGAGCAGTACTTTACTTGCTCAAATTAACAAATAAGAAAGTTTTGAGAATTTAAATTCTAGATTAAAACTGATTACTTAATTGAGAAGGGGATTGTAACAAAAACACTAATTTGAATAGTAGACTGCCTGGTATCTGGTGGGCAGACCAAAGCCCTCATCAGGAGAGCTATGAGATTCAGGTGAGGGTCAAATGCCTTGTCAATATCAGCAGGTATATAACAGAAAGACCCAGCCTGCCCAGAATGTTTAAAGTGGCATGGAGTAATGTGAAGGTGGGGTGGAATCACTTGACACCTGACATCCTGTGTAGTATGTACAATACCTAGAAATATAATAGAACAAGTTAACTACTTGCTTCTGAAGGTGTGTCCTTGGCCTCTGAAGTCCTAAATGGACTGTCTTTTCCCACACAAAACCTGCCCATCAGATTGTTGGAGGCCTCCCTCTGGGTCCCCCTAACAGCACAATATTTTTTCTGTGGTGGCACCTAAATTATGGAACTCCCTTCTTAGTCAGGCCAAGTCTATCCTGTTCTCTCAGGCTTTGAGTGGCATCTGCTGGGATATTCTGCACATCATACTCAAATCAAATCAAATCAAATTTTATTAAACGGTCACAGACCAGATTAACTCGTACAGCTAGTCAGCAAAGCATAACACCGGAAAAAAACAAAGGACAATTTCAATACAGATTAGGCCATAACAGCAATTTAAAATTAGACAGCATAAATAAAATTAAGTATTTGCCTTCGCCTGCATATTGGCATTGGAAAGCTCTTGTTTCCTGCGCCTAATAGCGGCTACACAGAATTTGGCAACATTGATCGTAATTTCAGGAACCTTATCTTCTACCAAGGCTCTCATACGTTGGAGTTCTGGTTCATTTTTAAGCTTTTGTAGAACTGGGGCAATACAGGTCAGGCGTAGATCCTCGTAGTAACTACAGTGCAGCAATACATGCAGACTTGTTTCCACTTCCGATGAGCCACATGGGCAAACACGTGACTCATATGGTTTGCCCTCATATCTGCCTAGCAGCAGGGCAGAGGGCAGAATGTTAAATCTGGCCAGGGTAAAGGAGTGTCTGTACTTAGGTATTTGTAAATCAGCCAGATAATTTGCGGGTGAGAACCCTCTCCCAAAGTCTCTAATTGTGGCATGTTTATCCATTTTGCCCATATGACATTGCAGCTCTATGTCCCTAATGCGTTGAAGCACTTGACTTCTGGCTCTCTCATATCCTGCCGCTATCAATATCTGCGGGGAGAATCCCAAGCTTCTTATCTTTTCAAACAGGGAAGCTTTCCAGGTAGAATGAAAGGTGTCTAAGAGTGTTAAAGGAGCCAAACCGGCCGGGGGAAAAAAAAAGTTTTAACCAGTAGTGTATCTTTAGAATCCACAACCGCGCGTTAACGGGTGGTTGTCCAACTTCTAAGCAGACAGCTATATTAGATACACAGGGGGGGATCCCCAATAAACACCAATAGAATTTTGTTTGAAATGCCTCCATACTGTATGTGCTTATAATGCTTTTATTGCTGTTTAAGAATTTTACTTGTTGGTTTCCTGGGTTTTTTTTAATCTGCTGTTTTAATTTCTTTTTTATTTTTATTGTTAGCAGTGTTGTAGCAAGCAAGAAAGGCTATATATGTATTCTTAAAAATGGACTGAAGGTGGATGGGATGGACAAGTATCAAGGAGCTGCAGCTAATCCTAGCCTTGTTCTTTGCTCCTATCATCATCATCATCATCATCATCAAAGGCAAGAAAATACAGAAAATGTGGTTGAAATACAAGTCACACCGACAACAGTTTCTCACCCAGTTTTTTGTTACTGACAGTTATACCTTGCTAAACGCCAGAGATCTTCTGTTAATCGGGAGCCCCCAGCTCATACACAAAGCACAGATGGAGAAGCGCACTCGTACCAGTCCTTGATAAGCTCCTTTAGAAAGGGGTTTAGTGACAACCTTGCTCTTTGGCCATCTGCAATGAGCTCTGAAGGATCTTACTAAGATAGTTTAAGAAGCAACTTGCATTACGCAGCCTGGTCTTGAGAACACTAAAAAGTTTGTTTGAAATTAAATTGTAGCATTTCGAGTGGAGAGTACTTTGTTACAGTTCTGTACACATCACATAGTAGTTAATTTGCTTTTTAAATAAAAAAAGAAAAAAGAAACCCTTCTAAGCATTCAGTTTCTAGATGGATATACACTACTAACTGCTAGCTGAGTTGCTATGGAAACATGGCTTTTTTCCAGCTTCCCCTTGAACAGCTTTCAGAGCAATGCTACATCGTGTCAGTGATTTAACTGACTAACATAGCTGTCCTAAACTTCTAATTCACTTATTGCTTCATGCAGAAGCTGGAAAGACTAATGTCTTCCATTTGGTGCAAGCACAGGGTACAATAAAGCTGTTGATGGACTTTGGTTTAATAATTTAATCCTTTATTTCCTCTTCAGAGAGAACCAGAGAGGCCCGGTGGATGAAGTGCTGAGAATGGGCTTGGTGGATAAGCAACCACATCCAGCCATTTGCTGCAGGGACTTTTGCTCCAGCGCATCCACAGAGTTCTCTGCTCACAAGGGCAATCCATTCATTTCAGTGGAAGGATCAGCTCCAGCAACACACTGCTTTTCCTTTGCAGAACTCAACAAACACACACACACACACACACACACACACATTGAAATGGAATGAGATAGATTGCAGTCATGGGACTTCCCTGTGCATTATGGTAATGGGTTCAAACCCAATCTCACTTATTGATTCAAAGCCAGTTTATTTAGTGGTTTGGCGTGGTGGCCTGCTCTTCTCAATGCTCAACACATGTGTCCAGATAATGACTCATCCAAAAGGGTGCTGAGTAGATAGCTCAGTTGGCAGAACATGAGACCCTTAATCTCAGGGTTGTGGGTTCAAACCCCATGTTGAGCGTAAGATTCCTGCATTGCAGGGGGTTGGACTAGATGACCCTTGTTGTCCCTTCCAACTCTACAATTCTATGATTCTGTACAACCTGATGAGTCATGTTCTCCATGCAGATCCATGAGACTACTTCAGATTTGGAAATTCTGTTTTCAAAGTCAAGTAGGATATTTTATTTTATTTTATTATTTTTATACTGCTCTATACCCAAAGGTCTCAGGGTGGTTCACATAAAGGATCACAAACATAAAACCAAAATACAAACAATAACCTAATAAAAAAACTTTAAAAGAGCCAGCATTTTAAAAAGGGTACATTATTATTATTATTACTATTATTATTATTATTATTATTATTATTATCATCATCATCATCATCATTATCATTATTATCATTATTATTACTTACATTTAAAAAAATTATATTGGTATAGTAATTTCTATCACAGGGGTGGGCAGACTTCAGATTTGTTACATCTGGTTTGTTTTTTACTAGAAACTGAAGATCCACCAGCTAGAAGAGGGCTCAGCAACTTCTTTCAGCCATGGGCCAGTCCACCATCCTTCAGACCATGAGGTGGGCCAGACTATGTTTTTTTGGGGGAAATGAACAAATTTCTATGCCCCCCAAATAACCCAGAGATGCATTTCAAAATAAAGCACACATTCTACTCATGTAAAAACACGCTGATTCCCAGACCATCCGCAGGCTGTATTGAGAAGGCAATTGGGCCAGATCTGGCCCCTAGGCCTTAGGTTGCCTACCCCTGAGCTAGAGCCATATTTTCTCCTGCTCTGGAGGGTAGATCCTGAACCAATGGCTTCAAGTTGCAAGAAAGGAGATTCCAATTTTGCATCAGGAATAACTTTCTGACAGTAAGAGCTGTTCAACAGTAGAATGCACTCCGTCAGAAGGTGGTGGACTCTCCCCTTCATTGGAGGTTTTTGAGCAGAGGTTGGATGGCCATCTGTCATGGATGCTTTAGTTGAGATTCCTGCATCACAAGGTGTTGAACTAAGTGACCCTTGGGGTCCCTTCCAACTCTACAGTTCTATGATTCTATGTCAACTGACTACCTCAAAGAACTCACACAGGGGAGATCCCATTTAAATGCATAGAGTTTTGGAAGAACTTTAGGGGGGCAGTAACCTTGCTCAACACAGGTGGAAGCATTTGCCTCAGTGCAAGGAGTTGTTGTGGTCCAAGGGGTGGCTTCGGGTCATGGTTCCAGGAGGTAATTGCCTCTCAGCAAAACACTCCCCCCAGTGGGCTCCAAAGAGCAATACACGTAGAGTCAGCCTAGTCTGTTCTTGGCAGGGTGCACAGGAAAGGAGGAGGAGTTTGAAGGGAGGGGGAGTTTAATGAGAGACTGGGGCAGGTGGAATGACTTCTGCTGCTCTTTTATCTTCTACTGGTTGACTTTACTTGGACTTTTTCCCTTCTGCAGCAGAGACAAGAAAAAGGTGGCAACAGAGTGGATTTGGCTCGCATCTATGTTATGTAGCAACTCTATAACCAGGCCTGTGACTGATTAAGCCATCTATGACATTTAAAATGTGTTTGCGTGAGGGAGGTTATTGGTTGTTGTTGTTATACGTATTTTGTCTTTTCATCTTGTATTTTTATAAATTTAATAAATAATAAGCATGAGGAAAAAGGCATGTAGTTAGAATTAAAGGACAGGGTGCCTATGAGCATGTTCTAAGCCTGGGAAATTTTCAGTACCAGAACTGAGCTCACAATTCTTTTATATAAGTGTCCACAGCTTGTTAGCTTTTTTCATTTCATTTTCATTTCAGCCACTTAACATAAATGGTAAAAATGATTTTGTTTTCGCTATTGTTGAACAGTTGAGAGTCAGCAGCTTTTCCCTATCTACTTCAAATCCCGCCTATTAGCAGAGAGAATCTAAAGAGAAAAACCTCTTAGCTAGTTGGCTTCAACACTAACATAATTAACCCATAAGTTACAAAGTGAATGATCCCCGTGGTTGCAATTTTTAACACTGCCTACCCCTGGGAGTAAAATTATTATTTTGAGACTGATTATGGCTAGTATAAAATGTGTGTGTTAATCATTTTTAAAAATAACAATAAAAATCCACACAGTACATTAAGGCTGCAGTCCTGTACCCACAGACCTGGGAGTAAGCCCCACTGAACTCAGTTGGGCTTACTTCTGAGTCGACAAGTATGTGATTGCACTGTTTTGACTGCAATCCTAAGCACACTTAATTGCTGGAAGCAAGCCCTGCTGAGGAGAGGATTAGACTGCACAAGTGCTGTGTAGCTAATTAATAATAATAGCACCAGGAAATGTCACAGAACTTAAGGACTTTTAAAATATACATATCTGTAGAAGAGTTGACAGCATAATTAATAACATGAAATCTGTCTGAACTCAGTTCATTTAATTCACATCTCTGGATCAGCATGAGAAGCTGTTGAAGCTGGCAGCCCCCAGACTGAGAGACTTTAAGATAAAGTCTGTGAAAGACGTAAAAATAGGTTTGAGTATCAGAAAGAAGTACAGAGGGAGAAAGGCAGGCAGGCAAGGGATTGTTAGCTTGTTTTTAAGGCAGCTTTTAAGCACCACACACCATGACTATGAAGGTGGGTCTTATAGGACAACAAAAGGTCTGAGGCCATCTTTGCCTACTTCCAAATAACCATTTTTCAACAAAGGACCAGGCCAGACTAGCTACTGTCACAACATGCCAATCTTCTCAGTGCCATCCTTAGAGAAAGAAGGCAATCTATCTGTAATAAAGCACTTGGCATGCTGACAAACAATTGTGAAAGTAGTGATTTGCTGGAGCTTTACACATGAAAGAGAAGAACATTGGCATGGATCTTGCAGGCCCAAGAAAAATTGAAAGATGAAAAATTATATGCAGTTTGTTTTATCACATATTTCATGCCCCCTTCCCCCTTTGTTTTGACTGATCGGGGGAGGCTCGGGAGTTGCGGGCAGCTGGCCATTGCCCAGTTTATGTTTCACAGGGTGCGAAAGAAGGGCTTTGCACCTTTATACAATATGCATGGGCCCAGGGCCTTTTGCCTCACCATCCCCACTACTGACTCCCTGTTGATACTCAGCTGCAAAAAAAAAAAAAAAGAACATTGTCCCCAGATTCATTAAAAAAAATCTGGTAACCATAGGCCAAGAGGCCACAAGGGTCTCTAATGACAAAGATTTATCTAGGAGTAACCTCAAGCTATGTATTTGCTTCTTCAAAGGGACTGAAACCCTTTGGAACAAGTAACTGGGCTATTTTCTGGATGGAGGAACCACATACCCACAAAGCGTCTGTATTCCCAGGATTCAAATTTCATTTCTCTACCCTCACCCAGTTCACCACTGCATTCAGGCAGTGGTCCAGTGCTTGCATAGCCACTCCTGATTTAGATGCTATTCAGAAAAAGAACTGTGTGTCATCAGTATGCTAGCATTGGGTTTCATATTGCACAGCCATTATTCTCACCCTTATGCTAGTGCAACAGTCCTTGCACTGGCAGTCAGAGAAAGCCGGGTCTTTTCAACTCATCAAATGCAAATGATTTGCCCAAAATAACTTTTCACTGATGCAGCAGTATTACTTAAGCCAGGCAGTAGTTCAGATACACGCGATTGCTCAGAGCCCTGTGCAATAACAAGATATGCTTATTATATATTTAAATTCTCTTTCAGTTCTAGGTTGCACATTTGAATCTTTGAGTTGCAAGAAATGGTATAAATTGTACACTTTGTGAAACTGTGAAGAGATCCAGGTGCCTGGCATATTGCGTACGGCATGTGAGCTACAGAGCAGCCAGGCATCTGATATGTGCTAACAGGAGTGTGAAAATAAATGAGTGGGCTGTGTCTAACAACACATAATGAGGAACAAAGCATTTTCCTTTACAAAACTGTAGATAAATAGGTCAGACCGGGGTTCTTATAAGTGAGCTGAAGAGCATTATATAGGTCAACAGCTAATTCTGGAAGGATTTGGCAGTTTAAACCTGTGTCATTTGGAAATATTTACATGTGATAGGACCAGTGGCGTAGCGTGGGGGGTGCAGGGGGGCCCGGCCGCACCGGGCGCAACATCTGGGGGTTAGGGTTAGGGGGCGCAAATCCACGGGTTAGGGGGGCGCAAATTACTTGCCTTGCCCCGGGTGCTGACAACCCACGCTACGCCACTGGATAGGACAGCCTTTGCCAACCTGCAACCATGCAGATGTTTTTGGCTTCAAGTCCCATCAACCCCCTGGTAGCCCAGAACATATGGAGGGCAGCAAACTGGTGATAGGATAGTATAATAGGATTATCAAGTCTCTTGTAAAAACTGTAGGATAGGTGCTTATACTTCCTGTTTTTATTGATGGGGAATAAACAGGAGTGTTGTCAGGTTCTTAAAGTACTAGGGGCACATGCCCATGAAACAAATTTGCATGAAATGTGCATGAGCTGATAATGTGTCCAGATGCCTCTGGGAAGTTAAGATCACGTGTGCCTGGGGTCTCATCAGCACGGCAACTTATAAGCACTATAAGCAAAAAAGAGAAGTTTGCAAAAGGGAGCAAGAGGCAGGAGATCTGGGGACCAATACAACAGACCTAGCATTACCTCCTCACAATGCCCCCAGGGATGAACCGGACATTACTCAATGATGTCATTAGATTTTGCGACACAGTGGCAGCAAGGCTGATGGCATCATGTCAGGTGCCTACAGTAGAGAATCAGGTCCATCCCTTCGTTTTTTCCATTTATGAATTTGAGGGCAGTTGTGCAAACAACATCAAGCAGAATAATGATGGTATAATCCAGCAGGATTTCAGTTTGAAGTACTGTGCGCAAGCATATTCCTGGTTGTTGACTCAGGAAGACTAATTATGCACATAGTGTGAGAAAGAGAGTCTCCCTCCCTCCCTCCCTCCCTCCCTCTCTCTCTCTCTCTCTCTCTCTCTCTCTCTCTCTCTCTCTCACACACACACACACACACACACTACAAATCCTCTACAAATCCTTCAAACTAAGTGAACTTCTGTACTCCTTTAATGATTATATTCCATTTATATATTGTTTTCCTTGGTTACCCTTTCAAACTGATCAGTGCATCTCAGTTTATTTTGCTTACGTTATCTGTGCTTACTTTTGTTTATATTTCATCCATGACAATCTTATGCTGTATAATCTGGATAGCCTTTCTCCGATTCACTAAAGCTTTTAAAAACTATTATTCTTGTGCACTTTTCCATCCACTAAATACTCAATACGTATTACAAAGTAATTTAATATTAGCCATGTTTAAGCAAGCTTGAAGTTGGAAACATTACAGTTTCTAAAATTAATGTAACCAATGAGCTTACTGGCTACAATAGCACATCCTGTTTATCCTGCAAAAGTTTTAACGGAATGAGAAAGATCTGGAACAGCTGCTCTGCAAAGCTATGCAAGGTCATGATTCTTTCAACAAGCCTCAATCTGAGGAAAGTCTTCAAGAGAACCCAGCCCAGGAAGGGTATAGGGACTGCTATTAATGCACAAACAGAGCTCAGTCAAAGGTGGGCTTTCTTTCTGAAGTCAAAATTTTCATCATAGCATAATCCGACGTGCTTTTATTTTCATGCAGATATCCAGCATGAATTGTAGAATATGCTGCACATTACTGACAGTTGGGATTTGTGACAGGTTGGACTATTAATAATAATAATAATAATAATAATAATAATAATACTATTATTACCATTTCTATACCCCTTAATATATAAAAATAACTCTAAGCAGTGTACAGAGAACTAAAGCAACAACAGTCAAATTCAACAACAAATTTTACAAGAATACAGTTATATTAGCAAAACTGTATATATCTATATCTATATCAGTATGAATTCTTTTTCCTTCTGACACACTTCCCTTCTCAGCTTCCTGGCAATCACTCAGGACTAATAAAGCACTATTATTTTTTGCCAACATATGTTAAGATGAATCGTTGAAGGACAGTCTTTTAAAACATCCTATTTTTCAGTTTGATTTATGTATTGAAAAAGGTTTTGGGGGTGTATCACAACCCTAAGCGTATTTACCCAGTTACCAGTGTTGCCTATTGAGCTCAATGGGGCTTGCTCCTAATTTCATGCACCAAGGACTGCAGCATTAACCATTTTTGGTGCAACTACTAAAACAGGAATAAAGATGCTGCATTTGGTAATAACAACTTTATAGTCCAACTATTCTTGGTCATTTCTGAAGAACCATCTTGCCCTGAGGTAGAGGAGAGAGAAAGCAAGAACAAATAACTTGACCGAAGAGAGTAGCCTGAGAAGAGAAATTGAGATGAGATCATATATTGTCTGTTAGCCTGTGACTAATATGGAAGGCAATTACTTCAAACAAAGGTGCTGCGGGGGGGGGGGGGGACAACCTCAGTGATATATTTCACAGGATCTTTCCTCATGGGGTGATGTTTTAATTGGTAATTTTTTTCTGAATTAATTAACTGTTTTATTAGATGTGATTTGTATATTTACAATATATTGATTTTTTGATGCAGGCTTCTCTGAGCTGAAAAAGAATGCTATACAAAATGCTCTTAATGGACAAACAATTTCTAGCCAGGGCAGAACTATTTATTTTAAAAAAACAAAACAAAAAAACCCCTGTGCATTATTATCACTTTAATTCTGTTTACTCTAGGTTGCCTCAAACTACTTGCCAAGAGTGACAGACTGAATTTAACACTGAATTTATCAGTGGCAATATGCAAACCATTTTACTGTAAGATCTGGAGCTTTTTTAGTAGTTTTGGAAGTACAATGTTAACATGATCACATCTAATATGTGTGCCATCCACTAGCATGCATGAATTATTGAAAACTCTCTTCCAAATGCTTTTTGTAGTTGGGAATAAATTTATTCCAGTCTTTACAAAACAAACCTTGACTACTTTTTCTCTCGGTAGTCGACAGAAATAGCACAAAACATCACTGAGTAAATTACATTTTCATTGAAATCAAAATAAGATTGTGATGGGGTGAGGGGAGAGATAGTTGCTATGAAATCTATCTTGTTGACTTCCCTTTGATTGCTGCCACCATTCTCAGGCCACGTCTACAAATCCCCCATGAAAAGCCAATGTTTTTAAGGGAGCTGTTATTCCATACCCATAATGTGCCTTAAAGCAATTCCTAAACTAAATGGAGATGAGGAAAACATAGGCAGGGCAATTTGGCAATGACCTCATATTTACTAGCAAGCATGGGGATAGTTTCTCAATAACTATTAGCTCCAGGCTCTCATTTTCTTAGTTTCTTCTTGTTCAGTTCAATGAACAGGATTCTTCTTATTGCCTTTTATCAATCCTGATTGCAACAGAAGTTTCATTTAACATTTCTTAGGAACTTCATTAATTTGTGAATATCAATTAATGTTTTAAGTATATTAAACTTTTTAAAAGTTTTTTTTTCAAGAAAGCCCTGAAGATATAGATTTAGATATCTGATCTATGAAAACATTAAAAGTCCACATTGCTGTTTACTAGTTTACCAGCTTCTATGATTAATTTTTCAAATATTCTATTCCAACATGTCCTTTTGTTTTTTTTCAAGAATCAAGCAAGCTTTTTGTTTGTGGCAGTTCTGCCTCCAAAATGTCGTGAAATGAGCTGATACGATACGGTTCTTATTCCCCAGCCCCTCTTCCCTCCTGCATTACAAAGACACATACACAGGAATGTGTGTTTTACATAAGAGTTTCCTTCAGGGAAAAATAGCTTTAAATCTCTCACTGTGCCATATTTGTCAGTCTGTCCTTAGATATTTCAAGACTCTGAAGCTTCCTTATCTCTCAATTCTCTAGTACGAACTCCAGGGCTTTCCCTATTGGCTGATTCTTTCTTTTGAGGTTTGAATGTAATCCCATGGAGGGGTGGAAACTCTACAATATAGAAGCTAATGATATCAATGAAGGCAAACTTTCAGAGAAAAGAGCTGGGGGAATGTGCCATTAAACTTCCCTGCATGGAATCTTTGAAAATAGCTGGGGGTGGGGTGGGAATTTGAAGGGGGTGTTGTTGACTACTTCATTAAAAAATAGCTTTTAAAAATGCAAGTAGATCTTTAGTGTTTAATCCTATCCATTTGAATAGGATTTAATCTTGCTTTCTCTGGACTGACTACACGGTGGCCAATATCCAGGGTTTCATGAGCAGAACTCTTGCAAGCTAACATGAGACTGGTGGAGCAATCCTACTCTACATGTTTACTCAAAGCAAGTCCCATTGAGTTCAATGTAAGTGGTTAGAGAACTGCAGCATGAACATTGTGTAACAGTTAGATGCCGGTTGGACCATGGACGAAGAAGACCTAAGTTTAAATCCTCACTGTAGTGTATTGGCCCTCCTGGCTTGCCATACCAGGCACTGCCTGAGTCATGCTGTGTGTTACAAGCATGTTTTTTCCTCACCATAAACTCTTTGTATTAAAGTTGTGTTTATTGTGCCTCCTCTTCATGATACTTTTCGCACACTCAGCCATGGAGCTGACTGAGTAACTTGGATCAGTCCCTACTTAGTGTTGGCCCCACTAAGGCTGCAAACTGGTAAATAGGTAAATTCAGTAGTTGATTTGGGCCAGCAAATTAATTGTGTTTTTTACTGACAGGGAGAAGAAGCAGACATTTTCTGCTTCAGGTGCCAAAATAATGTGATCATTTGAGGGGAACTATACTTGGTTGGGCCTGTTTGTGAGCTTCCCAGAACCATCTGGTTGGACACTGTGAGAACAGGATGCTGGACTAGAGGAGCCATTGGCCCAATCAAGCAGGCTCTTCTTATGTTGATTTGGGAGGGCACCACCTGCTGTTCTACCTCCAGCAGCAAAATATCTTCAACCAGTCATGTACACCTTCCTAAGCACCTTGGAGGAAGGAATGAAAATGTAATAAATACATTGCTTTTACCGCTTACACAAAACCTTGCACATCCACACGCAGAAAAGACTTTTTGGGTGTAGCTCCATTTTCTGAAGAAGAGTGGCTTAAACAGGGAAAACATGAGGCAGATATTTGCATCAGGGCTGCTTCCTACTGTAATCTTCAAAGCTGCAGATATGCTCTCAAGATTCACATCCATATCTGAAGTTGCATTAAAAAAACCAAAACCACAAATCGCAACCAGACCTAGAATAAAGGCATCTTGTCTTGGGAGAAGAAATGTGTAAGGAATAACTATGGCTATTGTAGAACACTGACCTATACAGGGTTGCATGGCATCAGACATAAAAACCTCAGTTGGTTGTAGCTCACCAAGAAGGCATAGCAAGTACTGAGTTTGCTGGATGTTTGTAACAGTACCCAATGGAATGAAGATGCAGTGACAGGGAACATTGAATGTGTTTCTGCCTGGCTTGCAGCTGTTACAGGCACAAAACCTCCATTAGGGAAGGGGGGAAAGATGGCAAGCCAATGTGCCATGCAATGCTCTGCAGTGCAACTGAAGAGCTGGTTATTTTGCTTTTGTTTCTCAACAGCCTTGACATGCCTAAGAATTCTGACCTTTTCTCCTATCAGCACGAAGACAAGTAATTAGGCTGTTTAGAGCTGAAGCATTCCAAAGATCTGAATTCAGCAGGGGAAAAGGCTTCTTGTTTCCTTAATGTGAGGAGCTGAGAAAGAACAACTGGAAAACAGTTGTCTCTCTAAATGTGATTTGATTATTTGTAGGTTTCATTTCCCGCCTCTCAATTATGCTTACTGCATCATTGAAAAATCAATGTGAAACAGGGTCATATGCCTCAGGCAATAATTCCGTGGTAAAGCCTGCCTTAATCACAGTCTTGCCCTTTAACATTTGACCTTTTCAAAATTAATTCTGCTCGCAGCCATACAGAGAAAGTTTTACCTAACACCATCCATTCCAGTGAAGGCTTCCTCTTTTACATTTGAATGTAAATATTTCAGGATGCAGTCTTGCTGATACTTACTTGGGGACTAAGCTGCACTGAATTCAATTATGCTTTCTTTTGAGCAGATATTCTAGGACTGCACTGTCAGTCAAATAATAATAATAATAATATAATGCTGTCAGATTTTGATGTGCAAATTCGCTTTTTATTATTTATTCATCAGACAGATGTGGTTCCCATGATCCCAAGCTATTGCTAAAGTTTGTTTCCAGTAGGAAAGGGGAAACAAAGTTCAAGCAAGCAATCATTGTCAATCTTTCATCTACACAAGGATGTCAATTATTCTAAAAACATTATACAAATACAATGAATACTATTACCAAATATTCCTACAGCAAATTATACAATGTTTAAATATCATCTGTTCAACACAGAATGAAGCAGTATATCCAACCTCTGTAATGGCAGCTAACGTTAAAAATGCATTTGAAAATTTGTTGTCTCATTTATTCCACCCCTGTATCTGCTCATTTTTTTACTTCTGCATCTTAGGTTCTACAAAATAGTGGCCATCTCCTTTCTGGCTAAAGCAATTTTGCATGAGAATAAAATGTGCAATAAAATGTAATATTTCTAGAGGACAAACATATAGAGGGAGAAAAAATAGGTTCTGAATATTGTGACATTTGTTTCATACAGAGTGCATTAAGGAAGCTGTTTTGTCATTCAGCTGCAATGAAAGAGGAGCATGCAGCCCAGTTGCGAACATGGTGCTACAGCACACGGAAATGTAAAGGTTTAGCCTCAATCACAGTATTTTAGAACATATCACTAATGGTAACAGCTAGGAGGAAGATTAACCTAAACCCATCCATTGCCAGCATAAATGTGTTGATTCATATTATTACTCTCCACCCCGCCTACTCAGATGATTCTCTACATGCATACCAACTTCTCAGATCCACTGTTAGGCAATTACTCACCTAAGCCTCACTGATGATAAAGCTGTAGAGAGAAATATAACCTCAGTCAAGCACTTCAACCCATCCATAGCACAGTCAATGCATCTTACTCTTTATTTGGTTGTTTGTCAAATCTTGTTACTGATCAGAAGTGACATTCTATATAATGTCAGACAAGAACCTGCAAAAAGCAGTATTTTTGTATTTATCAAGGCTCAGCATCAAGTTTGGCACTGCTTCTTTACAGATTCAAATAGTTGGAAACTCCTTTTTGTCACACGATTCCTTACACTAAACCTCCCCCTGCCCCACCAGACAGACATACCTATTGAGCAATTTCTTTGGCCACATCTGCCTTGCAGATTATAGGGCTGACGCTACAATTATGCAGAATGGCAAAAGGTAAAGGACCCCTGGACAGTTAAGTCTAGTCAAGGTGACTACAGGGTGTTGCATTCATCTCGCTTTCAAGCTGAGGAAGCCGGTTTGTCCACAGACAGCTTTCCGGGTCATGTGGTCAGCATGACTAAACCGCTTCTGTAACAGAACCCAGAGTGCATGGAAATGCCGTTTACCTTCCCGCCACAGCAGTACCTACTGGTGTGCTTTCGAACTGCTAGGTTGGCAGGAGCTGGGACAGTAACAGGACATCACTTCGTCATGCAGATTCGAACCGCCAACCTTCTGAACAGCAAACCCCAAAAGCTCAGTAGTTTAGACCAAAGCATCACCTGCATCCCATACCACTGCTCTCTCAGTACAGCCTTCTCCAGCCAGCACCACAAGGAGTTCTGCTTAATTTCCACTTCCTTGATTCCAGAGCACCTTGCCGTAAACCTCTGTATAAACAACTTTTTCTGTGTGACATCATGCCATTGTTGTCCTGGCAACCTTCCCTCCGTTACCAGTAGGGTCTTTGCCTTGTAGGTGTATTTTGCAATGTGTTAATGGCAGGGCCATCATCTCCTCTGCCCCTCTGTCTGGCAGAAAAACAAGCTCAGCCATTTCTGATTAAAACCCAAGAATCTAGAGGGGGAAATCTAAGAAAATATATTTCTTAGCAAGGAGATTATTGGACTGAGTCTTTGCGATCTGACATAGTACAATCAAGAAAGTTGTTGTTAATGATGATGGTGATGTATATTCGGGATAGCAATTGTGTCTTCTTGTTGTACATTATTTTAGTACTGAATGAACTTTAGGGGGTTTTTTTGCAGAGTTTTGTAAACCATAATTGAGAGAGCACCAACAAGCTCTTCTGGGTTCAGGGACTTGAATCTTTCACAGTCATTTTAAACCACAATAATACGTTCCTGTGTGTACCATAACCAACATGTATTTATTTCTTTAGAATGGTCAGTGTTGTATGTGGCATATTTTCATACAATAAATCAAGACCTTTCCCCCACAAAAATGTTTGTTCTTCTTTATTTCACTGATATAAAATAATTGCTATCATCAATTTATTTATTTACTTTCTGGGAGGAAACTACATTTTCCATCTAGTCCTTTTGCAGGTAAAGAGTTTAAAGGAGAAAGTGCAAACTGAATCTCTTTATCCTTTACTTAAATTTACCCACAATGGTTATGAAATAATTAGGCTCCACACATTTATGAACTTACCTGCCTCCTTTTTTCAAATTGGCAAATGCTTTACTTAAAACTTGCCAAATCAAAACTAGGTTCTTGATATATCATTTTCATTCTTCCCTTTTTTGTTGTTTAACTTCTAGAGATGGAGAATTATTGTGTGTCAGTTAAAATCAAATTGCTCTTACGTCTGCCTTTTCTTAGTGAACTGCACAGCATAAGCCAATCAAATGCACTTACAAACACAACTTTACAAAACGTGCCTTTTATTTTTTACATTGCCTTTGAGAACCAATTCGAAGCAACCTCTGTTGCCATATCAGCAGTGATTTGTTACCCATACTGAGTCATGGGCAATCATTCTACCTAATTCAGTCTTAGTTCTTTGTTGGAATTAGAGCCAAGATGCCCATTGCAGCTGCAAACACAGGTATCTAAAGCTCTGCAGCTTTTTCCAACAGAAAAGCAACTTCAGGAGGGAATGGCTTTTAACAAAGAAGCAGCAGGAATTGGGGGCAAAGGTTTGCTTAATGACATCTCTACCTCCAGTCCATTTTCTTCCCCTAGATTCCAGATGTGCTAGAATAAACATGGAGAGTGAATGGTAGGAAGGAGCTTGGCAGGATGGGGGTGTTGTTCGGGGGAAATGGCCGTGAGGGGAAGGCTCCCTTTCCTCTTCCCACTGCTCCTCCTCCTAAAGCAGTGTTAACCTAGTAAAAGCAGCTCTTGGGGTTTAAATACTCACCTCTGTGTGTAATACTGGCCTTCCTGGCTTTTCTCACTTCTACTACAACTATCACAGTATTGGCTAGTTATTTATAACTATAATATTTGTAAGCCCAAGAGGGCATTTAAAATGCTTCACTCTATCCAGAACCTATAATTAGTCCCTCAGATTGTTCGTTGTGTTTATCCTCTTCTCTAGCTGTGGCCTTGAGACTCCATTTCCCATTTTTAAGCATCTTCTTGTACACCTTGTTCTGTCCCACAGTGAATAATTAATCTCACCAGCAGGCTTCTGCCTATTTGTGTCTCTAACCCTCGTTGAAGTAAATCTGAGATACAGTGACATTTCAGTCTTCAAAAGTTTTGCCTTCAAAATTAAGCTAATATTCTCTGCAGTAGAAAATTTCATAGGCTTTATTACTCCTTGTCACCCAAACTGATTTCCCATGACTAATTTTGCTTATGATTGCTCTCCACATTTCTTCAGAATGAACATTGTTCTGTGCTTTGCTAACACTGGAAAGTAATGGACCCCTCATTTCAAACTATTAATTCAGCCCATGGTGGTTTTCAACCATGGCATGTCTGATTCATCATAGTACTCTCAGGGCCTAGCCAAAGCTGGTTTGCAGGATCAGGGTGGAAAAGAGAGTTTCACAGAATGAGGTCTTAGTTCAGGAGTAGAGAGCCTATGGCCCTCCAGGTGTTGCAAGACTCCAGCTCCCATCAGCCTCAGTCAACATGTCCGACGCTCAGAAATGATGGGAGTTGTAGTCCAACAACTAAAGGGCAACAGGTTCCCCATCCTTGTCTCGGGTGAAGTCAACAAGCAAATAGGAAAGGACATCCTGTGAGAAAATGCTCAGCGAATAAGAGGGCACAGATAAGGCATAGGGCAAAGATCCAAAGACAAGCAGGCAGGTGAAGAGAACCAGAATTCTACCTAGGAAAAACATTCTGTTTTGAACAGTGACTAATAATTGTAACAAATGACTAATTCTCTGGTATTTATTTATTTAATATTAGTGACCCACAGTAGGACCAAAAGTGTTCTACAAATGGTTGTAAGGCAGGGGAAGTAAGAAAAAGAAATATAAAGCATCAGACATTTCAGGTAAATTCCTTTAATACATGCTGCTGCCATGTGTCTGCGTAGGCTGTTTGCTGCAGCAAACTATGAGGCTGAATGAGAACAATGATCAGCAGCATTTTCCTCCTTCCTTTATTATGGGCTGCTGAACAGCTGGGTCTAATATGGCCAGGGCCAGGGCAACTACTGAATCTTAGATTTTCCTGATTCTGGGTGTAATTTTAGGAAGTGAATCCTTTCTAATTTTAAGAGTAGTACCAGCAAAACCAGGTAGGCCCCACAAACTTTAGCTTAGTGAAAGCTTATTATTCTGTATAATTCTGTATAGCCTCATTGGTCCATTTTACTCAACATATACAACAATGTATTTGAATTCCTCAAAATATTTGGAACAACAAAGCTGGAATACAGAGAAGTCTGTTCATAGAAGACAACCTGGGAAGCAACATACGGTTTATGGTGAGCTGTGTGCAGTTTCCAAAGCATGTTAATGAGGCATGATAATGATTTTGAAGATGCTAATTAATAATGTTCAGCATTTGAGTTTAGGAATATCAAAGGGTAATAATCCAGACAGTGGAGCCAGACATTGTATCTCCTGATGAATCTCAAGGTTTCTCCCAACTTTATTTAGTCACACAGTCTGGTGCTGTGACAGAAAAGCCCTTTCTTGATCCATAGTTTTTGTCGTTGAAACTACAAGTCATCTATAAAACCAAACTGCCTCCATCAAGACAGGCTGCTTGAATCATGTGCCCTGAGTGTAGCTCTTAGGAATTGTGTATTTCAAAGAAATTGCCAAAATGTCCTCTGCTCTGGAAAGTGCTTGCCTAAGGTGCTTGTCAAATGCAAAATGACCATCTTTTGTCCAAATATTTACCAGCCCCATACCTTAATAGCCCATCCATCCCTTTAAAGTGACAAGCTCTAGACTTTTTAATCTTGTATAAGGAGTCAGGTTGGGGGAGCGTTTTAGCATATTAAATGAAGGCTCATTGAAAAGGAAATACTCAAGTCACTTGATCATAGAGGTGGACTTTGCCTGGAGGTAAATTTGGAGGTTTGAATAGATTTGGCTGCTCACTGAAGCTGATTGGGTCAGTGTCCCAAAGACCTCTTTCTCTAGTATTTCTTTGTGGGGAGGGGGAGGAAGTATCAGCCCATGAAAAACATCTCCCTTTGACTATTTTACTTGGGGGGGATGTTATCCATCATGGTACTGACCCAGATGGGAGTAATTTCCTTCATAATTTAAGGAGCAATCCTATGAATGGAATTCAATGTTAATCCTACTAAGACTAGACTCGTGGACAGGGCCAACTTGTGTTCATTAATTTCAATGGGTCTACTCTGAGTTGGACTTGGTCGAGTACAACCCTAGGGGTTGATTTCAATTAATGAGTCTTGCTAGTGGAAGCTCATGCAAGGACTTCTGCTGGCACAGCGGGGCTTTCCACCCCTCTCTACCACCCTCTGCACCCCTGCACTGCCAAAAATAATGGGTTAGGAGAACAACACACAGGGGGAGAACAGGGGGGATGGTTATGCCTGACAAGCTGAAATGACTCAGTGACCCCTGTGAGGGATTCCTGCCAGAGATCTATAGTGAGGATCTCCCTGTCTGCTAAAGCAGGGCTGTCCAACAGTCCAACAGGTCGATCGTGATCTACTGGTCGATTGTGGGATGCCCCTGGTCTATCTTGGTCGATCACTGGGTCCCCCCCCCAAAAAAAAGCTCAACACAACTTTGATGATGGTTTCCCCAAAAAAGCTCAACTCTTGTCAATCCAATCCAATCCAATCACTGACATGTTTTTTATAGTGGTTGTAGATTGCAGTCTCTTGGAAATTGGACAACCCTGTGCTAGAGGAAAGGTTGGTCCATGTGCAGAGAGGGAAGTGCACTGCAGAGGTCCTCCCTTGATCAGCAGCAGAAAACTCTGATGGGGTGGCTGGGGCAACCCAGACAAATGGGCAGCATTTAATAATTATTATTATTAATAATAATAATAATAATAATAATAATAATAATAATATTTTGTGAGCAATAAGGGCAGAAAGGGGCATTGTGGGGAGGGGTGTCATGGGCAAATCAGGGAAGGCTTGGATCCAGTATACATTTCCTTGATAGATGCATGGAATGTAAGGTGCCCACTTATTCAGCTCCAAAAAAAAGAGGAAATGCATCACAAAAAAGACTACAAAAGAGGTCACAGATTGACATAAAATCATGTGTTAATTTATATACTGTATATCTATAGACTGTACATTGTTCAAGACTTGAGGTTAAAGTAGGGTCATCCAACCTGGCCTCAGGTCAGCCATTTCCTCAATTTCCTTGGCATGTGAATGTAACTTTTTGATGCATAGCCAGGTGCACAATTGCATGCATACAATTCATCCAATTAAGCATGATTTTAGGAGGAAAAGTAAGAATGTGAGGCCTGCTATTCCCGAAAGCAGTACAAATGAATGAGAAACATAAATCTTAGTGTTGGGATACTGGGTAACAAGAGTAAAAATGAAATGTTGTGTGTGGCAAGATTACTTCTCTGGATATGACTTTAAGGTGAATACAAATATACTTTTACAAAGCAAGACTCACCACAGTGCCCGAAGTATGGAAGTGAGAGCTAGACCATAAAGAAGGCTGATCGCTGAAGAACTGATGCTTTTGAATTATGGTGCTGGAGGAGACTCTTGAGAGTCCCATGGACTGCAAGGAGATCAAACCTATCCATTCTGAAGGCAATCAGCCCTGAGTGCTCACTGGAAGGACAGATCCTGAAGCTGAGGCTCCGATAGTTTGGCCACCTCATGAGAAGAGAAGACTCCCTGGAAAAGACCCTGATGTTGGGAAAGATGGAGGGCACAAGGAGAAGGGGACCACAGAGGACGAGATGGTTGGATAGTGTTCTTGAAGCTACCAGCATGAGTTTGACCAAACTGTGAGAGGCAGTGGAAGACAGGAGTGCCTGGCGTCCTCTGGTCCATGGGGTCACGAAGAGTCGGACACGACTAAACAACAACAACAGACAATTTCCTGGAGGATAAGGCTATCAATTGCTACTAGCCACAATGGTTACTAGCCCCAGTCAGAGGCAGTAATGCTTCTGAATACCAGTTGCTAGAAACCAGAGGAAGGAAGAGTGCTCTTGTGCTTGAACCCTGTTTGTGGGTTTCCCACAAGCATCTGGTTGGCCACTGTGAGAAGAGGATGCTAGACTAGATGGGCCAGTGGTCTGATCCAGCATGGTTCTTCTTAAGTTCTTATTTCAAAAAGAAACAAAATCTGCCTTCCAGTCCTCAGCAACATCTATTCTTGAGAAGTGTGCTTAATATATTCTATAGCTTGCCACTCGAATATACGCCATATCAAATTTAGAATTTGTGTCATTTGATGCATTATGTACTGCTCTAACCTGCCAAGATGCCTCCAGAGCTTAGTCTCAGTACAGCTGAATTCAAATTGAAGCAGTGATTATGCTAAAGCACCTTACGCTGTTGGCAGAAAACTGACCTCCGTCTCCACAGGCTGCACTGAGCTGAAGCCCAGCCTATTGTAATAGGCTTGGAGTGATTTTTATTGACTGCTACCTAAAAGCTGTACAGGTGAGTTTGTGTATTTCACAACAGAATTCACAGATATTTTAGGCTGCAGGCTGCAGTTTAGCAAGGAGGTTCAGTTCCTGGAAGGGGTGATGTCACTGCAAAATCTTTCTTTTAATTCCGGTAACTTTTTTCCATGGCTCTGCTTTATATGCTAGTGCTGAAATTGGGAACAGAAAAAGTTTCCATGTGAATGTCTCCCTGGGGGTTCATTTGAAATCACAGAACCAGAACAGTTTATGCTAATTGTTGTATTTATGAAGAGCACTTGAAAAATTAGATTCTGTAAGCAGACTCCCTTCGTTCAGGGGAATATGGATTCTCTTTAAACCTCATTCTGAATGCCATCACAGACTCTCCAAATGTCCCTATTTTCCAGGGACAGTCCTGGATTGACAGAAGCCATCCAGGTTTCTGATTCAGTCCCAGAATGTACTGCTTTTCCTGAGGACGTCCCTATTTTCATTGGAGAAATGTCAGAGGATATGGAGTTATGTCACTCCCGAGCCAAGGAAATAAGTAACTATACAACCTGTAGAAGACATCTGAAGGCAGCCCTGTATGTTGTTGTTGTTGTTTAGTCGTTTAGCCGTGTCCGACTCTTCGTGACCCCATGGACCAGAGCACGCCAGGCACTCTTGTCTTCCACTGCCTCCCACTGTTTGGTCAAACACATGTTGGTAGCTTCGAGAACACTGTCCAACCATCTCGTCCTCTGTCATCCCCTTCTCCTTGTGCCCTCCATCTTTCCCAACATCAGGGTCTTTTCCAGGGAGTCTTCTCTTCTCATGAGGTAGGCAAAGTATTGGAGTCTCAGCTTCAGGATCTGTCCTTCCAGTGAGCACTCAGGGCTGATTTCCTTAAGAATGGAGAGGTTTGATCTTCTTGCAGTCCATGGGACTCTAAAGAGTCTCCTCCAGCACCATAATTCAAAAGCATCAATTCTTCGGCGATCAGCCTTCTTTATGGTCCAGCTCTCACTTCCATACATCACTACTGGGAAAACCATAGCTTTAACCAGCCCTGTATAGGGAAGCTTTTTAATGTTTAAAGTTTTATTATACTTTTATATATGATGGAAGCTGCTGAGAATGGCTGGGGCAACCCAGTCAGATGGGCAGAGCTAGCTGCTCTGGCACTCAGAATGGCACACATGCTGTGCACCCGGGGGTGGAGCAAGCCACCCATGGGGGGGGGGCTAGCTGGCTTCCATGGGGGCGGGGCTAGCTGGCTTCTGTGGGGCGGGGCTAGCTGCCAGCAGCGAGTGTCCTGGAGGGTGGTGCAGCGATGTCACCCCCTCTCCAGGATGACACCCAGGGCGGACCGCACCCACTGCACCCCCCTTCCTCCACCAGTGCAGATGAGCAGAGTATAAATAAATAATTATCATCATCATCATCCATCATCGTTGTCATCATCATGGAACAGGGCGTCCCTATTCTCATCAGAGAAATGTTGGAGGGCATGCAATCACTTGATGGCAAATGTCTGTAGGCAATTCTGAGCTAGATATTCACAAGCAGCTTCAGGGTGTAAGCGAACTCCCATATACAGTAACTCCACAATGCATATACTATCAGATAATAAGGATTCTCACCTGGCAACCTATCTGCAAGCTATTATCATTCCCTTGCAGGGTAGAAGCCTTCTGCTGCTCCTATGGTTTTCTCAAGCAATAACCCATTTAACCAGCTATTACTTATAGCATATCTTCCTGAACAAGAAAAACTGCATACAAGGGCAACTGCTACTAGAAATAGACCTCTGATTTGTATCCTGAAGTAACATGGCTTGTCATTTCCGGGACCAGGAAAAACTAAGACTGTAAAGCTTTGCACTGTCGCTTGAGAGACAGTTCCATTGAACACAGACTTCTAAGGAAATGTGTTTAGGATTCCTCTCCACAGTTCCCTGCTCAGCAACGCTGACATTGGTTAATCCTCTCACCTAAAAATGAGTGAAATTGAAGATTGCTCCTTTCAATATTATGACCTTTTCCCCATAAGTGTTTTCTTAAAAAAGCTTATTAGAGGAAAATAATATATAAGGATTTCTGCACTTGCAGAGCTCTTAAGATGGATGACAACATACTGCAATCACTGAGACTTTTTACCTTCAGATGACCGGCATCTCTGTAACAGAACTGGAACCTAAGAACTGGAGAGCCATCACTTCTCCAGTGAACAAGCATGACAAGAATAAAAATATAGAGAGTGTTTGTTTAAGCAGAGACAAAACTGACAGTTAAAATTCAGTCTGAAGAATATCTTTTTATCCCATTGTCACATAATCCTATGCGCAGAACCAAAACTTCCGTTGTAACATGTGATCCCACATGATAATGCTCCCCAGTCTTGTTCTTGGACTATTTCAGAATAGTGAATTTAAAGTCCAGTTCTCTCAAAGTCTATAAATCAGAATTTCTGGAAGCAAAGGAAGTGTTCTTCACCCAAGCATCACAAAGTCACACAGCTAAATTAACTTGCTTATGAAGGCTTAAAACTTTTAATCAGGAGCTCTGTAACTAAGCCAGGTTTTATTGACTGTGCAACTTTTTCTGAATGCTGTATGGAAAAGTGCATGAACCTGACCTTTGGAGATTTTGTAAGTAAACCATTTTGGTTTACTTTGGTATGGTCTTTTTCTATGCTAGGGGAAGAGGAAAGTTTTGGAACTCACAAAAGATTTTAAATCTCTCCTGGGGTTCTCTTACAAAAGAGTACCTGCCCCAGACTGGGATCTTGGCATCCAGGGAATTCTCCTTTTAGTCCTGTTTTTCATTGAACCAACATTTTTAAGTTCTAAGGGTTAGAAGAGGCAGCCAGGAAAGAAAAACACCCACTTAGTGGTGTCAGTGAAGACCAACAGAGAAGGTACTGGTTTGGATGTGTGGTTCCCCTCCCTCTCACAGTTCAGGTTACAGTCTGCACCATCATACTAGTCAGTGTGCATCAGACTGGTCTGTCAGTTTTCTTTTCCCTAGTATGACTTGAAATTTCCTTTTTTAAATCTGAATTTTTATTGAAAGTTTTCAACATAGAATACAATAAAAACAAAACTAATCTAAATAAAAAGAGAGGAGAAAAGGGAAAAGAGATGAGAAGAGAAAAGAAAAGGAGAAAACAAAGAGAGAAAATAGGAAGGAAAAGAGAGAGAGAGAATACAGAGCCCTCTCTCTGTGATAGATCTTAACCCTTGTTTCGCACAGAAGGGAGTGGACCTTACCAGTACTCACCTTGGAACTTCAATTTTTTTCTCCCAGCTCCCAGCCTGGGAGTTCTTCTCTTCCCTGCCTCTCACGCAGGGTCCTTCATTAATCATCTGTCACCTAAAAATGACTTGAAATTTCATGAATCACAGCATTAGAAACCCAATCCTCACTATTGGAATTAATATCATTTTGATGTCATTCTCTTTTAGCTTTTATCTGATCCTTGCATTTAATAATTTGATGTCCTACTTATTTTGGCTTTGATGCTTGAGATGGAGAGCAAAGCACACACTCTGGGCATCCTAAACTGAGCGCTGCTAAGTTAGAATTTCCACTTTCATTGCCCTGAGCTAATGCATAATATAACTAATAGCCATATCTTGAAAAATGTCCAAAACAAATGTGCCCCACACTTCTTAGCTTGTTTTCATATCTGTAAAAAACAAAACAAATCCAGTGCCATGGGTTTAATTTTATGAATAGTTTGATCAGAATGATACAATGTTCATCTCTAGATGGCATTCTCTGAGCTGGAGCTATTTGCTGCCAGGAATTTACCACAAAATGTTGTTGTTGTTGTTTTTCGTTTTTCCTTTTGTGTTTTTTTCCCCCTCGTCATCATCGTTCAGTGTAAGCAATGGAGCGACAAAGCTATTTTTTCCGCACACAGAAAAACCCACCTCTTCCCCCGACCCAACGCAATGAATTAACCATCTGGAACAAGCACACAAACAAATGCAGAAACCAAATAATGGCCCTACCTCATTATGACTTGGCAGCGAAGTAGTAACTTGTAGCTGAAACGGGAAACAAATATTCGCCAGTACTCTGAATATTCAACTGCAGACTGTGACCTAGCAGATCTTCCTTGGTTTTTACTTGTCCCTCGCTGCTTCTTTTTTCTTTCACTGAATAAACTCTTGATCTGCTTTACATTAATATTGAGACATGTGCCTGTCAAAGTTGAGCAGGAGGGGTACCTATCTAGCTCCTACACCCTTTGGTAACAGGACTGAAAAGTGGGCCTGG
The DNA here is from genome assembly GCF_964270895.1 of Podarcis filfolensis. Classification (NCBI taxonomy): domain Eukaryota; kingdom Metazoa; phylum Chordata; class Lepidosauria; order Squamata; family Lacertidae; genus Podarcis; species Podarcis filfolensis. Next base: position 47,664,227 of record NC_139607.1, on the reverse strand, counting down.
GTTGTGTTACCTCTTCTGCTTATCCCCTTACCTCCCTGCTTTTGGGGAGAGGCAGCAACAGAGAGCTTGTCGGTGAGCAAAGAGGTCACAAGGTAAAGAGAAGACTTTCCTCTGAACTCTTCAGCTCCCTCAGCAATTGGAGAGAGGCAGTTCACAAAGGGCAATCCTTACTGAAGTCACTTGCACCTCCCAAAAATGACTTTCTGGGCACCCTCATGAAAAATGGGGGGTGGCTGCTGGTGAGGGGAGGGGACTTTTTCCATTTCATTTCCCGTTTAATTTGTATACCACCTTTCTATACTACAATACACAAGTTGAGGGTTTACAAGCTGAAGAAACAAAAGAGATCACACATATTATAACAATCTGATCCAATACAGCTACAGTGTGCACACACTAACTCAAATGTTATTGTGTGCATATAATTTATATAATTCATAATTTGATTTATGTATAATTTGCTTTATGCACAAACAGAATTTCTTCATGATCGCATTTCTCCATGATATACCAAAAAAAAGTTCACACTGCTCTCTTTTTTTATATATCTTTGTTTAATTGACCCAGTTCTACAATTCTCATCAGCTATAACCCTTCAGTTATACTATTTTAATCTTTAAGGGGTCATTAAGATGACTCAGCTGTGGTAGCCAGATGTCATTAGGCATGCCATAACTCTAGCCTATTAAGCTTCCTATATTATAACTTCCCTATTAAGAGATGTTTCAGGAGGAAGTATTTGCAGTGTTAAACAAGGGCTTGTATAGCTGAAACTCTGACCACTCAAGCTTCCAAAGGGAAACAGTGTGGAAATCTTTACTGAGCTGTGGCTGTTGCTCTTGTTGATATTATTATTATCTTATTTTAGTTCTTCTTCATATTTATGTGGGAATTGCTCAGTTTGGTTGTGTGCTTTTTGGTGTTCTATTTATTGTTTATGGCCACTTTTGTGATGGTTGTAATTATGCAATTTTTTTCATGCTGTAGGCCACCTTGAGGATGATTTAAACTATGGAAAGGTGGCATACCAATAAATTGATGAATGATGGAATTTTTGTTCTACAAGTGAAAATGTTCTTAGTGGGACATATTTTCAGGAGGGAAAAATGAATGCTGTCCTTTTCCATTCTATATGTTCTTATGTTTGAATTGCATCTTTAAAAGAAGAAAATGTAGCACAATTAGTTTCTTCAGAAATGAGTTAATGTGTCTGTAAGGGATCAGGGATTCAGTTCCCGGGTTTGTTAGTCAATCACTGCTAGACTGGGCATGGGCGCAACATTTTTTAAAACCATGGAAGTCTTCAGATATGTTTATTACAAAACCTTGTCCTGCCAAAGATGCTTAGCCACATGGAACTTTAGTGATTACACACTGTAAACATAGTGATTTACTGTAATAGCTCATGCATTTTTAAGAGCCACGTCTTGTCTCCCTTTATATATCCTGGAAAAAGCAGCTAATAGAATCCAGGATGGATGAGCTTAAAAACTGCAGAACATGCTCATTTCTAATGTGTAGCAGCCCTAAAAGGAGAATTCCCTAAATCAAAAATTTATGCTAAGAGTTAGTTGCCAGCTAAGTATGCTTCTAGCATTATAAAGAAACATGTGTGTTTGTCAGAAAGTAGATTCTGGAACAATTATTTTTTACTTTATTTGCAGAAAAGAGTGAGATTGCATATAAAATGTATATTCCATCAGTTGGCTTTTCGTCAACAGAATGCAGTTTATCATCTAGACATAAGCTACAGTTCAAATCTCTGAATTGGCAAAGGCTGGGATACTCAGGGTCGCTGATAACAGACTCTTTCTAGCAGCCAAAACTCAGGTTGGGGGTTCTTGTCGTTTACTGAGAATTAATCCTGACCTGTTTGTAGGGAAATTAAATGACATTAGCTATTGTTATGGGTTTTGGGGGGGGCAGAGTCACCTAAATGCTTGGGTGCCAAATCCTCCCCATAATTTCTGGATTCAGTCAAAGTTAGAATTAATTAAGGTTTGATTAAATAATAATAATAATAACAATAATTTATGATTTATGCCCCACCCATCTGGAAACCCCAGGCCCCCTCAATCACAGTGGCAAGGCAGCGTGCCTGATTGGCTTCATTGTACAAGACCTCCCAAACAATAATAATTGCACAACCTGGACTTGCCAGGATGCATGAATCCCACCCCAAAATAGTGACAGTCCAGAAGCACCCTAAATATACAGTCTTCCTAGAAGTTCAGTTAGTGGGAAACAATGGGCATTTCCACCTTGTCTTTCTTTTAAAAGAATCTCAGGTGCAACCAGCATCTTAGGACTACATATTTAAGGCTTATGAAGGGTCATCTCTATGCTTTTTCATATACAGAGCAGCAGTAATGTCAATTTACTTTTCTTTAGGAAAAGGCTCAAAGTTATCAGTAGCTGTGCGAAACACAATCAATTGTATACCTGTCCACAGGCTTACAATCTGAAGCCTTCGCAAATAAAATAAGTGGGAGTTGTTAGACTGTTTAGTACCAGGGACAGGGCCATTTCTATAATGGCTCCATCATTTTGGCATTTTCCTCTTAGTGAGATATGTATGTCCCCGCTCTCCATTTTAGAAGAACACTAAAGACGAATTGTGGCCAGTTTTTCAATTATTCTAGATCCATGTTATTCTGCTAATACAGTTTTTAGCAGCAGCTGCTATTATATTTTTAGATGTGTTCTATATTATAATTCTCATATTACATCTATAATTTGTTGTTAGCTGCCTGATGGGGGAGATAACCCTGAAAGAGAACAAGTACCATATTTTTCCATGTATAAGACTAGGTTTTTTCCCTAAAAAATAATGTCCAAAATTTAGGGATGTCTTATACACGGATAGATTTTCCCCATTTTCTTAAATCTGAGTCCCCAAAATAGGGGGCGTCTTATACATAGGGGCGTCTTATAGACAGAAAAATACCATAAGTAGATAAATAGATAAATAATAGCAAATACACAGCACAAAAGAAAAAGAGGGAAGGGTGAAAGCAAGCTCAGGCATGAGTTCTTAAAGTTAAATGACTAGATGTAATTGAAACTGTTCAGGGAAGAGAACAATCTGATGGAGATTGTTCTAAAGCAAACCTTCCCTTTCCTTCCCAGAGCTATAATTACCAGAGTTCCTTGTGAAGAAGAATTGACTGTTAAACCAGTCTGGGCATTGTAGTTCTGTGAGGGGAATACAGGGGGTCTGCTAACAACTCAGCACTCTTAGCAAATAGCACTTCCCAGAATTCTTTGGGGAAGCCATGAGTGTTTAAAGTGGTATCATAGTACTTTAAATGTTTGATGTGAATGTGGTAGTGTGACATACTTCAGAGTAAACATGCATACGTCTGTAAGTTTGCAGCCTTAATGAGCCTTCTGAGTTTTTGTCTAAAAAGTATTAATTTGAAACAACCACAGCCAAATATAAATAAGGCAGGTTTGAGGCTCCTGGATCTTTCTTAGGTTTTAATTTAAGCCCACAGCACAGGCATAGCAACATAAAACATTGGTTAAAATTACATTGCCATATGCACTTACCTGGGATTAAACACCATTAAACTCAATGGGAGTTACTGTTGAGTAGACATGTACAGGGTTGTATTGTAAAGGAAGCACATATTTGTTAACTAAATGCTTCCTGCGGCCAAAGCAATGCTTTTTGAAAAGCAATTAGGGTGTATGGGTTGTTAGTAGTGGGGTAGTACCCCTGGTGGGGAACAAGTTGTTCTCCTTCTGAGGTAGTTTGTCCACCTTTGGTCCCCACTCTGCACTCAGCTCTCACCTGTGGCTCCTAGAAGCTGTCAAAATGTGAAAGCAGCCACAGCCCAGGAATGGCTTTGACTGATCGGCTAAATCAAGTGAGGATAGCTGATGGGTCTCAAACTCTTGGTGAGTTAGGGACTTGCCCTGCATGCAAAGACAGGCTCCAGTGGATTGAGTGAATGAGACCAATAGTGGGTCCAACAGCTCAGAAGGCTGTTTCTGCATGTGCTGTAGAGGGAAGTGAGGGGCATATGCAGCTCATCAACCTGGGAAAATAGCCCATCCAGGAGAAGGAAAACTCCAAACCTAAACCTCTGCTGCCTTGCAGGATATCTTCAGGGGAAGAAAACACTAAGGAGTAAAGTAAACCCTACAAAAGTTTGGAGTGGAGTGCCTAAGACAGTTGAATGGTGCCTTTAAGTCTCCTTCTGGAAACTCCTGCAGCCAAGCTGGTGCCGAACATATTGCTCTGCTGTCCTTTGGATCACATCAGCGTGGCCAAGAGTGGGGTCTGGATGTTTGGGGAGCCCAGGACCTCCACACACACTTGCGCCCCAAGGAGGTCACTTTGGTGCTGCTAATGCAGCGGTTTGACCTCACCCCCAGAGGCGCACTCCATTGTCTCTCGTGATGGATGGATCCGAACAACTGGCACCTCTCTTTTGCTGCCCAGGACAGCCATTTTATGTTGCCACCCACAACACTTTTATTAAGATATGAGAACTGGCACTTCATTTTTAACCAAAAAAAGCACTGGGCAAAAGATAAAGGAAGTGAAGCTGTGATTTAATTCAGAAAATAATAAACTTTCTTTGACTATGCTAATGCTCTGTTGTTGCTCTGTAATCTCATATTGAGGGAAAAGTTAAGACTATAACCTGCTATCCAGCCACATCAGAGGAAATCAACATAATTTGGTTAACAAGTCACACTTATGTGTGAATGAATTGCAGCTTAGTGCAAAGCTGGCAGTTCAATTATAAAATATGTCAAGGCCTTGCAGAAGTGATTACAGCCATGATGTTAAATAAAGTTACCAGAAGCATGACTGACTAACTGGCAATTCTAAATCTATTTTTAAGTGTTGTACAGCATTTTACTGTGAATGTGTAGCATATATAAATTTAAGAGCTTTCCTCTGTTTCAAAAAAAAGAAAAAAGCTTTGGATTCCAAGAGATCTCACCTCAGTTGTCTGAAACGAAGCATGTGAACATATGATTTAATGTCAAGTAATGAGCCTGTACCTAAGAACTAATTGAAACAGAACCCACATGAAGTCCACTGGGGGAGGAGTTTATGATTGCCACCCTGATCAATAAGGTCTGTAGTATACATGTATACATGTTTAAGATACAGGTTCAGGAGAACCAGTGATTTGATTATTAATTTTCCATACCCAGCGCAATTTTTTTAAAGAAAAAGAGGTGCCGGAACTAACCAGGAACACCTCCCTTTTGTCCTCTTATAATGGCAATGGCATCCACCTGAGAGGTGCCAGAACTGAGTTCCCGCTGAAAAAAGATATATACTGTACAGTATTTAATATATTAAATATATCTCCGAGCGCTGTACAAAAAAATTGAAGCAACAACAGACAACTTAAACAAAATGTTAGAAGAATACATAGTTACACCCAGGGTCCAAACTAACTCTCAGCTCACCCTCAAAAGTCTCTCAATGAGAAGAGTTCCTGGAAACAGCAGATAACCATCTAGTCTAGTCTCTCACTCTAGACTTGCTTTTTATGGGCAGAACCAAAGTGGATGGTATTTTCTCAGGCTGCCCACAGCTGTGTCCCATTCAGCTACATTCTCCACCCTGGGTGGAACAGGTTTGTTGAGTTTCCCAGGGAGTCCTAAGGATGGGAAAGGGGCCCCTGCACTCGCAGCTCTTTCTTCACCCTCTGTCCTCTCCCCCACCTCCTCCAGTTGCTTTGCAAGAACAGATCTAGTGTAAGCAAAGCTAGGAAGTTAGTTCTCAGTCCAGGACCCTATTACAGTCATACCTTGGATCCCTAACGCCTTGCAAGTCAAATGTTTTCGCTCCTGAATGCTGCAAACCTGGAAATGAGTGTTCCGGTTTGCGAACGTTCTTTGGAACCCAAATGTCTGACAGGGCTTCCGCAGCTTTCGACTGGTTGCAGGAGCTTCCTGCAGCCAATTGGAAGCTGCGCCTTGGTTTCTGAACGTTTTGGAAGTCGGACGGACTTCCAGAACGGATTCCGTTCAACTTCCAAGGTACCTCTGTACTGCTGCTGCTATTCAGGAAATTCTTGAGCTTGCCCATACATTTTGTTATAACACTGACTTAGGTTATATCAAAAGACTGAGAAATTGAACCAAAATGTGAGATATTAGACATGTGAAGCATTCCATTGTCCTTCTTGACTGGTGCTTTACATGGTTACAATGAATGAAAATAATATATTTCATGGAAGAAAAAGAAAAGAGTTCTGAACTAATTGAAGGAATTAGCTGGGGAAATACTCTAAGCAACATGTGTCCTGATCTTATGCACATTTAGTAAGCAATGGAGTCCCACTATATTCAATGGGGCTTACCCCAAAGAAAATGTGCATGTTGTTGAAGCTTTAATTTATAAATCTGTAAACCTGGAGGTAATTCATTCTCATTGTGTGATATTCCCTGGCATTTTGGTTGTGCATTGTGTCTTTTTAACTTCACAAAACAATAAAACAGTTTAATGAGAGAATAGAGCTCTTAAATTAAATCCCAGACACCTACAGTAATATCTTAAACTGTAACCTACAAGGAACTCAAAATCACATTATAGAACAGGGATCAGGAAAAAAAGACTTAGAGATGATTGCAGTTAATACATTAAGCCATCTGTTCACTGTTGTGAAGATGTAAACAAGGACACTTTGTGTTTCTAACAATATTTGCAAGTTGATTTTTTTTGTTTCTGCTATAACTTCAGTGACCTAAGAAGCACCTTGGAGGGATGTACTGTGCATATTCAAAGCACTCTTTTTCAGCAAGATACTTGGAGTAACACACCACTAAAAACAGCTGTTGGAAAACCAGAGCTTCCACTGTGGGAAGTGGGAAGCTGACTCCACAAAGTCCAGTATGTCTAGCATGTTTTGTTTCATAATGGTATAGAGAGGAAAGAATATATTTTGTGATAAACTAGCCATAACAGGAATCCTCATAATAACCACAGAGGGTATGTCCTAAAATTGTAGTGTGCCCATCCCTTCATCTTCGGACGAAGTTAACAGCTCTAAAACCAGCTTTGTGCTTGTAAAGTAAACATGAAAAAAACCCAACCTTCATCTGAATCTGTTCTCGCAAGCTGATGGGAAGAAAAGCAAGTACCACTAATGGGTGGCGGCATTTTACTACAATACAGCACTAAATTTGCTGTAAAACAAATTTCCTTACCACAGCTAAGCAAAAATGAATTAAGAGACATTGCTCTCTTTTTATCACACACAGGTGTGGATTTACACTTCACTTCCCCTGGAAAAAAACAAGCATTTTCTTGTTGCTTTTCTAATCCATGATTATGAACAGCAAAGTATCAAAAGCCCTGTGCAGGTGTTCAGCTCATGTGTAAAACTGACACTCTAGGCTCTGCCTAACTAACACACGGAGGGCGAAGATCTGAAGGAGTCTCCTGTACTCAAGGAAGCTCCCTATGTGTGCAGGATTCCAAATCACACAGGGAGCCTCTGCAGAAGGCTCTTGCTTTAGACCTTCATCCTCTATGAGTTGGTGGGCAAATGCATTAGGCATGCTCACCCCTATTCTCATTGCTCCTGTAAGGACTTTTAAGAGCATCATGGCCCATCTAGTCACCTTTTTTGAGTACAGTGGTACCTCAGTTTTCGAACGTCTCGGAAATTGAACGTTTCAGTTTTTGAACGCCAAAAACCCAGAAGTAAATGCTTCCATTTCAAACCTGCCTTGGAAGTCAAATAGCTATTCTCAATTTTCTCAATTAAATTTCAAACATTTCAGAAGTTGAACAGTCTTCCGAAATGGATTATGTTCGAAAACCAAGGTACCACAGTACATGTTTTAAATAAGGCCATGAAAGAGGCATAAGAGTACTATCTTCTTTTTGTTTTATCCTGCATTTGCTTCTAAGTATATAACTTTTCCAACATTCCCCCCTAATGTTAAACAGCAGCAATCTCACCCTAGGTAGATTTCTCTTGTGGTTCATGGAATAAACACTTGGTGGGAAGTCCAGTATAAGGTGTTGGTTCCTTAGACATAAAGATGAAACTAAACATTACAGACAAGCAAATGTCTATATTCTAGGAATATGAAAAACTCAGTAAGACAAAAGAGGGGGTTTGCAGAGTGGGGCCAACAACAACACAACTCCATTTGAACAGCAAGAATAATCACATAAGCTTACACTGCTATGCAAATTTTGCCACACCTCATTAACAAGAAAATATTGTGGAGACTAGGAAGATGCAATATAAACTAATCCAGTAGGATCTGCAATTAGGTATATTAAACTGCAAAAAGGTAACCTGGATTGGCCTCTGTGAGCCAATGGAAAAAGAAAAATTGTTTGAGAATTGCAAAAGATAAGCAACACCTGTGAAGAGAAAGAACAGATTGGTTCCAATAAGCCAGTTAACATAACAGTAGTAATTTGCCAGTAATGAACCATATCCCTAGTGCATATTACCACTGTAGGTATGCACAACATTACAGATCGCAGATATGGAGAACAAAAATTAAAAAAAAAACACAAAAAAACCATAAAGCCAAGTACAGATGCAAGATCTGAGCAACTAGATTTTGCAAGCTACATGGCAGAGGTGCTGCTACTAATTCAATTTATGTAATGAGAAATCATCAGATTGTTTTTAGGGCTTTAAAGCTTTACGTGGACCATATGGCCTTCTGTCCTTAAATGTTCTTGTGCTGTGTATAATCTGAAACATAAACTCTTCGGAGTATTGGGGTGCGGGGTGGATACTGTTGCAAACATTAGAAAAAGGGAAAATGTCAAAAGGCCAGTACCGTATAAAGTTTTTGCAAAACTGACATGATGGTTTGCCATATCATTCAAAACACAGAATTAGACCATAAAGGTATAAGTCTCAATTAGGATAAAAGCTCCACTCCATTTGATTTGTGATATTAAGATTACACTCAATATATACTTCTTTGAAACTAATATTGATTTGTCAGTTTCAAGTGCTATTCCTCTATTTCAAATATCCATTCAAGCAAACTGAGTGCCAAAATATTCTTCAGTAAATAAATATCTACAGTAAATAGATGAATATGAATGCTAATCCTAATTGACCTGCAGAAATATAGCTTGCTTGCTGACTTGTTTGCCACCCATCTGACCGGGTTGCCCCAGCTGCTCTGGGCAGTTCCCTACAAAAAATAAACAAGCTATCTGATACAGACTGCACATTAAAACCAATAAAACAATAAAAATAGTACTAAAAAGAAACACAATTTACAACTACACACTCCTTAAAATAAGAAGAAAATAGGAATAAAAATAACCCCCAGCCCCATTGAAACAACCCCCAACCACGCAGCCAGCCCATCTTGCAGTTCTCTCTGTTTGGCTAGAGTGCCATGCAAGCTCCAACTCTGCCTTTACTGGCTTCCTCCACCACCACCAAGAGCCACTGCTGTTGAGATGGCAGCAGGGCTGGCAGAGCCAAGGCTGAGACAGGCGCATTTGTGAAGCCCTTCTAACCACGAAGATTGTATGTTGGGGGTGCCAACTCCTCTCTGCAGACTCTATATTATATAGTATTATTATTATTTCTATACCACCCTTCATCTGAAGAGCACAAGATGGTTTACAATATAAAGGTAAAAGGACCCCTGATCGTTAAATCCAGTCATGGACAACTCTGGGGTTGCAGCACTCATTTCTCTTTATTGGCCAAGGGAGCCGGCGTTTGTCTGCAGACAGCTTCCAGGTCATGTGGCCAGCATGACTAAACCGCTTCTGGCGAACCAGAGCAGCGCACGGAAATGCCATTTACCTTCCCACTGGAGCGGTTCCTATTTATCTACTTGCACTAAGACATGCTTTCGAACTGCTAGGTTGGCAGGAGCAGGGACCAAGCAATGGGAGCTCACCCATCGTGGGGCTTCGAACCGCCAACCTTCTGATCGGCAAACCCTAGGCTCTGTGGTTTAGACCATAGCGCCACCCGCATCCCAGTTTACAATATAGTAGCACAGAAATGCATAGCATAACAGCAAACAACAACAACCCCACCACACACAGTTGAAAAGGCCATAGATGTGACTATTTCACATTATTACGCCTTTGGGCATTTGCTTGCAAGTTGCTGCTCTGCGATACAATCTGTATGTTTCTGTATTTTCCTGCATTTATCTTAGAGGAGAACAAGCGATTTCCTAAAGAAACTGAGTGGAGATAAATTCTACTACTTCGAGGAGGGGAGGGGACCCTTTTATTTCAAGATAATGAGAAGATAACAGTTGACTTATCAACTGTGGCGTACTTAGTTTTGTCCTTGAGTTTCTCAGTAGATAAAAACAACTTTCTTTTCGCAAAAACTTTTGAATCTGTTAAGAGTTACCTAACTTATGTGACTGCAAACCTGATGAAGAAATGTTGGTTATTCTGTCATTTTTCATTCTGGTTTCAAATAGTATAAAAGTATCACATTATTTTAGCACCTCTGCTGGCAGCGCTATTTCAATACTACAGCTGTAGAAATCTAAAACTATGAAGAGTGAAAAGCATATTTGATTAACCCCCCACCACTGAGCCAAACTTAAATCGGGTGATTTGGCTTTTAGGTAAGGTCAAAAAACCTGGGGAAAAACATCCCCTTCCAGCCCTCAAATTCATACAGATTTGATCAAGAGAAATAGTATTCCGGCTGGACAGGGTGAGATGTTTTTTCTCCCTTTCAATTCTTTTTAATGCAGATATCAGAATCTGAGGGCAAAAAAGCTAATTTGAAATGGAACTGGATCTGGAATAACCACTAAAGAAATGCCTTTCATACCAGGAGAATTGAAGGATCAGTAAAAGGGGCCGTGTGATACAGCTTCCTCACGAAAAACAAAATTTCACATTCCATGAGTGTTACCCCTCCAAAACAGCTTATAAATTACCCAAGACCATAAGGGATCTCACAGATAGGAATTGTCTGCTTTACTCTGTCTGCCTCTGTATTTGCCAAAACATTAATTCCCATAACAATTATATTTCTAAAGTTACTTGTTTTCCATAGCCCTTTGCTACCTGCCTGCAAAGGGCAGAGCAGCTATAACTAGGAGGCAGCTTTTCATTCTAGGCTCACATTTCAAGCACGCACACAATGAATCCTGCAAACTGTAGTGGATGGTACTGGGAACTGTAGCTCTGTGGGGGCTAAGCTACAGCTCCCAGGATTCTGAAAGGAAGTATGTGTGCTTCTCATGTATACCATGTGCACAGCCATACACCATGGGCATAGCCAGGATTTATGACAGGGGAGCAGAGCAGAGCTATCTGCGATACAATTGGTCAATTAGTTAAGTATTTTTATTTTTTTTACTTGATTGGGGGGTAGCTACCTGCTGCCTGTCATCCCCCCCAGGCATGCCCATGGCACAGACTTTCTGTTCAAAGCCTCATCCTGTGACCAGTTGGTTTTGTTAGATTTGACTTGTGTGCGTGCATACACTTATTCTTTTCATCTCTCCCTGGCACTCCATTGTCATTTTTTCTCTCCCTCACTATTTCTTTCTCTCTCTCTCTCTCTCTCTCTCTCTCTCTCTCTCTCTCTCTCTCCCTCAAACACACACACCATTTTCTACCCCCTCCCCATTCTCTCTCTCCTAACTACTGCGACATCTCACTTTCTCCCCAATGGTTGCTCTCTTTTCCTTTCCTGTTCTCCCAGAACACTCCTATTTCTTGCCTACCTACCGTATTTTTCCATATATAAGACTAGGTTTTTTCCCTAAAAAAAATAAAGTCAAAAATTAGGGGGTGTCTTATGCACAGATACATCTCCCCCCCCCCATTTTCTTAAATCTGAGTCCCCTAAAATAAGGGGCATCTTATACATGAGGGCGGAAAAATATGGTACTCACTTTCTGTTCGCTTTCAAGGGTGCCAATCTAAGCCTTGGAAAGCACAGATCTGAAGAGAGGAAGTGAGACAGTGTGCCATTCTTCCAAATTCCTCCTTCAGCTCTATGCACTTTTCGGGGGGGAGGTATGGGAGGGAGGCCCAGAGACTTTGTGGGCACCAGGGAAAATCCCCAAGGACATCTCTGAGCCCGCATGCACTACAATGACAAGCGCAGGATTGTGATCTGTGTGCAAGGGGTGGAGAAGGCCTTGCATTCTCTATACTTCTTATTGCATACATAACAGGAAGAGGAATTCTGAAGTATGCAAGTTTAAAAAAAAAATATGGCAGTGTCATCACATGTATGGCATTGTTAAATGAAAAGTGGCTTTTTAAATTCTAAAGCCCAGTCCTTTTTTTGTAGGAACCCTCTCCTGACAGCTTCACTCCAGCTGAGAAGGCCTGATACTGTGCTTTCTCACCCAGAAGTGCAAGGAAGAGAAAGTCTCAACCAAAGAAGAATAGATAACCAAGATGATGGACTATGCCAAAATGGCAAAGGTGACCGTGAAGATCAGACACCAAGATGATAAAAAATTAGTCAAGAGTGGAAAAAGTTTATAGAATATCTTACAGACCACTGTAAATACTTAAAAACGTTAGCATGATTGTTATAACACTTATAATGTAATATGAGTTAAGGTGAGAGAGAGAGAGAGAGAGAGAGAGAGAGAGAGAGAGAGAGACTGGATTAGAAAAATGTAATGAGATGCAAAAAAAAATAGGGAAAAATTGGAAACCAGGGGAGGGGAAAGTCTAAGAGTGTATAAAAATATTGTTTTCAAAATTAAAATAAAATATACCATATTTCTCCATGTATAAGACGAGGGTTTTTTATTATTAAAAAATGTCAAAAATGGGGGCTCGTCGTATACACGGATAGTGCAGAGAGTGAATGGGCGATTGGTGGCAGCCGCGAGCAGGAGATTGTCAGCGGCAATTGTGCGGGTTATTGGTGGCTGTGGCAAGGCCTGCTGGTGATTGGCTGCTGTGGCGATTGGTAGGGCGATTGGCTGCTGTGACTATTGTTGGTGTGATTTACGGTGGCTGCTGGTGAGCGGGCAGACAATTGGTGGCTTCATCAAGGCGTTCAACTAGCATCGGCGGTCAAGCAGGTGAGCAATTGTCTCCCCCCAAAAAAGCTCAACAGCTCTGGGCATTCCCCCCCCAAAAAGCTCACTAACTCTGGGTAACCCCCCCCCCCCCCGGTTTCTTAATTTGGAGTCCAAAAAAATAGGTGTTGTTTTAAACACAGGAGCCTGTTATACACGGAAAAATATGGTGTGTGTATATACATATACATATATATATATATATATATATATATATATATATATATGAATGATACAGTGCTTTCTCTGCAGTTGATATCTGTGAATCAGCTGCCAGACACGGCTCTTGTTCCAGGATGCTAAAGGCACCACAGGCCAGAGAGGGTTACCTTCCATTCACTTAAGGAATTCTCGGTTTGGTTGACAAACATGTCCCAGACACACAACGACAAATGAGAGGAAAGCTGTTGTACCATCTCATCTGTTCCTTTGTTGTGTTTTAGGCAGTGTGCTGTGCATCATTTCATCTCAGCTCTCTTTCTTCCCAGCCTCCATGTCAACATTAGGTAATCGGCAGGTTGTCAGAGACAGCCGTCTGCTCTAGTTTAGCCCCCTGAGCCTAGAGAGTCTGCATGCCAATTTTTTAATCATTTTTCTTTTTCATTTGCTAGCCTTCTCCAAAATCTAGCTATGGGCATTGGTTGAACTGGCCATATGCTGAGCATGTCAATAGAGAAGGCTGCTGATGGCTCATAAAATAATTATTTGAATGGCGCCGCATGCCTTTTTGGAAAGTAACCATATTAATGTGCATTTGGCCCAATTCAGAACTGATTACGGTTCCATCAGTACTTTCTATGCATTAGTGTGTACAGTAGAGTTAGCTCACACAAACCACAGATTTACACTTCCTTTTCAAACTGATTTTCCTGTTATGCATCTAACAACAACACAAGGTTAGCCTTCCTTCTTCTTTTTCTTCAAAAAGCAGCACCAGCTCATCTTGACCCATTACTAAACATTCTCAGAAGCAGTGTTTTTGGGATGGGCACTGGATTGATTTCATTTATATGCTGATGTTCCTTCAAAGAGCTCAGAGCTGTGTTTTTAGGAACAAGCTACACTCAACATTCAAATGTGTAAGCCATTAATAAAAAGCAGCCTCTTGCTCGCAACAGACCTTTGTGGATTCAGATCAATGTGTACACAGGCCAAAGGCAGGATGCATGCTTGTGAATAAGCTGTCTGTGTGTGTGTGTGTGTGTGTGTGTGCGCGCGCGCGCGCGCAAACAGAAAGTGAGGACTGGAGAGAGGATACCAAGGCTATGTACACATCAGCAGCTTGAAATGCAACTCCTTCTGGCTGCATTTCAAATTGGCTTCTTACATTGTTGTATAGACCAAAAGAGTGGCAGTGATGTCGTCACCCAATACCCATTACCTGATTTATTTCCCTGCAGTCCCTGAACTCCAATTCACTGGAGTTGTCAGCTACATTTGTGATGTCAACTGCACATGTGCAATGACTGTCTGAAACGCATGCTTAACAGTGGCTTCCATTTTCAAATCCAATGGAAGCTAGTTTGAGGGAAAGCGCCTCAAACAAGAATATCTCTTGAGAAGCTATAGGATACAATGACAAACCTAGACAGCATCTTAAAAAGCAGCGACATCACCTTGCCGACAAAGGTCCGTAATAGTTAAAGCTATGGTTTTCCCAGTAGTGATGTGTGGAAGTGAGAGCTGGACCATAAAGAAGGCTGATCGCCAAAGAATTGATGCTTTTGAATTATGGTGCTGGAGGAGACTCTTGAGAGTCCCATGGACTGCAAGAAGAAAAACTGATCCATTCTTAAGGAAAACAGCCCTGAGTGCTCACTGGAAGGACAGATCCTGAAGCTGAGGCCACCTCGTGAGAAGAGAAGACTCCATGGAAAAGACCCTGATGTTGGGAAAGATTGAGGGCACAAGGAGAAGGGGACAACAAAGATTGTTGGACAGTGTTCTCGAAGCTACCAGCATGAGTTTGACCAAACTGCGGGAGGCGGTGGGAGACAGGAGTGCCTGGCATGCTCTGGTCCATGGGGTCACGAAGAGTTGGACACAACTAAACAACAACAGCCTATGGATTGTGGCTAATGTCAGATGTACTCACCTTCAAATGCCCATGGTGGAAGCACACAGAAGCCAGAGTAAGTGGTAATGTGTACATAGCCATAGGCACAGACAGATTGGAGATTAAAAAATACTGTATTGCCAAAGCAAGGCCACGCAGTGTCCATTGTTGCCAGAAGGAATGGATCCATAGGGCCTGGTGCCTCATTATTGAGCTGTATGGTCTGCTGACAGAACTCAGGCCAGTACTGTTAGCACAGCAGGCACCTGTGGAACCTAGCTAGCCGGCCAAAGACCCAGGGTGCAGGTAACACAGGAGGCAAGGCATCAAAGGATGGCCACTGCAGACTTGCATCTTCTTCCTGTTTTGTAGACTATTTTGTACTGTCACTTTTACAACTGGAAGCCCTTGATTTTTTTACCACACATTAGCACCAGTGTACAATTCTTTAGAAAGTAAATAATCAGCCTTTGGATAATAATTCCTTTCAAAGTTAATGGGAAATATATCTAACAGAGATCTCTGCAGGCTGTTTTTCAATTTAAGTAAGTATACATAGGCTTATTTGCAATTTTGAATAGAACCAATTCAACTTGTTTTTAATTGTTGCATATATTTGAGTCATGTGATGTGTTGTCTTTATTTTTATAGCCCCTGAAGAAGGCGTTTAAACGCATCAGCTGAAATGTGTTGGGCTATTTTGAAAATAAAATCCATATTTTATCTTATAACGCGTTCTCCTTTTGTTTTTTTGTTTCAATGCCGCCATCAGTGCCTTTCAGCCCCTTCACATCAGGAAAACTATATGAGGTAGATTTGGCTGAGAGACTGATACCTGCCCAAGACCACAAAGTAAACACAATGACGGAGCAGGTATTTGAACTGAAGCACAACACATTGGCCAGTGCACCCCACTTGATGTTGGTGGCATTTGGGCCCCATATTGGTGGGACTTTTTTTTAAAAAAGAGCTCTTCTTCCAGAAAATAAATGTGGTACAGCATTGGGCTGTTTTTTGGTGATATCCCAGCTATCTGCAAATTAAAACTGATGCCAAGCATGAGAGCATACTGGCTTAGTAGCATTCTAAGACACGATAAATGTACCCACAGTCTAACTCACACCTCTTTTCTCTTCAGCCACAATACATTTGCTGACTGCCAGCCATCTGATAAGGCTAGACCAAATGGATGTAATTAAGAAATATCTTTCTTCGAATAGATCGTTCTTCCTTCCCTGCTTACATTTGTATTGAGTGCTTAACAACTCCCTGGAAGCTTCCAAGCTGACTTCCCCATTAGATGGTCTTACTGCAAGGTCTTTACTGGACAAGAATCCCAAAGCAGAGTCTCACCTCTAAAAGTCCTTTTGGAGAAAAGGAGACATTTCCCCCCTTCCAGGGGAAGTCAGAAATCCCTTATACTGGGGGAGATGCTGTCTGACAGGTTCAATACTGAAATGTGGCAACACACATGAAGATATTGCTTGGAACTCTATTTCAGTCAGGAAGGGAAATGGAGAATGCCCTTCTAAAGGGCCAAAGCAATTCTGAACTGCTCCCTAAGAAGCTTGAGTCCAACTGAAGTGAGTGATTCTTCCATTGTTACAGAAACAGAGTAGTTAAAACTGAGGCATTAGCAAACATGCTGTAATACAATGTGGACAAATTAATAGGGATTGTTAACCGATTGCAATTCATGTTCATATGAGTAACTAGGACTCTATTAACAGCATGAAAGGTTTCACAGAGAATGTATTCTCTTGATTCTCGGTACTTTGGTAGCCCAGAGGTTTCATAGTTTGTCAATAAATTGACTTAGATGTAAATTGTTTCAAGTTCATGCCCTCGTCAGAGTCTCATTTTAAAGACCTGGCTTGCGTGAAGGCCTTTGAAGGTTTGGTTCTGTGCTATAACTAGATTTGAGGAGCAGAAATATTCCTCCCTAATAAGAGCCCCATCAGTGTTGGCAGCATCATTAAAAGAGTCAAATCCTTTCTCAGGAAACAGCCTTTGTTCAAAAGAGGTAGAATGTGTGTTACGTAGTCCGGATAATATTCATCATCACATCGCAATATTCACACGCTTAAGCAGCTCATAGAGATCAATGAGATTTCTACTGAGAAATGGTAAATCTGCACTGGGAACCAAACATTTGCATTCCTGTTAATTATAAGCATGGGGCATTTTTATTTGAATTGCCCTAAATTCGCTTTCATTCTCTATGAGAACTTTCTTTGTGCTGTTGTGCTTCTGGATGTCAGAGACAATATGTCACTCTAAAGCGGGTCTCTGCATAAACAGTGAAAACAGCTCTTTCAACTGCTTATTCCAGCCTTCATACTATGCTTTACATCTTTCCATTAATTGCTCTTAAGAAGAGGTAGTTCCACTAAATGCAAAGCAGTCACACCTTTGCTTATAGTTTGGCTCAATCTATCAGCCACTGGCCACAGCAGTGCCAGGTATTCTAAAGGTATCCCAATATAACCAGATTTCAGTTACTACAATACATTCAAAAAAACAATTATTAAAATATTTTCATATTTCAATCTGATTCTGCGAGTCAGTAGGGCGAATCCCCCCTTGCCACTATAGCAAATAAGGTGACAACTTAAGTCGTGCCTGGTGACAGATACCGGTAACTAAACAAGAAGGCTAGAGCTCCTTTTGTTCTCTTGGGTTTGTTTTTAGCTGTTTACAGTGCAACCAGTAAGACCCATTGAGTTGAAGGTGATGGACAGAGCAGTCCTAAGGACTGGATGGGATATTCTAAGC
This sequence comes from Podarcis filfolensis, assembly GCF_964270895.1. Taxonomy (NCBI): domain Eukaryota; kingdom Metazoa; phylum Chordata; class Lepidosauria; order Squamata; family Lacertidae; genus Podarcis; species Podarcis filfolensis. Next base: position 47,646,382 of record NC_139607.1, on the reverse strand, counting down.
CCTGCCATTCACACCAGCCAAGGGGGATGGAGGAGGTTGTTTTATCCTGTTTTGCTGTGCCAACTGCAGCCGGAGGATCAAAAGCCACTGGTGCCCCCACCCAAAAAAAACCCCTTCATCTCTAGCATAGTGAAGAACCTTCCTGCCCAGTGGACACAGCAGAGGCCTCCACCAGAGGTTGGTGGAGCCTGGCAGAAGTTCACACCTGCCCTGCCCTATCCCGCTCCAGTGATGCAGAGAAAAGGGGGGAATATTGATGTTTTAAATCATGGGTAGGCAAACTAAGGCCCAGGGGCTGGATCCGGCCCAATTGCCTTCTAAATCTGGACCACGGATAGTCCAGGAATCAGCGTGTTTTTACATGAGTAGAATGTGTAGAATTTTATTTAAAATGCATCTCTGGGTTATTTGTGAGGCATAGGAATTCGTTCATTCCCCCCCAAAAGATAGATAGATGATACATGAGTAGAATGTGTGCTTTTATTTAAAATGCATCTCTGGGTTATTTGTGGGGCATAGTCATTCATTTTCCCCTCAAAATATAGTCTGGCCCCCCACAAGGTCTGAGGGACAGTGGAACGGCCCCCTGGTGAAAAAGTTTGCTGACCCCTGTAATTTAAATGAATTTTCATGCACTCAGCTATTTACAAGATCCATTCAGGACACGTAAGCCTACTGAAACGCATAATAAATGTTCATGGAAACCTTTCCTGATACATGTGATCAGCTAAAAAAAAGCATTTTCTGTTTTCTAGACTTTTTAAATATAAGGGTATAATACTATATGAATGTATTAGAGTGATTTGGTTATTTTTGCATTTTGATATGCAAAGACTCTGACAGTACTTTTCCTCTCTCTCTCCCCCACCCTCTGAATCTATTTATTCCCTTCTCCCCTCCTTATGATTCCAAATCAAATTCATTGCAACAGAAAGGAGAGAGAAAGGGTGGAGTTCTTTTTTCCTCATCCAAATTTTAAAATAAATAAATAAAACACAGCAGGCCAGAGGGGAAATGTTAAAAGGCAATTTACAAAAGAGAGGAAAGAATTAATGTGCTTGGCACTGTATGGAAGTGAAACTCCCGAGTTTCTAGCACAGCTGACAGTGTCTGGCTTCCAAATCCAAGGACCAAAATCCTGAGCCCTGTGATTGGCATGTTTCTTGGAAGGCACTTCAACACGGAGACACAGTCTAGCCAGGCGCTTATGAATGAGAACGCTTTCCCACAAAAGATGATGAGAGGCAGCTCATTTAGATGACTCACATTCACACAAAATTACTTAGAAAATTGAACAAGTCACATTAAACTATTGTTTGCACAGCTAAGATTTCTCTAACATCCTTTCTTATCTGCTAGCCTATGTGCACTGCAGTTATCTATACTCCGGGAGACAGACTGGGCGAGAATAAGCAAACAGTCATTAATAAAATAGCTAAGAGCCACTTTAGATTCAAGACATGCTGGCATTATGAAGTACTGGTGTGCAACTACAGGACATGCCTTTTTGGCACAGAATCAGAATAGAAGTTTATTTGCCATGCAGACGGGCAATAACAACAAACCCTTCATCGGTCCTCTTATCTCACAATCCATGGATCCTGTGCCCTGCCATCCATTCACAGCTCTGACAACTTCACTGATCAGCTTGCCCATATTTACACACTGGTAGGGTACGCACATTGCTTTGTCTAAGTATTCAAGTGTTAGCAACAACTCAGGAATCTATAGAGCAGAACTGTGGATTCTATAACATCCTTCCTCACATATTTCCTTCTACTTCCTTCCAAGTTGAAATTTTCCAAAGCCAACCCTTTGCATAATATGGGAAACAGTTATATATCTACACCAGGGAGTCAGCAAACTTTTTCAGCAGGGGGCCGGTCCACTGTCCCTCAGACCGTGTGGGGGGGCAGACTATATTTTGAGGGGGAAAATGAATGACTTCCTACGCCCCACAAATAACCCAGAGATGCATTTTAAATAAAAGCACACATTCTACTCATGTAAAAACACCAGGCAGGCCCCACAGATAATCCAGAGATGCATTTTAAATAAAAGGACACATTCTATTCATGTAAAAACACGCTGATTCCCAGACTGTTCGCAGGCCTGATTAATAATAATAATAATAATAATAATAATAATAATAATAATAGCCACTCTGGGCAGCTTCCAACAAAATATTAAAATACAATAGTCTGTTAAACATTAAAAGCTTCCCTAAACAGGGCTGCCTTCAGATTTAGAAGGCGATTGGGCCAGATCCGGTCCCCGGGCCTTAGTTTGCCTACTCATGATCTAAACCATTGAGGAAGCTGTCCTGCCAGGCTTAGCTAGGTCACTTCCCCTCATCTTGGGAGGAAGGATTACTAAACTATTTGTTCTCTCATCTTCCACCATTTGAACCCTACAGGTAAGGAAGTCTAAGTTGGAGGCTCCAAGCTTAGACCGTGTGGCTTAAGCAAGCCATCTTTATGTTTCTATACAAATAATTTAGAAGCATTTACCATTTTGGAACCTAAGTTATATTTCGTGTCTTTTCTTGCTGCTGCATGGAAAAGCATATGAATCTGGCCTTTGAAGAGTTTGTAAGTAAACCAAACATGTAGCCTCTCTCTATGCTAAGGGAAGTGGAGAAGTTAGAAGCAGCTTAGAAGGGGACATTTTAAAAGTCTAACAGCCTGTATTTCCAAACTTTGCTGCATATTTTGTGATTTTAAATCTTTGCTGGGGCTCTCTCACCAAAGAGTACTTGCCCCAAACCTCGATCTAGGCATCAAATGAATTCTCCTTTTTATTCTGCCACATCTATTTCTCCTTTAAGCAAATACAAATCAACCAACAAAACTGGTCATGTGTAAAGTGATCACAGGAGAGATTTCAGAGAAAATAATTCAGTCAGCTGAATATATTGTTTTTTGGAGGCAGAAATATCTAGCCTCATCTGAATAATGTCTAATGTGCACATACACACTATTCTGCAGGCAGCTTAATGCTTGTCACTCTGGTTTCTGCTGCTCACCACCTCCTCTTCATGACCTCAGCCTAGAGCAGTAACCAAGATTGTGACTTGGAAGAGAAGACACAAGAGGTCTGGGTAACCCTGTGACCTTGAAATTCCAGCTATAAAGGACCCAAATACTGACCGTTTTAACTTAGCTACTGATCAAGCACTCTGAACCATGTGCAGACCTCTAGAACCCCCTAAGTCTCACACACACACCCCAGAACTATCACATTCTCTATCAAAAGTTCCATGATCACTCATGGTAGAGTTTCCACTGAATCCATCTGGAAATCATCAAACATCACGCTCTACCTTTAAAGATCTCCCCTTTCAAAGAAGGGATAGAGCGTAAGAGAGGTAGCAGCGCCATCAGGGAGAAAACTTGGGGCAGGTTGTCTCCTGCCTGAAAACTATCCTAAGTGCTGCAGTTCAGGATTGCATTCTCTGCTTCATAGCTGTTCTTCATGGCTAGTTTCATGTTGAACACTATCCCAGTGGCTGACCCACTAAGTACTGGATGCCTCCCTCACTGCTACCCCTTAGTGAAGATTCTACATGCTCTCAAGTGCTCCACAAGTGTTCAGCTGCCACTAATACTTATATTTTTCTTGTATTCCAGGCTGCTGCAGTTCCCTGCATATTCTAAGGGTACCCACATTCCAACCAACACAAGCCCTGTTCATGCATTTGTTACCTCTGGGTACCAAATGTGTGAATCTGCTTCCAAGGATATGCTGTTAACATAAAATGCTTGTTTTATGTTTAACGGTGTTCCGTTGCACCAGAAGAGGTTTAGTCATGCTGGCCACATGACCCAAAAAGCTATCTGTGGACAAACACCGGCTCCCTCAACCTGAAAGCAAGATGAGAGCTGCAACCCCACAGTTGCCTTTGACTGGACTTAAACGTCCAGGGGTCCTGTACCTTTACCTTGAAAACACATGCTGATCACACCCTGGGGCAATGTGTGATTGGTACCAGTTTGACATATACAGGAATCCCTCATAGGGATGTGAACTTTGGTCAACCAGACCCCTATGGAAGGATTCTATGTACATACAACCATATATGCATAATGCTGATGGTGTGTTGGCTGGGGGCAAGGTCGGTGCACATGTTGGCAACTGGGGGTGGGTCTAGTCATGTATATCCTCAGTCGGCCTCTCACATATTCTGTACCCAGGTGAATAACATGCATGAACAAGGCTAGAGTGGGGCCTGGGCCTGGGTTCAGCTGGCAAGCAGAAACATGGCCTTTGCACTTTCCTGTGAACTCAGTCCAATTAGGATGTGGGTAGTGCCATCCTCAGCTTGTATAGTAGACAGTATTTTTCGACTTTCAGACTGGATTGTCAGCTGTCCAGAAAAAACTCGCCTGCTTATCTTGTCTCGATACTCTAGCTTGTTCTGCAGAAGTCAGCAGGTGAAGCTTTCCATAGCACGGAGATCAACATGATCCCTTGCTAAAGTTTCCATAATATGCTGCAGTTAAAACAGCACAGTTATGGAAGCTGGCTGAAAATCTGGCAAACTCAGTGGCAGAAGGGAGCACAAGTGTATTATCTCCCACCTACATGAGGTCATCAGAGCTTCAGAGACACATGAGGAAGGAGAAGACTTTTCAGTGGCTGAGTAGAAGCATGTGACCAAATGCTTCTTCCCAGTACGCATTCCCCCAGATCAGCACTGGGTACTTGTCCATTGCTGATTGAACCCATTGATCCTTAATAGGTCTATAGATCGTGTGCATGCAATACCCACTAGCTCTTTAATTTCAGGGAAAGGAGTTGGGGGTGGTTTGAAACCTTACTCATTTTCTACCTGGACAAGAGTTCTACTCCATAATTTTCTCAGTTGCCCACCGCATGGCTTACCCAATCTCAGAAACAATGCATATATGCCTAGATTCTTGTTGCATAGGGAAGCCTGAAGTGTAAGCTTAGAAATCAAAGGGAAGTTGTTTTTACATATTAGCATATTATTACTCAGACTCCAGGACCTCTGTATTTTGAAGCCAAAAATGATTTTATTTTTGAATACATTGTTGATCATGCAACTTATAGTTATATACTTCACAAGAGAAAATGTCAAGAGATGGCCTTGTGTCCTTCTGGAGAAAAAGATATACCAGTGCTTCAATTTTCTGAAATTTGGTGCCTCTGTGCATGGCTGCTATTATTGCATCTAAACATTTTGCCTAAGCAGAAGAAAATCTAGGGCACCTTTCGCAAGATCAGTTTTCTTTCACAGGAGAGCGCGAGGGAGCACTGGAGACTTATGGTGACTTTATAAAACTTTAATTAATTTACAAATGTGCGCATCAAGCAGGTATTATGGGGTGAACAGCAAGCATATGCAACTTTAGTCTCACAGCCACATCTGATTATGCTCCATTCTCCAGACATAACTGGCTGAGAGCAAACAAGTCTTTGAGCTTCTGTTTTGCAAGCAAAACAATTGCTTGTGGGTGCCTTTCAGCAAATTCAAGGTCAATTGTATTCATAAGCAGTAGAAAGACTCTGATAGATTTACCCATTCAGGCTGCACTCCACATATTTCAAAGTAAACCCCACTGAACTCATTATGACTTCTGAGTAAGAATGGAAGGATCTGTCCATTTTGGTTTTCCCAGTTTCTCATTTTTCTAATCTTAAATTCAATTTTCCAAATCTTACAGCAATTAGCAATTTAAAAAAATATCTCATGAAAATTCACCAGCATTTTAGTGTGAATTTTTCCTAACTGACACATTTTTATGTGCCATTTTCACTAACGGACACATTTTTGCAGTTTTCCTATAATGCACTTTTTATGTGTTATTTTCACCAAAGCATTCCTTTTTATGCACAGTCTTTCCTGATATATGCATTTTGGTTCTTGAACTACAAAATTTGGATAGGTGTGACTTTCAATTGATAGCTGTGTTTTGATTGTTCTGGAAAATATGAATGATAAACTTTCTACTTCAGATGAGAACTGATTCAAATTTCTCCATCACCCCTCCTTCTAAGTAGACTCATATAGGATTTTCCTCTTAATAAATCTGTCTTGCTGATACCCCTGAAAGGAAGACACCCAAATGAAAGCTCGACAAATCACACACACCTACACTGCCTTTTAATGAAGGCAAGGTTTGGGATGAGCAGATTTCCCCTATTCTGTCCTTTTATTGCTTTCTGCTGTCATCCTTCCCCCAGCATTCTGATTTAAGTCAGAGAATTCCTAAAGTTAATTTGAGAACTGGGGTGCAGGCCATTTATGGCAGTTTTCAGTCCCTTCCTTTTGCCTTTACCTCTCTATGGGATGGAGGGTGGGGAAATGAATGAAATAAATGAAATTGAATTTGATTACATCAAGATTCTTTGGCTGCAGCTTTTTTTTTTCGTTCACACAAGTTCACAAGTTCACACACACATGTCAGTCTGACACCACACAAAAAAGAATCTTGCCGTAGTCATTTGTAGATGGCTTGTAGACAAGCGAGGCAACAGATGAGGCAGAGGATCCAGATGTTAGAAGAAAAGGGCAGCTGCATATGCAGACCAACCTTGTGCTTCCGACAATCCGCCACTCTGAAGGGTGCTCTGATATCCCACACTTGAGCTTGGTGGTCAGAAAATCATAAGTCCTTGTGAACTGAGTCCCAAACCTGCCAAACTGCAGTGTTGTCCACTGCCAGGCAGTCCTTCTTGACAGCAGCCCTCCCCTTCTTGACTGAAATTTACCCATGCAACGAAGGGGAACTAGCAGCAAAGAAGACTGTGTGTAGGGACAGATTAATGTAATACCTGAATGCTCTACAGGAGAGTCCATTGCCGCCAGGGAACTTGGGAAACTCTGTCCCCAAAGCCATTCAGCTTACTCAAGGTTTATGGTAGCAATGGACACACCACAGCAGCACCCGGGCCTTAAAGATAAGATGTTCCCCATTCCTTCCACACCAGCCTTCCTTGCCACTGGCTGCCCCACTTCCTCGCAGTAAGTTCTAGAACACAAAGGGAGGGCTGGGGGTGTTCTGGGAAATTTGCATTTGCCACATACTTCATCCTCAATCTTCCATTTTCTTTTTTATTTTCTGAGAGGGGGAAACTAGCAGCCACAAGCACCGAGGGCAAATCTGGGTACCTGAATGTTTTGCATTATGAGGCAAATAGCAGCTGGGTGGATGGGTTCAAATTTAATCAGGAAATTATTGGCAAAGGGGAAGGATTAATAGCACCTAATCTATCTCAAAACAATTGAAGGGAAAAATAGGCTGAGTTGGGGTTTTATTATTACCATCTCTCTCATTCTGGCAGTGTAAAGGTTTTACTGTAATGTCAGGCAGTGATGATGAAATAACAACTGGTTTCATACACAGCATCTTACTTTCCCCGGTTACTACTATATCAAATCTTCTCTGGTGTGTTTGATTAAAACATCTTTTTGAAGGTCGACACTGAAGATTTGAAGAGATTTCCCTTCGTTGCCTCTTTCAAAGGTTAATTACCTTCATTGTTACATGTGTGCCTTTCTTCCATTTTTAATGCTCTTGGTATTAGATTCAATTAGGGCTGAACTGAATGTTCTCCAGCAAACATTTTTTGGTATGAAAAGGGGCTTTCTGGGGCTCTGCAGTGTTTCCTGAAAGAATGTCCAAAGTTACCCTTTTCACCTCAATTTGCTGCTCTTCCCAGCCCCCATCAGCTGCAGCTGCAGCACCTTCAAGACTGAGGAACACCTTTCAATCATGCTAGCCAGTATGAGAGACAGTGTGGTGAAGTGTGTGGGAATAAGACCTGGGGGACCAGGATGCAAAGCCCACTTGACCATAAAGGCTCACTGGGTGACCTTGGGCAGGGGGGAGGGGGGCAGAGGCCAGGCACCCACAGGAAAAATTGTGTGGGTTCCCAGGCTCAGAGATGGTCCAGTGCACCTGTGCTTCCCATTTTTACCCACCTGACACGGTTACAGGACCTAATGATGTAAAAAAAATAAAATACAATATTGAAAAACTAGTGGGGTGACATTTCAACCTCAATGATATGACTTCTAGATTGAAGCAACACAATGGATTGGCTGGCCTTTTAAGGGTTTTGGTGGCCCTTCACAGAGCAACAGAACTGCAAGCAGAGCCTCCCTTGCAGATGTTGACACCTGGTCTGGTCTATGTGGGAGGAGGCACACCTTCAGGTATCTGAGGCCTAAGCTTAACAAAGTCATCAAATTCTGTTTAAGAAGCTTTTTAACTGTGACGGGCAGTTTCTCTTCCATTTATTTTACTCGTTCTTGGGACTTCTTTGGTGTCTCTGTTTCCCTTGATATATTTTTAAGACCATGGCTGCCAAATCTTTGCTCCTCCTTTCAGCTGATTTGCCATTTCCACGCATACAGAGGGCAAATAAAACTCCTTACTCTTATTTTGTACTTGCCTACTCAGAGGTCTGCTGGTGAGGTACATCTTTAGTCTCATAAGCAACTCATAGACAGTGTTGCACAGTATGTCCAGGATGCAGTCTTACATTCATCTATGTTTAAGCATGTGATCCCCTACTGCAAGTGTAATCCACTCCTGTGATCAGCAAATATTTTTGAAATCCTCTTTCAGATTCTTGAATGAGGATATTAAGTCTTGGGTCTGGAACAGAAAGAACATCATTTTATTATAATTTAATTTTGTCATATACTGGTTGATATTGTACAAGAGAGCCAGTGTGGTGTAGTGGTTAAGAGCGGTGGACTCGTAATCTGGTGAACTGGGTTCGCCTCCCCGTTCCTCCACATGCAGCTTCTGGGTGACCTTGGGCTAGTCACACTTCTCTGAAGTCTCTCTGCCCCACTCACCTCACAGAGTGTTTGTTCTGGGGGAGGAGGGGAAAGGAGAATGTTAGCCGCTTTGAGACTCCTTTGGGTAGTGATAAAGCAAGATATCAAATCCAAACTCTTCTTCTTCTTCTTCTTATGGTAGTGATAAAGCGGGATATCAAATCCAAACTCCTCCTCTTCTTCTTCTTCTTCTTCTTCTTCTTCTTCTTCTTCTTCTTATGGTAGTGATAAAGCGGGATATCAAATCCTAACTCTTCTTCTTCTTCTTTTAATTTGTGTCTCATTGGCAATGCATTGTTCAGGCAGTCCTAGGTCAACTGACTACAGGGGGGAGGGCAGAGAGATCTTTGTTGTATAATATCAGCTGAGTTGCTTTCATCAGTAACCAGATTTGTAATCGCAGCAAAGACTGAATTATTTTTGTTTGATGAGACCCATTTTCCACAGAGGAAGGTTGACTTGTTATTAATGGCAGTATATGCTTTAAATGCTTCTTGACTGAATCCATCATTAGCTTTTCCATCATCCCCCCCCCAAATCAATATCAGACTAACCCTCCTATAATTACTTGGGTCGTCCAGTCTATCCCTTTCCAACAGTGGCACAAGAAATGACCTCTGCCTTTACTGCACTCTGCAAATTTCCTAGCTATTAGATAGCCTATTAGTATTATTCATATGTACGTGAGTTCGTGTGGCCCAATAAAGATTTAATAGCCACGTACTGTTTTTGAAGTATGTTTGCCAGTATCCCTTTTGGCAGGCCAAGCGTTCCTCTCACATCTTCTGGAAATCCATCTGTTAGGCTTCTTATCCACAAGATCTTGATTTTGCTCACAGTCTGTACAGGAAGGATGTTTCATGCGCCTGAAATGTAAACAAACAGAGACCTAAAATTACAAAAGTGCCCAAAACGAATGCTGGAAGGACAAAATATTCTTATTCAATGCTCTTAGCCCAAGGCTGTCCTGCTTTTAGCCTGCATGAGTTAAGTGGGACATCTATCCATAGAAGGGAAAAGGCACCCTATACAAGCTCAATACCTCTTTGTCATTAAGCCCATTTTAAAAAACAAACATTCTGGGGCATTTTCCCCTTAGTACCAAACCAAATAGGATCTCCACATTAGACTGCTACCTGTATCAATGGCATATCTCTTTCCCAAAAAGCACGATGTTTTTGCCACAGGAAGATATATTATTTGTATAAAATTTCATCTTTTTTTTACCACTTTTGTATGACCTGACCTCTATTCAAGGGCTTTTATATACTACAGAGGTTCAGCTAACAGATACATAATTGTACATGCTTAGTTGCTCCAGCCTTTCCTACTAATTAATACAGCAATTAAAACTTCTGTTTTACTGAGTTTCCAAAATTTGGTTAATTCATGTAGTAAGCTCAAACATGATGCCCTTTTACCGGTCAGCTTCCTTTCAGGCAAAGAGAATTCAAAAATGTTTATACAAAGACTGGATATATACAAAAAGGTCATATAGGCTAATTTTTGAATGGACCACTTTGATTACAGATCAGTTTCATATATCAAATCATCGCTTAGCTGAATGCCATTTCTTTCCTCTTTGTGTTCATCACAACTAAGAGGCTTCAGAATACATTTAAATAAATGGAAATGGTATTGTTGTTCTCTCAAGCTTATGAAAAGCCGCAGTTGAAGATAGGCTGGTAGCATGAAGTGTACAGAGAAATGCCATCTTTCAGTTTTTATTAATTATACCTTTGGAAAGCAATGTTTTCCACGGCCCAACAATGTAGTAAGTCAAACTATTCATTGTGGCATTTAAAGGATGTTGACACTTGCCTTTAAAAACAGTGCGCCAATTGTGCGTATTTAATTGATGCAAGAGCATAATGTTTAATTAACAGGGCTTTTAATTGGCTATGAAACTTTCAAAGAGAGCATTCTTGTATAGGACAACAAAGCACCAGAACATGTGTAATGTCTGTTTATGTAAATGTGTATCCTGCCTTGTCACACATATTTCCTCAGAGTATACTGTGCTTTCAGCAGCAAAAACTTCCCCCCTCCCCTGCTTGAATTATTTTTACAAAGTTCAAAGGGATCTGGCTTCATGAAACGCACCGTTCAGGTTGTGCCAAAAGGCTGGGGACTGGAAGGAGTTTGACGGAGAATAAGGTTGCACTATCCAGGGAAGAATGAACAGAAGCATGATCATTTCAGCATGAGTGGCACCAAGGCAGGTGCATAACTACAGCCATATGATCAGAATATAAGCATGCGTACTTGCACATTGAATTGCAGCTCTTGGCCATGATCCCAAGAGCATATGTGTCAGGGAACTGCCATCAGCTCAGAGGCGAGAGGTGGAAGGGCAGTTGGCTTACAGGGAGCCTCCGAAGAGCGTGAGAAGCAGCTCTTCCTCCGGTGAGGAGGGAAGCCCCGCCTCCAGTGGGGAAGGGATGCAGGGCTCAGAAGATGCAAGAGAGAGCCGCAACACTGAGCCTGAACAAAGCGGGGGGGGAGGCAGGTCCCCCTTTGCCCACGCCCTCTCTGCGCAGTCGGTTTACGCGCAGAGAGGGGAGGCGTAGGATGGGGGTCAAAAGACTGCTCTGCTGGGAAAAGTTTAAGGACCGCCCACTCTCAGATTCTGCTAGCGACTGAGCAGACATGGAATTGAGACGCTCTGCACTGTAAATGTTTTGCACAGATAATAAAGCCTTGAAAAGACCAGTGGGAGTCTTCCCTGTTTGCTCTCGAGCATAACAATATGCACTGAAGCTTCTTCACTTTTCCCTTTCTAATTTTTATTTAAAAGTTTCAAAACAAATACAGGCAGCCTGTTATAAAGCACAGATCCACATGGATCCTCAGGATTTCTGCATTGGGTCACCCCAAATTCACCATCAGATCACATAGCATGTCTGTGGCCACAGCATGAACCACAAAAATCATACATCCATTGTTTCGTTCAGAATATTTTTTTCTTCTTTTCCTCCTCTAAAAACTAGGTGCGTCTTATGGTCAGGTGCGTCTTATGGAGCAAAAAATACGGTACTTGTTTGGGACTTTTTTCAGTTTTCTTACCCCTTTTCCTCATCCTAAATTGTAGGCTAGTCCTTCTTTTTGACATGAACCGGTGCCAGGCATAAGAGCCTGTGCCAATCAGGCCCTTCTTCTGCAAACTCATTGCCTGTCATCACAGACACATTTCTTTGGAGAAAGACCACAGCTCAGGGGCAGACAGCCTGCTCTGCTTGGTGAAAGGCCAACTTTCAAACCCTGGTATCTCCAGTTTAAAGGATTATGTAGCAGTGATGGGAAAGAGCTCTGGCGGCCTTGGAGAACACGTGGCATCCAGCGGAGACAATACTGAGCTCACTGGATCGTGTGGTATAAATAGGCCTGGCATAAGGTAGATTCCTGTTTCTATGAAGATCAAATGAATGACCTTCACAGAGCAGCTTGCTATGTGGCAGAGGGGATGTACACAGAAGGGTAATTATAGCAAAGTGTGGCTCTTTGGATCCTGGTCGTAATCTATTTGAATTATAGGAATTGATCTGGTACCATACCACATTATTCCTCTTATTTGGGAACCTGGGGCTGCCATTATAGTTTTGCTTATGTCTTCTCCACACTCACTTAGGTGACCAACCTATGGCAGGAGCTGTCCAGTCGAATAGTCCCTAATGATCAATTTTGAGGTGTGAGAGTCAGGGCGTTGGGGTGGAGCTGTCCTCCTGACACTAGCGCTGCTGCAGCTGACAAGGCTGGGGCAGGACAGCAGTAGGGATGGGTGGGACAGAAACACCAGCAGAGCCAATCCAGTGTTCCTGGTGGTGCATCTGCACAGAGCCGACCTCACTGCCATGCACCATCCAGGTAAGCTGTAGCGACACTAGTGTTGGGGAGGCAGCTTGGGCCCTCTGCACATATATCCAGCACAGAGCAGCTGTTAAGCTCTGTGCTGGATATATAGTGATCTGTATATTGAGAAAGATATGTACAGAACCCTTTGATATCTAAGCCAATGTGGTGTAGTGGTTAAGAGCGATAGATTCGTAATCTGGTGAACTGGGTTCGCCTCCCCGTTCCTCCACATGCAGCTTCTGGGTGACCTTGGGCTAGTCACACTTCTCTGAAGTCTCTCAGCCCCACTCACCTCACAGAGTGTTTGTTGTGGGGGAGGAAGGGACAGGAGATAAAGCGGGATATCAAATCAAAACTCTTCCTCCTCCTCCTCTTCTTCTTCTTCTTCTTCTTCTTCTTCTTCTTCTTCTTCTTCTTCATAACTAGCGCTGGATATGTTGCTTTCACATACATGCCACCCTACACTGCTGTGGCACCTGAAGCATTCTTTAAAATGAGGCCCTTCTTGTGGTCCCAGTTCCAGCACTGGCTGACGCTCAGTTGATGGGACCATGAGAAAACACCTCTCCTTTTTTTGATAATTTGATTATCAAAACACTTTGATAATCAATTATTATAACACTTTGATTATTTGAAGCAAAGCATTGTGAGCCATAAAAGGTTCATTCTCCCCCCACCCTTTTTTTTAACTGACATGATTTTGGTCCAGTAAAATTGTATCCCTTTTTGGTATCCAATGCGGCAATCCTACAGACACTTATCTAGAAGTAAGGCACACTCAACTCAGTAGGCATGCGTAGATTTGTACTTTTGGTATTAGCAACAATTCCTTCCACCAAAAAATGTAAAACTAACATCAAGAGTGGCTTCAGCTTAAATGAAACTCCCCTCCCGAATATTCCCTTGGCCTCTTGCAATACATTTGTTCAAACACAGACCTACCCTTTAAAGTCTGATTCCCTTTAAAACACAAAATGCTGATAGTAATTATTGATCTGCTGAAGTGAAGATTGCAAGCCCATTTCCCTAGCTCCAGGCAATTGATTTCCATGGAAAATCCACTGACAATTTTAAATTTAACATTTTCCGAAAGGGAAAAAAATATGGTAATTCTCCCATGGAGAGAGCAAGCAGGGTGTTTGTGGAGGGGAGAAACTGAACTACAATAAAACATCATGAAAACTTTGATGTCTGTTTGCTTTGCTTGTGTAGTCTGCAGTATAGGAAAATAAAGTCTACCCCGTCTGTTTTTATTCAACATTGTGGCACTTTCACCACTGCAACTAAAACTTTTTTTTTTTTTTTTTGCAGAACCTTCCTATAGTGTTAAAGTTACCTAAATTGCAATAGTTGGCTTTTGAAACTTTGCTCCATAAAGATAAATGTCCAACTACATTATTTTAAAGAGGGGGCAGGGAATCTGTATTATGGAAGAATAGCTTTTTACTTGTCAGGTAGCATTCTTCTGCCCTCCACAAAAAAAAGTGAAACGTGTTTAAGTGTCCGACTCATGATAAAGGGTGAAGCCAATTAAACAGGACTTGTAACGGCTGCCTGAGTGTTTCTTGCACTGGCTCTTCCCCATGAATCATTTCCGACTACATTAGACAATAAAACGAGGGATAAAAGCACAATTTGATCTTTCAAGTACAAGGCAGAAGATTAAAAAGATTTTTTTGTGAATGTTTTTGTTAAAATCGCTTCTGAAAAGTTACATCTGTACCAGAAGAACTTCCAAAAACTCTGAATGCCATGTTTCTTATTGTAAGGAATAACCCATTCAAGTAGCAGGTTTTTTTTAAAAAAAAAAGTCTGTGCCATGTTATCAAAGAACCACAATTCTGGTAAAAACAAGAATCTGCTAAGAACAGGTTGACAGAAACACAGGAAGGCAGGCTTCCTTTATGTTTCTATAGGTGCAAGGGAATTTTAAGGGTCTTTCTACAGTGAGGTACTAATTATTGAACATCTGGAAGTCCTGCTGTCCTTTGCATATAGTTACTCTACTCTGCAGCAGGTAAGGGTGCTTCTAAAACTTTCACATAATTTCTCCCCAGATGTTGACGTTCCTAATTCCCTGGTCTTGATGTCCTAATGGAATCCTTTATTATTTCATTTAAATAATAATAACATTCTGAATTTGGTACAGAACCTTGAAGACTGAATGAGGGACATCTGAGTGAGAGGACAATTGGTCTCTATGTTCTTAATGCCATAAATATGCTCTGTTAAGTTTTCGCTTATAAAAAAGCAAGGTCATTTGTATTTAGAAATCTATGTGTGAAAAGACCTGAGCATTTTCTTCTCCAGCTGAATCATCAGAAGGAGGATGTGATACTTGAAGTGCTATAGGTAGTTTTTAGCGAACGTGGATGAAGCATTCCCCTCCCCCTGAATTTTCAAGCTTACCTTTCAAAATGTATGCTGCATGAGCAGTCTGCTCCCAAGCCAACTCAAGTCGGTGGGAGAGTTCTTACTGACTCAAGTCTTAGAGCTAGCCAAAGGCAAGACTCATGTCTTTGAAAAAGCTGAGCCCTCATGGAGGAGGTTACAGGTTTGACAGATCAAAACCTTGCTTCATTAGAAAGGATTTGCTTGTTCACTTAGCACATCAAAGTCTGCAGGACGGAGGTTTTTCCCCCAGGCATTTTTGTTTGTTTTATTTCTGTCCCTTACTTCTTCATGTTCATAATCGCATGGCAGATTCAAAACTAAAATATGACTATAATAAAACATCAGCTTTAATAAAACTAAAATAAAACAACAGTGCAATCCTAAGCATATATACTCAGAAGAAAGTCCCACTGAATTCAGTGAGGCTTACTCCTAGGTAAGTGGGGCTTGGAGTGGGCTGTCAGTCAATGAAAATCTAAAACTCACTTTAGGGCAGAAGTGAGGAACCTGAGTGTAACAGGCTGTTACAAGACGGGATGAATCTTCAGCCACATCAGTCCATCCAGCTGCTAGAATGTTTTTGAGCCCATTTGCCCAGAGTCCCTCCCTTGGGACCAGCTCTAGGGGAGAAAGTAAAGAGAAAAGCTTTGGTTTAAGGAACCCAAAGCCTAGTGGACACAGAACATGGCAAAATCTTGTGGGATATCTATTTTCAATTATAGAGTTTTATTAATTTCCATTATATAACCACAATTACAAAAAAAAGAAAGAAAAAAGGGAAAAAATACAAATACAAAATCCCATTTTACCCCCCCCCTCCAGGGGGTGTTTAAGTTTGCCAAAGCCCAGCCTGTGATTTCAGTGGCTGACATTCCTTCAGTGTTATCAGTAAAGTATTTTATAAAAGGATGCCAAAATTCAACCAAATTGTCTACATCATACCTTGTGAAATATCTTTATAAAACAAAGGTATGGGAGAAGCCAGGTGGGGTGGAGCCACTATGCTAGCTTATTGGCAGGTGAACTGCTGATATTTACTAAGAGGAGGAAGGGTGAGGTAGTAGGAAGGCCAGTGCAGTGCAAATGCATGTGCAGAAGCACCAGGTTAACTCTGCTGGCGCATTTGCACCATGCTAACCTTGCCTCTCCTGGTAAGCAGCAATGATCAGAGAGCTAGGGTAGCAGCTCCACCCCATCTGGCAAACGTATCTTAACACATGGGAAAGGTTTTAGTGAGATATCCCTTTTTAAACCAATGAAACCAACTGCCCATTTAAAAAAATAAAATAAAATCACCCCGTCTCATCTAACTGATACCTAGGCTTGATAGTACAGATTATGGTTCAAACACCCTTTGCATTTAGACAAGAAAAGAGCATTGTCTGCACTTAATATGGGGTGAGGAAAGGTTTTGCATTGTCTTTTTGTGGAGAAAAATCGCACTAACGGTTCTGACTGATCACACTTACACTTGGTCTACTGAGTAGTTTTATTATATACTGGTATCCATTAGCAAAATCTATCAACATAAAAATGCCCTTGATATAAAATATTTCCTTGCTCAGACTATATATTAGCAGCTCACTTAAAAAGGCATGAAAGTCAAAGGCAAAGAGGTGTCATTAAAACATATTTTGGTACCTCTATGTCCTTGTATACTTCTCAGGCTCTGTAATATCAAGCTGTGCTAGACTATCCCTGAAATGTCCAAGCTTAGTGAAATGCAGACATCTGAAAGTGAAAAATTCACTGAGAATAAGAGACTTGTTATAAAACATTCAGCCGAGCTTTCGGATTCAGAGCACATGTTGAGACACCTGTTGCTCATCTTAGCTGGAGCTCTGAACAGCACTTTAGTTAACAGCGCTGTAAGATAGACTACAAAGCAATCTCATGTGGACCAAATGACTACAGTGATTCATTATTCTAGGATTTAAATGGATACAATAGCAAGACACAAAAAACACACCTCAATTTAAGAAACTACTGAGTTTCAGGAAGCATTTTTAACCAAGCTTATTCCCTATAACTAATACTAGGGAGGGTGTTGAAGAGAACAGCACCAGGAACCAGCTGCTTTTCCGTTTGAGTTTATAACTTTATTTTAACAAGACTCCCACACCAGGCCTGCCAAAAAGAAACATTCCCCCTTGCACAGGGCAGGATTTACCACACATGTAGGCATACATGACCAGCGACAAGTCACCATTGACTTTGCCACCAATTTCTCTGTATGTATATCCCAGCCTATATATCTTCTCATTTTTTTAAAAAAAGGCACATTTCAAGGGGCAAAATAATGTTGCTTGTTTTGACACTTTCCTCACTCTGAATTAAATAAAAGGCAAGGCAGGAAAAAGATGAAGGAATAAAACAAGGACTTAATTTAGTCCTTTATCATTCTGGAGAGAATAATTTCCTGACACTGCTACATAGACAATTCTAAATTTTTCGCCTGTTTGGGGTGAAAAATGAGTGAAAAACAGCTTGCCATTTCTCGCTTTTACAAATTGAGTTAGAACACACACTGGATAGCACACCAGGAATGTAGGCTAGTCATCTGGCAATCCTATTTCCTCCTTGTTGCTCAGTGCTCTGTGCAGAAGTAGCTAAATCTCACACATGGGCAGAAACCAGCAATGACAAAGAGTGTTTCAGACTCACTAATGTACATCCAGTTTACGAGTGTCTCTGAAAGAGTTTTCTGAAGCCAGTGGAGAAACACTGGCATCTTTGACAACTGTATATTTGGTGGAATTCAACATCATGCTAATACAAACATTCTGCCTGCACAAGAAGATGTTGGGGTGCATGTTGGGGAGAGGAGAAAGTAGTAGCCCCGTTGTGCTAGCACTGGCTTCTGCTAATGCACCAGGTTCGTTGAATCCAGCCATTGCCCTGATTGCGATATGTTTCACTTAATAGGGTAACAAGTATGTGCATACTCACCTGAGTGCAGACACCTGAATCAGGACTTACAGGACTGCAAGTCTTTCACTGTCCCAGGGCAATGAAAAAGTAGGGTGAGTCTAATGCGATAGCATCTGCACCCCAGATCAGCCTTGATGCCTTCCAGATGTTTTGAATGGCAACTTCCATCAGGCCCACCAAGAGTTGTAGCATGTTTGTAGCATGCATGCGTTTTTGTGTTTTTCTATTTTAAACAGTGATCTTCAGATGAAGGGCAGTATTGAAATTTAATAAATAAAAATAAAGAGTCCAAACCATTGGGAGCAGACCAGATTGCCGAGGGCTGCCTTAAATGAACTGCATACCAATAGCAGGTGGGTAATCTATTTATGGGACTTTAGTCTGAGCAAGGGTGGCCCAATTTGGACTTTGAATAGGAGCTTCTGACATCTTATGAAAGTGTGCTATGTGGGGAAAGTAATGAATGAAATAAGGCATGAGAAATGGAAATTGCTATCATACACCCACTCACTGAGTCTTCCATTATTGCATAAAGCTTATTAGTAGGGCACACAAATGTACTGGGGAGGAAACCAACACTGCTATTAAAAAATGATTACATGCATAATAAGTATACTAGAAATCACAACAGTATTGTTAATCAGTTTACCTGGAACTTCTGAATATATTCATGTGCAGATCCATACACACCTGCACATTATTTTTAGCAATGAATTTTGCACTGGATCAGATTTTGCTCCTGGCTACTGCTCCTTTTGTTCCAAATGCCAGGCTAATCCTTTAGCTAGATACCACCTTTCTGTAAGTATGGCTAATTAAAATGCTAACAATGATTCCCCCACCCCACCCCCAATAAATCCAGGGTAAAGGAAGATTTATTCAGATTAAGACCATGATCTGATGCACATTTACCAGGGAGTAAGTAACACAGTGGGACATAATTCTGTGTTAATATGTGGAAGATTATACTAAACTGGTGAAGCTAAAGATGCATTTTTAAAATTTCATTTAAAATATTTATATACTGGCTCTCATTAAAATAATACCAATGCAGTGTACAGTGAAACAACTATTCAATATATATTTTAAAAAAACAAAATGTAGATACCTGTTTGGACATACAGAATGCTTATATTAATCTATATGTTTAAATTAGAGTGGATGAATTCTTATAGATAATGCCAGCTGGAGATTCCCAGCCACCCACCCAATATTTATTTTTGTTATATATATTTGCACCCATTCACCATTTCAGCTGAGCACCTGTTTACTAATAGTATAGTTACAGGTCTGTAGGTGTCAGAATTTAATTAAAGCTTAGAGAGAAATATCTAGTTTCAGTATTGCCATTTGCTGGATCTTTTAGAGACCGTACACAGAACTGTCAATCTATAACTCATCGTCCTGTTGATATAGTTATCAGTAAAGTATTAACTGGCTGTTGGGCTTCTCCCTCTTTTAATCAGTATTTTTTACCCTTTCACATTCACAATCTCTTGTGCTTTCACATTCTGTTATTGCCTGTTTTTAAAGCAAGCATTGAATGTGTGCTGGTTTGCAACAACAATTATCATCTTTGATCACCAGTTATGGAGAATGGAATATGCCTTAGCATATCCCACCTGAACTCTGTAAATTAGTGCTGACACTGTAAAGTCAGAATCCTGCACATCAGCAGACCTCATTTCTTTCATAATCTCTTGAAGCTCTACTTGGTTTATTACTTGCTCAGAAATCCAGCTCAAGTTGCTATTTGCTTCTTTGCAAAAGATTGCTGATCTAATATCAAGGGTAATATTATCCACCCAAGGTGTTTGCTAATTGGCTTACTTAACAACAACAAAAAAAGTTGTGAGGCTGGTTTTTCACTAGATCTCCCTCCCAACACTTACACTGTTTCTGCTTTGCTGCAATATAGCCTTGAAGTTTGAAATAGATTGTTGCAATTGTATAATATAACAACCCCAAAACCCACAGAAAATAAAATCTGACAGTCTTTGCCCTACTGCTTTTTTGCATCTGCTGAATATTTTAATTAGAGGACTTTAATACTACTCTAGCACTTAAAAAAAAAAAGTCTTTCAAAGGGTTCAGGACAGACTACAGAATATCCTTCACTTGATCTATTCTCTAAAGGACAAAATAGACCAGATCCCAACTTTCTGAAATCCAAACATCAAAGCAATATTGGGGGGATCCATTTTTTCTTAGAGTGGCATTGCTGGGAGAAGGGTGTTTAACCATTTCCCCAAGAAGTTTTCCTGATTTTTATACTCCCCACACAAACCTCAGAACATGAATATGCTATCTGCCCCACCGGGGAAAATACAACTAGCTGAGAGTTGTTAAGAGACCTCTATTCCCCTCCCAGAGCTATAATTCCCAGAGTTCCCTGTGAAGACGGATTGATTAAGAAACCACTCTGGGAATTATAGCTCTGGGAGGGGAACAGAGGTCTCCGAACAACTCTTAGCAGTGCACCCTTAACAAACTACAGCTCCCAGGCTTCTTTGGGGGAAGCCTGACTGTTTAAGCTGGTACCATAACGCTTTAAATGTTTGGTACAAATGTAACCCATGCCTCACCATGCAAACAAACACAGAACGTTTTAGAACAAGATAAAACAGATGAAACTCCTGGTGTGCTTTATAAATGAATGATACTGACTCATTTGAAAAAGACAATCACAGAGGCCTCTGGGGTACAAAGGTTAAAAAGACTAATGCATGAGAAGTTGCAAAAAAACCCAAACCAGCCCCTACCTCTAAGCAGTGCTGGCTTAACCATTTCTGGCTGGCATTCTTGCAGTGTTGACAAACACATGAACATGTAGGTGAATCCAGCTATTATTATTCATGTTATTATCTGTAGAGTACTTCCGAGGGACGCAGGTGGCGCTGTGGGTAAAACCTCAGCGCCTAGGACTTGCCGATCGCATGGTCGGCGGTTCGAATCCCCGCGGCGGGGTGCGCTCCCGTCTTTCGGTCCCAGCTCCTGCCCACCTAGCAGTTCGAAAGCACCCCCGGGTGCAAGTAGATAAATAGGGACCGCTTACCAGCGGGAAGGTAAACGGCGTTTCCGTGTGCTGCTCTGGTGCCGGTTTGCTGGAGCAGCTTCGTCACGCTGGCCACGTGTCTGCGGACAGCGCTGGCTTCCGGCCAGAGTGAAATGAGCGCACAACACTAGAGTCTGTCAAGACTGGCCCGTATGGGCAGGGGTACCTTTACCTTTACCTTTACCTATTTCCTTTGGTATTATATGTTTTGGGGAGGGCAGCATGTCCAAGGAGTTGTCAGGGAAAGTGTGTGTGCTGTGAGGGGGTAGGTTTCTTCTCCAGTGCTGCTGTTGCCCCAACCAGGAGTTGGGAAAGATGCTGTGTAATTATTTTAGCAGCAGCAGCAGCAGCATCTACAACCAATGGAGACACAGCCCCACCAAATTCAGACTGCCCTTAGCCAGACCCCACCTGCCTTCTCACTTACAACCAGTCAAAGGGTAGCTCAATCTCTCATTGGTTCTGGCTTTACCTACTTTTGGCTTCCCTGCCTTCCACTCCACCAACCCCAATGGACCCTGGCCACCATGGTCTATAACACCAGCACAGTATGTGGGCAAGGGTCCCCTTCCTTCTCAGATTATCTAGGTCAGCCTTCTCCAACCTGGTGCCCTCCAGATGTTTTTGGACAACCAGCACACTGACGGAGCCAATCTGGTGATCCAGCTGGTGTGTTTGCACTGCACCAACCTTCCCGCCACCTTAGCCATTCCCCTTCTCCCTCTCGCTCCCAGTAAGCAACAGTGACCCACCTTCCAGGAAGCTAGTGTAATGGTTTTGCTCCACCTGGCAAGCTGCTTCTGAAGAGATATGTTACATTCTGGGAGAAGGGTGGTGTACAAGTCTAACCTGAGCATACTTTTCATTGCAGAATTTACACAAAAGTAGACTTACAACATAGTCCTTCTTGGGAATTGTCACCTGCACAGTAGTAAGGAATATCTGCAAATTTCAGCACCTTACTATTGACAGCTTCCCCTTCATACACAAAAAGCTACTGGGACCAAAAAAATCCTGAAAGAATCCCAGCTGATACTTGTGTTTGGGGCATATTTTGTCCCTGCTAATGTAATATGGGGGTGCAGGGGTGCAGGCAAACTAACAAAAACAAAAGCCAATTTTATTCCCTATACAAAGAATTTTTTGAGACAAAAAATATCCAGATAACTTCCCAGCTTATTCCTATGGCTGAAATATATTTTTGTCCCTGCCACTGGGAAACAAAGAGATAAAAAAAATGCATGTGGTTTTTCAAACAAAAACTGATTCAGTCTTCAATGTCCTTCCAACACCACACACATGGGTCGCTTATTTTGGAATATATTAGAACCACAAGATATAATTGAATTCTGATTGTGGTGAGGAAAATGTCCCCAAAAATATTTGTGTGGGTTTTTTGTTGCTTGGAGGAAGATTTAACCACATTCATTGGTAACATTTTGTAAAACCAAAGCTACACAGAAATTGCAGTCTTCTGGAAAATAAACCCTTATTTTTAGATGAGAGGAAAATCCTGAGCATTTGTCAGCTAACCAAGAAAAATCAGTCAGAACCCTGTTGTGCAGAAACACTGAGTGGTCCTGTTCTCATGTTTTGCAGATATGGATCTACTTCATAACTCAAAATCTTCCTTGCATCAGCCCAATTCATGTGCCAAATGTAAAGATTCAAGAAGCCAGCTTTTTTTCCTTTCTCTCTCTCTTTCTCTCTTTCTTTTTGATTGACTGAAAGTGGGGGGATTCCCTTTTCTAGAACTTTAGAAGCATAGCGTTTTTTTCCATTTCTTGAGTGCTTCATGCTGCTTCTTGTGAACAGATTTACCCAAGACTTCTTCAGAAGCCATTCTTATTTCTGCAGATTCATGCTGAGTCACTTGCCTCTCCTGAGCAAAGAGGAGTTCCACGAATACATAAACAAACACGCAAACAAAGCTCTCTTCACCGCGCTTGAGCACTCTGGCACCATCAAGTACCCTAGAGCAGCTAAACCTAACTTTGCATAATTAACCTAGATTTCACTGCCTGCATGTACACACTGTGCCATTTGGCCTATACTGTACTTATTTTGACAAAACAGCCTCTGATCAAATTAGACTTGCACGCACCATCGCTCTTTGTCACATTTCATTTCTTGCGGCTTTGTTTTGTTTGCCTTACATCATCCCTGGGATGTCCCCATACTGCTGTGTGCAGTGCAGATGCACAAAAAGGGATAATTAAGGGACAAGAACAACAGTGAAAAATAAATGACAGACTAGGACACTTAGAGCTTGTCCACATTCATGCATCATTTAGCTGTTAATCCTTTTTCTCCATCTGAATTGGACTGGACAAGTCCACACCTGAAAGTATTTGAATCTCTAGTCCTCCGTCTTTCCTGTTCACACGGTAGGTGCGTCCCCCTTGCATTTGTCTCCAACTTTGTTGATTCTGTTACTTTGATTGTAAATTCTTAGCACACACTTTGTCGCATGACAAACCTTTAGAGAAGATTTACTCCTGGGTAGCTAGCAATGTGTGTTAACCTTCATCTTGAAATGCCTGCTTTCTATGTTCTCTATACAGACTGAAGATAAATCTGTATAATGCAACCTCTTGTTTCTGGAATCTTCTTTAGACCTGAAGATCCAGACAGAGATACTACATGGACCAAATAAAGTACTTGATAAGGATGCTTAGGATCTAGATCACTGGCACAATATATTTTGATGAACTCCTATATTCCAGTGTAACTCAACAGTGCCACTTAGAGAGTCTGGGAGTAGGGCGCTCTTTGGGGAAGTCCACAACATCCTTTTACACCTGAACTAGATGGAACTGGTTGGCTCTTTTGTTAAAAAAAGAAGAAGAAACAACACTCCTTCAGGTATACAGGGCCGAGGCCATTTAGTGCTTTAAAGGTCAGCACCAACTCTTTGAATCGTGCTTGGAAATGTACTGGGAGCAAATGTAGTTCTTTTAGGGCAGTGTTATATGGTGCCGGCAGACGCTGCCCATCACCAGTCACCAAAGACACCAACTCATCTGTGAGGAACTCTGCACATTATCTGAAACCCAAGGCTCTTCTCAAGCAGATAATATGCAACTGGCTTTGTTAGAGTTCCCTTTCTGTTCAGTTTGCAAGTATTTCTGTGTGATGTTGCCTTTCCCTTTCTCTCCCCCACCCCCAATACAATTCTTTATACTTTGACATTTGGCCTCCTTGGTTTTAAAAATTCAGTTCTCACAAGAATATTTTCCACCTACTATACCCCTTGTGTTCTAAGGATATTTCACAAGATTTTGTTAGATTCTGTGTCCTCTGGCTTTGGGAGAAGTACAATCCAAAGTGGGTTTTCTTTCTTAGATCTGGGATGTAAGGAAGGTTCCTGGGCAATAGAGCCCAGAAAACTCCCCAAGCATCCTGTAACTCTCTTTGGGGGGGGGGTACTTTTTTACAAAAGGTGGGCCTACCGATAATTTTTCCCTGATATATAGATCTGTATATTCCTAGCCTCAGAAATCAACTGAAAGGTCAAAGTGCTGTATAGGGAGCATTCTGATTAAAACTGTGGCAAGTTATATACTCCTTCCTCTGTTGCCTTCCTACTGCTTAGACATGCCAGTGCTGTCCTTAGGGGCCGTCAGCAGCTCAGACTGGGGTTCTCTTATTCATTCTTATCTTCTAAAGTACAGATATAAAATCCCTTTGCAGACAAGCACAAACAGGCTATAGCAGAGGAACAATGGACTCGTTTCTTAAGCGCCATCCCACCCCCTTTATTAAAAACAGATATGATAAAATTAGGAACTCCAGATAGTACAAAGGGATCCCAGATGCATTTTAAGTCACAGCCTGCTATCAACAAAATATGTTTGGCTCATTCACCAAAGACTTTTATCTTCTGCAATTTAATAATTGTTTGATTCATGTAGCAGTCTCGGATGGCAAAAGATAGTGGCTAATCCACTCACACACCAAATCCCATCTTTGGGTTGAGACAAAATTGAGCTTCAGCAGTTCTTAGTCTAGTGGAATTAATACTAGCAGAAATGTTATGTAAGTAGGACAGTTTAGAGAAAATAGCACAGCCCAGGGAGGAAAAGACTTACAAGAGTAAAAGATTTCTATTTTAGATTCTTATTAAAATCAGGTGAGTGTTTAATTTAGAGTGCTGATAATAAACTTGAAATGTTTATGATGGCATCTTGGCCCTCCTGCTGTTCCAGTGTGTATGCCAGTCATATATGCCAGCCAACTGACAGAGAGGGCTGGTCTAGCAACAGCCTGCACAGACCAA